>NC_045427.1:648536764-649220098 GCF_902635505.1 Sarcophilus harrisii | reverse complement strand
GGATTTGCGGCGGGAGGCTCTGCTGGGCAGCTTCCTTCAGCTCCAACCCCTCCCCTCCTCCTTAGCAGGCTCAGAGACCTGACCACGTTCTCCGCATCTTCTTTCTTCAGCAACATTTTCCGTGCGTGGATGAGAAGGATTGCGATCTGGAGGAATACTGCGACCTGGGATCCCGGGGCGGCAGCGGCGGCGGCGGCGGAGGAGGCAGCGTCGGGTTGCAGGTCTGCCTCCCCTGCCGGAAGCGCCGCCGGCGCTGCCAGCGAAACGTCATGTGCTGTCCGGGCAACTTCTGCAGCAACGGTGAGTGGGGGCCCCACCTGGCTCTCACCTAGCTTGGTCTCTGGGGCTTACTTAGGTGGAGGCTCTCCACGGAGGTCGGAGCAGGCTCCAAAGCTTCCCAAGAAAGAGGACTTAACTTTCTCCCATTTAGAAAGAGAGAGGAAGGGGATGGCAGGAAGCCTGGCCCTGGAGAGCTTACCCTGGCATTTCCCTTTCTGGGGGCAAGAAAAGCAGGCAGACCTCAAGTGTGCCACAGAAATGACGTGAACCAGCAGAAGTGATAATGGTGGTGGTGAGAGTAGCGGTGATGGTGGTGTAGCAGTAGCAGCAGCGGTAGTAGTAGTGGTGATGGTTGTAGTAGTAGTAGTAGTAGTAGTAGTAGTAGTAGTAGTAGTAGTAGTAGTACTGATGGTAGTAATAGTTATAGTAGTAGTAGTAGTAGTAGTAGTAGTAGTAGTAGTACTGATGGTAGTAATAGTTATAGTAGTAGTGGTAGTGGTAGTGGTAGAAATAGTAATAGTATTAGTAGTAATAGTGGCAGTAGTAGTAGTAGAAGTAGAACTACAAGTAGTAGAAGTTGTTGGCAAATTAAAGTATAATTTTCTATTTTTGCTTTTGGGGTTTTTTTGTGATATGGCTACTATGGAAATATGTCGGCATGATTTCAGGTGGATAACTGATATCATTTTGTTTGCCTTCTCAATTGATGAGCACAGAGTTAGGAAGAGGGAGGGAATTTGGAGTTCAAGATTTAAAAAGCAAAGAATGTTCTAAATAAATAACATTTTAAAAATAAAGAAAAATATATCAATAAAAATTTTAACACTAAATTTAAAAAGTAGCAGCAGCAGCAGCAACAGCAGCAGTAGTAGTAGTAGTAGTAGTAGTAGTAGTAGTAGTAGTAGTAGTAGTAGTAGTAGTAATTGGGGCAATCTCGTGAAGTGGAAAGAAAGATGTTTGGAGTCAGCACCCGCATTTGAATCCTAGTTCTGACACCAGATTGCCTTCTTAATCCCAAAGGCAAGACCCTTGTCCTACCCCTGTTCCCCCTTTCTCCTCCAGCTGATTTTGTGCCTCTAAAATGAAGCTTTGGACTCCACATTTTCTCTTTTGGTTACTTGCCACTCTATAATGGTGGGGACAATGGACAGAGCGCTGGCCTTGTAATCAGGAATCCAGGTTTTCTGGATTCATCCATTTAACTCATCAGCTGTGTAAGTCTGGGAAAGTCACCTGACATCAGTACATCTCAGTTTCCTTCTGTGTATATTTCCTTTGCACAAAGCTCTTTATGGAAATCTTTCCCCAATTGTGAGCTCCTTGAAGACAAGGACTGTCTTTTACTTTTCTTTGTCTCCTCTGCCTTTGGCATAAAGTGCTTAATAAATGTTAATGATTATAATAGCACCAATTTCACAGTGTACTTTAGGAGACTGCTGCTGCTGCTGCTGCTACTGCTACTACTACTACTACTACTACTACTACTACTACTACTACTATTACTACTACTACTACCACCACCACCACCACCACTCTATTAAAGTTATTAGCCTCCATTAGCTTTAGAGGCTAATAATTCAAATTACTGGTCCCTCAATATGACTTTGGTTTGGAGCAGAGGATTAGGAAGTACATGAGAAAGGGGTCTCAGTGTCCAGAATAGCAGCAAGCAGAACTGGGTGTACTTACAATGCTTTTATTTTATCTTTATGTTTGCTTATATTTTAACAGAAATAGACTTGTTGAAATGCTCTTTTTTATACATGTCATCTCCTTTTATGGAATTATCAAATGTCTGCAGTAAATGACTCTTGCTTCAAAAGAGGCAGCCATGAGCCAGTGGGGGGAGGGGGGGAATGATTCTGAAGCTTTCAGGCTAATCTTGCCTCTGCTACTAGAACTTTGAGCTTCTAAATATGCACAAGAGCAAAGATTTATCTTCAAGGAATCTCAGAGATCATCCAATCTAACCCATTCTTGCATAGCACAACAAGAGACCCTAATATAATTAGGGTTTCCCAATCTGATTTTGCCCCTTATTGACAGCATGACCTTGGGCAAGTCAAGGCTGTTTACTCATCTAGAAAATAAAGAAGTTGGACAGGTGATCTCTGAGGTCCCTCATGCTATGATTAACTGGTCCCTCCCACTTCAAGTCCCATTGATGATGAGCTAAGGCCTAGGAATCTGACAACATGAACAATAGTCCCAGGGACAACAAGTGGGTCAACTAGGATTTAAACCAAGTTTTGTTGCCTCTGAATCCGAGACTCTTTCATCTGAGTCCTGCTATAGTCAATGAATACTTATCTGCATGTAAGAATGTATTTTAATATGGTAGCACAAACCTCAAAACAGCTATCCCCCAAATTGGTATGTTCCCTCAAATTCACTTATACAGAGAAAGTGCTTTAAAGAGTCTGGATTCTGGCCTTTGTGCTGTTGGGCATAAGTATCAGGGATAGACAGTTCGTCACTTACTACTGTGACTTCTTAGTTCCTTGGAGTTCCTATCTGGAAAATGGGGAGGATGTGATCATTAACCTCAAAATTCCCATCTAGTTCTACAGCTTTAACTCAGTTATAAACAGAAGGAGGTTTGGGGGACATGTAAGATGATGGTTTCCTGAAAGGGGTATCAGCATGGCATAAAGTGACTTGGACTATAAATAAAACATAGCCATCTGAGGCAGAGATGTCAACCCTGACCAATACCTCTTGCCCTTTTAGGGATTTGTGTGCCTTTGGATCAGAACCACTTACATGCAATAGAAATGGATGAGATGACCACAGAACCAGTGAATAATGATCCCAGTCTCCTGGAAGGCCAGCCCAGGAGGACCACTCCATCTGCCAAGACCAAAGGTAAGAGAATACCTAGATCCAATGAAGGGGTCCTGATCTCCTCCCCAACTGTAAGGACCATCTCTGAATCTAGGATTGGAGACCAGGATCATAATCTTAACTCTGGTACTTACTAACTGCTAGGAAGTAACTTCTCTGAAGCTCAGAGTGAAGGAGTAGTGAGGTGTAGTGGAAAGAGTACTAGATTTGTTCTCAGAGGACCTGGATTCATATGTTGGTTCTATTATCTATATAATCTTGGGAAAGTCTTTTAACATCTCAGAGCCTCAGTTTCTTTATTTTTTTAAATGAAGTTGTTGGACTATATGTCCCTTTTATCCTCTGTGATTCTATGAATCATAGAATCTCAAGAATTAGAAGGAATATCAGGAACCGTCCAGTCCAAGACCTTGTCTGGACCAGAATCCCTTCTAACTCCTCCTTGCCAATTGGTCATTCAGCCTCTGTCTTAAGTCCTCAAAGGAGAAGGTACCTATCACCTCCTGAGACAGCCATTCCCAACTCCCAGTCTGGGACAGCTCTCATTGCCATATTGTTCTTTTTTTGACATCAAGACTAAGTTGACCCCTTTACTACATCCATTTGTTGCTTCTTGTTCCTATATCAAAAAGATAATTAAGTGCTTAGCTCGATATCTGATATACCATAGTCACTACATAAATGTATATTTCTCTTCCCAACTGTGAAGTCAGAAAATGGAAATCTAATTCCTCATCCCCATTCAGTAAAATGGGGATATTTTTACTATCTGACCTATAGTGTTGTTATGAGAAAGAAAGACAATAAGAGGTGAGTTTAGAATCCAGAGATTTAAGGCCTAATGCTGGTTCTGCTGCTTATTACTTGGACAATGATCTCCTCTGAGCCTCAGTTTCCTGATTTGTCAAGTGAATAGATTAAATCAGATGGCCTCTAAGGTCTTTTCCAGGAGAAATCCAATGATCTGAGAGTATTGTATAGTACTTTATTCTTTATAGTATAGGCACAAATTATTATGGCTCAGAGCAATCATTTCATTGCTATGAGAAATCACTACCAATGATATAGACCAGTCACTCTCTTATAAACAGTTGCCTAAGGTCCTGAAAAGTTAGCTGAATGGCCACAAGGTCTATGTTCAGAAGCAGGTATTAGCCTGGGTCTTCTTCACCCCAAATGTGAAGTGCTTCTTCTCCAAGTTACAAGGTCTCAGAAAATGGAGGCTCCCTGAAGTCAGGAATTGTTATGTTTTTCCCTTCATCCTTGTAAGTGCTTCTTCTCAGCATCCCCTGTTTCCCCTCTTTTGCCCAGGTCAGGAAGGTGCCGTCTGCCTTCGTTCCTCTGATTGTGCCGATGGGCTCTGCTGTGCTCGGCACTTCTGGTCCAAGATCTGCAAGCCTGTGCTCAAAGAAGGCCAAGTTTGCACCAAGCACAGGAGAAAAGGCTCCCACGGACTGGAGATTTTCCAGCGCTGCTTCTGTGCCGAAGGCCTGACCTGTCGAGTACAGAAAGATCACCTAACCAATAACGCTTCTCGGCTTCATACCTGCCAGAAACACTGAAGTGCCCTTGTCAGCCGTGGCTGGCCATGGATTTGACCTTGAATCTCCCGTCAGCCAAGCCTTCAGGGGTGACACGTTCAGTGTTTACAGTTGCACTCTCCAAATTCCCCTTCCGGAAGCCTGGAGTGCAAAAAAATGGCTTTGTTTCTGTAGGGAACGAACTCTATCCTGTGACTATTTGCAGTAAATTACTGTGTTGTAAATATCCAATGTGGCATTTCCCTGTATATGATCCCAAACTTTTAATTATTTTTCTAAAAGTGCCACATGGTCTGCAGTTTACCCATGACATGTAAATTTTGTACACACTGGTGATGTTATCTTGAGTCTGATAAATTTTCTATTTTTAATTGAAATAAATAGTTTCTGCTGAAAGGTTTTGCCTTTTCCCTTTGCTGAGTAGAGGTGAGTGTTTAGAAGGACTATTTGACTTGTGGGAGAGACAGATAGGATCACAGATCTAGAGCAGGAAAGAAGTATAAAATCTAGTCTAACCATTACTTCATTTTAGGGATGAGGATAAATCAATTGACTTAACCAAGTCCACAAAGGTGGTAGGCAATAATGATGTGGAGACCTCTCTGACTCCAAATATATCTCTTTCCACCAAACATGGGTGGACTTGGAGTTGAGAAACAAAATCCACCTTTGATGTCTTGAGTTCTGGTAAAATTGGGCAAAGTGGATTATTTCCTGATGCTTCAGACAATTTCCCAAGACAAATTTTCTTGAAGGCCTAATACATTTCACACCAGACATTATCAAATTCACAAAAATAACAGATCTTTTCTCTCTTTTTGATTAGCTCATCATACTTAAGTATCTTGAACTACAAAAGTGTGTGATGTGGCTAAAGAGGAAAAGTCTGTAGTTGAGCTAGGGAACACTCATTCATTCAAATATTCTTACCTCCAGGCAGTCTTAGAAATAAAACTCTTAAATCTAACATCCATTCCTATTTAAAAAAAACATTAGAGAGTATAGAAATAAATGGAGTTTTCCTTAAAATGATTAATAACAGTTATTAAAAGCCATCAGAAAACATCATACATAATGGGGATAAACTAGAACCATTCCCAATAATATCAGGAATGAAACAAGGTTGCCCATTATCACCATTACTATTCAATATTGTATTAGAAAATTAGCTTTGCCAATAAGAGAAGAAAAAAGATTACAGAAATTAGAGTAGGTAATGAGGAAATCAAATCATCACTCTTTGCAGATGATATGATGGCATTCTTAGAAAATCCTGGAGAATCAACTAAAATACTAGTAGAAACAATTCACAACTTGAGCAGAGTTGCAGGATACAAAATAAATCCACATAAATCATCAGCATTTTTATGTGTTACCAACAAAGTCCAGAAGCAAGAGATACATAGAGAAATTCCATTTAAAATAACTGTCAATAATATAAAATATCTGGGAGTCTACTGTCAAAGCAAAGTCAGAACTTATATGAACACGATCACGAAACACTTTCCACAAAAATAAAATTAGAGCTAATCAATTGGAAAAATATCAAGTGCTCATGGGTAGGCTTAGCTAATATAACAAAGATGGCAATACTACCTAAATTAACCTACTTATTCAGTGTCATGCTAATCAAACTCCCAAGATATTGTACAGAGCTAGAAAAAATAATAACAAAGTTCATCTGGAAGAAATAAAACTCTTCCTTTATTGTCTGGGAAAAATCACAAGTCAAAATTAGTTTTGGTGTTATTATCTGTCTTTTTATTCCTAGCATGATGGAAAATATGTACTGTTTTTCAGGGCTATTCTGGAGCAAGACATAATCAAAATCAAAGATGATGTCATCATCTCCTATTGATAAAAAGCATAAATCTCCAAATAAAATCACAAAGCATTTGATGAGTCCAAATAACTCACATTCCTAGAGTTTTTATGGTTTACAGGACATGCTCTATAAATGACACAATTATCCCACTATGAATGAGATTATAAAACCCTGCCTTCTAAAAGATTAACGCATTTCTAAAATATAACATATTTCCACCACACTTTAAGATTTACAAAACCGCTTACTCAGACTAGTGCGATCATATTGTCTGACCATTACTTAAACTCATTGTACAGATGAAAAATATTGAAATGGTGAAATTTAGGGGCTGGCCCAAAGTCATACCAGAAGAATCAGAACCATGTTTTGAACCTGACTCCATGTTCCAAGTCCTATCAATTTCCCTCTGTATCAACCTTAAGAGCCTCTTCAATGGCATTTAGAATGAAATGCATTGAATAAACCTATGATTCCCATTGTACATTTGTAAGGCATTTAGGGAAATCCAAATTCAGCTAAATATCAAAAGGGCAGATGGGCTGGTCCAGTAGCTAAAGAAGACAACTGCAAATATCTTAAAGATTAGGAAGTTACTCCTGGTGAGTAATTGATGAAGAAATTATATATTTTGTGGGAAAGTCAGTATATTTCAAATTTGGCTGGAGTTTGACTCTTGTTATTAGAAGGTTAATAAGGCATTCAATTTTCTTTCCTTGGAATTTTCATTTACCTAGGATAGCTGAGTTTTTGACTCTACCATCCATGGATCCCTTTATTGTGATAAGATAGGGATCTCACTATCTTCACTAGTGGGAATCCAAAACTTGCCTTCAAATCTCAATCAGCAATTTTCTTTTTGCTCTCACTAGTTCTACATGGGTGTCTGTGGCTCCTTGGGGCTTCCTCTAATTCTCTCAATGTTAAATTGATATCAACGGAGTACAAGAAAGATAAATCTCTGTCACCCATTGTTCTCTTTCTACATGAAATCTAACTGAAACAATTTATTTATTTTGGTTTAATTCTGTGGTTTTTAGTATCTTTTACTATCACTTACAGTCTAAAAACAGATTCTTAATCTGGTGTCCATGATCCTTCAAGAGGATACAGTTGGAGGGTCTATAAACTTGGATGGGAAAAATTACATCTTTCTTGTCATGAATCTTTAGGATTCCCTTCGGTTATTTAAAAACATTATTCTTACATAATCTCTTTAACTGACAAGTCCTATACATACAAAACCAGAATTGTGTCTTAGAGAATTGTCTGGGGTATTGAAAAAATCACTTGAATTGGCCTTGGGCAGACAGCAAGGATGCTCACAGTAGGACTTGAACTCTGGTCTTTCTGACTTCTCCACATCATGCTGACTCTCATCTCATCCATATAAATTATTTTGATAGCTCTGTGGTTTATATGGGGGAAGAGACAAGTCCTTATTACTCTATTCATTTATTGCCTCTCCATACCCAGGAAACTCAGTGCTCTGGTCATTTAAAAGATAGTGATTAAACAAGTTCCAAAAAAAGTTTCTCAGCTTTTCAGCCAGAAATGAAGATATTCTAGAATTGGCTTGTTCCCTAAAGTATTTCAGATTTAGGGGATTTCAAGGTCTTCCCTTAAACTGAAGGGTATTTCCTTACACTGTCTTTTGTTGGGAAGTTTCAGCTTTCATGCCCAGGAGAAAATTTCTCTTGCTTCCTGGATGGGTTTTGTGAATTGCCAGGAAAGCCTGATGCCGAAGCCTGGATTCCCAGGTGAGAAGAAACAGAAAACTGCTTTCTCTCAATGACTACTTTCTCCCAAAACAGAAGAGGCTTCTAATAGAGAGGAAGAGGCTTTGAATTTGGCAGCCCTGGTTATCTGATCCCTCCTTTGCTGCAGGAACAAAGCTGGCTGTGGAGCCCCCCATCTTGCTGTACCAAGGGCCCCCCACCATCCATGGAGCGACTTGAGAACTCGTATCCATTACATTCTGTCTGCAGCTTTGGGCAAAGCACTTCAGCCATCCGGACCTAGGTTCTCCAGCTATAAATGGACAGGACTAGACTAGACAGCCTTGAGGTATCTCGTGTCTCTAAATTGACAAACCCACATTTCCCAACCAATTCTGCCCATCTTTCCATCCTCATTCCCACCCAAGCAGCTGGCTACTCTGGCCCTCATGTTGATCCCACAGGATTCAGATTCTATCTTCCCTCCTAGACTCTGATAGGCCATCAGGTTGCGCTTCATGTCCCTTTCCAAACCATTCCACCAACTCTTATGGCCTACTAGAACATAAGTTCCTTGGGAGCAGAAACTGAACTGCTTGCTAGCATTTGTATTCCCAAGACATAATAGTTCAGCTTGGACCATGTTATCCCATTAATAAAGACTAGTCCCCTCCAGCATGAAGTATAACATCCCATCTCTTCCTTTAAAACCTCATTCAAAACCTTGCCCTCCCTATTGCCCTATTATTTAGGAGTCTTTTATAGCCCATATACTTTGTGATGCACGGGTATTGACCTCTCTGCTGTTCCTTGTATGAGATACTCCAGTTTGGGACTCCTGGCATTTTCACAGCCTGTCCCCCATACCTAGAACTCTCTCCTTCCTTTTGTCATCCCTTTAAATCTCAGCTCAGTTGCCACCTCCTGTAAGGCACCTTTCTTGATTCTCCATAATTCAATTGCCTTGATTCATTGTTTCCCAGTAGTTATATTGCGTGTATGTATCTATGAAAGTATATCATATATTTAGTTTATATATATATATATATATATATATATATATATGTGTGTGTGTGTGTGTGTGTGTGTGTGTGTATCTTGTTGTACATGTGTATGTGCAAGTTGTCTCCCCCATTAAATGTGAGCTCTTTGAATCTTTGATGTCAAAGACTTTCTTTTGCTTTTCTTTGAATTCCCAGTGTTAGGCATAGTGCTGGCATATAGTAGGTGCTATTATACAATAATAATAATATGTTATAATGTAATATAATACATATTTTATGTATAAATGACAAATATAAAATATTTATTATAACATTGCTATTGTAGTAGTAAATCCTTATTGACTAATTAGTTAGACCTTAAATGCCTTTCTCTTTCATAAGATTTCTTCTCACTGCTCAAAAAAAGGTGAAGTAAATTATGTGAACATAAATAAGTTCCTTCAGAGTTGAAAATCATAATTAAATTGCCTCTGGAGCAATTTAATGATGAGAATGGTATTTCTGGCACACAGAACTACAACCACATGCCGGTGGCAAACAGCACTAACTGCACCCTCGATTCAGTGGAAGAGGGAGATAGAGACCCCAGTATACCCCGAGGCCATTTTTAGGCAGAGTTATGCTGAGGAAAGGAAGGTCAGGACCTGGGTCAGGAAAGAACTCACCAGGGGTGCACCCACTCCAATGGGAGGGACTAGGGATTCAGGAAGCCATTATCTCAAAGCATCTTTTTCTAACTAATTATTCTTGTTAACTAGGTGCTAAACTTGGTATTTCCACGTTGCTAAAGAATTGATTGTTCTGTCAGCACTCCTAAATTTCATTGCTCTGGGGCAAAATCTGGGTCGCTCCATCTTGGAAATAACTGTTGGCCCAGATTAATTGCCAGGAACAATTGAAAGAATCACCTCATTGTGCCTTTAGAGCGCCACCATTTAGAAAGTCCCTTCCTTCGCTTCTTGCCCGACATCCTCATACTATCCCAGAATGCACAGCCCTGGGCAGCACAGTCTATATACAGCAGGCACTTTGTCTCCCAAATGTTAGCTTTCCATTGAGATCATGGTTGTCTTCCTTTCTGGTCTCTCCTTCAAATTATACCTTCGAGGAGACAACTACATTTATGGTTCCCATTTGCTATTTATTAACAAATGATGGTTTTAACTACCAAGAAAAAAAAAAGGCTAAAAATATGGACAAGGATCAACCAAGTAGCCTAAAAATAGCAGAAAACAAAATAAAAAGAGAAACTGAAATGCAGCGTTACTGCTTTGATTATTTTAACTTGAAGCTTTAAATGAATGGTGAATGAGAAGAAGAGCTCAGAATGGACTGTGGAATATTTGCAAGGCTGCTAAACTATCATGGTGGTCATTCCAAGTTCATGCCCTTTAGAAATTTGGGCCATTTCATTCTGTCCCCCGAGAAAACCTACTTTTGACACCTTTTAAATTCAGGCACTATATTCAATTATCGAGTGACAGCCATGTGTCCTTTAGTCATACAAGTAGCCTGACAGAAGCTTGAAGTGCTTCCTTTATGCTAAACACTGTGCTAAGCGCTTGGGCATAGAGAAAGACTAATAAATAAATAGACAAATAGATAAATAAATAAACGAACTAACAAATTGAATGAATGAATGAATAAAAGAAAAAGACAAATACATTAGCCTTGGCCTCTAGCTTCCATTCTACAGGAGAAACAGAGTTGGACAATACAAGGTATATGAATTCACAGGAGAAGTCATCTTAGAGAAAGAGGCACAAGCGGTGGAGAGAGGGAAGAAGAGCCACCAGGAAAGGCACTCTAAAGGAGGTGAAATTTTAAAGAAATCAGGGGAGCCACAAAGTGGAAGAGAATGCCCACTAGTGAAACATCCATTACTCAGCCAACAAGCTCTTAGAAAACACCTGCAATGTACGGAGTTGTGCTGAGAATAATAGAAAAGGGGACTACTACTACTGGTTTTTCACTTACTGGTTTTTTCTCTGGCTCTATCCAACAGCACATTAATAGGAGCAAAGGCAGCGGACAGTAAGAGTAATCCGAGGATAGAGCATGGCAAAACATGATTGGCGATAGGAGAGGGAGGACAGGGACTCAACATGGTAGGATTGGATGGATTCACCAAAGGGTCAAGATATGGAAGGGAGGAGAATACAACTGGTTCCTTGTTGATGACCTGGTATAGACTGAGGGGTAACAGCTCTGGAGGGTTGGAGTTTAGCACAGGAAAGGATGGATAGCCTAGGAAATAAAAGACTGGACTTGATCAAGGTATAACAATGCAAAGAGCAAAGGGTCTTGCAATCAGACAATGTGGATTTGAATCCTGGACCTTCTAACACGATCCTGAATGTGCTACCTTATTTTACCAAAAAATGGGAATAATTTTCCTGATATAGTTGTTGAGAAGAAAGCCCTTTACAAACTAAAAGGGAGGACAAAAGTGGGAGGTTTTATGATTAGTTACCCTTATCATAAGTAATAGTAATGATGGCAGCATTAGCAGCAGGAGGAGGAACTACAGTAGAAAGTGTAGTATTAATAGACTATCAGTAGTAGTAATATATAATAATATATTAAAAAGCATTCTTTTTGTTAAAGGATAGTTAAACACCATCATGGTATAGAGGATAGAGTCAGCCTTTGTTTGATTCTTGCCTCTGACACTTACTGGCTGGGCAAGTTAATTAATCTTTCAGTGTCCTGGGCAACTATCTAGGAATATGAGTCACAGAGCAGGTGTTTTGTTATAGGATGTTTCCTCGCTGGGAAATGACTCCCTGGGCTAATTCACAAATCCAATTTTTTAAAAAAGTACTTTTGCATTGTCTGGCTTACCTCACAAAGAGAAAATCTTAGTAGTTGCATAAATTCATGCACATATTAATTATATTTTGTAGGCAGCAACATTTCCATCAGTGAAGGACCATCTATGCTCTCTGACTTGAAGTAGTGGAATGCTTCCTATTGCTGCGAAGAGTTTACCTTACTTATAGCATATGGGATGATACGTCCTCCATTTGATCGAAGGTCCAGGTAACAACCCTTTGACTCTTTCATTGGAAGAAAGATGGTGGCCATAGATGGTTTCTCTGCTCCCATAGCAATGCCATTTATGTTCACCCCTTACCCTTGTGATAGATATGTAACTGAGCTAGTGGCTGAATGCTTTATGGGAATCTGTCATTTCTGTCTTTGGTGGAATGTAGGACTCCAACAAGTCCTTGATTTTCCCAGGATTACCGGGAGGGATTGTAGCTCAACGTTTAGACTCCCACAGACAGTCCCCAACTTGGGCATTTCTCCCAAGAATGATGTAGACTGTGTACCAAAGTGACAAAAGCTGGGACTCAATCTATTTAGGGTTTTGACAGCAAGTACCTGTCCCAGAAGGAAAAAGTCAAAATGACAAAGCACTGTGCTAAGTGCTGAAGTCTTGAACAGAAAAGCAATGAGTCCCTGTTCTCAAGGGGCTCACATCCTAATTTGGGAGTAAAAAACATATAGGAAGTTTCGGCTACAAGTCAGATATATTAGTTATCGAGGTGATGCAATAGAGACTCCAGGAGTGGAGCTGACCAGGAACTCACAGTCCTTGAGGGCATGGGATCATTACTCCAATATTAATATTGTATAGGTCTGATTCACATAATTCTTCAAAGTGGGAAGAATACCTCATAGCTAGTGTTTGGACACTCCAGGGGCAGTTCAAAGGCTCTCAAAAGCTCTTTAAAGCCCATGCTTTTCACAGTACTTGAAAATTGTGTTGTAACTCATGAGCCTATCCTAAAGGTCTGCCTGCTGAGGCAGATAATATGGGGAAGCCCTCTCCTAGGTATTGCTGAGGAGGCGGAAAAGGGGAAGAGGAGGGGGGAAGAGGAGGAGGAAGAGGAGGAGGAGGAGAAGGAGGAGGAGGAGGAGGAAGCAAGGACAGGTTCCAATATCACACAAATCTGTACAGCTATCATAAATGGCAAGGGCAGCTTTGGGAAAGCATAGACAAGAGGAAAGATGTTTAAGTATTGGAATAAGGGGTGTGGGAGACAGAAAGATATAGACAGGCAGATTGAAACAGACAGAGACAGAGAGATAATGGGAGAAAGGGAGAAAGGAAATAAGGAAGAGAGACAGAAAGAAAGACACAGAGAGATAGAAAGAAGATGAAGAGAAGGAGGGAGAAAGGGAGGAGAATGGAAAGAAGGGAGAGAGACAGAGAAATAAAAATATAGAGAGAGAGAGATATTGAGAGAACCACCTGCTTAAACTCCTGTTTAGTTACTTCTAAGTCCCTGGACTGGAGTCTCTTAATAACTGAACCTGGATCTCATTTGAGGTGGGGGGAAATAACTAATTCTGAGATGGTTTACCTTCTAATTATTTCATTCCTTTTGAAAAGGCACAGGTGCCAAAATCTCAGTGATCTCCACCCTCCACTTTGTGCACTAAACTTTGTTTTGTCTTTTTTATTCTATTCAACAAAAGCAATCATCTCTTGGTTTAATCCCCATTGATGCTAGGGCTCTCCTTCCCTTGTCCCGTGGTTGGGCATCCTTGCCCTGCAGCCAGTGCTCCCGAGGCTCCCTCTGAAAGGTTTGTAGGAGCTGGGAGGGGGAAGAGGAAATTGATAGTGATTCTCAAGGCCAAGGCTGAAATTCTGTGCCTTTGATCTCCCCCTCCCAGACGCTGTGGTTGGTTTTGATTTTCAGTGAAACTTAGGTGTGAGCGACCATTAGGTGAAGCTTCTTCTAATCCACATGCAGATGAGGTCTGGGGGGTAGCACAAAGGAGAAAAAAAAAGCAGTTCATTGATTTCTCACTGAAACATGGAAGATTCAGACTAACTTACCTTTTAAACGTCTAAAGGTAGTTTTTATTGAGAGTGGTTGTTTTTTCACCACAGATGCTTTTCCCAATAGCCAGGGAGAGAGACTCCACAAAGTCGATTCACCAAAAACACTTCAGCAAAATCACTTAATTGTCACTTTCCATTTTGTAATTTACTTTGAACAAGAGAAGCAGCCTGGGGCAGTGGATTGTAGTCATTCCTTTTCAAAGAGGACCCGGGACTTGATTTGTGTGTGAATTGGATTTAAGTGAGGCAGAGTTGCACAAAGCATCAAATTCACTTTTTCTTCCAGTGTTAACAAAATCTAGTGGCTGGACAAAAGTGAAGACAACTGGATGTGGCCCAGCATGGAGTCTTTGATCTATGGCCGAGCTCTAAGAGCTTCAAGGCCATCAGAAGGAATTGTTCTCATCCATATATTCCACCAGGAAAAGTCTTCACGTGCTTCAGGAAGACATCACTATGGGTTCAAGGCCCCTCAGTCACCCTCAATCTGATTTGGCCTGTCTGAGATGATTTTTCTTGGAGTAACAGGTGAGAGTTGAGTGCAAGTTGGACACCAAAGGTGATTGAGCAGCCCTGAGAATGGGGTGGCAAGCCCCCACTCCAGAGGGTCTCCATCTTTTGGGAATATCCCACATACCCCAGTGGATAAAATGCTGATCTTGAAGTCAAGACAGATGGGATTCAAATATCATCTCTGATATCAGCTGATCCATAATCAAGTTGTTTAATCTTTTGGAGATTCAAACTTGGTTCTTTGCACAATTATTCTTTTCTATTAGATGAAGGAGATGAGGGATGGATGTCTGCCTGGGAATGGAGTCTGAGTCAAGGTTTATCAGTCAGACAGTCCAGCATCTATGCTTTAAAGAGTGAGCAAGGAAGAAACTTCAGGACATTCACATCTATTAATGATTGAGACCCAAACCCATTTGGTAGGGAGGTCACCTTTGGATGGGAGCTTCGCGGTACCAGTACTAGATAGAAATCTCATTAATCTTGACTTTATTCTCAGATTTGAGATAATAAAAGGGAAGGTGTACCGCCAGTGTGCTAGGCTGGTGTTTATTGCTGTATCCACAAAGAAAATATCTCTTTGCAAAAGAGATCCGTGTCAGTGCCAAAGGTTTAAATGGAAGTAGGATGTGCATCACTAGCAGTTAACAATGGGAGAAAACAGATCCAATGGGAGATCATTACTTTAGCAAGATACCCCAGTTCCTCCCAGATATCTCTAGAACCCCGAGGGAAAGATATGGCCAGTATCTCTTCAAGTATCAATCTCTACAAGATTCAAGTCCTTTCTGAACTATACAAATCTTTATGGGACATTTCAATATGATGGACAGGTTTTCTTGGGAAAGCAACATTTGACTAAATTAGAAAGTTGCCTGATCTTAGTTTCTATGGTTCCCATAATCCTTTTTGCTCTATACTAAGAATGTCTCGCATTTTTTCCCCAATTGGCAAAGTTGAAAAATAGTTTAGATATAAAAAGCTACAAATTTCCTGGGAAATCTCACCCTCTAGACAGACAAATTTGACATTAACGGATTTGTGTATTTTTAAAGAAAAGCTCCAACAATATGACACTTGTGAGAATCTCCCTGTGAGAGCTATTTAATGTCATAATCAATGGACACCTTAATAACGGACACACAATCTTTCTCCTGAAGCATGAAAATGCTATTCGGATAAGACTGGCTGAGGGCCAGTAAGACTGCCATCTGTGAAAAAGAGGTCCTGGGAATGGCGGTAAGGCAACAGGAATCTGTCTCCACTGAGGAAGTGATGATATGTTCTAGACTAGGCAAACAGGAGCAGAGTGCTAGAGGAGATAGGGCAGGCAGAAAAGCTGAGAAAAAGGAGAGAGAATGAGGTAAGACTAATAGATGGAGAAAGTAACAAAAAAAATTAAATAAAACTTGAGAGAAAGGAAAAAGAAAGAGCTGGTAATAAGAGAAAGTTCAGTGGGCACAGTGTTTGACATCTAATAAGCACTTAATTAGTGCTTTATCTAGCATTGTTAGAGGTAATTCTGTTATCTGGGAGTTCCCTGTGCTAATAAAATCAAAAGTCTGTTCTCTCTCATCTGTCTGAGGAGTACTTCCTTGAGGTTACTATGTTAAGATCTCAATCTATCATTAAACCCTCTAGATCACATGCTGTGTACCTTCCTACCACCTGCATGGATGGCTGGGGACATTTAAGGTGTCTCTCATCGCACCTGATTTATTTACAACGTGATGACACGGTAACAAGTGTTATGTCTGACTGCCCAAATATCTAGGTAACTACTTAACATTCATCAATAATTCCTTTTGATCTAGAGAAATATTAAATGAGATATTTTAAAATGGAAATTGCCAATAACTTGGGCTGGTGGAAACATTTCCATTAAAATCTCCATTTGGGGAGATGCTAATATTAATGTCTGCCTTGGGGGCAGGGCATATTTTACCCAAGATATTAGCAAAATATTGTCATTTTAGCATTATCTCCTTTAAAAAAAAAGTAAGCCATTTGAGAAAAATGATTGTTTCCTTTCTTTTGTTGTGTTCCTCAAACCAATCACAATGTCTGGAACATAATAGGTGCTTAATAAATGCTTGCTGCTTGATATAACTACTTATTTTTCTTCAGGCAAAGAAATGGTATAATTCCATTATTTGGAGAGAAATTTCTTTAAAGAAGCAATAGTAAAGAATAGATCTTGTCAGAAGAGATTCTCAGCAGAACTCAGCCGCATGGCTTATCATTTCACCTGTATTTACATAACACTTGTTACCATAGCATCACATTGTAAGTAACCCAGGTGTGATGAGAAACACCTTGAAATGACCCCAGCCATCATGAAGAGTGGTAGGAAGGTACACAGCATGCAGTCTAGAGGGTTTAATGATAGATTGAGATCTCAACATAGTAACCTCAAGGAAGTACTCCTCAGACAGATGAGAGAGAACAGACTTTTGATTTCATTAGCACCGGGAACTCCCAGATAACAGAATTACCTCTTACAAAGTAGGTTGTTGCTCAGAGAGTGATAGAGTGAATGATTTGCCTGAGGGACACGTGGCAGGAATGTGTCAAAGGTGGAATTAAAACTCAGCTTTTCCTGCCTCCAAGGCCAGTCCTTTCTGCCAAGCTTACTCTCCTACTCTGTAATTATCTTATATTCATATTAATTTAATTGATGTTAATTATGGCTTAAATAAACTATAATTTATTCCAAAAAGTGTCAATCTGCATGTAGGAGAGAATTTTCTCAATAGGAATTCCCTACATCAGTGCAATTGCAGGTCTGTGTCCATGTACCTCTATGCATGTATGTACTTTTCACATGTATGGATCTATACATGTATTAGATATAAACATATATTTCTATGTATAATCATCTTTATGTGTATATACATGTCTATATATGCACATATAACCTTATATTGCATTATATTATATTTTTATAATTAGATTATTTTGTATATTATTTTATATATTTGATGTAGAATTCTGATTGCTTCAAATAGATCAACAACTGTTCTGTAACTCATACCTAGGCTTACAGCCAAAGATCAAGCTTATCTCATTTTGTATGAATGCATATGTGCACACCTATGTGTAATCTGTGTATGTATATAATTAATTTATCCATTATTTTCACCCATGTTATTTTAGTGGATTAATATTGAGAATAGGTAGTATGGCCAATAAAAGAAAACAGATAAAGAAAAATGGCGCCAGAAGGCTTGGGTTGGCATCTCAATTCTATCACTCACTTTCCATATGACCGAAAGCAAAGCCTACCCACACTGACTCAGGATCCAGAATAGAGCTAGAGAAGTTAGAACATTTGGTCCAATCAAATTTGGTGACGTCCTATAACAGTTTTTAAATTCAATAAGTTTTTGTTGAAGTGCAAAGGACTGTCCTAAGGGCTAGAGATTTGGAGATGACATAAATCAGTCACTGTCCTTTCAAGAAGTTTACATTGTATTGGTAGAAAACATGTATGCAGGTAAATAAATGTAAAATATACGTTAAGTAATCTCTAGAGAATGACCATGGGCACAATTCTAATATGAAAGGCAGGTTGTTAACAATAGAAGAGGTATTCTGAGGGATACAATGGTAGGGTTGGGAAAAACATAATTGGGGAACCAGAAGAATGAATCTGACTTGGATGCTTATGAGGAAACAGAGAGTGGTCAGCAGAGAATTAAAGACTAGACAGCCAGTAACTCTAACAAAGAGGAACTCTGAGTGGAACCATAATGCATCAGAGAGGTAAGTCAGTCCCTTTTCAGGATCAAAGGTTATATTGATTTAATTATCAATTGGGGGGGGGTACAAAGAGGAGGATAATATCTGTGCTCAAGACAAATCAGATGCACAATCTTTGGTAGATTCTGGGCTCAAGTGGATAAAGGGATGGAGCCTATTTCAGCTACTTTCTTTTTTTTTTTTTTTTTAATAGCCTTTTATTTACAGGATATATACATGGGTAACTTTACAGGATTAACAATTGCCAAACCTCTTGTTCCAATTTTTCACCTCTTACCCCCCCCACCCCCTCCCCCAGATGGCAGGATGACCAGTAGATGTTAAATACATTAAAATATAAATTATATACACAATAAGTATACATGACCAAAACATTATTTTGCTGTACAAAAAGAATCAGACTCTGAATTATTGTACAATTAGCTTGTGAAGGAAATCAAAAATGCAAGTGGGCATAAATATAGGGATTGGGAATTCAATGTAATGGTTTTTAGTCATCTCCCAGAGTTCTTTTTCTGGGCATAGCTAGTTCAGTTCATTACTGCTCCATTAGAAATGATTTGGTTGATCTCGTTGCTGAGGATGGCCTGATCCATCAGAACTGGTCATCATCTAGTATTGTTGTTGAAGTATATAATGATCTCCTGGTCCTGCTCATTTCACTCAGCATCAGTTCGTGTAAGTCTCTCCAGGCCTTTCTGAAATCATCCTGTTGGTCATTTCAGAACAGTAATATTCCATAATTTTCATATACCACAATTTATTCAGCCATTCTCCAACTGATGGACATCCATTCAGTTTCCAGTTTCTAGCCACTACAAAAAGGGCTGCCACAAACATTCGTGACATACAGGTCCCTTTCCCTTCTTTATAATCTCTTTGGGATATAATCCCAGTAGTAACACTAGTTGGATCAAAGGGTATGCACAGTTTGATAACTTTTTGAGCATAGTTCCAAACTACTCTTCAAAATGGTTGGATTCGTTCACAACTCCACCAACAATGCATCAATGTCCCAGTTTTCCCGCATCCCCTCCAACAATCATCATTATTTTTTCCTGTCATCTTAGCCAATCTGACAGGTGTGTGGTGGTATCTTAGAGTTGTCTTAATTTGCATTTCTCTGATTAATAATGACTTGGAGCATCTTTTCATATGACTAGAAATAGTTTCAATTTCTTCATCTGAGAATTGTCTGTTCATATCCTTTGACCATTTTTCAATTGAGAATGGCTTGATTTTTATAAATTAGAGTTAATTCTATATATTTTGAAATGAGGCCTTTATCAGAACCTTTGACTGTAAAAATATTTTCCCAGTTTATTGCTTCCCTTCTAATCTTGTCTGCATTAGTTTTGTTTGTGCAAAAACTTTTCAGTTTGGTATAATCGAAATTTTCTATTTTGTGATCATTAATGATCTCTAGTTCTGCTTTGGTCATAAAGACCTTCCCCTTCCACAGGTCTGAGAGGTAAACTATCCTATGTTCCTCTAATTTATTAATAATTTCATTCTTTATGCCTAGGTCATGAATCCATTTTGACCTTATCTTGGTGTACGGCGTTAAGTATGGATCAATGTCTAGTTTCTGCCATATTAGTTTCCAATTTTCCCAGCAATTTTTATCAAACAGTAAGTTCTTATCCCAAAAGCTGGGATCTTTGGGTTTGTCAAAGACTAGGTTGCTATATTTGTTGACTGTTTTATCCCTTGAACCTAATCTATTCCACTGATCAACTAATCTATTCCTTAGCCAATACCAAATAGTTTTGGTAACTGCTGCTCTATAATATAATTTTAGATCTGGTACAGCTAAGCCACCTTCATTTGATTTTTTTTTCATTAATTCCCTTGAAATTTTGATCTTTTGTTTTTCCATATGAACTTTGTTGTTATTTTTTCTAGGTCATTAAAATAGTTTTTTGGGAGTCTGATTGGTATAGCGCTAAATAAATAGATTAGTTTAGGTAATATTGTCATCTTTATTATATTTGCTCGCCCTATCCAAGAGCATTTAATATTTTTCCAATTGGTTAGATCAGCTACTTTCTTTCAGTCTGGTGTCTTCAGTCTTACTGCTCCAGGACTCACTTCCATGCTGAACTGCTAAAAACCTATCTGGAGGAAGGAAACAAGACCAGTGCAGGAGTTTGAGTCAAGGATATAGGAGGATCGCTTGAAGGAAGGAAGGATATTTATCTTGCAGAAAAGAAGGCTCTCAAGGTCTCTTTCAAATCTCCAAAGGACTATAAATTAGACTGGAGATCAGAATTGCTTCTTTTTGGCCCGGAAAGCAGAATTAGGAAGAGAAGTTTTAATAAAGCAATGTGAGACATGATATCGGGGGAAACTGCTCAAATGGTAGAGGGGCCTTCCTGAGACAATGCCCCTTACCTCTCCCCAAACCCCGGAGGTCTTTTTTTTTTCAATAGTTTATTAAATGGAGAGAGATACTGGAACCAAATGGCTCTTGGTTCCAGGGCTGGATGAGACTATCATCTCAGAGTCCAGCTAACCCCGGAGGTCGTGAAGCAAAGGCTGGACATTCACTTTGTTCAGTCTGTCATCGCAGGAGTCGGGCTGGACAGCCACTGAAGGGATGCTGATACAGTACATGGCTAGGGCAACCTGAGCCGGTCTGGGATATTACCAGTTCTGGGATGACCCAGAAGACTCATCAGCTCTAAGTGTCCACAGTTCTTTAATGCTGACATCATCCCCAAGCAAGCACAAATGAAAAAGGGAGGCGAATATGGGGCAGTGGAAGGCGGGCGTCAGTTCGCAGCCTCTGGTCTATCCTGAGAATTTCACCTCATTGCTATCACAGATGTTCTGAATTTCAGGGATGTCAATGTGTGTTTCATGATATCCTTGAACTTCTAATTATGTGCTGCTGACTGGATTATTAGTTGACCTTCATTATTAAAATTCACATAAAAAGAAATGCAGCTCAATTGAGATCAAATGTTTTCCCTTTAGAACCCTCTGGGTTTCTACCAGGGTAGGGATCTGATACATAAAAGTAAAGGAGATATTCTGAAAATCATTTGTTGATATCATAATTCTGTGTGCTTTAAAAAAAAAAACTCAAACTACTCTAGTGAGTTCTAAGTTGACAAGGAGCACCATACAGAGAACTCTTAGGCTGGCCTCAGAAAGACTGGGACTCAAAAACCAGAAACACTTGGCAGAGTAAAGTCACACTCAGCTGTATGGCCAAGGATCAATTATTTCTTTTCTCTGAGCCCCAATTTCTGCATTTATAAAATGGAAATGATATTGCTTGCATTTTCCATCCCTTGATTGTGAGGTTCCAATGAAAACGAGATCATATAAATAAAAGGCTTTGAACACTTTAAAATGTTATAAATATATCAGCCAGTAGTAAGTAACAGCAGCAGCAGTAGCAGTAGTAATAGTAAGCATAGGGATGGTAGTAATAGTAGTTGTTATACTACTACTAGTAGTAGTAGTGATGGTGGTGGAGGGTGGTAGTAGTAGTAGTAGAAAGAGAAGGAGAAGGAGGAGGAGGAGGAGGAGGAGGAGGAGGAGGAGGAGGAGGAGGAGGAGAAGGAGAAGGAGAAGAGAAGGAGAAGGAGAAGGAGAAGGAGAAGGAGAAGGAGAAGGAGAAGGAGAAGGAGAAGGAGAAGGAGAAGGAGGAGAAGGAGAAGGAGAAGGAGAAGGAGAAGGAGAAGAAGAAGGAGAAGAAGAAGGAGAAGAAGAAGGAGAAGAAGAAGAAGAAGAAGAAGAAGAAGAAGAAGAAGAAGAAGAAGAAGAAAGAAGAAAAAGAATAGTAGCAGTAGTAATCGTAGTAGTGGACATCATCATCTTTAATATTATTTGTAGCAAATGTTACAACTTTTCACTGCAGAGCTCTTTTTAAAAAATCACTTTTTGATTCTAAATAATATTCTTCAACATGACTAACTTGAACTGGTTTTTTTTCTTTTTTCTTTTTCTAAAAATATTAAGCCTGTCTTTTGGGAATCTGGAATTTTATGAGGCACTGGCTGCTGGCCACCATCTTGTGGACACATTAAATTATTTTTACCAACAGCAATGTAAAAGCTGAAAGGTCATAGGTCACCTAGCAGTTTCTAGTCTGTCTTATTTCTGGTTCAACATCAGGAAAATAGCATGACTGGATAAGCATTAAACATTTGGTTTCAATACATCCAAATTTACTTTTTTGGAATTTTACCGAAACTTTAAAAAGAATCACTGTCACTTGCCAATAATCTTTCCTCAGTAGAAGTTCTCTTTTTAACATAGAGATGCAATTTAACAAAATAAAGAGCATATTGATGATGTCTAACAGAATATGTCACATAGTGCACCTGTGCTCCATCACCTTCCTACCAAGAGGAGGCAGACATGATTTACCATCAGTCCTCTAGTTTCAAATGACATTAATCTGAGTTCTGAAGGTTTTTAATTATTTTTTACATCACAGAGAGGCATAAAATAGGTCAGAGAACTGTCTTTTAACCAAGAAGACCCAGGGTCAAGTCCTGGTTGAAACTGATTATGTGACTAAGGCAGTAGCCAGGTAGTTTAATGGATGGGACCTTGGACTTAGAATCTGCCTCAGACTTCAATTAGTCATGTGATTTTGGCCAAGTCATTTAATCTTTCTTAATCTGCACTTAACATGTCTAAGTCTTCATTTCCTCATCTGTAAAATGATTTTGAGGTTGTTGGGTTTTTTGGAAGGACAATATGGTTTCTGAGGTTACCTGCTGCTCTCCATTTATGATCATCATACAGACAGAGAGATGGAGGGGGGTGGGGGGAGAGGGAGGAAGAAGAGAGGGACGGAGGGAGAAAGAAAAAGAGAGACAGACAGATAGAGAAGGGAAGGGAAGGGAAGGGAAGAGAAGAGAAGAGAAGAGAAGAGAAGAGAAGAGAAGAGAAGAGAAGAGAAGAGAAGAGAAGAGAAGAGAAGAGAAGAGAAGAGAAGAGAAGAGAAGAGAAGAGAAGAGAAGAGAAAGAAAAATGCAATGGGGGCAGAAGGGAAGCCATTAACAACTGAGTGTATTTGGAAAGGATTCACACAGGGAGTGACTGGGGGACTCTTGGAAGAAACTAGGGATTCTAAAATGCAGACATGGAGAAGACCACATTACAGGTATGGCACATGGTCAGCACAAAGGTATAGATGTTGGAGATGGAATATATATTAGTAAGAAAGTCAGTTCTTCTAGAATGTATGGTATATAAAGGAATGGAATAGAGACTAGAGTAGCAAGAGTAGAAAAGTAGATGGGAATCAGCTGTGAAGTGCTTTAAACACCTAATGGATCAGTTTAAATGTGATCCTATTGGTAATAGGGAGCCATAGGAGGTTATGGAGTATACAAGACCCACACAGAATAACTATATTGGAATCTGTTGTGTCCAGTTTGGTCGGTGTCATTCTGTCCATCTTTATTGTCTCTGGGCTCTGCTTCCTTCATTATTCCATCAGTTCATTTGACATCCAAGTTTCCATATTCAGTTTCTTGTGTGTAGAAATCTCCCATTATATTCATGGACCACACCTGACTTAGTCCTTTCCTCATCCCTGGGAATCTACTGAATACCTAGTTCTTTGCTGCCACAACAAAAGTGTTACTATGGACTATTGACTATAAGTGGGACCTTTCTTCTGGTTGTTGACTTCCTCAGTCTTCCCCTTGACTACCTAGCAACAGAATCTCCAAGTCAAAGAGAATAGACATTTTTAGTAACTCCTTTGAATCATTCTAGGATGGAAATTCACAGCGCCTCCAATGGTATTGCAGTGTGCCCGCTTTGCCCTCAGCCCCTCCAACACAAGCTATTTCCATCTTCCGGCATCTTTGCCAATGTGTTGAGTGTGAGATAAAACCTCAGAGAACTATTTATTTCTATCATTTGACTACCTATCCATGGCACAGAGGTTGTAGAACTATAAGAGACTTCCTAGTGCATCTGGTCAAACTCCTTTTACGCAAAGACAAGGATTATGAGCTCCAGAGAAATGAAATAATTTGCTTAATAAGTGCTACTCGAATTGTATTTTAATGGGAGAGATCTCTGGTGATGATGACATGGAGATGTCATATGGGCTAGAGTAGGCTAAGTGTCTACTTTAGAATGCTGTGTGTTTCTTCACCTGACAATAAGATGTCTACTTCATGTAAACCTTCTCAATATTCTAGAGAGACTTTAAATGAGTTAAAACTTTATTCTTCTAAAGAGATAGAGAAACGTATATAAAGAGAGACAGAGAGACAAAGACAAAGAAGGCAGAGATACAGAGAGAGAAGAGGGTCAGAGACAATCATACAGAGAGACAGAGAAGGAGAAGAGATATAGAGACAGAGAAGAAAGTGACAGAGAAGAGAGACAGCGTTCTTTAAATGTCAACTTTTCTTATTATTAGTGATATATAATTTTTTTGAGAAAGTGAAGAGATAGGGAAAGAGAAAGAGACTGAAAGACTGAGAAGATAGAAAGACAAAAGATAAACAGAGCCAGAAAGAGAGAGAGAGAGAAAGAAAGAGAGAGAGAGAGAGAGAGAGAGAGAGAGAGAGAGAGAGAGAGAGAGAGAGAATGGATGTATGTGTAGACACATATACATTAAGGGTTATATCAAGAGTTCTTAATCTCTGGGGCTTGGAGTTTTGATGTGTTTTTTTAATCATAGACTCCCTTGGTAGTCTGATAAAACCACCCCGTGGACCTCATCTCAAAATAACAATTTTAAATGCATAAGATAAAATCCCCAGGATTATAAATGAAACAATGATAATGGAATACAGTTATCAGAATATTTTTAGAGCCAAGTTCATGAACCATAGGTTAAGAGCCCAGACCTTGCATAGTTTGCTTTAGAGTTAGTCAGTGAAGCTGTAACGCTTTATCAGCAGTTGAGAAAAACAGAGCAAGCTCTTCATAGTTAGCTCTTCATACATTGCCTGTAAAGGTGAGGCTTTCAAGCATTAGAGGCAGTATTGGAGAAAGTGTTCAGATGAAACCATAAGTCAGAGATTGAGGTCTTGGACTTTGGGACAAATAGTTAAAAAAAAGCTGATTAGGAAGAAAGGTACTCAAATCCAAGCATACACCCATGCGTGAAGAGAGAGGGAGAGGGAGAGGGAGAGGGAGAGGGAGAGGGAGAGAGAGAGAAAGAGAGAGAGAGAGAGAGAGAGAGAGAGAGAGAGAGAGAGAGAGAGAGACAGAGACAGAGATAGCAGAGACAGACAGACAGAGACAAAGAAAGCAGAGAGAGACAGAGAGGCAGAAAGAGACATACAGAGACAGAGAGACAGAGAAAGAGACACCCACACACAGAGAGACAGAGAGACAGAGACACAGAGAGAGACAGAGACAGAGACAGAGACAGAGACAGAGACAGAGAGAGGCACTAGTTATTCCTGGCTAGGTGGGATGTCACGTGGCACTGGACTGGAAGCCAAACTTCCAAATCCTGGTTCAGATGCCTCCTCTCCGTGCAACCTCAGGCCAGTGACTTGTGCTCTGGGCCTCCTTGCCCTCATGTGAAGCCAGATGAGCTCCCCGGTCCCTCCTCCTCCTCCAAGCTTTCCTGTGCGATCCCCCCTGATTCCCCCCTCCTGCCCTTTCTGGACCGAGTCAGCTCTGGCCCGCGGGCAGGGATGCTGGTCCATTTAGGTACAAGATGACTCCCGAGCTGCCAAGTCCCCGTGGAGTACCACCCACCTTCCTTCCCATTTCTGCCATGGGGCACAGCAGTGCTTCTGAGAGGGTTTTATTTTCTCACTGAGGGCTGTGCTTTTCCTAAATAAACATGATTATACCCTAGTGAAGCTGCAGATGGCTACGGAGGCTAAAAATAACCCGGGCAAAATGGAGAGACTTCAATTAGATGCGGGCTTCTCAACAATTTCACTTCTAATTGGCTTGCGGTTATTCCACAACTGGGAATTGGCCCTCTTCAGGTTAAAGGAGATTAAAGGTCTGCGAAAAAGACAGCAATGAAATCCAATGCCAAACAGGCCAGAATCCTGATCCGGAGCTAAAAGGCACCGAATAAATTGGGAAATGTGTACTTGGGAGCAGCCAAAGCATCTCTCTCTCTCCTGGCTCTCAGTGTCACAGAGGGAGAAGCCCGGGGACATCTGGGAAGCCGTGGACTGCTTTGTTCCTCTGGGATTCCCAGGGCTTGGGAGTCCTAAGTGATGGTTCAGAGCGAGAGATTCATCAGTCACATGGTTATACAGGTCAACAAAGGTACCAGGGCCTACTTTCTTTCTGTGTCTGGCCAGGTTTTTAGTTGGAAGTTTAAAACAGCAGAAGGTATTATTACTAAGTCATCACCCCCAGCTAATGTTCCACTATGTTCTGAAGGAACTAGCCCAACTCTCCCTTAAACTAGTCAGGTTCCCATCCATTGAGATGCAAGCCTAGTAGTTCTAGTGCTGGGAAGTAGCATTTTAGCACTTACCTTAGCTAAGATAAAGTAATTTTATTTCATTAAATGAACCTCAATAAAGAGACTAGAGTAACAAGGACAAGTGTGATTTCTGAATCCCATCTCCTTGCTCAGATTCTGTTTCCTGGGATGCTCTTGGCTCTTCCTGGATTTTTAAGGGACTGGGAACCTGTTGGCAGAAAGAAAGAGACTTTGTCAATTAGAGAAGACCCCAGGAGGGGCCTGGGGAGGGGGAGACAGACAGACAGACACAGAGACAGAGAGAACAAAGAAAGAACCGAGACAGAAATGGATGTAACCCAGAGACAGACAAAGAGAAACAAAGACAGAGAAACAGGACCCAGAACAAAGACAGAAAGGGAGATAGGCTGAGAGTTGCTTATTAAGCCAGCAGAATATCCTTCATGAGTCAGCAGCAAATAGGGTGGAAAGAGGCTTTAAACTCTCTCCAGTTCAGGTGCAGTCACAGATCATTAACACAAAGATATGCAGAGTCAGATCAAAGGGCAAGGGGTTACCCAGTTCAGGGGCCTTTGAGACCGTGCTATCCTATCCATCCAAAAACTGGGAAGGAGACTGGGTGGTCATAATAAAGGATTTCCTCTCGGTGCATGGCTGTGGGGCGTCTCACAGGGAACAACAGAATGGCTCCTAGCGTTTTTGCCTTAGCTTGCTGCTTGTTTCATCTTTCCCAATGCAGAAGGAATAACGTTAGTCTAGACCTAAATAAGACTCAGGAGGAGAAGTTGGTTGGTAAAATGAAAAGAAGAACTTTGGGAGGAAGTGAACAGAGTATGCTAGACCAGAATGAAAAGGGGAGGAATTGTCAGCTGCAGAGGGATCTGTGCTCCAGTTCTTGGGAAGTTGGTTCCCAAGAGTCAATAGGAAAAATAGGGACAATCATAAAGCAACAAAGTCTTAGAAGTCATCTTATGCAATACTTCGTTTTACAGGTGGACAAACTGAGGCTTCGGAGAGCTTAAGCGACTTTCCAAGGTAATATCCAGGTAGAGTCAGGGTTTTAATTCTGATCCATTGAATACCACCTTCAAGCTCTTTCCATCACACCACATTGATTGAGTTTCTACGAGATAAATGGGATCAAAGACAAAATAGAATCCGGATAGAAATGGAAGCTCTTTGAAAATCAGGAATGTTTGTCTTGTTTTGTTTTGTTTGGGGAGGGGATGTCTGTATCCCTAATACAAAAGACAGTGCCTTACATGGAGGAAGTGGTTAATGAACATGTATTTGTTTGGATTGAAATAAGCTATAAATGCAAATGATCCTAAATAGGAAGGGAAAAAAAAAAGAGGAAGGTTTAAAGCAACGATGTAGCTAGCTACACAGGGAATGCTTTGGTGAACTTGGATTTTAAAGACGAGTACCAAGCTCCAGGCAAGGGCTGATAATTACGGATAAATGAAAAAAGGTGAGAACAAGTTACCCTGAGGGAGAGATAGTAGACAGCATGTGGCAGGTCAATTAAACTGCTGCCACCAACTTGACTATCACCTCTTCTCAGAACCTGATAGAGACAGCGCGGAACCCTGATCTCTACCCTGGGAAATCTTCCCATCTAACCCTTAGTGCCCTCCCTGTGGGGAGGGAGCCCACTTTCCTCATTACTCAGCATCAACCACTGACCAATTGGCGGTGATAAGCAGGTAAAGGCTAGAATTGGAATGGCAGTGCTCCCCACAGACCAGCAATCCTCCTTTCAGCCGATTGCCATAGCCGTCTTCCAGGGAAGTGACCACCCCAAAGAAGGAGCCCGTCATCTCCATTAACTGCTGGCCAGCTGGCACCCACCCGGCAGGCAAGTTGCTAGGCAACTCAGACTGTGGCCACCTCTTTTTAGATCTCCATAAACACCACAGGACCCTGAACCCCAGAACCTTGGGAATAAAATACTACCAACTCACCTGGTCTGCTTCCAGTCCAGCCCCCACAGCCATCATCCCAGGAAACGGCCCCTATAGAGATAGAACTTTTCAATAGCTCCTAGTAGTACTAGCAGCACAGCTACCGAAAACCCAGAAAGGAAACTTCTCTCCACCAAAGTCCCTGGAATTGTCCAATTGGTCAATCTCAGAAACAGATAATATGCTATTGCTTCCCTTCCCCTTCTATATTATCTCACTTGAAGATCACATCAGTTCACATGGGTTCATTTTTCATCTCTATGTTGATGATTCTCAAATCTACTATCTAGTATAATCAATCTTAATTGATTTATCTCCAACTATCTATTGGACAATTCAAATTGGTCCGATAGACATCTTAGATTCAGCATGTCCAAAATTAAACTCATAATTCGTCTCCCCAAATCCTGTCCTAGCTTCTCTACTATTATTGAGGGTAACACCCTCAAAGCAAAAACAGACCCTGCCTCAGTGAACGTACATTCAAAAGATAAGTTTGAAAGAATATATGAGAACAGATGATAAAATTTACTACCCCATCATAGATTGTTTTCTTTTACTATGAGGGTAAATTCAATCTTCAGAGAGAGGGGTTTAAAACTGACTGAAAAGACATCACAGGATTGTGAAAACTACCTAAGACAAGAAAACAGTAAAGGAAAAATAGGATATCAAGAGAACGTAAAGATCATAGATAATTTTTTTAAATCATGGAAAGAAAATCTACATGCTAGAAGGGGTCACAAAGAGTCAGAAATGATTGAAACAACTGAACAAAACCCACCACCTCTGACTCTACCACAAGATAAGTTAAAGGTACTCCTGGAAAATTTCAAAGACAAACAAAGAAACTAATTTAAATGATCAATCACTTTAACGGTTAACAAGCTACAAAATAAAGCCATAAAGAAATCAGAATTTCTATGCAACACTAATAAAAATGAGGAAGCAACAACAACTTTATGATACACAAATATCTATGAGTTTTTCCACCAAGACAAACATGAAATTTCAATAAATAGAGTTACAAGGAATTCTTTACAGAAATAGAAGAAAGCAGAGAGAAAAATCTCTGCTTTTGCTTGGGTTGTGCCAAGATGACAAAGATTATAATTTTGTCTAATGTTTTATTATCAGATTACCAAAGTGATATGTTCCAGAACTATACAAAATGGTGACAAGATTCATTTGGAAGAACAAAAGGGCTAGAATTTCAAGAGTTAAAAAATTAGAAAACATGCAGATGTAAGTAGCAAAGCATTAACCAGACCTCAAATTATATTGTAAAAAAGTAGTTATTAAAGCTATATGGTACTAGTAAAAAGATAAAATAATAATAATTATAGCTCAATGAAGTAGATTGGATAAATAAAAATGTAAGCAATCAGAAATACCATCCCAAAGTCTGATATACCGAAGAAGCTAAAGTACTACATTAAAGACTTTCCTTTTATCAAGAACTGATGGAAAAACTCAACAGAAGTTTAGCAGTTGTATTCGCAATAATATTTTATACCATATATCATAATTAGTTCAGCATCAATACTTAGGCAAAATATGCAAAATCATATTAAAAATATTTAAGGAAATTGCTAGGCAGAGTGTGCTGATTAAAGTTTAACAACCAACTCACCAGAAAATAAATATATTCATGACACACTTTTAAGTTTAATTTAAATTATTAACATTTCTTCATCGGTTTATTTAGTCCATGCAATCAACAAAAGTACAAATCAAGCCCTGAGCTTTTGCCAGTTCCCAGAAATATAAATATTTAAACTGAGTATTTAACAGTCAATATAACAATACCTGTGATCAGATTTAAGCTGGCTCCAGCATACTGAAGCATGCTGCTAATTAGATACCTTCTCGGTAGAGAATTGTTAACTAAACAAGAGGAAATGATAAAAGAAACAGATTCAATTATGCGAACATTTATTTATGAAATTAGCAAAATCAACAAAGATAGAAAAAAGAGAAACTGTTGAATGCAGGAACTGATACAAATATTATATTTTAAGAACCATTTTTGATATGTAGTCAAAGATATGAATGATTTTCAAAAGATTTGCTAAGTAGAAATGTCTATTTCAAACATGACTCAATCATTAATAGTTTGAAAAACTAGCAAAGCAAATCTGAGATTGTTTTTCATACTCTTCAAATTGCTAAATATGGCCTTTATATACAAACAAATCCGTGAACGAGCATGCACACACACACACACACACAGTAAATGCTAGAGAAGATGTGGGAGGATTAATCTACTCTTAGAGAGTCTGTAAATTGGTCCAACCATCTTGGATTTTGGATTATCAATTTGAATTTATTTGAAAAAAGTTCATCTCTTTGGCCCAGGAATTTCTCTACTGTGCATATACTTCAAGGAAGTAAAAGAAAAATAAAGACCCATATATGTTAATATATTAATAGTGATAAATCTTTATGGTATCAAAGAACTAGAAGTAAAATAAGTATCCATAAAGAGTATTCATCTCTGTAATATAAATACAATGGGCAGAATACTGTGTCCAGGGAAAAAATGAATATGAAGAATTCAGAAAAAAAAGGAAAAATTTGTAGGGAGGAATATAAAATAAAGTGAACAATGTCTACCATGAGTGCATTGATAAGATCTATATGAAAATTTTTGTTTATTTTGTTGTTATAGGAGAAAACTCAGGAGCAAAGGAGTAATGAATGAGAAGGAAATTTCTTTCCCTCCCTCTGAGAAATGATTTTGATGCAAAAATGAAAGATGCCAATATCATGTATTTAAAGTGAAAGAAATAAAAATGAAATTAGAGACTGAAATGTCCAGGGATGTTTTTAATATCTCATGTGGACACTTAAGATTAATGCAGGAGAAATCACTGCTTAGTAGAATTTCAATTGTATGTGAATGAGGAAGCCAGCCCATGTCACCATGCAGAGGAGGGTCAGGTACATGCTGTGGTCTGTCCACTTTCTCTCCACAAATAGACCCAAGAGGTTGTCTACTACCAACCTACCACAGTGATGGACAAATTTAAAAGTGGCAAAAAATCAGAGCAGGAAATAACTACCCAAGACTTGCCAGCTGTCAAGAAAATGCTAACTTGCTAGCATATTTTCCTGACTGTTGTTGTAAAAACATGAGGGCTGGTTTGCTAGAACTTGAGACCCAGAGCTAAATTTAGTAGGAAGCAAATTCTAGAGTAAAGGTGAAGGTTTGCGTTGTTCCCCTCTTGCTTTGGGACATGGAATTCCAGGTAACAAGAGTTTGATAGCTGAGGACATTAGCTATTGATCCAGTCTCTATTGGATGAGAATCTGGATTGGAAGGTAGTGATGGTATATTTACAATAAAGAATTGACTGTAAACATTTATTAAGCCTGTATCATATATCAATCACTGGTCTAGGTTCCAGCGATACAAAGATGAAAAAAAAATGGTCTCAACTCTCAATGATTCTTTTTTTTTTGAGGTAATGAACAGACACAGTAGACAGAGAAACAGACAGAAAGAGATTCAGACAGACAAATAGACAGAGAGAGAGATAGAGATGAGATCTAAGAAGCTGAATTAGACAGAGACAGAGAGATTTGCTTCCTTCCCCTCCTTCTCCCTAAGTACGTTCAGAAATTCTGAGGGATTAGCTTTCAGGCACTTTCATATCTGAAAATGAAGATACAGACACTTCTTTGAATCATTCTGTTAATAATACATTTCATGACTCTTTATGTTTATCATTTCTTTCTGAAAGAGAATGATTGATCTGCCCTATACTTGATTCATATTATACACTGGGTATGTCTTTTATGTCTCACTTTTTGGGGAAACAGAAGACTAGAGTGAAAACTGAAAACTTTCCCCAAAGTCTGTAGAGTAGGGCTGAAAATTAACAAATGTGAGAATGAGGAGCTACTTTCCCTAATTAGGGGCTGGAGTTCTTCAGAGCTGAATTTGAACAAATAGCAAAGGCCAGGTAATAGCCACTTAAAGGTCAGTTGTCTTTACTGGTTGCCAGTCCTAAGCCATCAACTGTGAGGTGCCTGTAGTCTATATGCCAGATATACAGATAAAGTGCAAAGCGATTTCAGAGCAGAGAGAGCATTAATTCCCTGGGGGATTAGGAAAGGATCCTGCAGGAGACAAGCTCCTGGTGAGCCTTGAAGGGGAGTTAGGAGTTCTAAGGCTGAAGTAAGGCAGCTGAGCATTCCAGGATTGGGGGGCAGCCTGTACAAAAGAATGGGTCAGGGAGATGAAACATCACTTAACAGGAATGTACGTCAGCCAGCTTGGAAAGTTGTTCATGTTTGACTCTTTGTGACCCCATCAGGGGGGTTCCTTGGTAGAGATAATGGAGGAGTCTGCCATATCTTTCTCCAGCTCATTTTGCAGATGAGGAAACTGAGGCAAGCAGGGTAAAGTGACTTGCCCTGCGTCATATAGCCAGTTAATGTCTGAGATAGATTTAAACTGCTCTTTCTCACTGGGGTCCCAGTGCTCTAGCTACTCTGCCCTTGAACTGCCTTGAAAAGGCTAGAACTGATTATTAAATCTTCAACGTATTTACACCTCAGAAATCAGCAAATGCTACACATCCGAGTTTGATTTATTGCTTCAGAAAATTATGAAAGTGAATAATGTAGAGTAAACTTAAAAGGATGTCATATGCAGAATTTTCTCCCCAGAAAGCCATTGGTTAAACATTTACCAACATACTTCTTAATATAGGGAACACCAAGTAAGCCAGTTTAACTAAAACAGAGAGTATGAGACAGTAGGATATGACATCTATAATGATGGGCAGGAAGCATTTTTTCAAGAGCATTAAATATTGAATGGAGGACTTTGCATTTTATCGTAGAGACAAGAGGGAGCTGCTGAAGCTTCTTGAGCGGGGCAGGAACATGACCTGACTTGAGTTCAAGATGGATATCAATTATAGAATTTGCTCCAGGATTGCAATTAATTATTTTCATGGCAGAAGGACTACTGAAGAGTGAAAATGTGCCCACAGATAGAAATGCAACTGTACTATTTATAAGCTTTTCCTGTGTGCAAACCCCCACACTAAGTTTTACATGATCTCTAGAATTTCGATAAGATTCTTGTCCCTACCATCAAAAACTTACAACTTAGTTGAGGAATAAGCAAGGAAGCTGGGTTGTGTGATGGCTAGAATTTGGGGTCTGGGTTCAGGAAGAACTGAGTTCAAACCCAGCCTCAGATACTTATTAAACTGTTTAACCTTGGATAAGTCATTTAACCCCCATTTCCTTCACTTTTCTTCTCTGGAAAAAATACCAGAATTGTCACGAGGACCAAATGAGAGAATAATTAGGAAAGCATCTGGCACAATATACAAGGGAGACAATATACAAATATATACAAAGCAAGGTAAATGAGGCATAAGTAGGAAGTAATTAATGAAGGGAAGGCAGTAGAATTAATAGGGGTTGGGGAAGGCTTCCAGTAAAAGATGGGATTTTAGTTAGGGCTTAAAGAAAACCAGAAAGATAGGACGGAGGAGGCAAAGCATTCTAGACATGAGGGGACAGCCAAAGAAAATGCCAAAAAATGGAGTGTCTTTTTCATGGAACAATCAGGAGTCCAGTGTCACTGGATTGAGGAGTATATATGGTGTAAGAAGGTGTAAGAAGACTGGAAAGGTAAATGGGATCGGGTAACAAAGGGCTGCAAAGGCCAAACAGAGTATTTTGTATTTGCTCCTGGAGGCAATAGGAATCACTGGGGTTTATTGAGTAGGGAAAGGATGGACAAGGACAGAACTGTGCTTTTGGAAAAATCACATCAGCAGTTGAATGGAAAATGGATTGGAGTGGGAACAGTCAAGGCAGACAGACCCACCAGCAGGCTACTGCAATCATCCAGACTTGAGATGATGAATGTCTGTACCAGAAAGATGACAGTTTCAGAGAAGGTTTGAAGGAGGAAAGACAAAATCTCAAAGATGATGGGAAAGTAATATCAACAGGCTTTGGCTCCATGTTGAATGGAGGAGAGAGGATGTGAGAGTTAGTGAGAAGTCCCGGGTGACTCCTAGATTGTGAGCCCGAAGTCCTAGGAGAATTGTGTTGCCCTCTATAGTAATAGGACAAATAAGAAATGGGGAAGGTTTGAGGGGGAAGATAAAGTTACATTTTGGACATATTGAGTTTAAGATATTTATTGAATATCCAAATTTGAGATGTCTATAAGGGGATTAAAGACATGAAAAATTGATCCTTAACTTCTGCTTTCTTTCCTCCCTTCCACCCACTGCAGAAATGAAAAAGCTTCACCCCAAAATCACTTGATATTTGTTTCAAATTTCATTGGCTTCCACCTAGAATTTCTCTCCATTTTGCCAACTTACTGATGTCAAATCTCATTGTATGTCACTCAATCAGTCCATGGAAAACCCTATTAGCCCTTTGCAGAGATCATCCTCAAAACAGTTCCACATTCATTCTGTAACAATGCAAGTATCAGAGAGTTTGCCACATGAGGTATAAGGAAGGATAGAAGATCTTTTCTGGGGCCAGGATCAGGGAGGTCTTCCTACAGACCTGGGGTAATGGGGATTTCTTTCATGTGCAGGATGAATTGCGTGGCTGATGAATCCTCTCTGTGTCCCAAATTCTGTGATTCTATCATTCCTAGAGAAGGTAACACTCAAGCTAGATTTGAAAATGGAGGAGGAAGCCATTCGTTAGTTGCAGATCCTCCTAAACAATGTGATGGAAAGTAGAGGATAGGAGTGGGCATCTGGGGAAAGTTCAGATGAGATTGTGATCAGCCTACCCTTTAGCCAGAGCTCACTAAAAAATACCTGCCTTCTTTGTGTATGTGTGTGAGGTTTGTAAGACAGTGAATAGGAGTGAATAGAGAGCTGTTCTTAGAGGTTCAAGCCTTGACTAATTCTTAGATCTATAGGATCTTACACTAGTCACTTAAATCTCTTCAATCTCAATTGAAATCCCCCCTGCAATAAGAAATCTTTGCAAGTCCTTTTAATGCCATTGCCTTCGCTCTGAATTATCTCCTTTATCTTGTCCCTATCTCCACTGTTCATGTTGCTTCCACCACAGGACTGTGAATACCTTGTAGGCAGAAGCTGTTTTTGCCTTTCTTTGTAGCCCCAGAATTTATGTGCCCAGCACTAGTAGGCACTTAATTAACTGCTGAAATGAGTAAACCTCCCAGCCCTGATGGATGAATATGTGAACTCAAATTAGAAAGAATACCAAGTAGACAAAAGCAATCAAATTATGATAAGAGTTATTTGCAAGCCCATGTGATATCCTCTCACTGCTTCCCAAAGTTTGGTCCAGGGACCTCTGGAAGTCCCTAAAACCCTTTCAGGGGCAATTCGATACCGAAAGTAATTTTCATATTAAAGCTAAGATAATTTAATTTTGACAATTCAATTACTATGATTTATTTTCATTTTGAATATAGTGGATATCAATAGATATAACTGACACAAAGAAAAGCTCTTGGAAGAGGTTGAGAAGGGTATCATTTAAGGATATAAACCATCAACAAAGAAACAAAAAAGCATTTTTTTTTGTTTGAGATAGAATAGAAAAAGAACTTTCTGATCTGGGATCTTGTCTACGTAGGGAATTATTGGATAAGAAAACCTCCTTCGTCAACGATTATCAGTGACTCTTCTACAATTTATATTCAGACAGGCAATATGACTTATCCAGAGTCACAGAACAGCATATGTTGGAGCAGAATTTGAACTCAGGTCTTTCCTCTCGCCACCAATCCAAACTTCCTTTCAGAAAAGGAACTTAGGGATTCTTTTTGGAAGAAGAGGTCTTCAAGTATTAGATGATATAAGGAAGGGGGCGAAGTTCAGTTGAGAATCTACCCTCAGAACACGTCAGTTGATTGTCAAAGAGAGTCTAGATTCCATCACTCTTTGTATGAACAGGACCCCAGAACCCAGATAAGGTGGGAGGAGGAGGAGGAGGAAAGACTGGACTTTTATTTGAATTCAGATTCCATAAAGCTAATATAGATTTTTTCCTTTGCACAACTGATGGTCCCAGGCCCTCATTTATGATACCTCTTATTTTTAAATAGCTCTTTGTAGAGTATCTCTCATTTTTTTGTTCCTTCTCTTCCAGAGGAATGATTTGCTTATGCTAACAATCTCCCTTCCCCTTTCTCCCTCTAAATCTCTGTCTCTTATTTCTCTATCTCTTTGTCTCTGTCTGTCTGTCTCTGTCTTTCTCTCCCTCTTTCTGTCTCTCCATGCATTTCTTTCTCCCTTCCTCTCTTCTTCTCTCCCCCACTCTCTTTTCCTCCCTCTTTTCTTCTCTCCTTCCCTCTCTCTATCTCTCTGTCTCTGTCTCCCTGTCTCTCTGGTGAAGATAGAGCTTAGAGGCTTGTTCCAGGCAATATGGTTACCAAACGTCACAGAATTACAAAGCTTTGTCTATCACTTAGTCCATTTTTCCCTGATTGCTCCTCCACGCCCCCCAAATCCCAAAAAACTCTCCACTGCAATCAGACAGATTGTCCTTGAGCCTGGTTGGAATAGGATCTGGTACTTAATACCGGTGTGAATTTGGACAAGTTACAGAACCCCCTGTGGAGTGGTCCTGCCCTGTCTCTTTCCTCATCTGCTAAGTGAGAAGGGGAATGACCAAGATGTTTCCTTTCTGAGATTTCTTCCAACTTAGATCCTGTGAGATTTGGGAGGGGGGGAAGTGTGAGTGTAACATTTGGTATAGTGGATAAAAAGTCTACTTTGAAACCAGGAAGACTTCAGTTCAAGTTCCACTTTGATGTGTATGAATTTGTGAACCTGAGCAAATCACTTAAGATCACCCCAAATCTTCCCCTTCCCCTGCTCCTCCCAAGGATTGAGGCAACTCTTTAGGATGACAAGTTGCAAAGAAAGCACTGACTACATTGGTAGAGAAAGTCTTTGGGAAAACCAATGAAATCATAGGGTCTAGACCTTATTATTATTATGTGTCCATATATTGTTTTCTGGCATTTGTTTTTGAAGACGATCAATGACATCATAAGGTGATATCATGACTCACATTGGATTTAATTGGATTTAAGCAAGACAGCATTGATCAGTCATCAGCCTTGCTCTCTCTTCCAGAGTCCCCCAAATCCACTGGTAGGACAAAAGTCAAGGCACCCGCCATGATTCTGGAGGCAAAGGATGATGTTTGACTAAGCTCCAAGGGCTTCACAGAGCCTATTTTATCTGCCTTCCTGGCCACAACTTGCTCTCATCCATCCATTCCACCAAGGGAAGTCTTCACATATATGGAGTAGACAGCCCACTAACTCACCAAGAGTGACCAGGATGTGGTCACTGCACCTGCTGCAGCTTCTTGGAGCCACAGGAGAGAGCTGAGTGAATCAGGTAGATGCTCAAGGTGGAAATCCTGAAAAGGTCTCAGCAAGCCCCAAGACAAAAGCTGCGAGTCCATATTGGTGTGTGTGTGTTCATATAAACACATAGATTGTCATGTTACAACTGTCTCCTCCAGATAGAGTGGAAATTCTTGGAAAGCAGGAACTGTTTCACATTTGTAATTATATGTTCAGAGCTCAACAGTGTCTCTCACATATACTTCACAAAGACTTGTTGACTGAGTAAGTGATTTTATTTGATCCTTATAACTCTCTGAGGTACCTATAATTTCTATTTCCATTTTATAGATGAGAAGACTGAGGAACCAAGAGGATAAGTGACTCGAGTAGAGTCATACAGCTGGCAAGTGTTGATGCAGAAGAGTCTTCTGGCTGATTCCAGCACTCCATTCATCCTGCCCTACTGCAGCTCCAGTGGCCAAAGTCCTCAAATGACTCATCATGGTAGGTAGTGACTCTGGGGTCTCAAAGATTTTCCCAGTAAAAATATTCACTCTAATAGGTTCTTCTAAGATAGCAAAACTTCCATTACAACCAGAAGGGACTGTGCACCTGATAATTACAAAGACTTATCTGGGTAGATTGGAGAGATCCTTCAAAAGAAAGTTGTTCATTTAGGTGATTTTTATCATTTTAAAATCATTTTTTATCAAAGGGACCTAAACAAGAAATACTATGAAGGGAGAAATGACAAGACAACATAATGGGTACGTTGGGTTAATAACGATGAGAAGTCAAGGATGATGAGGTTCCAAGTCTGGGTGACTGGGAGAATGGGGGGTGCCCTCAGCAGTTATAAGAAAAATAGGAGGGGGAAAAGATAACATATTGAGTCTGAGGTGTTTAATGGGACTTTCAGTTCAAGATGTCTAAAAGTCGATTGGTAATGCAAGACTGGAGCTCAGGAGAGAGACAGGCTAGATAGATTGATCTAGGATTCATCTGCCTAGAGGTGATAATTGAACCCACAGGAGGTAACAAGGTCATGGAATTAGATAATACAGAAGAAGAAGAGAAAAAAGTCTACATGAGAACCTTGATAACAGACACAGTTAGAGACACACATGAAGGAAGGAAGATGTAAGAACAGAAATCAAGAAGGAGCAGTCAGAGAGATAGGGGAAAAAAACAAGGGGAAAGCCAGAGAAGAGAGAATATCCAGAAGGAGAGTACTTCCAAATTTGTCCTTTTAAATTATTCTAATCAATACTTTGTTACATAAGAGTGTTGTGGAATTCAAAAGAGATTAATGAATCTGGCAAACCTAAAAGAGCTTTATCAGTGGTGGGCATAGTGAAAAGTGTTACCTGCCTCCAGAGAAAGAAATAAGGTTGTCTGAATAGAGACCAAAGCATACTTTTTTCTTTCTTTTCCTTTCTTTCCTTCCTTCCTTCTTTCCTCCTTCCTCCCTCTTTCTCCCTTCCTTCCTTTCTTCCTACCTTCTATTCTTTCTTCCTTACTTCCTACCTTCTATTCTTCCTCCCTCCCTTCCTTCTTTCCTTCCTTCCTTCTTCTTTCTATCCTTTCTTTTTCCTTTCCGCCTATATTCTTTCTTTCTTTCAAGTCTACCTGCACAAAATAGCTAATATGGAAATGTTTTATGTGATTACACATGTAACACACACACACACACACACACACACACATATATATATATATATAATTGCTTCCTGTTGCAGGGAGTGTGAAGGAAAGGAAATAAGGGATGAAATTTGCAACTCAAAACTTTTTTTAAATGTTAAAAATTAGTTTTATGTGTAAATGAGAGAGAGATAAATTGTTAAAAGAATAGGAAAAAAAAATGCCAGCAATTATTATTTCTAGCCTATAATTACTAGGCCTGCTGCCTGGAAATGACAGAATTCCCTGAAGCTTCTCCTTCCATCCTGCTAAACTCATACAGTTTTTGTAGAATTATGCAAGAGTGTGTTGGTAAATGTTTAACAACCAGGCTCTGCTGGGGTTAAAAATATATGTATACATACTTTTCAGTTTAATCTACATTTTTAAAGCTTCTCAAGTCTAGACAATTAACAAAATAAAGCATGCTACAATTTGTATCAACTGATTTCTAAGTTATTAATTCTCATCTTGCAAATTTAACAAGCTAATTGGGGCTGACCCCAGAGCATTGCTATTCCTATGTCCACAAAAACTAAATTATCACATCATTATTTAGATCTTATTTGAAAAGTTAAGGAAAGAGGACCTTAGGCTTTATGCTGATTTCACTGTGTGATCTTGGACAAATCATCTAATCTCTCAAATCTTAATTTTCTATATGTAAACATGACATCACATGTGTATAGAACTTTGTAAATTCTAGATAGAGACTTTGACTTCGAGTCCTGAATTCAAATCCATGTTTCAGATAATTATTTGCAGTATGGTCCTTGGAAAGTCACTCATCTGCTTTGGGGCTCGGTTTCCTCATCTGTAAAGTGAGCTGGAGAAGGAAATGGCAAATTACTCTATCATCTCTGACACAAAACCCTCCAAATAATCAGTATAACTTAAAAATGATTGAACAACACAAGGTCTTACATGCTCTGATATAAATGTCACTATTTCAACAGCATTTATGCAATACCTTGCTTGTAAAAGGTGCTTAATACATGTTTGTTAAATTAGATTAGCATTATTTCTATTTTCGGTGAGAGCATGCAATAATTTGAAAGCCTTGTTGATTCAGAGATATTACTGTTTGGAGTCTAGTGTCAGAAACCTATGATTATAAAGAGTGTTTAAAGACAAATGTGGATTTGAGGGTCCTGTAGTATTATTGGCAAGGGGAGAAGCAGTTTGCTGACTAATCCCTCTTATTCTTAGGACTTTGTTGCATCCATGCTCCCTTCTTGGTTACAATGAACCATACAAGACATAACTCCTCCTTAAGAAGTCTTAATCTGTGGAATTCCACTGGCCTGGATTCATGGGAAAACTGCAGGGAGAAGAACAAGTCAGATTAAAATGAGAAGATGAATGAGATTAAGAATGTGTGGGCCATTTCCCACAGAGATTCTCTTCACAGAGGTCAGAAACTCCCCCCAGACTTCCCCTCACACTTTCACTAGGCCAGGGAGATGAATTGATCTCTCATCAGCCAGTCTGGCTAGCCTAACTTCCACACTTGTCCAAGAGTCACATTCTTTACTCCTTCATCTCCAACACCCACACATGAAATAGAAAAAGAATTGCCTTTAGGCCTTGAGAGACTGAAACCCCTTAATGTCATTGTAGTCTGGTTGCAGTTAGACTATAAAAGAGAAAAGAGCAAAGATTTCATGAAAAAAAAAAAAGTACAGGAGGATGATAAAGGGAAATAAGATTTTTTGATTAAAACAGAAAAAGAAGAGTAATAAAAAGCTACTAAAAGACTAAGGCAGGTCATTTTAAAGTAAAGCCTAAGCTCCATCCTCCTCCACCCAGCATTGTCTACTTATGTTCTCTTATCCCTGTTCCCAGAGTGAAGTTACTCTGTTTTCCTTCTTTACTAACACGTCTGACAACCTTTCACAACCAGCTAAGGTCTGCCTGAAGATCTGAATGTCACTAAATATATTTCTAACTTCCTGTTTGGTCCCTTGTTAAGTGACATTTCTTTCTTTTCTTATTATTCTCATTGTCCTTGTGGAGACAACATCCTCACTCGGTAGATCAAGACTCTGGGCCTTGACAAGAGGCAGCCCTTTGTTTCACAAAAAAGTTTTAGCTCGTCTGTGAATTTAATATTTTTATCCCATGTGGGCAAACTTAATAACCTGAAGTCTTAGGCATCTGTTTTTTGTGTTACATACATGTTTGATCTAATATTTCCCAATCAGCCCCGTCAAATGGGTAAAGTTACATAAATGTCCATTTTGTAAATGAAAGGAGAAGTTAGGATGGCCAACCTAAATATCCCAATGGGTCCAAGATATCTTCAATGTGGGTATTTTTTTCAATGAGGCATATTATCATTCCTCCGTGTCTACCTATGCACTTTATTTCCTATTTCTGTCTCCCCAGATGATAATTCTGGTGGGGGGATGGAGGAAGAAGGGGGAAGAGCTCATTGTTGGGGTGAAGGGAATTCCTTTATTTCTCTAATTGACAGGGTAAGTGACTTTTTCAGGGTCACACATTTATTAAGGGTCTAAGGCTAGATTTGAATTCATGAAGATGATCTTCCTGATTCCAAGCCCAGATCTTTATCCACTGTGCTATCTAGCTGCCCCAATGAAAAATGAACCATCCATTAGGTATTATTCCTCATTCTTACCATATGATCAATCTGTCTCCTTTATCAACAACACCCTTTGTAACAACTTCTCCTGTCTGATTCCTTATTTATTTAAGCAAAGGGAATTCTGATCTCCCGAATTCTCCAGTCCAATTAATGGAGTCATAGTAATTACAGTTAATAGAGTTACATGATATAAAGTCAATGGTTCTTGGAAGATAAGGGGAGCTTGTTATTTTCTCTCTTCTATTCTCCACTCCCCCATTGACTACATCATAAGAAAGATTGGACCTAGAAACTGACAGGGCATCCATCTGGAAGAAAAAAGGAACAGAGTGAAAAAACAACTATGGAGACAGTTATCCCAGGAAGGAAGCGGCTTCAAGGAGTGTGACCCCCTTCGATTATATAAGAAATCCTGCTATTGACTCAAGAAAGGGCTTCCAGGCCACACAGCACCAAAGGTGGTGAGCTACATTTTGCCACACAAGTGCCTCGTTATCATGGTAAGTTTGAGTTCACTCCACTCTTCTCACAATCAGGATTTGTATTTGGAGGAAAGTGAAACTTAGAGCTTTAGAGGAAATATTTTCCATCAATTATTCTTATTATTCCATCTTAATCAATGCTTTTGCTAATACCTAACTAAGGCTAACACCCATTGGGGCTTATTTATTCAATGTCAGATACAGTGTCACAAGCAGATTTCCACTGCTTTACATCTAAAAGATTAGAGTAGTAGCCAACCTGGAAACACTCTGAAAATACAATTTGTGGATACAGATAGAAGGAGTAGCCTTGAGAGGAATGGTACATTTGCAATGCTCAGGCCCATCATGTGATTTTCTATAATTCCCTGAATAATACTCATTCTGAGTTCTTCAGAGACTTTGTTAGTATCCCAGAACATAATCATATAACCACACAAATAGGATATGGGTATTAAATTGATTTTTTTTTTGTTTTAAGAAGAAGTATAGAATCATAAAAAAATTATAATTTCCCAAAGACAAACAATCAATGAGAAAATATTTATTAAGAATTATCTACTCAGTTCTCCTCATTCAGTTCAATTCTTGCCTTAACTCATTGTTCCTTTATGTGTGTGTGTGTGTGTATTTATGTTTAGGTATATATGTATATATACACATTCATATATAATATATAGACATACACATATGTTTATATATACATATACATAGATATGTGTATGTATATATAAAGAGGAAGAGAAAGAGACAGGTAGACAAGAGGAAAAAGGAAAGGAACAGAGAGAGATAGACAGGGAGACACACACAGGGAGAGATTAGACTGCCATAGAGAATTATATATATTTAATATATATTGGATTACTTGCCGTCTAGGGGGAAGGTAGGGGAAAAAATTGGAAAACAAGATTTGCAAGGGTGAATGTTGAAAATTATCTATGCATATATTTTGAAAATAAAAAGCTTTAATTTAAAAAAGAAGACTTCCACAGGTTCTATACAAGTATATAATACTATAGACCACTTGGTTTTTCTGGTTGGTAGTTATACACTTTTGATTTGTTTTCCTTCTCACCCAGAAGATTTGATAATATTCTGGAACAGTAAAATAATCTGTAAATCAGTTAAATTTAGTACTTTTCCTTCTAATTGTAGACCCAAGCTTCTTAGATTGGCAGTTTACCGAGTCTCTGGATAGAAAGGGATCTCAATCGGCCATCTAGTCCAGCCCATACCTGAAAAAGAATATCCTCTGGAACACTTCTGACAAGTGGGCATGTAGCTCTAGCCAGAAAACCTGCAACGGAGGGGAACCCATTACCTTCAGGGATAAATCACTCCACTTTTAGAGATGGAAATTTCCTTTACATTGAACCTAACAATGTCTGTTTGTAAAAGTCAGAAATCAGTCCTATTAGTTGGCTCCATCACCTACAATCACAGAGAGGAACCGTTAGGACTAATGAGCACCTCTTTTCCATTTGAGACAGATGTGGACTCTGAACTGACAGCGCAGGGTTTAGCCAACAGGAATCAGTCTCAAGGGAACACAGTGTGCTCTTCTTCCTGCCATGGTCAGCTTCCAGGCATGCATAATGGAGCCTGGACAAATATTCTGTGAGTGCTTCCTGTCTGCTTATTTCAGGCTAAAGAAAATCCTTTTAAGTAGCTCCTGATCTTGAACTAAGAGTATACACAGAAGAATTCAACAGCAGTCTCTCCCCGGTGACTCTCCAGTGAGGAAACTGAAGCAGAGATTAAATGATTTGTCCAGGGACATATAACCAGCAAGTGTCTAACACTGGATCTGAACTGTCCACCGTCAGCCACAGGGAGATATTACCTGACCTAAGGTGGTAGACGAGATGGGAGGCAATTGTTTAATTGATCCTGGGGCTAGGGTGGCTGGAGGCTTGAGCTGATAGAATCAGAAAAAAACAAAACAAAACAAAACAAAAGATATCACCCATTAATCAGATCCCTGAGAGGGAGGAAGGCTCTGGAGATCCAACCTACTGGTGCCAAGTGCCATTTAGGAGATTAAACGCAGAATCTATAAATACTGCACCAGCATGGAAGAAGAAGCCAGGACTTGAGGATTGGCTCTTTTCTTGAGTAATTCTGGGCAAGTTCTTTAAGCTCTTCAGATCCCAGTTTTCTCATCTGTAAAATGGGACCAATAATACTTGCCATCTGCCTTACAGGTTGGTGGTGAAGCTTAGCTGAGCTGAGATCATAAAGGGGTAACGCCTTGGAAACCTTACAGTGTAAATGCCCATCATGTTTATCTATAGGACCATTGCAGATATTCCCTGATCTCCTAACAGGACTAGAGAAGGAGGCAGCTGGGGAGGGGAAGTTGGATTTGGGATCAGAAGATCTGGTTTACATCCTGGATCCATTCCTTACTGACCATGTGAACTTAGTGCTCATGGTCACTTTAATTCTCTAGGACCCCATTTCCTTATGTGGATAATAAAGGCTGCTGCGAAGGGTAAGCTCTCAGTACTAAACCAAGGGCCAAGCATTTATTAAACTGTGAAGAAGACCTATAAATAAATAGGAAACAATACCCACCCTCAGGGAGGTCATATTTATTAGGGGAAACAATAGGAACATTTATAAAGTACAAGTGGAATGAATGCAGTGTATTTTTTTTTTTTTTTTTTTTTTTTTTTTTTTTGGTGAGAGGAGTATGGGTGGGGTTCACTTTCCTCCTCTGTAAATGGAGGAGATTGGATGGGATCATTGCTCAGATCCTGCCCAGCTCTGAATCCATGATTCCATAAGATCAATTTCTTCTGTCATTCTTTGTTGCTGATTCATGGTTCTTCCTCAATCTTCTCTGTTCTTGTTTGGCATTTTCATTAAAAATAAGTTTAGAAATAACCAGTTTATGGGGTGGTAGAAGGCAAACTCTGGAAACCTTCCCCTGATGGGAAAGACCAGCGGGAACTTATCACCTATAAGCATTAGTCTGGGCATTCTTTCATGAAAATCTCAAAACTTCATAATTTGGAAATGTCTCTTTAGGTAATTTGTTATTCAGTCTTTTTCAGTCATGTCAAACTTTTCATGACCTCATTTGGGTTTCTTGACAGAGATACTAAAGTGATTTGACATTCAGCTTATTTTGCAGATAGGGAAACTGAGGCAAACAAGATGAAATGACTTGGCCTGGGTTGCACAGCTTGTGTCTCCAGTCAGATTTGAACTCATGAAGATGAGTCTTCCTCCCTGCAAGCCTGATGTTAGAAGCTGTCTCTGCTTAGGTAAAAAGGAGGCTTTATAAAGCAGACTGGCTCCTTTTGTCTCCCTCTCCTTTATTGCTAACCCGAGTTAGAAGAGGGAGAATTCTGGACATGACAGCACAGATTACAGGAAGAATTCTGCCCAAGGAATCCCTCTCTCTGCTGACTCCCAGCTTCCTCAGCCAACTCCTGCAAACTCTGAGGACCACGGCAGGAGCCTTCTGAGACCATCATCTGGTTCAGCCCCTCAGGAGGGCATCAAGGGACAGAAAGTACGAGAGGATGCCCACCAATGGTGGCCAGCATTTAATCGTCAAGGCTCTGTCTGTGTAAGTCACACTCATTTCATCCCCACAACAGCCATATGAGGGAGGGGTGGCTGTTGCCATCATCTTACAAATGGCAGCACTGAGGCTGGGTGAAGGTCCAAGAGCACATGGTAGCTGGGAGCTCTCCTCCAATTCAAATCATCCATTACTTATGTGCCAGGCAAAGTTCTAGGGACCAGAATCATAAAGATCCGAGTCCTTAACCTTAAAAAAAACCCTCTATTTTACTGTCATAAGCCACATGACAAAGGCAAAAGACCCAGGCTCAAATATGCCTTAATTAGTGATCATGGGCAGGTCACAGTCTCCCCAGGTCTCAGTTTTCTCATCTGAAAATAGGGGAAGGGGTGCGAAGTAGACTAACTGGCTTCTGGATCGCTTCCTCTTAGATCTTGGATCTCAGAACTCAGTTAATTGGCACCTTTCCCATCAATGGAAGGCAGATTCCAGAGATTGCCTCCCCTTCCCCCACAGCACCCCCCTCCCCACCTCCCCTCCAGTTTGTAGCCTGGTTTCTGGGCTGAGTCAAAATGCCTTGAATAAATACAGATTTAACAAGATGAAGATCAAACTCATTTTCCTTCTGAAGAGGGAGTCTCTCCCCAGGCTTTGCTGTCAGGCTTGGGGACTTTGTTATCTCCCCTATCTCTTAAGCACACAACAAGGCTAGCCTTCCCTTTCTTCCCCCTTATCCAAGCTGTCACCAAATCCTTTGGCCCCTTCCTCAGCAATCTCAATTAACTGTCTCCCCCTCTTAGCAGCCCCACCTGGCCAAAACTCTGTTCCGCACACTAATTGCTTCTTTTCTTTGCAATTTTTTTCTTCTCCAGACTTTTCTGATTCCCACCTCCTTAGCTTAAGCCATTGCATTGTCCCAACTTCAAAAATCCTCCTCGGGCTCCCTTTGCCTAAAGATTAAGTCAATTTTTAGAACTAAAGCAGAGAGGAAAAAAACCCCCTAATTCATCTGTTCTTTGTTACTTTCTGGATCAAGGTCACACTCCTGCTCTAAAAGCACTTTACCAGTCCCAGAGAGGTACATGGGGGTCCCTCACCATTTACCTCCTTGGACATTTCTACAGAAAAGTACCTTGCTACTCCCCCCCCTTGATTATTTCTACTTGTGTCTAAAAATCCATGTTCACTCATTGATGTTTAGTCACAGAATTCTTTCGTTCACATCCATCTTCCTGAGATTACAAGTGAGAAGGTTATCTGCATCAGCTCCCAGTTCTCTCCCAAGGAAGCTCAAGAGCCTGAAATTGTCCTGCGGTTGTGTGGAGTCTAATTAGTTCCTTCCAGGAGCTACAGTTATACTTGCATCTGGCCTAGGCCGAGACTGGAAGGGAAGCGAGGCCCCAGGGAGCGCACAAGTCCCTTTCCCCTTTTCTCCAGCTGAGGGAAATTCCAGGCATTATGGCTCCCTTTGCTAGAAAGTAAAAATGGGCCATTGTTTTAGGAAGCTAAGTTAACAAAAGTGAGCTCTCAGATGTGTGATTGGGAGGGACTCTAGCCTTTGGGCTTCAGAAATATTCTCCTTAGAAGGGAGAAATTGCAGTCTTATGGCATAAACTGGTGTGTGTGTGTGTGTGTGTGTGTGTGTGTGAAAGACAGAGACACAGACGAACAGAAAACAGACACAGAAGAGAAGAAGCAGAAAAACAGAGTTAGAGAGAGACAGAGGGGGAAAGACAGAGACAGAGGAGGAAAGACAGAGAGAGACAGAGGGGGAAAGAGAGAGAGACAGAGAGAGACAGAGGGGGAAAGGCAGAGACAGAAGGGGGAAAAACAGAAAGAGACAGAGGGGGAAAGACAGAGAGAGACAGAGGGGGAAAGAAAGGGGGGGGAAAGACAGAGAGAGACAGAGGGGGAAAGTCAGAGAGAGACAGAGGGGGAAAGACAGAGAGAGACAGAGGGGGAAAGACAGAGACAGAGGGGGAAAGTCAGGGAGAGACAGAGGGGGAAAGACAGAGGCAGAGAGCAATCCAAGGATGATAGAGGATTTTTTTGCAAGCAAAGGAGTAAAAACATAGACTGCACTTCACTAAGTATTTCTAAAGCACCTACTAGGTTCCGGGGGGTGGGGGGGGGAATAAAAAGATAAAATAATCCCTGCTTTCAAGCAGTTCACATCTGATTGGAACAGGGTCTATTTACCACATGAAGACTGAGAAACATAAGACACAAAAGAAGGTAAAGAATGAAAGCCTAGATGAGGACAAAGGATTCCAGGACAATTTGTGGCAGGGGATATCTCTGAAAACTGGAGGGAGGTTTTTTTTTTTTGGGTGGGGAGGAACTAGAGATGGGGAAAGAGGAGCTAAGAGAAGGGATGGCTGAGCTAAGCCCTAAAGAAATAAGAGGCAATGTGTTAGGATGGAAAGAACACTGGCTCCAGAGTCAAAGGATCTGGATTTGAATCCTGCTCTTTTGCCCTCATTATCCATTTGACTGGGGAGCCTCTGCAACATGCCGAGACTGGATGCGAAGCCTCTGGGACCCTTGTGTCTGGTGTCATAAGCCTAGTGACCGAATTTCATCTCATTATGCCTCAGTTTCTTCATCTGTAAAATGAATGAGTTTCACCAAATTATCTTCCCCTTGAGCCCTGAGTCTCCAGGACTCTGAAAGGTCCTTGTGAAGAGGGAGGGAATGCATCTCAAGGGTGGGGAGTGTGACTGATGGAAGGAAGGGAACATAGAAGGAACTCGGAGCTAATGAAATGGGAGAAGTCCAGTCTCATTGAACTGAAAGGCAAAGAGACCAGAAGAAAGATCGGAGCCAGATTGTGGAAGGCTTTAAAGTTTGTATATTATTCTAAAGAAAACAGCTAATCAACGATTGCTTTTGAACAGGGGAGAGACTAATCAGACTTGTGCTTTAGGAAGTTAATTATGAAGAAGAGGGGAGCCTCTAAACGCTGGGACTGCAAAGAGAAGGTTATTGTAATAGCCAGATAGGAGGCAATGAGCCCTGAATTAGGAAAGAGGTCGTATTGGAAGGGGAAAGAGAAAGATCTCTGAAATGAGAAGAGATCTGGGTTCAAACGCCTCAACTCTTCTAACTGTGTGACCATAAATAAGCTGCTTAAATTCTCCATGACTCAGTTTCCTTGCACTGACTATCTCGTGAAGGTAGCTGAGACGAAAACAATTTCAAGGGATCATGGCACAGTGCAAAAGTGAATCCAAGGCACTGAGTACAAATTCTAATTCTTCCATTTTTTCCCTCATGTGACCCTGGGAAATCAGTTATTTCTTCTAAGCTGACTCAGTTTTCTCTATTAAAATACCATAATACAATGAGAGGACCATTAAGAATATTTTCTGGTTCTAAATCGAAGAAAGGAGATAGAGACAAAGAGAGACAGATTCAGGGGCTGGTGAGGGGGGGGAGAAAAGGGGAGGAAAGAAGAGAGCCTCTGTCCTCCACAACCATTTGAATAGGCAAAGACAAAATAAAAAGAAGAGCTAGAGGTGGGGAGGAAGGCAGAGTCTCAGGGAGGATTCTCACCAAGGTGTCCTCACTCCACTTAGAGATGTCCAGGAAATGTTGGGGAGATCTAGTTAAGGCAAAAGAAGGTGGAAGCTCAACTATCAGAGCTGGGGAATGGGGTGAGGGATAGTGAGGATGTGGCTATGGGGCCTATGGCAGGAGCCCGAGTCCAAAGTGCAGAAAGTCTTTATCAATATATCAACTGGGGTGTCAATACACAAGAATCTTGTTCAGTTAAAAAACTTGACAGTGCCAGGGAGGCGGGGGGGGGGGGGGGGGAGAGATCTATAAATTATCAGGCTAGTTAAAGCCAGAATCATTCCCTGGGAATGATTTTTCCCATTTCCTTTGGGAATACAAAGTTCTTGGCTTTGGCCATTACCCAGATTCACAGATTAGAAAGACTGGGAATCAACTGAAAGGAGCATGTTCAAAGGGGCAGGTACAAGGAGATGTCCTAGTGCACAGAGCATCGGGCCTGGGTTCAGGAAACCCTGAATTCAAATAGAGTCCAGCCCCTTACTAACCCTGTTACCCTGGGCCAGTCCCTTCATCCTGTTTGCCTCAGTTTCCTCATCTGTAAAATGAGCCAGAGAAGGAAATGGTGAACTCTTTCCGCATCTCTGTCAAGAAAATCTCAAACCGTTGTTGCTATGGGGTCCAGAATGATGTGAAGGTCCAATACTGACCCTCCTGTGAGGGATTCTGTGGTCCAAAACCATCATAAAAAGCAGTCATTGGCCCTGGAGCTCTCCAGGGGCCTTCAGCACCATCTGTGGAGCAGGTTCTACAGCCATTGACATTCCTGGGCCAGACATGGGGACAGAGGCCGAAGAAGTTGGGGTGAGTGAGACTCATAGATCAGCGGCTGGGAGGGACCTGGAGGCTAAAGGCCCGGCCCCCCCCCCCCCCCCACTGCTGCCAGGGATGCTCCTGAGAGTGTGAGAACCAGAGCATGGATGCTGTAATATGCGACCTTATAATCAATGTGTGGCCTCCAGGGATCCTTCCGTAGGGTGCAAGCACCCCGTTTCTACCCAGCTTGAGAGCTCTGATCCAGACCAACCCCTTCATTTGGCAGATGAGGAAGCGGAGGCTCCAGGAGGCCCGAGGTCACACAGGCAGGATTTCTGATTGTTTGACTTCTGAGTCATTGTTCATTTAAAAAAAAAAAATCATGCCAAGGTGTAAGGATAATTCAGTCCAATTCACTCATTTTACAGATAAGTAAAATCTCTAGGGAACAGCTAGGTGGAGCTATAGCCCCGAACCTGGAGGCAAGAAGACTTGATATTTCTGAGTTCAAATCCAGCCTCAGACACTTATCTTGGCAAGTCACTTCATCCTGTTTGCCTCAGTTTCCTCATCTGTAAAATAATCCAAAGAAGGAAGTGACCAACCACTCCAATATCTTTGCCAAGAAAAGCCCAAATGGAGTCACAGAGAACAGAACAAGATTTCCAAGAAAAGCAAAATCTCCAAATTTGTGACATAACTGGTTTTTTTGAGCTTGTAAAGCACAGAACTAAATGCTATACTTCTTTTCATTTCCTAAGGCCTTCATTTCCTGAATTGATAGTTTCAATCCTAGGTCTGACAATCATATGACCTTTGGTAGCTCACTTCCCTTCTCCAGGCCTCAGTTTCCCCATTGTAATATGACAAGGTTAAACCAGATTATCTCAGGTTCCTTTCAGCTCTAGAAACACATATTGGAAGGAAGGACTTGAGAAAAAATAAGAACAAACACCAAGAAAAAACTAAGACCAAAATAATGTATCGGAGAACAATTCCTTTAGAAAGCTGTGCTCTGATCTACTTACGGTATTTATACTTTCTGTCTTAATGCTTTCTCTGTCTGAAAGTGAATTCTTTAAAAAAAAGTGAGCAGAACTAGGAAAATATTGTACACAGCAACAGCAAGACTGTGTGATGATCAACTATGAAAGATTTAGCTCTTCTCAGCAATTCAATAATCCAAGGCTCCAATAAACTTTAGGTGGAAAATGCCATCCACATCCAGAGACAACTATGGAGACTGAATAAAGATTGAAGCATATGGTTTTTACCCTTTTTTCCTTCTGTTTTTTTCTTTCTTGTGGCTTTCCCCTTTTGTTCTGATTTTTCTCTCCAATGTGAGTTATATGGAAATATGTAAAAATGAATATATATGCAACACCTAAAAAAAAAACCCAATTAATTTAAAATAGTCTTTGAAAAGCTGGAACTAGCTTTTAAAGTCCAGACTCACACAAAGACGGGCAGAGACCCACAGGATTTTCATCCTAGAGGAGAAGGCTGGAAAAGAGCTTGTGGACTCCCAGACCATTCTTATGGAGGCCCAAGCTTTTCTTAATTTAACCTTGATTCTTCAAGGGGAGCTTGGCCACGTGTGTTCAGAAGAGAGGTACAGCATCTGATCACTTCCGGATGAGGAGTGGAGGGAGATGGCTCTTCTCCAGATCATGGTCCTCCATATTCTTAAGGAAAATTTTCTATTTCAAAACAGACACTCACAGTTTTTCTTTAAGGGACTCAAACCACATCTCTCCAGTTATTTTTTCTTTCCTCTTCTTTCGACTCAGTCTAACATAATTCATTAAGCACTGGATTTGGAATCAAATTCAGCTCCAAACACTCACTAGCTGTTTGATCCTGGGCTTCTGCTTGCCTCAGTTTCCTTAAATATAAAATTGCCAGGTTGTGAAGATTAAATGAAATAAAATGTATAAAAGGCTTTGCAAACATTAGGGTGCTGTATTAAATTATTATTATTATTATTATTATTATTATTACTAGATTTGTATATGACTGAATCATGACACCTCTCAGAGCCTCATCAATAAAACAGAGAAAACCATGACCAATGAAGAGGCTATATGAGTACCTTAAGTGAATTGTGTTTGAATTGGAATAATGCATCTTTTTTTCCAGCTTGCTCAAGGTTTGCACTAATTCCTCAAGGACATTTGCTGAGCACTGCATCTGTTTATCTGTTAAATTTCATTCTTAGCCTATCTGGTAATTAAGGGGAAAAAATCAGTCCATGGTAATTCATGGAAAAGATACAGAGGGTTAAAATTTTGATTTCTTTTTTGTCTAGGTCCAGTCATCCCCAGAGTCTACCTTCCTTTCTCTCACATGTTTCCTTCCCAGCAGGAAGCTTTCTAAGCCAGCCTTAGGCAACTAAACATAGTGATTTCTTTTCTTTTCTTTTTTTTGGACGATGCTGTGATTTCATTGTTATGTGGAATTCCTAAAAAGGAAAAGAAAAAAAAAAACAAACCAAAACACCATTTTATAACAATACAGCTCAACACCTCTTGACAGTTTACTAAAAGAATAGCTTAGGATCACTGAGAGATAAATAACTATTGCCCTGAGTCAACTAATTAGTCTGTCAGAGGCAGGTCTTGGGCAGGACTTTTCAATCTTTACCTACTACACCAGACAAGCTTCTTTACCTGTTAAACTTTAAGCTCTTCACATTTTCTCTCCACTGCTTTATCTTTCTACTGGTTTATTTCTCCAGTCCAGCAAAAAAGCATCCTTACTATCTGGTCCTTTATTGGTTGGAGAAGGAAATGGCAAACCATTCCCATATCTTTACTAAGAAACAACCCCCCCCCCCAAAAAAAAAAGGAGTCATGGAGAGTCAGAACAACTGAAAAAAAAAAAAGACTCAGCAACAAAAATCTGGTCTTTTGCTTGTTTTATTCTTTCCTCAAAACACCAAATCCCAGGTGAGGAGGGATCAGAGGCATTCACTCCTGCTCATCCCAAATTAGAATCTCTCTTGACCATCTCAAATAAGTGGTCATCTAGCCTTTGTTCAAAGACTTCCAGAGTGCAGGGATTTACTGCTTCCCAAAGCAGCCCATTCCATTTTCAGAAGCTTCCTATTGTTAAGTGGTTTCCTTACATTTAGACCAAATCCACCTTTCTGCCATTTCTGGCCAAGCCAACCAAATAGTCTATGTTCGTCTTTAAAATGGGAATGAAAGTCCTTGAGCTTTGGAAACTCTACTAACTCCTCAGAGAGCTGCTAGCGGGGATACGGAAAGTCATGGTTTGGTGAAAAGTGGAAGGGGCAAAATCTGCCCCAAATCCAGACTGTTGGCCCCTTACCACTCTGGCCTCCACGACTTTATTCAGCAACCCACAGCACAAAGCCTACGTACACCTGACACCTGCCTTTCCAACACTGAAGGCTGCTATCATGTTCCTCTGTCTCCCTTCCCCCTCCCAAGCCTCCCCAAGACATATAAGCTCATCATCCTCATCTCCTCTGAATGTTGTGCAGTGTATTAATGTTCTTCCTAAATGGAGCATCCAGAAGAAACATAATCCTCTAGTTGTGTCCTGGTAGAGGGAAGCAGTACTCTTCCTTCCCTGGATTTGGGCACTATAGCTTTTTATTTAGCAATCTACCATCACACTGATTTTTGCAAAAACTGCTAACTTTTCCTTTCTAAAGACTTCCTGGGAAAGAAAGTGCTTTTCATGGACTGCTTTGGAAATTCAATCATTCAAGTTGTCAGCAAACAATTATCAACTACCCGCTATGTGCTAGCTGCTGGGACTACAAAGACAAAAATGAACCTTGCCCTCGAGGTCCTTATGTTGTTTTCATACTGAAAACAGATAGATTCTCTCTCTCCTTCCCTTCTCCCTTTTTCTCTCCTTTCGTCTCTCCTTCCTTCCCTCCCTTCTTGCCTCCCTTTCCCTGCCCCCTCTCTCCTCCCCCTCTCAGTTTCCTTTTCTGTAAAACAGAAATACAAAAAAACTTGCAAATCTCAAAGGCTTATATCAATGTTAGGATATACATATGGAAAGACAGATAGACAGACATAGAGAGAGAGAGAGAGAGAGAGAGAGAGAGAGAGAGAGAGAGAGACAGAGAGACAGAGACAGAGAGACAGGCAAACAGACAGAGGGGAAAGGAGGGAGGGAGGCAAGAAGGGAGGAAGGGAGAGAGGGAGGGAGGAAGGGAGGGAAGAAGGAAGGAAGGAAGGAAGGAAGGAAGGAAGGAAGGAAGGAAGGAAAAGGAAGGAAGGAAGGAAAAGGAAGGAAGGAAGGAAGGAAGGAAGGAAGGAAGGAAGGAAGGAAGGAAGGAAGGAAGGAACCACTGAGATTATCAAGCAAGTCATTCATGCAGAATCTAAGTTGTGTCTTAAGAGAAGATTCTCAGGCAGATGTAAGGAAGAAAAACATGGAAGCTGTTTGGACAATGTAGGAAGGAAATTGAATTCGAGGTCTGAGAATATCTGGCAGGCCTATTTGGATGGAACTGTGAGTGAATTGAAGGGAAACAAAATTAAATAAGATTGGAAAGTATGTGGGAACTTTCCAGTGAAGTCTCAAATTCCAGTCTGAAGATTTTGAATGTTGTCCTAGCAACAATACAGAGCCCTATAAATATGTGTTAAGGGAAGGGCATGAGAAGAAAGAGTAGTCTGAGTCTATCAAGGTTTCGTGGTGAAGATCTGTGCTTTATGAATATCAGAGAAAACTTATTTTGGAGTCAGATGATCTGGATTCAAATTCTGATATTTACTTACTGAATGACAAATCACTTCCTTCTGCCTGGGGTTCGGATCTCTTCTGTATAAAGTTTGACAGTTCTACCTAATGATCTCTAAGGTCCTTTCCAGCTCAATAATGGGGGCCATACATTTCCAATCACATGCAAAATCATTGGTTTCTTATTAATCCCATAGCCATTCAGATGCACCAAAGGGAATTTGATGAGAGGACTTTATGAAGGAAAACTGAGGGGCATCCTTTGAAAAGACTTGAATTGGTATCAAGCTATGGCTTCTAAATGGAGCAGATGGTTCTTCTTATTCACATATTTACAAAGAATTAATAATATTAAATTTATGCCTATCCATGTTTACTCCTACCCACCCCCACCAGGATTTCAAAACTCCATTTTATTCATCCTGATACCTTTCCTGAAACATCAGTGGAGCATCCTGGCCATATATCAGGCTTCTTCCAACCTAAAACTAGGCAACTGCCTATAAAAACCACTTGCATTGATTTTGTGTTTTTTTTCTGAAGTTTAAATATGATAACAAAACTCATTTTCAAGAGAACAGGGTGACTTACCTTTGGCTCAGCTGTCCTGGGAGAGTTGCTAGGTCTGATGAAATGTGCTCCCTTTTATCAAAAGATTAAGAATCTTATCTCTGTTTTCTGAAGTCTGCTCAGCTATTCCTGAAACTAAAGATCAAAGGAGGGATATCATCTGAATCGATTGGAAGACATTCCAGAAAGTAAAATGCTCAGGATTCTGTATTTGAAAGTGGATCTCCCCAAACATCCCCCTCTCTTTACTTAACATTTGAAAACCAGGACTGAAAAATATCTTATATTTGCAAGAAGCTGCAAGACTTTTTTTATAACAAAATTTTGTTAATTCATATGTTTTAGGTGCCAAGTGCTATTCTAAAGTAGTGGGGGACCTTTGTAAAATTTTAAGAGCATCCACCGGTGGGGGAAGGGATTGTCTCATGTTCTTGGTCCCCAGACTCAAATATATTTTAATTTGAGGGATGGGGCAAGGAGGAAACTACTGATCTGTACCATCTTGTCTTAGAGCTTTCTCTGCAGATATGAGGGGATTAAGTGATTTGTCCTTGGTCACAGGGCTGGTATAAATTGGAGAGAGGATGTATTATGGTATATGATTGTCATTAGCCTCTGTGATTTTATCAATTTAGAGAATATCTCCTAGTAAAGATTGGAGTTGGTGTTGTTGTTGTTGTTGTTGTTGTTGTTGTTGTTTTAACCAATAGAGATCTGTAACATTGATGTAATCAAGGGAGCCCATTGTTTGGGGTTAAATGTTGGCACTTGAATTCAAGTCTCCTTAGCTTCAAGGCCAGCTTTTAAACCCATTACTCCCTGCTGCCTCTCATCATTTATGGAGTTAAAAATACAAACTGCTGTGATCAGTTTATAATATTCAGAATTCTCTAATCAGGGACTGTCTGTTAGGAAAGGAGTCATGGACAAAGGAGGAGCCTGAGATTTTGGGGGACAAAAAGGTTAGATTAGGAGGGAATTATAGAAGGAAGGAGAAAAGTTGAGTGAGAGTGAGAAAGAGGTTAAATCTGAAGGTTTCAATAAGCTTTAAGTCACAAAGACAAAGAGTGCAGACCACTAGACTTAAGTTAGAAAGATCTGAGTTAAAATCTTAATGTCAGACACCTATTAGCTGTGTGACCCTAGACAAGTCACTGAACACCTCACTATTTCCTCATCTCCAATAGCATCTACCTCCAGAGTAGTCATGAGAATCGAATAAGATCGTATTTGAAAAAAAAAAAAAAACAACTTTGCAACCCTTAAACCATCACATAATTGCTAGCTATTATTACTATAGGCCATTCTGGGAATTTTTAAGTGCATTTGTGAGCTCAGCAACTGAATTTCTATAGATTCTGCAGTGAATACCCAGCCTTGCTTTGCTCCATACATTAACTTGCAAACCAAAATGAGTGGATGAGATAGCGATGGGGCAAAGAGGAACTGAGAGCTAACGGTGCAGGATTCAGATTCCACCTTTGAACCTTTACGTGACCTTAAGAAATTATATTTCCTTGAATATTATTGTTCTGTAAGAAACGACCAGCAGGATGAATAGAGAGAGGCTTGGAGAGACTTACAGGAACTGATGCTGAGTGAAATGAGCAGAACCCGGAGGTTATTATATACTTACTATATATAATGTATGTACTGTATAAGGATGTATTCTGATGGAAATGGATTTCTTCGACAGAGAAGATCTAATTCAGTTCCAATTGATCAAGGATGGACAGCATCAGCTACACCCAGAGAAGGAACACTGGGAAATGAATGTAAACTGCTTGCATTTTTGTTCTCCTTCCCAGGTTATTTTTACCTTCTGAATCCAATTCTTCCTGTGCAACAAGAGAACTGTTTGGTTCTGCACACATAGATTGTATTTAGGATATATTATAACTTATTTAATATGTATAAGTCTGCCTGCTATTTAGGGGAGGGAGGGAAGGGAAAACTCGGAACAGAAGTGAGTACAAGGGATAATGTTTAAAAATTGCCCAGGCATATATTCCGTCAATAAAAAGTTATAATAAGAAAATAAATTATATTTCCCTGGAACTCAGTTATTTCATCTGTAATGGTTACTCCCAAAGTTTCTTATCTTTCTAGGTCCAAGGTTCCTGGATCCAGTTTTATTACAACCATTTCTAAGCCTGCTCACAAACAAGTCTACACTGCATCTAAGGATACCCACTGTAGACACATACCTTCAAACACATACACAGACACATATATACTCGATTACATACTTCCATACACTTATTAATCTGTCTCTCTGTTTCTCTCTGTCTCTGTCTTTCTATCTCTCTGTCTCTGTCCTGTCTCCTCTCTGTCTCTGTCTCTGTCTCTGTCTCTGTGTCTGTCTCTCTCTCTCTCTGTCTCTCTCTCTCTCTCTCTCTCTCTCTCTCTCTTTCTCTCTCTCTTTCTCTCTCTCTCTCACACACACACACACACACACACACACACACACACACAAACACACACATACACACATATTCACTTTCTCACTTTCTCACATATACAACTTTTCAGTGGAGAAGCCAGCCTGCAAGGCAAACCCATGAAACCCCAAGGTCCCCACAATTTTCTTTGCACTTTTGGGGGGAAGAACTGGGCGAATGATCTTTTTTCTTTTCTACCTAAAATGGGTTCCACCGCAGTAACCAAATTCTACCTGACCTATCTTGAAATGATCTTTTCTCAATCTGAAAGTGCTGCAGGCCGTGGGTCTCTCAGCTCTTTCTGCAGCCCTAACTTAGAGGTACAGGGTGGAAAGAAGATGGCCCATAATCCATCTATTGTTTGGGGGAGGAGGAAGTAGTGGGGAGGGGGTCAAGGCATCCAGTTCTGACTGAATCTCCTTGGATGGAACTCGACCACTTTTACTCTTCAATACAACAAAAAGCAATGAGGACTGAGAGAGGAGAAAGGGATGAGGAGACTGATTTTAGCAAAGTTCAGGCTTGCAACAACAAAGATGGGATAGGGATAGGGATTAATGGGGAAAGCCAACGTATAGCTAGGGCTCAGTGATTGACTGAGCTTTTGTCTTTCTCTTTTCCCCAGCCTGAAGAAATGGGAAGGACCGATTCTTTAAGCTCTGGGGCTGGAGGGAAGAAAGAGCGTGAGAGAGGAGCTGAATCGAGGCTCCTCTGGCCAGAGTCCTCGTCTCGGCAGTCGCCGCAGCCCAGCAGAGCTTTGTTTGGACGTTTCTGTCACTTTCTCTTGAAGGTTTCATGAACTTCAGCAATCCGAAAGCTCCCCCACCCCAACTCTCCCCAGAAGCTGATTTATCTTTCATGTATTGGTTGCATTTCCTTCCTCAATCACTAATTACAGCAGATTAATGTTTTCAAACAGGGTCTTTTCTCTATTTAATCCATCTCCCCTTCCTGGCTCCTTGGAACAAGCAGGAAACATGCTGAAAGAGGTCATAATCCTTCTGTTTGCTTCAGTCCCCTTTTAGGACATCAGGGATGTTTGGAAAGGAACAGCTGGGGAGAGAGTGGAGAAAGTAAAGAGCCTGCAAAGAAATTTGAGGTCAGATCTTTCGCGGCTGAGAGAACACTTTTCCCTGCCCTGGACTAATTTTCAAATGAATTAGCAAAGGAGTCAAGACGGCTAGGAAGAAAAAAAGTATCAGCCCTCCAAGATCGTTCAAAACAGGACCAGAATAGGATTTGGAATTGCTTTTTTTTTTTTTTTTTTTTTTTTACGATAGACACTTCCTGTATCTATCACTCATAAACTCCCCAAAAAGGGATCAGAAGACTTTGTTGTTTTTAGCGAGCGTGGACATTTGGCTTCTTCTGTTGACCAATGGGAAATGGACTAGGCGCCCTCAAATATTTGCGTCGGTGCAATGGGGGCATCTTCAAGTCATTTACATTCTTAATGGAACTTTAATGATCTTTAATAAGATTTGCACATCACTTAAAAAGACATTACAGTAATTAACTTAACTGAACTTCCTGGAAATTGTGTATTGAAAGAGTTTGACCTAAATGCTGAATTAACATTTGGGCGTTGGGCAAAATTTAAATTCCAAACATCAAAAGTTTAGGGAAGACACCAGATGTTTGAGCATCTAGCCTAAATTTGGAGGGGAGTTCAGAAAATTGAATTTTGTTCTTGGTGTAGTCATCTACACATTTAGTTCCTTCCACTGTATTTGTATTTGCTGTGTGTAGCTTATTTATAATACTATTATTAAGATAATAACCCTCGAGGGGGAAAACAAAAACCCTCATGACAACTAACAGCAAATACAGCATGCATGAAGTGTAATCAGTAAATATATTTTATAATGAATTTCACAAGAAAGATTTCAGGTATCATATCTGTTTGGGGATTTTTGTTGTTGTTTGTTGTTCAACTCAGCTTTCTCATTTTCATTTGTAGCAAGAGAGGAAAATTGAAAATATTAGACATTTCATATTCATGCTCTGATCTGGAAAAAAAAATGATCCTGTCTCCTATTTATTGTATTTAATATCATGATTTAATGTAATATTTTCAGATGAATTATTTCAGTTATTTTTCCATAAAATGTTACTGATAAATAATATCTTAATATTAGATTTTGAAAATCTACTATTTGTAATCTGTGTGAGCTTAGACAAGTCACTTATCTGTAACTTTTCCATTTCCTTCTTACCAGAATCATATCTTCCCTATATAAAAAATCAATTAATTATTTATTAATTAAGATCTTTTTTTTTTTTTTTTTTTTTTCTAAATCCTTATTCGGTCTAAGCTTTGAAACATTAATCTTGCCCATCTATGTCTCCCTTAAGGAAAGAAATACTTTATCAAGCAAGGATTTTGCGAATCACAAATAAAAGAACTTTAAAATAGAAAACTCACAACAATCATGTGAAGTACATACTATTATTACTCCCATTGTACAGTGGAAGAAACTGAGGTTAAATGGCTTAATTGCTTAGGGTTAGACAGCTAAGAAATATCTGAGGATGGATTTGAACTTTTCTCCTCCTGATTCCAGGTGCAGTGTCTTTCATGGCTTGGAGAGAGCCCTATTCTTTGTACACGACTTTTTAAAGGTCTGAGCCCAGCATAGAGCTTTCTCTTGGTCATATTAGTTTCTTTCGATATTTTCCTTCCCACCCCATCCCACCCTTACTCCTGATCCTACTTATTGGATTTTTTTAATTAACAGAATTAGCATTCTTTTAATGCTAATTATATTTTGTTACATCCAAATTCTTAAAAATTACACAATCAAAAAAATTGTCATTACACAGTCCATGTTATCTTCATTATGGCAGCTCTCAGTCCAGTAGGCAATATATTCTCTAGCCATTACTTATAAATGGAAATTCATGTTTCGAAGTCTTTTTTTTTTCAGTCTCTTATTTCTTAAAGAAACATTTTACTTAAACTTCAACCACAGGTAATGTCTATAACTTTAGTATCTTCTTAGCATGACTTACAGCTGTAACTTTGTATTGTTTTTTGCATAATGGCAAATGCCCAAATATTCTGCTATTAATATTTATAACTTATAACAACTCTGCATGATATGTAGCACAAATCTGATCATCCCCATTTTGCAGATGAGGAGACTGAAATTTGGAGAGAGAAAAGGACTTACCCACAGTCACACAGCTGCTAGTCTTTTGAACTAGGATCTGAACCATAGCCTTATTTTTTTCCCCTCTACATGAGGGTGTTATCTGCACAAATAGTTTGGGGGAATGGAACTGACTGTAGGAATCCAGATATGCTCAGATTGCATACAGCTGGAGGAGTATGACCATCTCCTTGATGGGAGTGGCCATCCACTTGAACGCATCCCTGAAAAACAATCCCTGATCACAGCTATCCAACTACTCTTCAGCAGGGGCTCAGACCTTGAGGAGATCATTCTATTTCTAGGTTGAATATCCTATTTCTCTCCAGGCTGGACTTCTACCATCCCCTCCCCTCCAAACCCAACCCTTGCTTTTCATCTTCCTTTTATATGTTATCTTCTCCCATCAGAGTGTAAGATGCTTGAGTACTTAGATTTGTACTTAGCCCTGTACTCGACACAGAGTCACCAATCAATAAAAATGAGGAAGCATTTACTATGTGCCTTGAGAGTTAATAAAAACTCATTGACTTGTTTACTTTGAAGAAATTTCTGCTCCTGCATCCAGGCTACGATTTCCAGCCCAGTCCATCTCCCCATCTGCTGTTGGCCATTTCCTTCTCTTGTTCCTTTTACAGATGAGGGATGAAGTGACTTCCCCAGGATCTCGCAGCTGGTAAGTGTCTGAGCTCAGATTTTTATCTCAGAAGGATGAGTCTTCCTGACTTGAGTCCCGGCGCGCTACCCACTTCACCACCTAGCCACCTTGTGCCCTGGGAATCAGCAGTCGTTCTATAGTCTGAGGTGCAGTGACTGCCCAACAAAAGTCCAAGACCGGCGGATGAATCCTCCCGACTCCAGGCCCAATACCCTGTGCCTCATGGCGCCATCTACCTGGCCATAGCTTAGGATACTCTCCAAGAAATATGGAGCCCTCTATTCAGGGCTTTCTAGGAAGAAAATTTGAAATGATACATGTTTCCTGAGCGGATCGCTCAAGGATGTTGTATTTTGTTAGTTTTCTCGTAGGATTTATAACTGGATGGAACCAAAATGCCAGGTTTCCCACAATCACACAGCATGTAAATATCGTTTCCACCCAAAGATAGAATTTGAACTCACAGCTTCGGTTCTGGTCATTTCCTTATCATATCATCCCTTCCTTGCTCATCATCACTGTCAACACCCGAGACTCCTTCCCTCCATGACAGCTGAATGTTCCTCTTCTTTTACCCCCTCTTTTTTATTCCCGCTCACTTTTCAGTCACCTCCACACTAGAATTACACCCTCCCCAAAATTCTGCTTTCATTTCTAGCTCCTATTTCGTGCTGTATCCCATCATTGGAATAGAGAATCCTTTAAGGCAGGAAATGTCTGGCTTGTTTGCATTTGCCTCCCAAAGCAAAGGTCAGAGCCTATCATGTACTAAGAGTTTAGTAAATGCTCCATCCATCCATCAGTCTACTAATATCTATCTATGAATCTATAATCCATCTCCATCTTTTCTACCTATCATTTCCCTATTCTAATAATTTCTCCTTAACCATCTCTCTATGTCTAGCTAAAAGAGCTGGTTTCAAATTCACATCTTCGTTTATTTTATTTTATTTACTTATTTATTTTTGTCCAAGCCTCCCACTTCTTTAATGGCCACTTCATCTTAAAAGTATAAACTTATCCAAGTGACTTTTTTTATATCTGATTTTAAAGTAATTTGTTCATTGTGGCTCACATGTATTCATATCTCTCTCAGAAACCTGATATATTTTCACTCTCAGATCTTCCCAAGGAACAATATCTCGAGGATTGGGTTCATGGGAACTATCTTGTGATAGTTTTCCTGAAGTTTTCCCATGAGATATCTCTCTATACTTTCCTGTGAAGCCTCTTTTCTCAAGAAGAGACCATGAACCCATTTCACAGAATTATGACCTAACAGAAATACAGTCTCGGAGGTGAAGGAGCCTTTACTTGAATCTTTCTCAGAACAAACATTCTTTCTACAATTTTTCAGACAAATAGTCACCCAGGTTTCCTGAAAGACTTTGGAAAGAGAGAAGACCCTCAGCCACCCCTCTAGACAAACCATTCCTCTTTGGAATGGCCTTCACTCTTAGGACGTTTCCCCCCTCAATATTAAAAACTGAACTTGCTTCTTTGTCACTTTAATCCATCATTCATAGCTTGGTTCTCTGGGATCAAGCAGAACAAATGGCGAAACCTCTTGAGCAGAGATTTCACAATACAACAAGAGGAAGCTTAAGAAAGCAGCCCAAGGCAAAAGGAATCTGCCTTACTGTAACTGATGAACTACAGATATTATTCACTCGGAAGCTAAATTAGTCAGGGTCTAATGAGGATTTATGAGAAGACATGATTGAGAATGGCATGAAGGGAGGGAAGGAGGAAAAAAATGAATGAATAAACAAACAAATGAAGGAAGTAAAAATTAAAGGGAAGGAGGAGAGAAGGATGGAAAATGACGGGAGGGAGAGAAAGAAGGATGGATAGAAGAATGAAAGGGAGGAAGGAAGAAAGGAAAGAAGGAAGAAAAGGAAGGAAGGAAAGAAGGAAGGAAGGAAGGAAGGAAAGAAGGAAGGAAAGAAAGAAGGAAGGAAGGAAGGAAGGGGAAAAGAGAGAGGAGGAGGGAGGGAGGGAGGGAAAGAGGGAAGGAGGGAAGGAAAAAGGAGGAAAGGGATTTAAGAAAAAATAAAAGAATCTATTAAATACTTGTCAAGCTCTGTGCTAAGCAGAGGGGAGAAAGAAAAGTCAGACTACTCTCCAAGAACTCCCCTTCTAGTAAGGAAGATAACACACAAGGAAGATTTCAGCAACCAGTCAGATGGAAAAATGCCCTGGTCCTTGAGTGCAGTGGCAAAAACAGGTGCCGATGACTATCTTTATTTTTGTTTCCAGAAAGAATTGAGAATTGAGGCAGACCAGTTGAACCTGTGATGAATTTGGATTCAGAGCATCTGAATGGGAATTAACCCCCAGCAAATTAGAGGTAGTAATTTAATGTCTCTAGCTGCCTCATTGTCCTAATCTGTAAAAGAAAGGGAGTGGACTCCAAGATTGAAGGGGCCCCTTCTGCTCTAATCTATGAAGCCCATGGACTGTATGGGAGAGGGGGGATTCCCATCTGCACCGAAGGGGATGAGAGCAACTTCGTGAGGTCATGCATGCACACTAGCATTGCGGTCTAACGTGGACATCACTGCTTCCCTATGTGGTCACAAGATTACCAGTCCCTCTTCTCGTCCCATCATCAGTGGCTGAATGGACACTAGCTCTGCCAGAAGAGACTGGAGTTTTTGTCTCAGCTTTACCATTCGCCACTTGAGTGCTCTTGGCAGGTCATTTAACCCCTTGAATTTTAGTTTTTTTCCTCCAGAAAAATGAAGGGTGGGATCCAATGAGTTGCTATGTTCCTTCCAATTCTCAAAGCAGTCAGTGATGCTACTGTGATTATTCAGCCCTGCTAATTAAGCCATCCTGAGAAAGGTTGTAAAAGCAAGGGCTGGCCCATGACCCATCCCTTCCTCTGGATGTGGTGCTAGCTCCCTTTGAAGTGGAGCCCCATCCATGTCTGGCTAGAGGGGAAAGGGGCGCTTTTTCTTCTGAGTGATGAACATTTCCTATGACCACCCATTCCACATTCAAGCATGAGAAGCTTGTTCTATTTAAGGAGGGGAAAAGAGAAAGAAGTAATCTATGCTAAACAGGAACTCTTCAATAAGCCCCCATTAGCAATGCCGGCTGGCTTTCAGGACTATCATTAAGCATTAGTGGAGTACTTTGTCTTTACAAAGTACTTTATAATTAATTTTATTAGTTATTCTTTCCAAAGACCCCCTGAGCTCAGTTACTATTGTTAGATCTGTGGTATAGATGAGGAAATTACCACAGGGAACTAAGGCTACCCAACTAGCCTAGGGCCACACAGCAAGCAGAGGGGTGGGGTTGGGAATAGGGTAGGATAGAAACCCCAGAGAGCCCCCTCCCCCTCAAATCCTTCTCTCCTTTCTTCCAGTCTGTCTTGGGAAAGGCAGAAAAGAAAAGAATAGATATATATCAATTCCATTTCATTCAAAAACATTTATTAAGTGTCTAGTCTGAGCCAGGTATTGGAGTGGGTGTTAAGGACACAGAGACAAAAATGAAAAAGTCCCTGCCCTCAAAGAGCTTACATTCTGCCTGAAAGAAGCAACAGGGAAGCACATCAACCAGTGCAGCGATCTCAGGAGACAATGACTATCCAGCATTTGGGGCAGCTGGTCCACCTACAGAGCTGGTGGGTTATCTCTGGCACTTGCTGGCTGTGAGGGGCTAGCCTCTGAATGCCCGCAGACACTTCTCCGAGGCTGTGCCGCTGACCAGTGTGGGCAGAGGAAGTTTCCCCACCCAGGAGTTCTCCTTTACCAGTGAAATCACAGGTTCCCTCGCCAGGCCCATCCTCAATGACTTGTCCTCCCAAGATGTCGGAAGCCTCCAGAGGGTCCTGGGTTCTCAGCTCCCAAGACCTTGGCCTTGCTGAGGAGTCCTTCCCTCCCAGGCAGAGTCAGTACCTGTGGATGGCTTGTTTACTTACTGGATTATTGTTTATTTACTAGTTTAGGCATTCTTTTGTTTATTTGTGCTTATTTATCCATGCATTCATCTATCCATTTATGTATTTGTTTTTTGTTTGTTTGTTTTGTTTTGTTTTTTGTTTTTTTGCTGGGCCTACAACCACCACAAAGAATGCCTTTTGCTTGAGGCCTGTAGCAGTGGTGATGTTCCTCTGTGGAAGAAAGAACTCACACTGACCCTTCATCTGAAGCTAGAAGGGTCCTTAGAAATCATCAAGTGCAACTCTCTCATCCAAAGGAAAATGAAGTGCTAAATAACAAAGATAGGATTTGAACCCAGGTCCCCTGGTTCCAAATCTAGTCATCTTTCCACACTATATGCCCTATGAAATCAAACACCCCTCCTGAAATAAAATGAACAATTTTCATTGAAGTGTTTTTCAGTGTGTCCATCTCTGACATCATTTGAGTTTTTTAAGATGTTGGAATGATTTTCCATTTCTTTCTCCAGCTCATTTTACAGATGAGGAAACTGAGGCAAACAAGGTGAAGTGACCTGCCCAGGATAAATAGCCAGCAAGTATCTGAAGCCAGAGTTGAACTTGAGAAGATGGGCCTAAATCCAAGCCCTGGGCTTTATCCACTATAAGTCACCTAGCTGCCCTGAAGTGAATGTAGTATTATTGATGAAAGTTCAACACCATCAACAGGCAGTTTGCATTTGTAGTGTAATAAAGATTGAAAAATGCTTTTCACAAATTACTTAAACCTCACAGCAGGCCTGCCAGATAGGTTATTATTCCCACTTTGCAAATGAGGAAAGTGTATTGAATTGATTAACCAACCTGCTCTTCCATCAATAGTAATACTCACAATTATCTCAATGATATTCAAAAGTCTTCCTAAAATCCATTCCTTCTTGTCCTTCCTCCCCTCCTTACCAAAGGGGTAATCAATGAGTAAATGGAGACCTTGTGTCCTACAGTTTTAGGCTGCAGTCAAAATGAAGTTTCCGTACAGTTATCAGTCCCATCCCCATCCCCATGCTGCCATTGCTCCTTTGTCCTTACTTCTTTACATTTTAAAAAGTTTTAATTAAGTCTTTTGTCATTGTACGATAATCACTTACAGATATTTATTTCTTCTACCACATTTACCCAGGGAGTCTTCCATCATAGCCCAGAAAATTAGCTAAACAAAACCAACTGATAGTGACCTACATGAAAGCATAGGCAACATTCCATATTCATAGTCCCCTATTTCTCCAACAAAAGGAAAGAGATGAGTTTTTTACCCTTTCATTAGAATTCAAGGATCTTTATAATGATACTGCAATTTTTTTCATTTGTGAATTCTTTTTCTTTGTATTTCTATAGTCATCATATATAATGAATGCAAAATTCACCATATATGTATATAGTCACCATATATGCATGTGTATATGTTTATATGTTTGTGCATGTGTGTATGTGTGTGTGTGTAAATAATAATTGCATCCACCTGGCAGGGTTGCTATAAGATTAAAATAAGATAAAACTATATATTCCTGGATTTTCTTATTTCACTCCAGTCCATACCAATATTCCCTTGTTTCCTGAAATTTCCCCATTGTTTTCATTTCTTAGGGTGTAAGTATTCATATGTCATAATTGTTCAGTCATGTCACATTAATTGGATACTTATTTTTCTCCAATTCTTTCCTACTGTAGAAACAATTGTGCTTAATGTGTTGGGGTGGATGGACTCTTTGCTTTTTTTCATTGACCTCCTTAGTTGATGTGCCTAGGAACGGCATCTTTGGTTTCAAAAGGCAGCAACAGGGGAGTGAATTTTCTCACCTATTTTCAACAGACCAGTCAAAACCAGGAGAACATTGTACACAGTAACAGCCACATTGTGAGATGATCAGCTTTTATAGACTTAATTCTTTTAAGACAATTCCAAAAGATTCATGATAGAAAATGCTATCCACATTCAGAGAAAGGACTATGGAGTGTGAATGCAGATTGAAGCATATTGTTTTCACTTTTTTTTTCCTCCCTCATGGCTTTTCCCTTTTGTTCTGATTCTTCTGTCAAAGCATGACTAATGTGGAAATGTCTTTAATATCATTGTACATGTATAACCTATATTGGATTGCTTGTCATCTTGGGAAGGAGGGAAAGGGAAGGAAAGAGGGAGAAAAAATGAAAATCAAAATCTAATAAAAATTAATATTGAAAACTATCCTTACATGTAATTGGAAAAAACAGTATTAAAATGGGGGGAAAATAAACTATGTATCCAAGGAGAAAAAAAAAGAATGATCAGACCATTTATATTACCACCACAAGTATATTGGTATGTCTATCTTTCTAAAGTCTCTCTAACATTGACTATTTCTATCATTTATTTTGTCATCCTTGCATGAATATTGATTCATGGTCTTCAGGGAAGTATCACAGTGAGTTCAATTTGTATTTCTCTTACTAGTAATAATATGGACCAAGGTTTTCTTATGTCCACTGAGAGGTTGACATCCTTCTTTTGAAATCTTTGCTCATGTTCTTAGATCATATTGTCTTTTATGTTTCCATTTTACTTTATATGTGTCTTTAGGATTAGACTTTTATTAGAGATATTGGATGTAAAGATCCCCCCTGTTAATTAGAAGTTTCTTTTTCTTATTATGGCACAGTGGAAAGAGAGAGATGATCTTGGAAGTCCTACAACTGATAAGTATGTGGTAAACAATTTTACCTCCCCATTGTCTAGGCAATTCTCTAATAAGTTTTTAAGTTGCAGAAAAGATGTTGGTTTATATTGATAAAGGGAATTTTCTGGGAGTTCCCTCTGCCAATAAAATCATGTGTTCACTATTTCCCATGCTGTAGGTTCATTGATTTTTGTTAGTACAATAATGCTTTAGTTGTATACAATCAAAACTATTTATCCTTTTTTTAAATGCCTCTCAATTCTATTTCTTTTTTTTCTATTATAGCTTTTTATTTACAAGTTATATGCATGGGTAATTTTACAGCATTGACAATTGCTGAACCTTTTGTTCCAATTTTTCTCCTTTTTCTCCCTCCTCCCTCCCCCAGATGGCAGGTTGACCAATACATGTTAAATATGTTAAAGTATAAATTAAATACAATATTACTATACATGTCCAAACAGTTATTTTGCTGTACAAAAAGAATCGGACTTTGAATAGTGTACAATTAGCCTGTGAAGGAAATCAAAAATTCAGGCAGACAAAAATAGAGGGACTGGGAATTCTATGTAGTGGTTCTCACTCATCTCCCAGAGTTCTTTCCCTGGGTGTAGCTGGTTCAATTCATTACTGCTCTTTTGGAAATGATTTGGTTCATCTCATTGCTGAAGATGGCCATGTCCATCAGAATTGCTCATCACATAGCATTGTTGTTGAAGTATATAATGATCTCCTGGTCCTGCTCATTTCCCTCAACATCAGTTCGTGTAAGTCTCTCCAGGCCTTTCTGAAATCATCCTGTTGGTCATTTCTTACAGAACAATAATATTCCATAATATTCATATACCATAATTTATTCAGCCATTCTCCAATTGATGGGCATCTACTCAGACTATTTATCCTTAACGATTGCCTCTATTACTTGATTAAAATTCTCCTTCTAACCATAGTTGCGAAAGGTAGTTTTCATTTCCCTCAATTTTTAAAATTACATGGACTTTTATATTTTAAATGATGAGTTCAGGAAGAATTTAATGGTGGCATGTGGTGTAGTTTCCTGGCCTAATTTTTTTTTTTTTTTTGGCCACACTACTTTTCAGTTTTTCCAATGATTCTTTCTGGATAGACAGTCCTTCCCAAGTGGCTCATTTCTTTGATTTTATCTAATTAATGGATGCTGAATTAGATTATTTCTGATTCTGACTATTTTATCATATTTTACTTCATCTATTTTTAAAATATTAAGTTGTTCCAAATAGCTTTAATTATTCCTTATTTGAAACATAATTTAAAGTATTTGAAGTATCAAAGTGCTAGTCTTCTTTTATTCCTATCTTCCCCCCCTCCATTTTTGTGTGATCTTCTATTGCTACAAATGAATTCTGTTATTTCATCTGGCTCTCTTTAGCTTTTAAAATAAAGATATTATTTGTTTATTTCTAAAGTTCTTTTAAAAAAAATTATTAGTTCCTAATTCTTTCCCTACCTAAAGTCCATACCCCAGCCATTGAGAAGGCAAGCAATATAATATCAATTATATTCGTAAACTCATGGAAGTCATATTATCATATTAAAAATGTTGCAATAAATAAAAACAATTAAAAATACATTTCAATCTACATCAAGATTTGATCAGTTTTCTCTTTAGAAGAAGATAGTATTTTGATCATGAGTCATTTGGAATTGACTTGGATGATTGTCTTCAAAGTAGCCAAGTCTTTCACAGTTGATCATCATTCTTGACATTTTGTTCTTCTAGATCAGGGGTCCTCAAACTTTTTAAATAGGGGGCCAGTTCACTGTCCCTCAGACTGTTGGAGGGCCGGACTATAGTAAAAACAAAAACTTTGTTTTGTGGACCTTTAAATAAAGAAACTTCATAGCCCTGAGTGAGGGGGATAATCATCCACAGCTGCCGCATCTGGCCAGCAGGCTGTATGTAGTTTGAGGACCCCTGTAATCTAGATGAATTTTAAAATTATTTTTATAACTCTATAAAAATAATTATTTGGCAGTTTGATTGGTTTGGCACTGAATGAGTAAATTAAACTTAGGTAGAATTGTTATTTTTATTATGTTGGCTCAATCAATCCATAACAATATTTCTCCAGTTTTTTAGATATGTTTTATTTGTGTGAAAAGTATCTTTGTTATCATGTTCATATAATTCCTGAGTTTGTGTTGGTGACTAAACTCCCAAATAATTGTATTATCTGCACTTATTCGACATAGGATTTCTTTTTTTAGTTCTTCCTGCCAGACTTTCTTGGTAATATATGGGAATACTGATGATTTTTGTGGGTTTATTTTTATCCTGCAACTTTGCAAAAGTTATTTGTTTCAGTGAGTTTTTTTAATTGATTCTCTAGGATTCTCTAAGTATCCCATCATGAGAAGTGTAAAGATTTATAGTTTTGTTTTCTCATTGTCTATTCTTATAGATTTTTCTTTTTGTATTGCTATAGCTATTATTTCTAGTACAATATCAATTAACAGTGGTGAAAAGAAACATCCTTGTTTCATGTTTGAACTTCTTGGTAAGACTTCTAACTTTCCCATTACAGATAATGCTTGTGATGGTTTTAAATAGATATTACTTATTCTAAGGAAAGATCTATTTAGTCCTATGGGTTTTGGTAATTTAAATAGGAATGAGTATTGTATTTTGTCAAGAGTTTTTTTCTGCATTTATTGAGACAATCGTAATTTCTGTTGCTCTTGTTATTGATATGGTCAATCATGCTTATAATTTTCATAACAGTGAACCAGCTCTGTATTTCTATTATTTCAAACTTTTTATTTTTTCCAGATACATATAAAAAGATGTGATGTTTTCCTGATTCTGCTTGTTTCTCTCAGCATCAGTTCATGTAAATCTTTCCAGGCCTTTCTAAAACCAGCCTGTTTGTCGTTTTTTATAGGATGATAATATTTTATTACTTTCATATACCATAACTTATCCAGCCATTCCCCACTTGATGGGTATCTACTCGTTTTTTAATTCTTTGCTACCACAAAAAGAGCTGCTTCTAACATTTTTGTACTTGTGGGTACTTTCCCCTCATTTATGATTTCTTTGGGATACAGGCCCAGTGTAGGCCCTGCTGGATTACAGGATATGTACAGTTTGAGAGCCTTTTGGGCATAATTCCAAATTACTCTCCAGAATGGTTGGATCATTTCATAACTCCACCAACAATGTATTAGTGTCCCAGTTTTCCCACATCCCCTCCATTTATCATTATCTTTTCCTGTCATCCTAACCAATCTGAAGTTGTTTTAATTTGCATTTCTTTAATCAATAGTTATTTAGAAAATTTTTCCATCTGATTATAGATGCTTCAATTTCTTCATTTGAAAATTGTCTGTTCATTTCCCTTGAAAATTTATCAACTAGGGAATAAATTTGACTTAGTTCTTTATATATTTTAGAAATGAGGCCTTTATCAGAAACAATGGATATAATTCCCCCCCCCCAGCTTTCTATTTCCCTTTTAATCTTCAACCCTTCATTTCTAGTATAAATCCCACCTAAGCCATAATACATGAGCTTTTTGATATATTGCTATAATCTTCTTGCTAGTATTTTATTTAAAATGTTTGCATAAATATTCTTAGGAAAATTAGCCTAGCTCTTTTCTTTTTTCTGTTTTTGTTCTTCCTGGTTTAGATAATCGAAACCATATTTTCATCATAGAAGGAACTTGGTAAGACTCTTTCTTTGTCTATAGGACTTAATTGTTCTTTAAATATCTTTAAATATTCATTTGGGAGTCTATTTAGTCCTGGAGATATTTTTTCCCCTTAGAGAGCTCATTTATGGCTTGTTTGATTAATTTTTCCAAAATAGTTACTCAAGTACAATATTTCCTGGTCTTTTAATCTGGAAAGTTAATATTTTTGCAAATATTTATCTGATTCACGTATATTGTCAATTTATTGGCAATATTGCTCCTCATAATTGCTTTAATTTCATTTTCACTTGTACTGCATTTACTCTTTTCCTTTTTGATTCATAATTTTGGTTTTCATCTTTCTTTTTTTTAAAAGTCTTTTTGACCAGCAGACATTTGGCATTTGAAGGTGGCCGGCCGGATGGAGTTGCGCTTTCTGAGGTGGAATTGGAGTGCTTGGCAGGGTAGCTCCAGAAGGGACCTCAGCGCCAGGTATCTTTGCTGCCTTCGGAAATTTCGACTTCGCAGAGGAGGTGTGACACCTGCTGAGCCTTAGAAAATGCTAGAGGTTCTCCATTGCAAAGGAGGGTGGGCAGGCTTCCCAGGGATGGGCAGCAGCTTGTGCACCAGAGCAAGTGGCCAGAATGTAGGTGGAACATGGAGGGGTGAAGGAGGAATGGGAAAGAAGGCTGGAGCTCAGCAGAGGGCCTGAATGCCAGGAGGAGGAGCTGGCATCTCATCCTGCTGGCCACGGGCAGGGACAAAAGACTGAGTGTGGCAGTGACCCAGCCCGGTTTGTTCCTCAGAAATAATGTTCAGGCAGCAGGGAGGCAGGCAGTGGAGACAGAAGAGCCCCCAGCTTCCCCCTTGTCATAATTGTCCCAAAGGAGATTCACGACATCGTCCTGTGGTTGAGATACATGTGTTTATGTGTATGTGCTTCTGGGGTGGGGAGTGTATGGTGTGTATGAAGTCAGCAGGCGGGCAGTGGAAACTTCACTGGGCCCGGAGCGAGCTGTGAGACCTAAGTACGACCCTTCTCCTTCTGAGACTCAGTTTCCTCATCTGTAAAACAAGTTCTGGCCTAGCATCGCTAACAATATATTAGCTATTGTTACTGTCATATGGTGGGAATGTGTTTTTCTAGACTATGCATAAAGTTTTTGTTTTTTCTCCATTTTCTTAGGAGAGAAGGAATACTTGGAAAATTGAAAAAAAATTCTTTTAAATGTGCTGTGTTTGAGAACTAAATAACTAGAACAGGGACCATACCCTACAAAACATAAGGTGTTGAAGGACCAAAGCATTGGATGGACCCAAGAAAGAAGATGGAATTTTTGTCGTGGTAGTTTTGTTCAGTCACATCCAACTCTGGATGTCCCCAGTCAGAGTTTCTCAGCAAAGATACTGGAGTGATTCGCCATTTCCTTGGCAAACAGGGATAACTGACACAGCTCATAAGCACATGTGACCAGTCTTTATTTTGGACCTGATTCTACCAGCTGCACTTATTGAGTAATTTTGGGTCAATTACCTAACCATTCACCCTTCAGCTCCATGTTAGGTAGATATTTCTAATAAGGAGAATCACTCTGGAGGGAAATGGGCTTCTTGGGGTGGTCATGGGCTCCTCCCGAGAGGCAGCTTTGTTAGGGCCACCAGACAGGATCCTCGATCACGGATTCTTTTGGAATCTTGCCTTTGAGATCCCTTCTTCTCAGTGATTATGTGATTTTTCTCCCATCGCCTTCCAGTCTGGGGAGTGGAGACGGTCAGAGTCACAGCTGTACAGCAGAACACACTCACACACATGTGCACACAATGTACACACTCATACACACAGCAAGGCTGTACAAAGGGCAAGAACTCCCAGCCTGAGTCCCGGACATTCCATTTGTGAATGGAAGCTAAGTCACCACGTGTGACTGTCCTCGCCCTGAGACACGCCCATTATTCTGGATCTGGGCCTCCTTGAATATAGCCTGCCAATTCTGGCCAAGTGCGTGGTATTCCGGGGATGTGGGCAAATCTCCACAGGAAACTGGATCGAGCCAACGAGTCTATTTTTACCTCCGAAGATGACCAGCCTGCGTTAACTTTCTCTACCATTTAAACCCTCCAGTTGAGCCACAGCGCACCCCAGTCTGCTCTGGCACCCTGGGCCTTGAATCAGTGCCCAGGGTCCTTCTGACTGTTGGATTTCCAGGAGTTTAAGAATGGAGGGGTAATCTTAGACAAGGCCCCGTCTTTTTCCAGCCTGAAACTTCCAATTGCAAAATGACAAAGATGCTCTAGAATATTTCTAAAGCCTTCCAACTCTAGGATCCTTGATCTCTCTAGGGACCTCAGTTTTCTCATCTGTAAAATGAAAGGGGATAATTAAAGACTTCCTTTGAAAGTTTCTTCCAAATTATTGATTCTGCAATCACAGCTTTTGCAGGAATAGAAAAGAAAAAAGTTATTGACATCTTTGGGATCCTTCCGATTGGACAAATAATTTAAAAAAGTTTTCTGTAACCAAATTTGATGTAAATGTTTTCAATATTCCCAGGATCATTAATCTAGAATTGGAAAGCACTTTAAAGATTGTCTAGTACCATAACTCATTTTACGTGCAAGAAAACTAAGGTGATTAAGTGACTGACCCATGGTCAGACAAGTAGTCATCATCAGCAACAGAGTTGGAACTCATATCGTCGGACATGAGAACCAAGGTCTTTCCACCATTGATGCTTTTGTTCATATCCACCATTTTCTAACACTATCCTTCCCCAACAGACCGCATTTTTTTTAACTCAGAAAACAAATAAAGCTAGCCAACACAATGTCTGCATCCTACAGTCTATGTGACATTCCACATCAATAGTTCCCTTCTCTCTTCTGAGAGCCATGAGATGTGTTTCCTTTTTAAAATTTTATATATTTTATTGTCAATTTTTTATTATTACTATAGCTTTTTATATACAAAACATATACATGGGTACTTTTTCAGCATTGACCCTTGCAAAAACTTCTCTTCCAGATTTTCCCCTTTTTCTCCCCACCCCCTCTCCTAGATGGCAGGTAGTCCCATACATGTAAAATATGTTAAATTATATGTTAAATACAATATATGTATACATATTTATACAGTTATCTTGTTGCACAAGAAAAATCTGATTTAGAAAGAAGGTAAAAATAACCTGAGAAGAAAAACAAAAATGCAAGGAAATAATAACAGAAAGAATGGAAATACTATGTGGTGATCGACACTCATTTCCCAGTGTTCTTTCACTGGGTGTAGCTGGTTCTGTTCATTACTGATCAACTGGAACTGATTTGGATCCTCTCATTATTGAAGAGAGCCATGTCTATCAGAATTGATCATCATACAGCATTGTTGTTGAAGTGTATAATGATATTCTGGTTCTGCTCATTTCACTCAGCATCAGTTCGTGTAAGTCTCTCCAGGCCTTTCTGAAATCCTCCTTCTGGTCATTTCTTATAGAATAATAATATTCCATAACATTCATATACCACAATTTGCCCAACCATTCTCCAATTGATAGGCATCCATTCAATTTCCAGTTTCTGGCCACTACAAAGAGGCCTGCCACAAGCATTTTTGCATATGTGGGTTCCTTTCCCTTTTTTAAGATCTCTTTGGGATATAAGCCCAGTAGTAACAAGGGTATGCACAGTTTGATAACTTTTTTTTTTTCCTTTTTTTTTTTCTTTTCCTGTTCTTTTTTTTTTTTTTAATAGCCTTTTATTTACAGGATATATACATGGGTAACTTTACAGCATTAACAATTGCCAAACCTCTTGTTCCAATTTTTCACCTCTTACCCCCCCCCACCCCCTCCCCTAGATGGCAGGATGACCAGTAGATGTTAAATATATTAAAATATAACTTAGATACACAATAAGTATACATGACCAAAACATTATTTTGCTGTACAAAAAGAATCAGACTCTGAATTATTGTACAATTAGCTTGTGAAGGAAATCAAAGATGCAGGTGTGCATAAATATAGGGATTGGGAATTCAATGTAATGGTTTTTAGTCATCTCCCAGAGTTCTTTTTCTGGGTATAGCTAGTTCAGTTCATTACTGCTCCATTAGAAATGATTTGGTTGATCTCGTTGCTGAGGATGGCCTGATCCATCAGAACTGGTCATCATCTAGTATTGTTGTTGACGTATATAATGATCCCCTGGTCCTGCTCATTTCACTCAGCATCAGTTCGTGTAAGTCTCTCCAGGCCTTTCTGAAATCATCCTGTTGGTCATTTCTTACAGAACAGTAATATTCCATAATTTTCATATACCACAATTTATTCAGCCATTCTCCAACTGATGGACATCCATTCAGTTTCCAGTTTCTAGCCACTACAAAAAGGGCTGCCACAAACATTAGTGCACATACAGGTCCCTTTCCCTTCTTTATAATCTCTTTGGGATATAATCCCAGTAGTAACACTGCTGGATCAAAGGGTATGCACAGTTTGATAACTTTTTGAGCATAATTCTAGATTCTTCTCCAGAATGGCTGGATCCATTGCATCAGTGTCCCAATTTTCCCACAATCCCTCCAACATTTGTCATTATCTTTTCCTGTCATCTTAGCCAATCTGACAGGTGTGTAGTGGTATCTCAGAGTTGCCTTAATTTGCATTTCTCTGATCAATAATGATTTGATGTTCTTTTTTATATGACTAGAAATAATTTCAACTTCTTCATTTGAAAATTGTCTGTTCATATTCTTTGACCATTTATCAATTGGAGAATGGTTCGATTTCTTATAAATCAGAGTCAATTCTCTATATATTTTGGAAATGAGGCCTTTATCAGAACCTTTAACTGTAAAAATGTTTTCCCAGTTTATTGCTTCCCTTCTAATCTTGTCTGCATTAGTTTTGTTTGTAAAAAAGCCTTTTAACTTGATATAAGCAAAATTTTCTATTTTGTGATCAATAATGATCTCTAGTTCTTCTTTGCTCATAAATTCCTTCCTCCTCCACAGGTCTGAGAGGTAAATGAGATGTGTTTCCAATAGATCCTCTGGAACTAAGATTTTGTTAAAACATTAAATATAAATTATGTATAACAGGATATTAAAAAAATCAAGCATGACAGGAAAGGAGAGATCCCCAATTCAACTTCCATAAAGGTGGATTGACCAGAGATGTATATCAGACTTATTTTGACACTCTTTTATATAATGATCCATTGTGCTAGGGCAGGGGAGAGGTTCCACTTTTATTGTTTTAAAGATATTATTTATTATATATGGTTTTCTGAGAGGTAAAAGGAAAGAGATTAAAGAAAACTATCAGGATGTAAAAAACAAACAAAAATATTAAAATTTAATTTTGATATCAGTTTGTCAATCAATTAGTATTTATTAAGCACTTATAATTTGCCACAGGTGTATGGGATGTTCAAGGAAGATTCATACTTCTGACGTGAGGTCTGTTTAGCATTTTCAAGAATGTTTTCCACCCTTGGTGTCCACCTGATTCTCTCACTTGGGGCTCCAAGAGCCAATAAAACCATCTCAGCAGAGAGGCCAAACTATTAAGGGTAACTGAGGGGTTTCAGAATGTTGCTGAATTAGAGATGCTGAACACATCAAGACTCCTTCCAGTAGAATAAGTGGATGAAAAGAACTTTTTCCGCTGGCCACGAGGGTGGCTGAAGCAGGTGCCGCGGAGCAGCCTGACTGGCCATCAGAAAGGCCATCCACTCCATCATGAACCATCACTGGTCATCTTGGCTTTATCTTGCCTTTGGATTCTAAAAACTGGGAGAGTGAAGCCAACGACTTCATGTAACTTTCTCACTTAAATTCAATTAATGCATAAGTGGCAAAAGGCAAGTGACAAAGCAGCAGATGTATATGCACTGGGAGCTGTATGCACACAGGTGGTCCAAGCTATAGGATCACCTCCTCACTAGACTGAAGCAGTAGTGGGACTTGGCAGTCTGCTGAGTGTTTCAGAAGCCTTTTATTTTTCACTTGATAGTAATTTATTTTTTTCCAATTACATGTAAAAATAGTTTTTAACATTTGCCTATGAAAATAGTATGCTTTGATCTGCATTCAGTCTCCCATAGTCTTTCTATGGATGTGGATGGCATTTTCTACTGCCTTGGCTCACTGCATTTCCATGACGATCTAAGTCTATCGTGGCTGATCATCACATAATTTTGCTGTTACTGTGTACAGTGTTTTCCTGGTTCTGCTCAGGTCACTCAGCATCACTTCATGTAAGTCTTCCTGGGCTTTTCTGAAATCATCCTTAGAGCAGTCTTTTTGAAGAGACACTGGCATGAGGAAAGGGCCCCAAAATTGTCATCTTCACCTAATCTTGGCCTGGTTGCTGCAGTTGGTGGGAATCACACCTTGCAGCTGAAACACACACGCAAAAATGAACAAAATCTTTTTGTAAAGATGATTCCACAGAGTGTACACACACTTGTGAACAAAATGAAATCTAGTAGATCTGAAGGACAAACAGCTCTTGTTGGGAGAGAACTCAACAGGTATCGCATCCAAATAGCAGCCCTGGGTGAAACAAGGCTGGCAAATGAAGGTCAGCTTACTGGAGTCAGAGCTGGGTACACATTTTTCTTGAGTGGCTTCAATGATTAGGAGTGCCATGAAGCTGAAGCAGCTTTTGCAATCAAAACTAATCTAATCTACAAGCTTATGTGACTTCCAAAAGGAATGAAGGACAAGCTCATGACAACGCAATTGCCACTTGTAGGAACAAGCCATGATGATCCCTGATAAGGTCAAAGAAAAAGTTTATGAAGACTGGAAACCCTCATAATTAAAGTGCCAAAAGAGGGTAATTGTAAGTTGTAATTATGAGTGATTTTAATGCTAGAATAGGTACAGACTACCAGACAGCACAGGAAGTCCTTGAAAGAAATGAAGTTGGAAACAGCAGCAGGCATCTCATGGCCTTCTCATCACCAACACTTCCATTTATTTATACACAATAAATCTTCATGGACATACCCTCACAGAAAACACTGATTATATAATAGACTATGTGATTATAAGGAAAAGGGACAGACAGGATGTGATGTGGAGCACTGGACTGATCTGACTTATTCTCTCAAATTCAACAAAAGGGGAAGCTCCAAGGAAAAATGACTATTAGAAGATTTAATGTTAACAGATTAGTTATTCAGCAGTATCAATTCATTACTCACTTGGAGGGAGAATTGAGCCAACACATAGTTGGCAACAATGGAGCAGAAAATTTTCAGAGATTTTGGTATACTGCATTTATTCATTGGAGCCAGAACACTCATAAACATCAAGACCAGTTTGACAAAAATAATGAGGAAATTCAGAAACTGCTAAATGAAAAATGAGAACTCCATAGGGTTTGCCAGCAGGATAGTTCATCCATCTCCAAGAAGACAGAGTTTAACTCTATCACAACTAAAATACAAGCAAAGTTTAGAGAGACAGAGGACTCTTGGCTCAGTGAGAGAGCAGATGACATCCAATTTTATGCATATAGTAACAATCCATCCCTTTGTGACACTCTGAAGGCATTTTATGGGCCAAAGACTTGTGGTACACCTCAACTACTTAGTGCTGATGGAGCCACATTGAATAGTGATGAGGACATGATCCTGGATAGATGGGCTAAACACTTCCATATTGTTCTCAACAGACCATCATCAATCATTGTTGACGCCATTGACCATATGCTCCAAGATTAGGCTGATCTCTCTCTAGCTCAACTTCCAAATGAAAAATAGGATTTTGGACAACATTAGGCTCCTCTTGTATAGCATAGTGCCTGGTGCTGATTCTATTCTAAGCCGAGCTTTATAAAGTGGGGGGGAGGACAATTCATACAAAAGCTGATTGGAATTTTCTAGGTTATTTGAAAAGAGGAAGTTATCCTTTATGTGTTGTAGTATAAAGGTAAAGAAAATAGATTGTTCTGTAATAATCACATGGGGGGGGAGGAGCAATATCTGTCTCTTAGTTATTGCTGGCAAGATTTTTGCCAGAATCCTCCTTAATAGGTTGATCCTTCACCTGGATGATGATCATCTATTTGAGAACCAGTGTGGCTTAATGAAGGGCCAGAGAAGGACTGGTGGGGTGTTTGTTGCCTGACAACTGTAGGACTAATGCCAGAAGCATAACAGAGTCTGCATACACTGTTTGTAGATCTGACCCAGACTTCTGATACTGCCAGTCATATGGGCTTATGAAAACTTACGTCAAAATTTGGTTGCTTGGAGTAGCTCAAAAGAAACTCAAGATGTACAAATTTAGAGACGTTTCCACTTCAAATACTGAGTGGACTGTTTGTTCTCACTCTTTGGTAGAGCCTTTCTACCTCATATTGGCCTGATCTTTCATGGTCAGACACATTGTACATCCTGACATAGAGATGTCATTTTGGTCCTCTTAGAGAACGAAGGACAACAAAACTATATGTCAAGTGGAGCCACTGGCAAAAAGTATTAAGAAGCAAAGATGTAGTAGAGCCTATATTCAAAGACATATTGGGGAAGATGTTATAGTGTTCTCTCTCTCTCTCTCTCTCTCTCTGTGTGTGTGTGTGTGTGTGTGTGTGTGTGTGTGTGTAATGAGCTTGGGCTTGAGCAGGGATTATGTGTAGTATATGTGAAATAAAAACAAGGTTGGCTTGCTTGAACTGGGTTCTGAAGTACCCAAGATTCTGCTAGGCAGTGAGGTTTTATACTTGATTTTATTTATAATTGTTGTGGTCAGTATATTCATGGTTTTCTTGGTTGTAGATTTTTCTTTTTTGGCTCCACATCAGTCCATACAAATCTTCCCAGGTTTTTTCAAACTTCATTCTGTCTGTTTTTTTTTTTTTAATGGCACCATAATATTCCATTCTGTCTATATACCACAATTGTTTCAGTCATTCTCCAGTGGATGGGCCACCCACTCTGTTCCCAATTCTTTGTTAGCTTAATGTAAACATTGACCCACTTTTTCTTTTAACCTTAGCTTCAGAATGTAGGCTTCCTCTCAAGGGATTGAGTTTTGGTTTAAAGGGAGAGGGCCCCTCACCACAAAGGTTGCTAAAGCATCCCAAAGTCATCCTAATTAACTGTGGCTTAATTGATGGCATGGTGGAGTAATTCCAACATTAGCATGGCTTCTTCTTGCTTTTGCCTCTGCTCCACAGATCAAAAACTAGAGGCAGTGCAGGGAGGCCGATTAGCTACGAGGCGCTCCTCACTCATGTGTATAGGAATGGACCCTGCCAATAGGAACCCTACCAAGATGGCCCATTTAGCTTCTTTGTCTCCACAGGTCAGAGCCAATCTCATGACTAATCTTAACTAGCCGTGTGACCTTGGGTAAGACAGTGAATCACACGGTGACTCAGTTTACTCAGCTGTAAAAGGAAGAAAATATTTTCAGTTTTCTTCATAGGATTGTGAAAAGTGGAGCACTTTTAAAATCTTGAACTACTATAGGATGGGCGTTAAAATTTAATTATAATCGACATTATTTTGTTCTTATTCACTTAATCTAGAAGGATTACTCATCTCTTTTTAAGACACATGATAACCTAGCATTGGGCCTTCATGTCATGGCCCCTTAATGAGGTCATGCTCCAGAGCCAAGGACTCCAAAAGCCACCAAGTCCAATCCCCTCGTTTTCTCCATTTGTGGTTCAGTCATTTCCAATTTGACAGGAGGCCATTTGGGTTTTCTTGGCTAAGACACCGGAGGGGTTGGCCATGTCCTTCCCCAGCTCGTTTGACAGTGGAGGAGACTGAGGCAGGGTGAAGTGACTTGTGCAGGGTCACACAGCTGGGGAAGGCTCTGATTTGAACTCAGGTCAGATTTAAACTCCAGAAGCCTTCCTGAGTCTGGGTCTGGCGCCCCTTAGCACCTATGGAGAGTATCTTTTTTTTTTTTTTTAATTTTTTTATTTAATAGCCTTTTATTTACAGGATTTATACATGGGTAACTTTACAGCATTAACAATTGCCAAACCTCTTGTTCCAATTTTTCACCTCTTATCCCCCCCTCCCCCTCCCCTAGATGGCAGGATGACCAGTAGATGTTAAATATATTAAAATATAACTTAGATACACAATAAGTATACATGACCAAAACATTATTTTGCTGTACAAAAAGAATCAGACTCTGAATTACTGTACAATTAGCTTGTGAAGGAAATCAAAAATGCATGTGTGCATAAATATAGGGATTGGGGATTTAATGTAATGGTTTTTAGTCATCTCCCAGAGTTCTTTTTCTGGGCATAGCTAGCTCAGTTCATTACTGCTCCATTAGAAATGATTTGGTTGATCTCGTTGCTGAGGATGGCCTGATCCATCAGAACTGGTCATCATCTAGTATTGTTGTTGAAGTATATAATGATCCCCTGGTCCTGCTCATTTCACTCAGCATCAGTTCGTGTAAGTCTCTCCAGGCCTTTCTGAAATCATCCTGTTGGTCATTTCTTACAGAACAGTAATATTCCATAATTTTCATATACCACAATTTATTCAGCCATTCTCCAACTGATGGACATCCATTCAGTTTCCAGTTTCTAGCCACTACAAAAAGGGCTGCCGCAAACATTCATGCACATACAGGTCCCTTTCCCTTCTTTATAATCTCTTTGGGATATAATCCCAGTAGTAACACTGCTGGATCAAAGGGTATGCACAGTTTGATAACTTTTTGAGCACAGTTATGGAGAGTATCTTGATCGAGATTTCACCCACAGAACACAAAACCCAGCTTCAGTTCCCCTGCAGCTTTCTGTCCATTCAACAGTTCGGGACCAGGAGCTTCACAAACACTCTCTGAGCCCTTTTTCCTTGGTATAAATCGGCTTTCCAGGAGTCCAAGGGGAGGAGGAGACATCCAAGCCGTCACTGCCATCAAAGAAGGGGAACACGGACCAAGCGCCTGGGCCAGCCTTGTGGCCTGCGGGCCAGCCTTGTGCCCTGCGGTCCAGCCCGGGAGCTGGCCCCTTCTCTGGGGTGACCCCCTCCTCTCCCCTGCCTCCCCTCACTTCCCCTCCGCTTCCCCCCTTTTCCCCCCACCTTCCCTCCCCATTTCACCTCCGAGAATAGGCCTTGTTTCTCTTTGCAATCAGACCCCAGTGTCACACAGTAGGCGTTTACAGACCAACACCCCTTTCCCGTTTGAAAGCTGCACAACGTCCCTCTGGGCTAATGACCTTTGAGCACAGCCACAGCCTCCCCAGCTTCGCTAAACGAAGCATCCTGCTTTACTTGCTGTCCCAGAGATGGTCCTGGAACATCCTCATCAATTCACAGTTCTCCCTACCCAGCCGGCAAGAAGCTTACTTAATCTGGCTATTGGAGACCGGGTTAAAACCTGGCTCTGTCCTCGGTCTCGATGTCACAGTGAGCAAGTCACTTCTCCTGGAGTCTCTGCTGCCTCCTCTGTAAAAGGAAGAGATTGTCTCAGATAGTGTCAAAGAGCCCTCCTACTCCAGGATGCGCCTACCTTCTTCCTCCTCAATCTTACCTCTTCTGGGTCATTCAAGCCCAGGGATCATTGGATCACAGGTTTAAAACTGAAAAGATTTTGTGGGGGGTCCAACCTAACCTCCCCATTTTAGAGATGAAGAAACTGAGACCCAAATAGATTGAGTTACCAGCTGCTAAAATGTCTGAGATGGTATTTGCCTAAACCACCTCCATATCTTTTCCTCCTCTCCATTGGATGCTGATTTGGCACTGATAATGTTAACTATTTGTGTCTATTTCTTGGTTTTCCAACTTGGTTATGATTTTCTTGAGGGCAGAAGATCTCTCTTTCTCTTTTCCCTTCCTTTTGTAGTCCATTATGTTTTCCTCACTCCCTTCATCTCTTAGTAGCCACTGTAGTATCTAGAATACTTAATAAGCATTCACTATGCTTAACCATGAACAAATCCCTCCAGCTCTCCAAGCTTCCATTTCCTCATCTGTAAAAGGAGAGAACTGAACAAGAAGCCTCTGAGGTGTCTTCCAGTACAGGATGCTATGATCCAATGATTGGATTGTTTTTCTAATTAATTAGAGGTCTTCAAGCACAGGCTCAATGACCACTTCTTAAGGATTCAGTAGAAGGGATTCTATTTAAATGTTTCTTTGGATTTTGATCATAGAATCTAGGATTCTATTTATGTGGGAGCTTTAATCCATGGAAGAAAAGGACTAACCCAACCTCTCTTCCCCATCCTAGTTGGAAGGTGATTTTTCTTAACGCAGTAGGAGTGCGGGATCTTGATTAAACTGACACTTCTCCCTTCTTCAGGGATTTGCGTGGTTTCCATACACCAGCTGACTCAAATAGCCTAGACTCATTCTTCCCAATCTCCAGTAAATCCATCAGATTTGAACTAAAAGAAAGGTCAGAGCTCCATCCAGGAGAATCTTTGTTTTTTAAACCCCTCTATGGAACTGGGGTCCAGTGGGAGAAGGCCTCCCTCTTCCTCCTTCCTAGTTTCCAAGCATGGAAACAAATTGGGAAAAAAAAAAGGAAGAAAAAAAATAGACGGGTCACACATATTCACCACCTCTCATCAATGATTTAAATATAAACACTTAACAGGGGGAAAAAGCCCCAAAGAAGGAAAGCATTGATTAGTGAACCTTACACATCCTGCCTGAGATCAAAGGGACTGACATTCAGGGATCAAAGCGAGGGAAGTGCCCATGGAACTCCATTTTGGAGGTTTCCTTGTGATGTGGTGTGGCACAACCGGAACCACTCCACTTAGCAGCTGCAAAGAGAAAGAAAGAAAAACAGCCCCGAAAATTATTAATCAGGCAAACCTGATGCTCACTATGTCTTTCTTGAAAAGGGGCCATTTCCACCAAGGGTGCCAACTTTTAGAAAGTTTGGGCTGAACGCTGATATCGGTCGCTTAAAAGCAGTATCCAAGAAGAGACCACTAGGGCATGGTACCATGGACCACAGCTGTCCACTCGCAGTCCCATCCAAATGGACGTCCGTCTCTCATCATTATGAAGCATTTCAGCACCTCAAGGTCTCTTCCTTTCCTTCTTCAGCAAAACTGAATCCAATACTACTTGTCAATAAGGAGTCAGGCAGCAAACATTAAGTTACTACCATGTGCCAAGCAGTGGAGATTTAAAGAAAGGTCAAAATATGGTTCTTGTAGAGAACCAAGTTAAAGAGAAGGGCATTAATATTGGATGGAGAACCCCTATGTGGAACAGACAATACAAAGGGACAGTGAGATGGGTGCAGAGTTGAGCATGAGGAGAAGGTTGGGTTTATTTGTCTTCAGAAAGGATTAAGAATCCTTTAATAAATCCAATCTTACCCAGAAACAACAGTTTACACCAACATTCTACCTATGCTATTGACTGGAAAGGAGGTATGGAACCCAATAGTCTACAAAAAACTGAAAATGACCATTTCATGGAGGGAGATAGAAAAGCACATGGTGGGGATGAGCAGCTGGACTCCAGAAACAAGAAGGAGCTTTGAGGAAAAAGAGGAGGCAAAAGTGTCATCAGTGAAATGCATGATGGGAAGAGAAGATGAGTTGCTCATATGATCAAAAGAGAGAGGACAGTTGATGCCATAGAGTTCCACTCCACTGGTATCCTCACTATGTCAAGAGAAATTGAGGAAGGACCTCAGCATGTTTGTGGAAATGTCCATTGGTGTATTTGAGAGGGCGGAGGGAGAGAGAGAGAATAGGAGAATGAGATTTTATTATGTACTTATTATGTGCCAGGCACTGTGCTTTGTGTTTGCATTTGGTGATGCTATATCATGGTACACCAGTATTCATATGATAAGTGTTGTTTTTTGGTCAAAATTTCATTCCGTGAGCATACAGTTCTGCATTTATCTGATATTTGATATGAAGTTGGAGATAAAGTGGGAAAACAAGAGCAAAGATAATGCACAGTAGGGAACAAGATAGTTTTCAAAAGTTCAGGCTCCTCACTCAACGAATTTAGTTCAATACACAGCTGTGGCCAAGTGGCAAAAGTAATGAATTTGAAGTGAGATAAAACCGGTTTTAATCCCAGCTCAACTATTTAATTAATCTGTATGACTTTAAACAAATCACTTGAGCTCATGAAATATCCAAGTTGAATGAGATCTCAGCAGTCATTCTATCCAACTTATGTCTGAATGGAGTCCCTTCTAAATCACTTCAACAAGGGGACAGCCAGCTTCTGAAGGTCCACTGGAAATATTTTCTTTGAATCAGTCTCTTTGGAACTTGCATCTAATTATAATACCATCTAGCTGATAGCCACTCATTTTATTCTCAAGAGCAGCATGAGAGATATCAAATGCTGAAACATAAGCATTCTATGATAATGGCATCCCCCTTCTCTAACAATCAAGTTATGTTAGAAAGAAAGAGATTAAGAAAAGAAAGGAAGGAAAGGAGAGAGACAAGAGACAGAGACAGAGACAGAGGCAGGGAAGGAAGGAAGGAAGGAAGGAAGGAAGGAAGGAAGGAAGGAAGGAAGGAAGGAAGGAAGGAAGGAAGGAAGGAAGGAAGGAAGGAAGGAAGGAAGGAAGAAAAAGGAAAGAAGAAAGAAAAAGAGAAAAGGAAAAAAGAAAGAGAAAGGAAGAAATTAAGTTGTGCACTTAATTGATCGAGGGACAGAAGATGGCTAAATTTTGTCTTTGTAACCTTGTCGCCTAATATAACATCTGAGAAAAAGGGGACCAGTCATTTAACAAATACTTTTCATTTGAGCTATGCAAGAGAACTTACTCCATAGACCTAAATGTCCCAGTGGCTATTAAGAGCAATTAAAGTCAGTGAAGTAAGGGGGAAAAGAGATGTAGAGGTGGAGGAGATCAGGACAAAATAGGGAACAGCTAGTTATACTAAATGTGTAGGCATTAGAGAGTTCCAAGGGGAATTAAGTGAAATAATGTGGGAAAGATTTATTGGAAGCAGATTGCGAATAGCCTTAAATAGTTTTTGTTAAAAAAAAATTAAAAATCTATACAATATTTGAAGCTCAACCATGCCATTCAGAAATAGGTAACCACAAGGCTTTGATACTTCCAGAATTTATGATTTGGTGATTGAAGATTCCATTTACCAGTGTAGATTGAAACTTTCTTATGACTTTAGTAGATGGTCTTTAAGGATTATGATGACCAAAGAATGTGTGAATCCATGGCCAACCTGACAAGGAACAGGTGGAAACAAGACTGGCTATTTTCAAACCGTAAAGAAAGGGCTCTACTCAATACATTTTCAGTTTGGGCTTGCCCTCTGTTGGCATAATCTGTTGGATTAATCGAGGGGTCACTCTATGTCATGCTGAGGTTCTGGAATAGGACTTGGTGATTGTAAATAAACATAACATCTCCATCATTCATGAAGTCAACAAAAATTTATTAAAGCTCGTACTACGTATCTTGGAAATTAAAAACAACAAAAACAACTTACAATAGTTCTTGCCTTCCAGTTGCCTTTGGAGAATAATAGTGATAGTTGTATTTTTCTAAGTGGCAAATGTTAGAAATCTTAGAAAAGTTTTATGAAATAGGTTGACTGAAGGCCAGTGTTGCCTCAAGGCCATATTTTTGTGGGTAGCCTTCATATTTGGTAGCAAGATTAGTTCTTAACTGCCCACTAAGAGATACCTATAGCATGCACATCTAAAGGTTATTATCCATGTTATTATTAAAACAATAACAACAAAACCCTGAATTTCAAAGTTAGGGATCAAAGTCCAGTCCTGAAGCCATAATCAAACCAATCACTACCATTGTTACAAGAAAAAAACAAATTATCATTCTGCTTTCTCTCTGCTCCATTCTCCATTCTATTAACTTTCTAAAATTCAGTACTTCCTCTTAAGTGTTGCTCCCCTCCTTTAGAATGTAAATTCCTTGAGGATGGAAGCTTGAGGCTAGATCAAACTTGATAGTTTAAGACCATCTTTGTTTTCGAATCTCCTGTGATTGACATATAGTGAGTGCTTACATGCTTTTTCGTTCATTCATTCATTTATCAATTAGGACATAGTTACTTATTTAGAGATAAGTTCAATAAATTAAGTCATTCCTCTTATCAAATCCATACTTGGTTAAAAAAAATTCCTGTGCCAAATATTTAAGTGGTCATCCAGCCTTTGCTTAAACACCTGCTATGGGGATGAGGGAGGATAAGGAGAAGTGGGAGGGAAGGGGGAGAGAGAGGGAGAGAACCCTTTATCTCCCAAATTAATCCATTTCACCTTGAGGCATCTCTAAATATTAGAAAGTTTTCTCTTGATTTAAATTAAAATCTGAAATCTGTCTCTTACCCATTCTTTCTAGCTCTGCCCTTCTGGGCTAAGCAGAACCAGTCTGACCCTCAGAAAGAGAGTCCTTTGTACAACTGAGGACTGTTGTCCTGGGCCCTCCTGCCAGTCCCCTCCATAAGTCTTTTCTTTTATAATCCTCCATCTTGCTCCATATATCCCAATTTAGAGACCTTTGACCACCTTGATTTCCTTCTTGCTCCTAAAATGTGGTGATGCCCAGAGTGAAACACAGCACCCCGCTATTGCCTGACTAGGCAAGAAAGGAGAACCATTTTTTTTGGCACTATATGAATGTATTCAGTTCGATTGAACTGAATGGAATCAGGAGAGGGGTGTGTTCTCCTTGCGTCTAGAAATTTTATGTCTGGTTCTTGCTTTCTTTATAATCACTGTTGAAGTCTCTTTGAAGATTGGGCATTAGCTTCAATTTTGCTCTAAACCTCTGACCTTTACAAACCATTTTAAAAAGGAGGTTCCTGTTTTCAACTTTTCAAAATGTATTTTGAATGTACTGAACAGTTTAAAAATATACTTTCAACTCAGGGCCTGAGGTCCCAGGCTGATAGGGACCAGGCTTAATCTCAAGGCCACTACCTCACTTTGGATGGATTTCTTTTGCAGAATTTCATTTGGGAATTTCCAAATTCTCTCAGATTTAAGTCCACATCCGCATGTGAAAGGTCCCATTTTCCATTCCCAAGATAACAATGAGTTTGAGTTGGGATCAAAGGGCCACAGATTTATCTCTGGAAGTAACCTGAAAGGTCATCCAGTTTGGACTGGATGTGGACTCTGTAATGTGAAGATAGGCCATGGGAGATTTTGACTTGATCAAGAACACCCAAGGGACAGAGGCAGGATTTCAAGGGAGATCCCCAGACTCCAAATGCATTCTTTCCATTTATTTCAGACAAAAAGACAAAAGACAAAAAAAAAAATTCAGGTTCAAAATCATATGATGAGTCCTCTGACAATGGACCTGTCACTTAAACTCTCTGTGCCTGTGTCCTCATCTGTAAAAAAAATGGATGATGAGACTCCTGCTCCATTCACAAGATTCTCATGAGCAGGAAATAAGTATATGGAGTTTTGCAAACCTCAGGAAAAATCCTCTTTTTGTTGGAAGGCAAACTCATGGAGGGCAAGGATTCTTCCTTGGAGGTTTGTCTCCATACCTCATCACTTAGCATGAGGGGCCGGCACATCCCTCTGCCCCATCCTTGCAGTTCACTGGATGGAGGAACTCTCAGTGAGGAGACTCCCTCTTAGGCAAACCTGCAACCTGGAAATTTGCCTGGAAGAACTGAGGGGTTAAGTGTTTGCCCCAGTCATACCAGTGATCAGAGATAGACTTTGAACACAACTCTTCATGATTAGAAGGTCAGCTTTCTGTCCTCTATCCCATGCTATCTCCCATCTTGCACATATATATATATATGTGTGTGTGTGTGTGTGTGTGTGTGTGTGTATGTGTGTGTTTGTTGAGTTGGATTGATTCTATCTTGCACGAGGTTTGCCTTCCTCTTAGCATTTCCATTCATGAGAGCTTATACCATATGTGTATTTGTGATATTTTGTGATATTTTCTATTCCCATTAAGGCAGACCCAACAAATATCAGAAAGAGTTTAAGTATGAAAGGAGCATTTGCATGTTTTCCTCATCACCTTTAAAACATTAAAAATCAATTGTTTATTTAGCACCAACACCCCATGCTGCACTGAGCTACACTGAGGAGAAATGAAGTATTTGTATAATCACTGAAATAGGAAAAAAACCCAAAACAAAACAATAACTAATTAGTTAGGGATGGGGGGCGGGTGGGGGAAGTAACGAGGAAATTAGTTCAGAAGCACACTAATGATGGTTGGCTGTAAATGTTTTACTGGGGCCAGAATTCTGCTGCGGATTTGCCGAGTAATACATACAGCCATGTTCATTTTTAATACCAAACAGTTCCAAGTTATGAGAAAGGCAGATTTCTCTAACACATGAAGGAGTTTCAAGTTACACCATTATGGAAAAAAAATCCCTTGGTAAATGCATCTGTTTATCATTGACTTGAGGGATATTTGTGCGGACGGTTTCAGCTTTGTGAAGAGTCTTTAGGTGGTCCTGTCAAAGCATTCCATATCTTTGGGAAACTTTAAATCTCTGTGGAAGACTTTTGCAAACATCTTGGTTAACTCAATCCTGGCAATCCCTTTCTTGCATTGCTTTCCAGCTATTTCAGGAATGAATTAGGCACTGGATTTTCTAAGATAATAAATGAGATAAACAGCAATTAAGACTATTTGAAAAAAAAAATCAAATTATAGGATGGACTCTTTCCCTCTAGTTTTTTTTTTTTTTCTACAATAAAAAAGACAATTTGGAGAAATACAAACTACTTTCCTACCTAACTTTGCCATTTCCTTTTTACTAAGCTTATGAAAAGTTAGTTAAAACATAATTTTCCCCAAAATCAGTTCTTCATAATTATGTTTGAGTTCTGTCTCATGACAAATTGTGACAATTATGTTTAAATTCTTTCGATCACAAACATACGGGGTCATCATCAGCTTTTAAAGTGTCCTTGAAGAGGCATTTGCTTAAGTAAATGGAGAGCCAGAACCATTGGCACCCTGGGGAAAACAAGGTTTCCTCAAGTCAGCAATACTTTGCCCGCCTAGTTCTATCCTTTACACTCCCAAGTCCACTCAAAGCACAGCTCAGGGAAGAAAAAGGACTAAGTATTTACAGAGCTCTTACTATGTGCTAGGCACCATGACTAGCACTTTACAAATACCCTATTTGCTCTTCACAACAACTTTCCAAAATAAATGCTATCTTTATTCTCATTTTACAGTTGAGAAAACTGAAGGAAACAAAAATTGTGTCTTAAATCACATGTGAATTTGGGTCTTCCAGACTCAAATTCAGGATTTTGTCCACGGTGACTCCAAATGCCTGTCCTGATCTCTCCCTCCTTATTAGTATCAGGACCATCTCTACTTTTCTTGATCTATATCCTGTCACTGGACCCAGATAGCTCTGGAGCACAAGGTGAGGATGGTGACTTTACACAGCTCTCCCCACTTTAATCCAACTCACTTGCATGCCATAGCATCCCATTCCTGATGTCATGGTCCTTTTCAAGAACAAAGGATGAACAAGAGTCTTTTTTAAAAATCCCACTGAATTTAGTAGTTGTATATACATAGTCTATCCCCCTGTTAGAGTGGAACCTTATAGATGGCAAGTATTTTTTGCTGTTAATTTTTGTAGCCCTAACACACTATCTTCCTTACAAAAAGTGCTGCTTTGTTGAATTGTTTGGATTTCTCACTGTACCAAAAAACCATTCTGGGAAAATAAGTAGGAAAAACACTATGAGGGCTTCACATTAAATAGAATGACTAGAATAAGACTCCTAAGAACAGATAATGAAGCATACCTTGCTTCTATGGGTAGGGAGAAGGTTCTCAGGGTTATGGATGCAGAATGTTAATTCCATGTGCCCATTACTTTAATGTCTTTGTTACAAGAAAGAATTCTATGAGGAGACAAGAAGGATGTCTCGAAAATAATGAGAAAAAATTGATATGAAAAAGAGGTCATCAATAAGACTTTTAAAAAGAAATGGACAATAAAGTAATATAAGTTCTATAAACAAAACAAAACAAATAATAAAAAAGCAACCTACCTAGACTTTTAAATTGATGTTAGAAGAGTAGACCTAGTCAGAGTTCATACTTGTTTCCTTGAGTATATTGAGTTCACTTTTAAAAACTGGGGGAAGGGGAAAATTGGGTGGGAAGAGGGAGATTATGGGAAAAAATAATGTTTTAATAAAGATTTTAAAGGCATGCACGGTGAAGAAGAGATGGAGGTTCAGAGGCTAAATATAGACAAGGGAGATAGCTTTGAAACTTATTTTTCTAATATGTTATAGCTACTTAAAAAGAAAACAAAACTTGCTGTATCACATAATGAAGATTTGTGAGTCCATTCTTTAGATCTGGAAATACTCACATTTGCTGCTTTGTCAAATTCAGAATGGCAACCAAAAAGAATAATAAATGAGTTAATGAACTGGACTAATTAAACTTTGGAAATGCCTTCCTTCTCTCTCAGTCTTCTTATTGCCAAAGAGATGAAAGCTGTTTGGAATCCTCTGTGGAAAAGCAAATAGGAGCTTTATTTATAGGAGTCATGGTTTAGACTCAATGACTTCTGAACTCCCTAACAATCCCAAAATTCTGTCATTCTGTGAAGTACTCGACTGTGATGGTCCTCCAGGCAGGTGAACAGAAAAACCAAATTGAGACTGAATAATTTTTTTTTAATTTTTTTATTATAATAACTTTTTATTGACAGAACCCATGCCAGGGTAATTTTTTTTTTACAACATTATCCCTTGCACTCACTTCTGTTCCGATTTTTCCCTCCCACCCTCCACCCCCTCCCCTAGATGGCAAGCAGTCCTATATATGTTGAATATGTCATAGTCTATCCTAGATACAATGTATGTGTGCAGAACCACAGTTTTCTTGCTGCATAGGGAGAATTGGATTCAGAAGACAAAAATATCCCGGGAAGAAAAACAAAAATGCAAACAATTTACATTCATTTCCCAGTGTTTTTTCTTTGGGTGTAGCTGCTTCTGTCCATCATTGATCAACTGAAACTGAGTTAGATCTCTTTGTCGAAGAGATCCACTTCCATCAGAATACATCTTCATATGGTATCGTTGTTGATGTATATAATGATCTCTTGGTTCTGTTCATTTCACTCAGCATCAGTTCATGTAAGTCTCTCCAAGCCTCTCTGTATTCCTCCTGCCAGTCATTTCTTACAGAACAATAATATTCCATAACATTCATATACCACAATTTACCCAACCATTCTCCAATTGATGGGCATCCACTCAGTTTCCAGCTTCTAGCCACGACAAACAGGACTGCCACAAACATTTTGGGACATACAGGTCCCTTTCCCTTCTTTAGTATCTCCTTGGGGTATAAGCCCAGTGGAAACACTGCTGGATCAAAGGGTATGCACAGTTTGATAACTTTTTGGGCATAATTCCAGATTGCTCTCCAGAATGGCTGAATTCGTTCACAACTCCACCAACAATGTATCAGTGTCCCAGTTTTCCCGCATCCCCTCCAACAGTCATCATTATTTTTTCCTGTCATCTTAGCCAATCTGACAGGTGTGTAATGGTATCTCAGAGTTGTCTTAATTTGCATTTCTCTGATTAATAATGATTTGGAACACTCTTTCATATGAGTGGTAAGGACTGAAGAATTTTTGACTTATTCACTTTTGCAGGAAAGACCTTGCAGTGTTCTCAAACAGCTGAATTCTATCCCAATATCTTCATCCATCATCAAGAGGAGAAATCATTGCGGAAAGGGGGCTCATTTTTCTCATCCTTACCACAATAGCTGCTGACCAATGCCCGCTGGGCACAGGAGCCCTGGAAATTGCAGCACTGCCTTCCCCCAGACTAATACACCTGCTTCTAGTCCAGCCATCATACCCATCATCTGGGGAAGCAACTACTGTGAAGCAAAGTCCAGGTGTACTGTCCTTAACTGCCACACACAGGGCAGGCAAACCAACCTCGGGGGAACAGCCGGTCCCTGAGGGGTGAGCAGGAGACAACACATATCAGACTCCATCATTGTGACTCGACTGATTTCTTTACTCACACTCTGAGGGGAACAGCTTGTTATCCTGAACCCAGAAGCCTTGGGCCTAGTCTGGAAAGCAGCCCCTTTGAAGATGCTGAGGAGGACTGCTCTTGTAGGGGTTATGGACAGAATTACTCAAGACCCAGAAAAGAAAACTCTTCTCATCAAAGTCCTTGACACTGTCAAATAGCTCAGCATCAGAAACCAATGTAATGTCAACAGTATAATTACCACTGAAGAAGACCCGTTCCCATCTGCTCTGCTACTGTACCCTAAGAACCATGAATCCCAATATGTGATGCTTCTCGTTAGGACGCCAGCTCCCCAAGAAGAGGAATGCTGTCTTTTTTCCCTTATATTTCCAGTGCTCAACAAAGCACTTTTCACTTAATAAATGCTTGATTCTTTCATTCATCTCCAAAGAACAAGACTGCTTTGGCAGCCATTCTATCCAATAACTCTTATGCTTTCTAATGGATTAAGCAGGTGCCAACACCTGGTCTAGCCTCGACTCATTGATTCAGCGGAGACTTCCAGACCTTGTTCACAACCAGTAACGCTCCTGATTCACCAAGGGAGAACTTCTGAGCCCGATGAGCAGTTTCCTCTCTGCCTCTGTCTCTCCTTGAGAACAGGTCAAGGCCTTGTGGGCATGTCGGTGGCACAGTGGGCAGAGCCCCTGCACTAGAGTCAGGAGGACCTCAACTCACCTCTGGCCTCAGATCCTTCCCAGCTGTGGGAGCAAGTCACTTCCCTCTGTTTGCCTTAGTTTTCTCATCTGTAAAATGAGCTGGAGAAAGAAATGGCAGAACCTTTGCCAAGATAAAACTCAGACATGATTGAACGACAACAAAATCTGATCCAGCCTTTTCTTAGTGACTGTACTTAAGGCCTAACTCCCATGGACTATAGGATTTACTGGGAATAAACAAAATTAAGCTGGTGCTACCAACAGAGAAATTGAGCAGAGGAAACTTTTTTCTAAAGCCTCTCTCTGTCTGACTGTATCATTCCCTGGCTCAAGGAGCTCCAGAGGTTCTCTAATACCGGCAGGATCCAATAGAAACTCCTCCATTCGACTTTTTATCATGTGACCCTTCCAACTTTCCAGACTTCTAATACCTTACTCCCTTCTATAAATCTATAATCCAGCTGTACTGATCCATGGGCAGTCTCTGATCTCTGCTCTGATCCTTCATGCCTGGAATATTGGCTTCCTTCCTTCATACTCTGTATAAGTGCATGTGTGTATGTGTGAACATGTGTGTGTGTCTGTATATATTTATATATATATATACACACAAATATGCACATATACATACATATACATAAATATGTATATGCACATGTGGATATACACATACATATATATGTATGTATATATAAATATGTATATATCTTACATCTACCTTGATACCTATCTCCTGCACACACACATGTACACACACATATATACACATATACACACATATGTACAAATATACATGCACATATACACAAATATGTAGATGCACATGTGGATATACATACATACATACGTATGAATATATCTCTATCTACCTTGATACCTACCTCCTGCATACATACACACATACACACATCCATATACATATACACACCTATATACATATATATACATATGTACAAATATATATACATAAATATGTATATGCACATATGGATACATACATATATACATATGTATATATCTCACATCTACCTTGATACCTATCTCCTGCATACATACACACACATACACACACACACTCATAGATGTGTATGTATGTGTGTGTCTTCCACCTACCTAGATTTTGACAGGTTGTCTCCCCCCTTAGAGGATGGGCTTCTTGAGATGGGGAGTACTTTTTGTCTGTCCTTTGCCTTTATTTATATCCCTGGCACTGTGCCTGGAGCACAGTAAATACTTATTGACCGACTCAACCCGGAGTCAGACTGCCTCCCCCCACCCCATCCCAACTGTGGACACTCTGGGCTGGGTAATTGAGGAGCTACACGGAGCTTTATGTAGGACAAGAGACACTTGCAAATGAATATGTTAGTTTTTCTTCCATCTTTCAACACTCCAGTGGAAATTATTACTTCCCTTTGAAAAATGGGCTCGTGGCTTTTGGAAGGGCAACCCACAGGTAGAGAGTGAAAAGGAACTTCCCACTTAACAACTGCTGTCTCAGCCACGCCGGGTCTTCTGAGGCTTGGGCCGTGCTTGGAACACTCTCAACACCACCTGGGACATAGCTCCTTCCCTGCCATTTGTGTCTGGTTACAGCCAACGAAGGGAGTTAAAGCCCCAAAGGAGGGGTTGTGGGGATGGGGGAGGAATACTTCCCTCATGGAGGGAAAGCCACCCAGGATGTTGAAAAGAGCAGTTCCTGGAGTTAGAGCCCAGCTTTTTAAAGAATGAAAAAAAAAAGTTGCCTTTACACAATAATAGCTGACATTTATAGAAGAATTTTCAAGTTTGCTAAGAACTTTACATGTATTCTTTCACAAAAAACCCCAAAACAAACAAAAAACAAAAACAAAAAAACAAAACAACCTGAGAGGCAAATTCTATGACTTATTCCTATTATACAGATGGGGAAACTGAGGTTCAGAGCAGCTAAATGATTTGCCCAACCGCCCTGCAAGGGAGGGACTATTATTATCCCCATCTTACAGATGCAGAAATCTCAGAAAAATTCATTGCTTTGGCAACACTCAGTGTCAGAGATTTGAACTCAAGTCATTCAGTACTTTACTTCCTAATGCAACAACTTTGTGAGGCAGAGACTATTCTCAGTATATCTATTTTGTAAATGGGGAGACTGAGCTAGTCCATATCTGAGGACAGACTCAAATAAAGGTACTTTCCCCAAGATCCATGTCTATTACCCTGCCACTTTCACAAAGGAATAAAAAAAAGCCCGAACCTAAACTGAAGGTCTTAGTTCAGAGCCCCCATCTCTATCTTGGCTTTAGGAACTAGAAATTTCCTCCATGGGAGCTTCGGGATCTGTAGTGACTGTGACCTGCCTCTGGTTTCCCGAGTAGATTCCCTCTGAGCTGCTTCTTAAATGACAGAAATACAAATGTCATTGTCTGTTCTCTGGGGCTCCCTTCTTCCCCCAACTTGGTCAGATTTCTCTTTCCTTCCCAAAGGGCCTTTCAGTGAAAGCCTGGGTGGTTTCCTGGATGAATGGAGGAGAAAGGCTTTGTACTAAGCTCCTCCTTGTTTAGGGAGTGGGGGGACTGGGGCCCATTGGGGTAGAAACTTTCAAAGGGGGTGTCAGCTGATCTCTTCCTCCTCAGGGTAGATGACAGAGATAGTTCCAGCCATTTAAACAGGGCCAAGTTTGTCAGAGACACTCTCCCTCCTGGCCCACCCTTTCTCTAGAAAAAGTAAAAGCTTCTAACTCGAGGAGCCCTGTTTTTCCATAGCCTCAAGCCCACACTCTTCCAACCGGACCCTAGGAAGCCAAGCTTCTAAATGTGGTCTGGGTCCAGCTCTCACCCTAGGGACAACTAGTGGGACAATGAAACAAATGTCAATTAAAGTAGCGGTGGGTAAAGTGCTAGATCCTTGAATTATAAGGGGGTATTATGTGTTTACTTCTCCATATTGTTACATTAATTTCTTGCCAATACTACTGCTCAACAAGCAGTGCTTTTCTCCCTGATAGTAGCTCACATTTATAGATCACTGTCAAGTTGGCAAAGCACTTTATATATTATCTCATTTGACCCTCACAACAAAGTGCTATGAGTACCCCCCCATTTATGGATGGGGAAAGTTACAAGGAGACAAAGTAAATGGTTTTTCCAGCTAGCAAGTATCCCAGACCCAATTCAAAAGCAGCTCTTCCCGGACTCCAAGGACAGCATGCTATGCACCGAACTGTTCAGATACCCCTAAGAGGCTGTCCCAAACCAATATTCTCTCTCTTTTTTTATTATAGTAACTTTTTATTGACAGAATCCATGCCAGGGTAATTTTTTTTTTACAACATTATCCCTTGCACTCACTTCTGTTCCGATTTTTCCCTCCCACCCTCCACCCCCTCCCCTAGATGGCAAGCAATCCTATATATGTTGAATATGTCCTAGTATATCCTAGATACAATGTATGTGTGCAGATCCAAACAGTTTTCTTGTTGCACAGGAAGAATTGGATTCAGAAGGTAAAAATAACCCGGGAAGAAAAACAAAAATGCAAACAATTTACATTCATTTCCCAGTGTTTTTTTCTTTGGGTGTAGCTGCTTCTGTTCATCATTGATCAATTGAAACTGAATTAGGTCTGTCAAAGAAATCCACTTCCATCAGATTACATCTTCATTCAGTATCGTTGTTGACGTATATAATGATCTCTTGGTTCTGCTCATTTCACTTAGCATCAGTTCATGTAATTCTCTCCAAGCTTCTCTGTATTCATCTTGTTGGTCATTTCTTACAGAACAATAATATTCCATAACATTCATATACCACAATTTACCCAACCATTCTCCAATTGATGGGCATCCACTCAGTTTCCAGCTTCTAGCCATTACATACAGGGCTGCCACAAACATTTTGGCACATACTGGTCCCTTTCCCTTCTTTAGTATCTCCTTGGGGTATAAGCCCAGTAGAAACACTGCTGGTTCAAAGGGTATGCACAGCCAAACCAATATTCTCAACCACTTCTTCTTCTGACTCTGTTGGGTTTTGTTGCTCACTCATTTCTGTCATGTCTGACTCTTCTTGACCCTATTTGGGATTTTCTTGGCAAAGATACTGGTTTGCCATTTCTCCAGTTCATTTTACAGAAGCTGAGGCAAACAGGGTGAAATGACTTACCTGGAATCCCATAGCTAGTAAGTGATTGAGACCAAATTCGAACCAAGGAGCTGAGTTTTCCTAACTGAACCAGGACTCGGGTTTGCGTCACTTAGGTGCCCTTCTTGATCAAGAACTTCCAGAGCCTCTGCTACCATTAAGGCTGCTGCCCATCCCTGTCCCCCAAGGAAATATCAACTCTGAAGTTTAGATTTTGATGCTGAAGCCCAGGGAAATCTGAAAGTGTCACAAAATTGTAATGAAATCAGCAGAAGGATTGCAAAGGATTTCGTAGTGATTGGTGAGGAATTGGCAGAAATTGGTATGAAGTCTTTTTGGAATGTTAATCATGAAGGAGAGAGAATTGTCTTTCTTGAGAAGTTCTCTGGGTCAAATGAAGCTTTTGGTTAGAATAGGGGAAGTATCAGAGCATAGATAAGGAAGGATAAAAAATACTTGAGATTGAGGGAAGGACAGAGGAGTAAGGATTTTGAAGAGAAGACAGGATAGAAAAGGAGAGAATTGCTAGCATATCTGCAAGGTTTGGCTTTCTTTAGGAGTTCTACCTCTTCCTCAGAGACTAAAGGATAAAGTCACTGAGAGTTTCCAAGTATGGAGGGACGAAAGTGAAGAATTTTGTTTCAGATGACCTAAATCTTTTCAATGCAGGACATGAAACCTGGAGGACATAAATTGAAAAGAAAATACTGGGAATTGACCATAGTTTTGATTATTATGGAGAAGAGTTAGATTACAATATGCTAATAAATTGGAAATATAGAGTTGACAAGAGAAAGTCACAACTAGGGAGAATTACTATAAGAGGACTAAGTGAGTAGAAAAATCTGAAAAAGAAGAATATTGTGATCAGAGAAGGAATTTTAGGGTTCAGAATTTAAGGGAGTAATTTTGAGTGCTGCTGAAGTCTAAGGTCAAACTACCAATAATCACTTACTATGTGTCAGGTATTGTATGACCATTATGATAAATAGAGAGTGGACATGGAAGCCAATGGCACTGAGAAGTTCATTTTAACTTTTAGGGAAGAGTTTTAGAAAAGACTGGGAAACACTGAGCATGATGGTAAGAGGACGAGAAGAAGAATTTTCCAGGAAGCATTAGTCATGAAGAGATAAGGAATAGTGCCCACAAAATTGACAGACGACAATAGCAAAGTTAGAGACAGGGTGGGACAGTCAGATGCTGTGAATCTCATAAGAGAGGTGTTGAGTAATGGAGTCAGAGTGAGGGTCTGGAGGAGACAATGGGATGTTAAGGGGCTGTGGAATCTACCTCCAAGCCCTGTGAGAATAGTGTTAGGAAGAAGCCCCTAGAGTCTAATTAGAATTTCATCATTGTTTGGGTTTCCAGCTTAGGCCCCCACCAGTAACACCATCACTTTAATTCCCCTTAATTTCCTGGGGGTCTCATTCATTGGAGGGAGTTTTTAGTTTCAGTTCATTCATCCCTCTTAGCAAGCCTGTTTCTTAACTCTCTGATCCCTCACTTTGCCCCATGCTAAATAACACAGTTTAAACAAGTTCTTTGTTTCAACTCCCTTGTGGTCTGTGAAAAAGGTAAATACTGCAGACTGTGTGAAAATACTGTACTGTAGGTTTCAATCCTTTGGAGTTCTTAAGTATGTTTTCTCTAAATTGTGGTCTGTGGGTCACAATGACCTTAAAAGATGTCTGATGAGCCTCACCATTTCCCTGAACTTTGGTGGTCTCGGTCTCTGTTCAACACTTTAAGTTTACAACAGTGGATGCAAAAGTAGAAAAGGCAAGTGAGGGAAGGTGGGGAAGAGAATACAAAATGCCATTTTAAGACTAGCCATAATCTGACTCTAACTTGGATATTGCATGTACATATAATATTGGCAAACTATAAGAGAATAATATGAGAGTGGATTTTTGTTGTTTCTGTTTTCTGGCTTTGGTTGCATCCCAGTCAAGACAACCTTGGAGGAGCCCACCGAGTCAGAAGTTGTTTTGGGTGGTGGCTCTTTGCAAGTTTGCTTTTCCTTTCAGCACAGGTAGGCCACTTATTACAGAACCATCTGATGTCATCCCCTGGATTCAATTCAAAAAAGACTTGTTGAGGGCTCATTAAGTTCCCAGCGAAGGGCAATTTCAAAGACTTTGATGTTCATGTTATTTAAAACATGATTAAGCTCACTCTGGACTTTAGGAAAGCTGAAGAAGTAAAACTCATCTTCTGTAAAAATACTCTGGCAGATGCTTCTTGGAGTCCCAGCAGATCCTGATCTTTGAACTCCAGAAATTTGTCCCCTCAGTATCTGCTTGGCAGTCAACGCTCCACCAAAGAAGGATAAGGAAGGAAACAAGCACTTATTAAGCACCTACTTACTAGGCTCAGGCACGGTGCTAAGAGATTTACAATTATCTTACAATACAATTAATATAATACAATAAAATATAATATAATATATTACAACCACCCTGGGAGGGAGATGCTGCTACAATTATCCCTCTGAATTTTATAGGGGCTAAGGCTAAATAGCTTGTTTAAGATCACACAGCTAGTAAGTGTCTGACAATGGATTTGGATTCATGTTTTCATTTCTTTAGTCCTAGCATTTTATCCACTACACCACCAAGCTACTCTGAGATCACTCTGCAGATTCCTGGAAAGAACCCAGTGCAATGTGATGGATGGGCTGTCTGTTGACTGCAAATAATTCAGCAGGTGCAGAAGCCTTTCAAATGTCAAGTGCAGAGCAGGCTATTTCTATAGTGCCTAGAATGTGGCTATTTACGTGTCTATATTCGAGGATGCTTACTTGTTACAGTTCATGGGCCATAAAACAAAGGATACAGCAGGGAGACTTATGTCCTTCTGCAAAAGTAACCTCTTCCCAGGATTTATTTCCTTCACATGCCTGACAAACAACTGTCTAGCTCTGGAGATTCTTTAGAATCCCTTGTGTCCTTCAAACTTTGTGGAAGCGCCAAGGCCTTCCTTCTCTCCCCTCTTGTGCCCAGAACAGTGACGGAATGGGGGAGGAGAGGCAGAGAATGATCTAATCCTCCATGCTCCCACAAAGCCCAGCCAGGACTCTTTGAGCAAGGAAGTGGTCTTGCAGACCAGGCCACCCTGCTCCCAGTCATTTGCATGTATTGGATTGATTTGGGACTCAGTGTGGAAAGAGGAATATAAAAAGAGGAGTATATTTTGAGGTTTATGGGCTGGAGTACTCTTCTGAGATCCCAGGGATCTTCCTTCCCAGCTTCTTCAAACCTCGAGGAAGGTGATTTGTGTTGCCTTCATCCTGCTTTTGAGTTATCGGTGTCTGTATATATTTTTATTAAATGGATTACTTCTCTTTGTCTCTGAGTAATCGGAATTGCAGAAAAGTAAAGGGACACCCCTCCCCCCAAATATAATCCCTATTTATTTCACCTATGTTTTATAAATAATGTATTAATGTACATTTCATCTCCTCTGATAGGATGCAAGCTCTTTAAAGGTAAGGACTGTCACTTGACTCAGGGAGTTTAAGTGATTTGCCTAAAGTAACATGGAGACTCAGTAGCAGAATGGGGACTCAATATTTGTCCTTCTGGTTTCAGTCCTAGGCACATTTCACTTTGCCTGCGCTTTCAAGTCCATGTCAGTGGTGACCCACATAACCAGAAGTCTTTTTGGCATTTGATACTTAGTCAATAAACATCTATTAAGCATTGCCTGGACACACTGTGCTAAGTACTGTTAAGCATCTCCTCCTGGATACTCTGCGCACGTGTGTGTGTGTGTGTGTGTGTGTGTGTGTGTGTGTGTGAGAGAGAGAGAGAGAGAGAGAGAGAGAGAGAGAGAGAGAAAGAGAGAGAGAGAGAGAAAATCTGTCACTCCTTTCTTCTCTTGGTTCTCCTCCTACCTATCAGAACATTTCTGGTCATCTATGTCATACTCATTAATCACAGATTTCCCTCAGGACTCTTTCCTTGATATATTATCTTTCTTGGTGATCTGACTAATGATCTGACTAACTCCATGGGTTCAGTGAAACTTTCTTTCCATGCAGATAATTCCCTACCTCTAGAGTCAACCCTAGCCTCTTTCCTCACATACCACCAGCTGCCTAGGGAACATTCTAATTGAATGTTCGAGAAATATCTCCAACTCAGTATCCAAAACAGAATTGATAAATAGTTCCCCTGCTCCTCCCCAATGTCTTCACACTTCTGAAATCTTTCTATCACTGAACAACACCCCAACATCTTGTCAGGCCTTTAGGCTCAAAACTTTGGTTACTGTCAATTGCTCATTTTCACTCACTCCAATAACTGGTTGTCTAATCTATGAAATGGGAACAATGATAATTCTCTTTAGACCTCACGGTATTGTTGAGAAGAAACTATTTGATCAATTAAAAAATTCTCTCGTTTTGAGTTTTTAGGTTTTCTTACTCACCAGAAGGAACTCCAGTGTCTTGCCTTATTTATTCTACACGCAGGGTTCTTGAATGGGGTCCCTGAATGTGTTTATTTTAAACATATTTTGATAATTATATTTCAGTATGATTGGTTCTCTTTGAAACTTTCTGGTTTTTATTTTATCCATTTAAACTTTACCCTGAAAAGGGGCCATATACTTCTCCAGCTGCCAAAAGGGTCCATAAGATGAAAAAAAGTGAAGAAGCCTGGTTAACATTGTAATTATGAAAATTTCTTTCCATGCTATATATAGGGTGGAGCCCAGAATTCATTCAGTCTATTTGAGTTTTCTAGATGGTTGTTTTATGGATAAATGGGACTTGATTTCTCTATAAAGGCAGTGCTAATCCAGGTTAAGTGGTTCCCTTTTCTCTGAATTAGAAAGCCTGCTCATAACACTAAAATTGGGCTTCCTGCCAATTTCCACTTAGGTAATTAAGCTCTGCTTCTCTAAATCCCCTCTGTAATTGCAGCCGGATAAAGTCTTCTTAACTTTCCATCCATTAATGGTCTTGTATTTTACCTTGGATGTGTTTGCATTTTCATCATTCAGGAAATGATCCCAGGGTAGAGAGATTTCTAAGTCCTACAAAACCTGGTAGAATGGAAAACAACTCAGAAATGCTCAGCCATACTAAAGCCTCTAGAATCATGGCATTTTGAAGTCAGCCCCTGGGTATATTTCAATCAATTCTGTCATAATCTAGAAAGTACTTAGAGCCTACTTCACTCTGTCTCATCTCCTGTTGTTGGAAGAGTGTCAAGGATCTTCATGGGTTTCTCTAAGGCAGAAAACCTCTTGTTTTCTTTATGTCATAATTCTTATGATAATAAAGGAAAAAAAGGGGGCAATGTACTGGGCCCTTGGAGCTTGGAGGTAGAGGAATCTGAATTTGAAACTTGTCTCCTTTACTACACAGCTGTGATTCTGGACAACTCACTTCATCCCTGTCTGCCTCAGTGCCCTCATCTGTAAAATAAGAAGTACAATAGGTAAGAAAAAATGAGATGATACCTTTAAAGCCTTTACAAATCTCTAAGAACCATGTAATTTTAGCTGTCATCATCATCATCACTATCATCATTATCATCTCATTATCATCATCATTGTTATTGTAACCATCATTGTCATCACTGTCATTGTCATTATCATCTTCATCATCATAATCTAGGTTATCATTGTCCTCATCAACATCATTATCATTGTCATCATCATTATCATTGCCTTCATCAATGTCATTATCATCACAATCATTGTCATTGTCATGACCATCATCTCATCACTGTCATTATCAATCATTATCATTGTCCTCATCAATGTCATTGTCTTTGCCATCGTTGTCATCATCATCATCACTTCTGCTCTTTTAGAAAATAAGCCTGGTCCCAAACCAGCATCTACATTTCTCAGCCGTATGGAACACGGGAGTTTGGGAGTGGTTTGGCCCTTGGCCCATATGATGTTTCCAGTGAAAATTTCAGCTCCATCAGTACACATGAAGTCCCTCCTACACGATTTAGAGCAAGAAGGGAATTTAGAGAAGAACTCCTCCAGCATGTGCACGACCCTCCCCCATCTCACAGATGAGATAACTGAGCCCTAGGGCCATTCTCATAATTACTCAGAGGCACGATGGGAAGAAAGCATTTGGATTCCAAGCCAACACTCTTTCTACTACTCATCACCTCCTCTGTGTGTGAGATTCCTTGTTGTTGTTGTGGAATCATTTCAGTCCCATCTGATTCTTCATGACTCCATTCGGGGTAAACTGGAGTGATTTGCTATTCCCTTCTCCAACCCATTTTACTGATGAGGAACTGAGGCCAACTGGGTGAACTGACTTGGCCAGGGTCACACAAATTGTAAGGGTCTAAGGCTGGATTTGAACTCAGATCTTCCTGACTCCAAACCTGGGCCCCATCCCCTATATCACCTAGACCCAAACAAATGATTTTGCACTTTTTAATAGGAAGAGAATCCCAAGAACTGGGGAGATGAGAAAAAGCCTATTATAAGGGTGACGGCTACTTTCCTGAGCAGTGTTTTGAAGGAAGCTAGGGTTTCCATAAAGCTCAGGGGACCATGAAGTACATTCCATCTTTGAGGGAAAGAAAATCTACACCTGACACCCCGGATAACCCAGCAGGGAGGCATTATTACCATCTTCCTATTACAGAGGACCCAGTGGTCAGAGATGGGGGAAGGAGGAGTAAGGATAAGAAAGAGGGAACCCCAAACTTGGGGCATTGCAAAGCTTTTAGAGTGTTATGTGGGCCTCATAGAGGGAATTCATCACTCTCTTATTTACATAATCCTGATGGTCTGGTTTAATGCCTATCAGGCTATGAGGTCATGAGGTACAGTAAAAGGAACCCCAAACTTGTAGAGATCCTGAATTCAAGCCGTTGTTCTGACACTTATGTGTCTGCCTATGTGTCTTGGGTCATACCACTTCACCATAAATTCTATAAAATGGTAATAGTGTTTAAATTATAGGCACAAATCCAGAACCTTGACTTTGGAGCTGGAGGCTGGAAAGAAGGGTGAAAAGGGAGCCTGAGCAAATGATTACCTTGTGATCTTAGGTAAATGGCCTCATTCAGTTCTCTGGCCCTCAATTTTGTCATCTCTAAAATGAGAGGATTCAACAAAACGACCCCTAAGGTCTCTTTTCACTCCAATTCATGATGCTTCTTCTGCAGATCCAAATTACATCTAGAAATCCCAGTTTCCTATGTTACCAAAGACCCATGGGGAAGCTTCTCCCTGTGGAGTTCTCAACATCCCAGAATGATTAAGTAAGGCTCATGGAATTTGAGTGGGAAGGAACCTTAGAAATCATCTTGTCTAACATTCTTATTTTATGGGTGAGGAAACTGAGGTCCTGAGAGGGAAAGAAACTTATCCAAGATCACATAAATGATTGGGAGCAGAGATGGTTCTTCTGACTCAAGATTTTATACACTTATGTACATAAAAAAGGAGGAGGAAGAGGAGAAGGAGGAAGAGGAGGAGAAAGAGGAGAAAAAATTTTTTTCTTAATTTTTAATTGTGACCCTAATTTCTGAATAGATCCTCTCTCCCTGCCCTTGCCCAGTGAGCCAGTACTAATAGCAAAGAATTAAAGAGAAACAGGTAACAAAAATGCTTAGCAAAACTAACACCTCCTGTCTGACAGTTGGTGAGATCTTCCACACCCCAGGCCTCCACCTGAAGCTTGGAGTGCCAATGATGAATTTGGAGGAGACCGTCCAGCCCCTCTGCTTCTCCCCGTGTTTGGGCTGGAACACCTTGCCAAGGAGCCGTCTCAGAACAATACCTTCTTCAATGGGGCGGCATTCCTGTGGCCTGTGGCTCATTCTACTTTTGGCTCAAAGACTCAGACATGAATGAAATCTTGCAAAATTTCAATTTCTTCCTTTGTTTCTTGATACAATAGCAGAGAAGAACACACTAAGGGAAGAAATCATCACAGTCTATTTGCTCATGACTCCCCAGTTTCCTTTGGAGATACAGCTGAATTATTCTCCACCACCCTGTCTGTGCCTGATTCACTTGGTTTCCTTATCACTGGGATGCTTTCCTCTGGATATCCTGAGGACACAAGCTCTTTCTATGGATCACTCTTAGCATTTGTCCTAGATTTAATGCTGAGAATAAAATAAATGAATCACAAAGCATGTCATGGTTCCTGTGCCAAGTGTTGGAAGATAGAAAAACAGGTAATTAAGACTGAATGTAAGTTAATGAGCTTTCCTTCTTAAGGGGAGGAACAAGAAAATTTGAAGAGGAAATGGAAAGGATGGAGTAGATGTCCAGGACTTGAAATGGCCAGAAAGTGATGGAGGAGGCTAGATCTGGACAAGAGCACTCATCTGTGGGGCTCCAGGTTCTTGAAGGGGAAGGTGTGAGGAGGATGCTGGGTGGGCCACTGGTGTGGTTTGGAATGGCTGGGGAAGGACAGCAACGTGAGGAATTCCATTCTGAAATCCAGATGAATTCTACACAATCCAACAAACTGTTTAGGTACAAATTGGCTGCAGAGCATTTTGGAGCAAGGTGCAACGTCTTAGACACGAAAGACATTTACAGAGGAGAAGTAGAGAGAAGCACTTCCTCAAAGGAATGGATGAAATGGTCATTAGCCATTGGACAGGCCTTGGGCTCCACCGATAACCGTGCCATGCCCACAATAAAGCAAAGAAGGCTCAGCCTACTGGGTAAGATCCCCGTGGTAAGCTTTTAGGACACACATACTCACCTATATCTGGGCTTACAGCCCAGGCAGCAAAGGGGATCAGCGAGTGAGAGGTCTGGACCCCAAGTCAGGAAGTGCTGAGTTGAAATACTGACTCTGAGCAAGCCTTGTAATCTCAGTTTCCTTTAGTTTCCTCATCTATAAAATGTGCTAAAGATAGTGCCTACTTCCAAGAGTTATTATAGGGATCAACTGGGATAAATTTGTAAAGCATTTTGCAAATCTTAGTGCTATTAATATTAAAATAATTATTTTATTATTATATTTTAATTAATTAAATTCATTATTTAAAAATATATAATATGAAAATAATTATTATGCTAAATATATACATATTCACAAATCTCTACATTTTCTATGTGTATGTGTATATAAAACATATACACATACTACAAAATGCCTGCATATGTGGGAGTGTATGTACATATAAACATACCCAGATATGTATACATGTCCCTTCTAATTTTGAATCTGTGATCCTAAGAGCTGCTCATGAGGCTGAGCATTCTAGAATAGAATTAAATTAAATGAAAGTTCTGGGGACAAAGATGACTGAGCCCTTCCAGAGATGGGATAACTCAGTGGAATGGCTTTCGACTCCAAGCAGACTCTAGATTGGAAAAGAGATTGCCCAGAGCGAGGAAGATGCAGCCAGTCTCAGAGCTATAGGGTAAGAACACAAGTGAATGGTGAGTGTTCCCCATTGGTGACAACCCATTAAATAGAAATCTTCAATAAAGCTTTTGGACTCCCTTAGTTGTGTTGTATATTTATTCATTTCATTAGGGGGAGGGATGAAATGAAGTAAAAACCCCCATTCCGATCTTTGATACCTGCTCGTGCCATTTGCTTGTCATTTTGTGCTTTAAACCTTCATTCATGGGAAAATATTTCAGAATCTATACTAAGAAGCTGCAAAATGTAAGAGCCTAAATTAACATCTGAACCAAGAGAAATGAGGTTTCTTGCTCTTTAATAAAGACAGTTCAAGGGAGGAGCCCTTCCTCTGAGTTCTCTTCTGTTTACTATAAACATAAAAGAAAAATTGACAGGTAGGAAAGTATAGACATACTTGTCTTTAAATAGTACTGCCAGGGTCTCATAGCCAGACTTAGCCAGCTTACGCCTCTGTAGTGTGAATCTGAGCCAGTCTGGGTAAACAAAGTCCCATGGATTGTTATAGCCTCAAGAATGAGGAAGTTGGGATGTTTGTTTTTCTTCACATACCAAGCTTTAGTGTGTCTAGGGCACTGCCCAGGAGCTTTCAGTGATGAATGAAAATATGAAGGGAAATAGTGTACAAGGAGAACCGAATGGAAACGAGACCAGGAATAAAGCAGAAAATAGTGAGAGAGAAGCAAAGAGAGAGGGAGGGAGGGAGGCACAAAGAAGGGGACAAGCAGAGGAAGAGATGAAAAGATCTGGGGTAGATTCCCCTCCTAGATGCTGTAGCACCCTGGTACGTCACTGCTCTGTCTTGGCTCAGCTTCCTTATAAGTAAAATGGGATGCCCCTGCTCCTGCCATCAGCCTCCCAGAGGGCCCCGACAGAGGCAGGCCCAGACTTGGGGGTGCTGGAGTCCCAGAGGAGGAGATTCCTCCTTCCTTGGCAAGTCAGCCACTTCTCTGCAGCTCCCGGCTTTAGGATTCCCTTAATACTCTGGTTTATTCAAGTACAAAGCTGATGCTAGCCTGGACCTTTAGCACGCCAAGGGCAGCTCTCTGCCTCTCCTATGGGTGTGAGGTAAAAACTTTGCAAAAATAAAGCTCCATCAGAGTGGAGGCCTTTATTTGTTGGAGGTGTAGCCCCATGCTTTATATAGGAACAGCGGGTGGATAGACACGGCATCTGGAGTCAGGATGGCCCAAGTTAAAAATCTAACCTCAGACGCTTAGCTGGGTGAATCTGGACAAACCCTATAACCTCTTACTACTTCATTTCCTCATCTGTAAAATGGGGATAATAATAGCACTTTCTTCTCAGGGTTGTTGAGACTCAAAAAACCCCCAATATTTGTAAAGTGCTTAGCACAAGGCCTGGCACATCATAGGTATCATATAAATATTACCTTTTTTTTCACTTACATTTCCTTAGTTTTCACTTACATTTCCTTATAAAACTAAAATGAAAGGGTGAGCTTTTTATATCTAGAGAACAGGAAATTCAAGCATCAGCAGAGGCGGTGGAAAATTTCCTATTGGTTCAGTTGGAAAATGTTCCTGTAATAATAGTGCCACTTTTCTTATATTTGCAATTGAGCTGAGGCATTGTTGACTATTCTCATGACCAATTCAGAGATGAGAAAACTGAGGTTCAGAAACCGTTAGAAAGAGGAAGGTTTAAATTCATCTCTCCTCCTGACGGCCCTTTAAGCAGAGGGATGCTCTGATATCACAGGCCTGTCCCCGCAGCATCAGGAGCCCAGAAACCACGGTGGATTCTTCCGTGTCCTGGGTCAGAGCAAAAGCTTCCAAAACGATTGTTCCTAAGGAAGCCGTGTGCCCAGTGGGAGAGTCCTGGATTTGTAGTAGGTCCTGCTGGGTTCGGGTGCCATGGCCTCTGGAAGCCCCCCCAGTTTCCTCATCTGTCAGAGGAGAGGAGGCCGGAGCACAGGGTCCTGGAGTTCCTTCCGGCTCTCTCACTAGGGTGCAGGGGCTTCCCGCCTGTGCTTCAGTGCAGCGACCCCCAGGTTCGCACCCCTGGTGACCCCCATAAGGAGGCCTTCCGGACGGGCTGAGCTGCCATTCTGGAGCCCGAGTAGAAGGGCCCCGGCCCCTCCGCGTGCCCTCGGTGACACAGGCCACAGACGCCCAGCCCCTGTGGGGAGAGCAGCAGGGCCTCCCTGCAGGTGATGGGGCCTTGGGAAGCTATAATTTAGACACATGAAAATGCCATGTCGAGATGTAGCACTTAGGAAATTATATACACTTACGCCTTCACTAAATGGGTGCAGGGGCAATTTTATGTCCCTGAAAAGACAGGGGGGGAGGAGAGCATGGGGGGTGTCTTCCTCTTGCTCCTCACGAGACATTTATAATAACACGGTCCGGTCGGGAGGCGGTCAGTAAGGAAACCACCTCGTTTTAAGAGCAGGGCTGCCCTCTCACCAGCAGTGTCCCACTCATCTTTTTTTACCCTCCCCCATTCTACACAGATGAAAAACTTCTAGTACTGGTTTGATATCTTGGGGCAATGACCCAGCTAGTCAAGTTCTAGACTCACCAAAAAGAACGGTAGCAGTGCTTTTGTAGCGGTGTTTGTGGGATCCTTTTCTGCAGCCTTTCCCAAGGTCACCTTGTGCATGGAGCTCCTCCTCATCCTCCAGGTTACCCCGCTCCACCTGCTCTCTCCCCAGCAGGTCTCACTGCCTGTCTAAAGCAGAGCCTCACCAAGGGTCACAGCCAACCCCCCCGGTGCCCTCGGGACAAGCCCTTGGGAGGTAATATCCGTTCCTCGGATAGCCCTCCTGCCACTGAGCCCACGCTAATGCGTTTCCATTTATACAACCATGAATCATGAATGCATTGTGCCAGGCTCCAGCAGGTAGGAACGACACATATACTGATGTAGGCCAATGTTACATTTATATAGTATTTTATTATAATAATACTTTTAGATCTTATACATGAAGATATCAATAAAACCAGTAATATAGCATGAAATAGCAACCAGAGAAATAGTAATATATTAAATATACTCATCTAATAAATGCTTAAATGATAGGATACACCACAATCCACACAGGGCATGTTCCCTCAGTAATGCATTCACTGTCAATAGGGAAGAATAATAATGCACTTAAAGAAAGCTAGCTGGAAAGTACATGAAGGAGTGTTCTGGACTATATAAGTTTTAAAGTATGTTATATTTCCTTTCCTAAAATTATGCTGTCTCCTCCATTGAATACCATCAGATCAAATACTAAGTTCTCTGTTTGTCCATTAAAGTTTTTTTGGTGTATTTTTTAATTATAGCTTTTTATTTACAAAATAAATGCATAGGTCGTTTTTTGTTTTTTTTTAAACAGTGACCCTTGAAAAACTTTCTGTTCCAAATTTTCCCCTCCTTCCCCCCACCTCCTCCCCTAGATGGCAGGTATCCAATACATGTTAAAATATGTTAAAGCCAATATATGTATACATATTCATATAGTTATCTTGCTGCACAAGAAAAATCAAATCTAAAAAGGAAAAAAAAAAAAAAAACCCTGAGAAGGAAAACAAAAATGCAAGCAAACATCATCAGAAAGAGTGAAAATGCTAGTTTGTGGTCCACACTCAGTTCCCACAGGCCTCTCCTTGGGTGTAGATGGCTCTCTTATTACTGAACAATTGAAACTTGGCCATTAAAGTTGTTCACACTCTGACCTACTTTCCAGGTCCCTCAAAGGTTACCTTCTGCCTTGTGATTTGCATCCTAGCCATTCTTGTTATTATACAGACATGAGGCTATATCTTCCATAAATATGTCTTTGTACTCTTTGTCTCTGATGCCTGAAAGGCTGCCCTCAGCCTGTTGGAATCTCTGACACCCATTAATACTCTGTTCATATACTACTTTCTCAAATCCATAAGATCTTTCCTGATTCTCCTGCCCAGCTAGTGCCTTTCCTTCTCTTGCCTTGCCTCTGGTGAAAAATTGCCAAGTTAACATGTATTTATCAAGTACCTGTGCCAGGCATAGCGCTTGCTACTTGCTGAATGTAGATTAGGGTCTCTTTGGAATTCTTAAGGCAAAGACAGGTTAATTCCTTGTTGCTTATGGTATAGAGGGGAATCTTAGATAGATGTAGATGGAACTAAATCTCCTCAGAAGTCTCGGCTCTCTTGAGATTCTATGTAAGTGTCCCATCCCCTCCAAATCCACAGACTACTACTCCAAGAGGGCTCAATGGCACCATTTAATTGCCATGTTTTCATTCTAAAAGAAGGGTAGCAAAAAGAGAAACAAAAGACTGAAACATTGTTCTGATCCCATAATCCACGTGGGGATTCACAATTGGATAATGAATCTGAACCTTTGAGTTACCATGAGCTATCCTTCTCATGTCCTCTTTTTCCTCCTCTTCTTCTAGGGACGGGGGTGAAGCCTGATAGACATGTCTAAGAACCATGTAATTAATTCACTGTGATGGGGAAAATTGATGACAGATGCATCAGTGGAATGAAGCATAAAAGCTAGCTTTTGCATAAATACATTGGGGATATTCTTTGGGTTTGGGACTGAGATTCACTGGCCATGTATGGAAACTCCCTTCATCAAGGCAGATCACTAACTCTTGAATTACTGTCTTGATTAGAGTTGTCTACAACAAAGAAAGATTAAGTGATTTGACCATGGCCACAATGGCAGCAAATATCAGATGTGAGATTTGAACCTAGCTAGGTGCTGGAGAAATCTACAACGTTTAGATAAGTCATGATCTTTGCCAGTTTTCTGCTATTGCAAATAAAGCTACTTTCAATATTTTTTGCACTGTCAAGGACCATTTAGTCCTATAAGGAAATATCCTAATTTTTTGGTCATCTCTTAATGTGAGCTAGGAAATGAAATCTGTTGTATTTCACAGTCATTTCTATCAGAAGTAGTGTTGTAATTAATAGAAAAGGAGTTATTCTTTCCGGGAAGTTAAAGAATATAATGAAGTATGAGAATTCTGGCAGGCTGGTTTGGGTATGTGTTGATTTTACTTAACTCTAAGAAAATGATAATGGTTTACATTGGCTTATCCCCTCAGGAAGAGTTTAGACAGGATTGGCATCTAAAACTGAGCATCAATGGAAGCCCCAGTCCCTACATTCAGGAATCCCATAAATATAATAGTTCAATTCATTCTGTTCCAAAAAACATTTACTAATAAAGCCTCAGTCAAACTGAGACCTGTTAAAATCTTAGCTTGAAAAGGCCAAGATCTCCCATTGCATCCAAGGCCACCTCCAGTCATCCTGATCTCTATCTAGCTACTGGCCCCAAATGGCTCTGGAGGGGAAATCGAGGCAGTGACCTAGCACGGCCCTCCCTACTTAAATCCAATTCATCTGTATGTCATGGCATCCCCTCTCAGATGTCATGGTCCTCTTTGAGAATGAAGGACAAATATAAACAAAGGACAATATAACAAGACACATTTATGATTTTGCAGGGTTCTTTCCAGATGTTATTTCATTTGATCCTATGAACAAGCTCATAAATTAGGGGTATGATCCTCATTTTCAGATGAGAAAACTGAGGTTCAATAAGGTTAAACGGTTTGCTCAGGCTTCCACGGCTAATGTCTGAGGTGGGATTTTCTTACTCAAAGTCCGGCACTGTATTCTCCTTCTATTTACTATATTCTGTCTGAAGCATTGTGCTAGGAGATAAAGGACAGAGATGTGAAAATGAAAAGCAGCCCCTGCTCTAAGAATCTTGCATTCTTTTGGGTTTTTTAATGCCCTCTAACAACATTTCCACAGCTGGTCAGAAGGGAGTAAGTGGGTTCACCAGGACCTAGAGGATGGCTGGCTATCCCATAAACCCAGCTTGCCTTGCCAGCGTAAGCTAGTAGTTAGATACAGTTGGAAGACGATTTGCTTAATCAGAGCTGTTGAGGTCAAAGGAACTGAGAACAAGGAGGAAGGGGTAACATTTAGATGACTACTAAAACAGAGGCTGGCATCTGGGATCCAGGAGCTGCCCTGTAAAGACAAGGATAGGCATTCTGACTTGGTTTCCTCCCAGCTATTTCTGATACTGGCTTCAGTGTCAGCAGGCAGAGGTTGCGAAACTGAAAAATCAAAAGCAAGCCAAAAATTCCAAACTATTTGCAGCTTTGTTTTTTTTTTAGTAAAAGAAATGCTGTATCTAATTTAAAGAAAAAAAAGCTTGAAAAATAGTAAGAATGAATGAAAAAATATTTATTAAATATCTACTATGTAAATGCTGGAAATATAGAGAGAAAAATCAAGTCTCCTGCTCTTAAGAAGCTCCCACTCTAATTGGTGAAGACAACATCTGGCAGAAGGTTCAGCTGCAGAGTAGATGGACAGGTGATTAAGTCAGAAGGGTGGCACAGAGAGGCCAGAGGAAGCCCAGAGGTGTTTAGATGATGGTGCCGGCAAACTCCACTGTTGCTGTTAAGGCTGGTGGGTCTCCATCTCATCAATAAGATGGGCACAGTTAACTGCCATCTCATCCAGTGCCTGTATGTGCTGCAACAGCCAGAGTAAAGGGAAAAGCCAGGGAGGTGGGGGCTAAACTGTTCCATGGCTTCTGGAATGGCCCCAGCAAAAAAAGAAATGAGGATAAGCTGCTTGAGGGTAGGGACTTTTCACTCTCCTTTGTCCTCCCCCCTTCTCAGTATGGCTGGAGCACAGTGTGTGCTTACATCCTTGTTATGAAGGAATAGAATGGAATTCTCATTCCACAGATTAAGAACTAAATCTTTTATCACTTAACATGCATGGGGACTCTGCACGCACAAGATACAGGCGGCATCAGTGGAAGGCACTAGTAGAAAGAAGGAGGAGGAGGAAAGACCCCATTAAAGCTGATCCAGAAAATCTGGGAGGTGGAGAGGAAAACCCATGAGAGACATGAAAACCAGGAGGAGTGAGCAATGGCAAGTGGGCAGTGCCACGGGATTGGGATAAAGCATAAGAACTCTGGAAAAATAGGAAGGAGCCAGGATGCAGAGAAGGAATAGGAAATTTAAAGAGGTGAGAGGAGATAATCTGATCAGAAGTGTGCTTTAGGAAAATCACCTGGGATTGGATGCAGGGAGAGACTTGACATAATCAGAGGCTATTGCCATGGTCCAGGTGAAGGACAAAGAAGGCCTGTCCCAGAGTGGTGGCTGTCATTGAAGAGAGGGAGGACCATTGGGAGATGTTGTGAATGTAAAAATGGCAACATTCACAAATCAGATATTCTGGGTGAGGGTTAGTGAAAAGGAGAAAATGATCCCGAGATTGCAAGCACGTGTGACTAGAAAGATAGTGACAGCACGGCAGTAATTAGAAAGTTGGGGAGAGCTGGGGTGAGGAAAGATAATAACTCTGCTTTGGACACGGTGAGTTTGAGATGCTAACTGAAAAGCAGTTGGTCATGCAGGGTTGGATCTCAGGAGAGAGACTGGGACTGGAAATAGAGATTTAAGAAACATCTGCATAGAGATGATAACTGAACTCTTGAGAATCAAGTGCAATGACATAAGGGGGAAAATAGAACTGGCCCTCAGATAGACCTTTGGAGGATGGATACAATTATTGGGGATGAACCAGATGAAGGTATAATAAAAGTGACTGGTCAGGAAGGGTTACAAGTGGAGGGATAGAGCCAGGAGAGAGAACAGTCACAACTGCTCAGAGTATATAGGATCAGATTATGATCCACTGGAAAGACGTTAAGAAGGCTGAGGGCTGAGAAAAGGCCCCGAGATTGGACAACTGAGTAACTTTGGAAAGTTCAGAAGGTGAATAATGGGAGATCGATTTGGGGTAGACGACTCTCCCAAGGCGCTTAGCTGAGAAGCAGAGGAGAGACATGGGATGATAGTTGGCAATGATGAGCCAATCCAGGGAGGTTTTTATTTTTATTTTTTAAAAGACGGGGGAGACACAGATATATGTTTGTAGGCAGCGGGGAAGGAGCCAGTAGTCAGGGAGAGATTGAAGATTAGAGAGAAAGTGGGGATGATAGCAGGGGCAACCTGTTGGAAACTTGCCCGGGTCACACAGTTGGTGGTCAGTGGGAGAAATGAAACCAGAACTTGGGTTTTCTGGTGCCCAAGTCCATTGTTCTTTTTGCTACTTCATACTGAGGGGGAAAAAAATAAGACTATTTATTTTTATAAACTTTCCCCACCATTCAGTCATTTCAGAAACCTTAATATATGATTCATTTGTTCCATTTTTCTTGAGAGAATGCCCAATTTCTGCTGAATAAAATTTGGCACATAGATGTAACAGAGTTTGACGTGCATTTTCCTTTAAGCGAGGAATATTGATTTGTGTTTGAAAATCCATGAGGGAACTGAAAACATCCGTCAACTGAGTTTCCCCCTTCCACATTGCCCTATAAGACAATGATTAATAACCACAAGGTCAAACCACTTTATCTCCATTCCATGGAGCTGTTTGTCAGACGCATCTGTATCATCGTGCCGCCATCTGAAACCTTTCACGTTGTCTCTGACTACAGTAAGGTCAGCGATCTGATAGGGCTCGTTAATCTCACACTTCAAAAGGAGTGGGAATTTTGTTGGGAAGCCTTCACATCTGGTATTTCACTTGCAGCTTATTGAAGCCTGAAACCCGAGAGGGGATGGCCTCAAGACCATCCTCGCCCAGAAGAGGCACACCAAGGAGAGGAGGAAATGCAGCTCCGAGGCTTCATCTTGCCTTTTCCCTTTGGCAGCTCCTTTCAAAAATAAGTAGGGAGAGGTGTCTGGGATAATTGGCAGTGTAAGTGTATGCCAAGAAGCAGCTTAGTCTTTGTAAATGGTGTTTAGCAATTCTGTTATTTAGCTAATTAATCAAATTTAATATGAAATGAATTCCCTTAATTGAACTAGAATCTGGGTAAGCTTCCACTAAAGTGTCAGTTCAATTCTTTTGGCTTAGATTTTAAACCCCTCTACTTGCCTTCCTGTTCTGCACTTAGACCTTGAAGAGGGGGTTGGATCCCTCTCTATGTAGTAGTAGAAGAAAGAAATACGTGAAGATTCTTGTAAAGTTCATAGAATCATAGTTGTCAAGATGGAAGGGACCTAAGAGGTCAATTAGTCTATTCTTTATGTTGCAGATAAGAAAACTGAGACCTAAAGTCAAGCATTGATTTGTTGTTATTCAGCAGCTTTGGTCTTGGCTAACCCTTCCCAAAACCCATTTGGAATGGTTTGCCATTTCCTTTTCTAGCTCATTTTACAGAGAAGGAAACTGAGGCAAACAGGGTTAACTGATTTACTGAGGCTCCCACAACCAATAAGTGTCTGAAGCTAAATTTGAACTCAGGAAGATGAGCCTTCCTGACTCCCAGGCCCAACACTCTATCCCTTCTGCCACTTAGATTGGATACCTACTAAGCTAAGTCCTGGATATAAGTACAAAACATAAAACAAATTCAATTTGTAAAGATATATTCTTCTTTAAGTAAGTATATGTGTAAGTATACACATAATTGTATACATCAAATGTCAAGGCAATAAATATATTGATATGCAAAGGCAAGACTGTATGGGAGGGACTTAAAGGCTTTAGACTGGTCTTGAAGAGATTTTGTAAGGTGGAGTGAAGATGGAATGCATTTCAGACATATGGGAGGGTCAAAGCAAAGCAGGAAGCTGGAAGACAGTGTCCTATGTGATTAATAGAGAGAAGGCCAATTTGGTTGGATCACAGAGAGCCTGAGGGGCCATGTCTAAGGTCACAAAGGTGCTAAGAGTTTGAGGCAGAGTTTGAATCTCCTCTGACTTCCTGTGACTGTCCCCTGCTCCCGACTGTCTGCTGCTCTTTCCACTGCGCTATCTCCCTTAGGAAGTTTGTGGGGGCACTTCTGCAGACTGATTGAAGTATCACCTCTTCAACAAGGCTTCCTTGACCCCTGATAGCCATTTCCCTTAGAACCTCTCCAATACAGAATTCAATTTAGAGATTCTCTCTAGATAAAACTTCAGACACTTAGTAGTAGTAGACTACAAAAGTAGTCAGACACAGAGTAGACTCTGGCCAAGTTATTCAACTTCTTTAGTTTACTTAAATGTAAAATGGAAATAACAGCCCTTACCTAGTGGGGTTGCTCTGAAGATAATATTTGTAAAGTGCTTAGCACAGTGTTTGACACACAATAGGTGCTATATAAATGCTCATTCTTGCCATCCCTCCCTCTAGATGCTAAGGTACTTCAAATGTTCCTGGTTTTAAATTCTATTGTGTTGACTGCATCAATGTCCAGAACATCATAATGTCTCATCAATGAAATTCACACTTCTCAAAAGAGTTTAGCCTATGTTTATATATATATATTATATATATATATATATATATATATACTTATGTATGTATATATAAATAAATATATAAATGTAATGTATATATATATATATACATACTGTGTATGTATATATATATATAAACATACATACACATACTGGAAAAAACAAGTGGATAGAGACTACCCATTGCCCACACAATGTTATGCAGTTGGACAAACAACCCATAAACTAGTCCATGAGAGCAAAACAATGTTGAGTAGACATTGTGGGAGGATGATAAGCTGGGCCCAGAAGTGGACAGGAGAAGGCGTGCAGGAATGCCTTTGAGAAGTTGTACAGGGCTTCTTTTTGCTTCTAACATAGGCCATTTTAAGAACAATATTCAACTGGCTATGCTGTGTGGTTATAAGTCATGGGATGCCCCATCTCCAAGGCAGTCAAGGTGAAGGCTACTCAATGGGTGAGGGAGTCATGTGGTGGGTCAACACAAAGGATATTGCTCTATCTGTTTTTTGTTTTTTGTGCTTCATGTGGTTTTTCCCATTTAGTGAATAACTCAACGATGTGGCTGATGATGTGGGGTTTAGCACCGAAAGCTGGGGTTCCGTCATATGAAGAATTCACTATGGCCATCTCCTTGGCAAAAGATATTTATTTAGGGGAATAGGTTGTAGACAGATGAAGGGACGCAATATTCAGCAGGAATGGTAAATATGAAATAGAGAGGGAGAACATGCCAAAGGCAAGTTTCTGGGTGGAACCTGCAATCACCCAGTAGAAAGGGGGCACCCGTGAGGTTGGGGCATGCAGGCTGACTCCTGACGGGGACTTATCACCCTGAAAGAGTTCGTTAGCTTTAAGGAGGAGAATTGGAGGTAGGAAGCATCCTGGGCCTGGGGGGAGGGGGAAGACAACATGAGCAGAGTGTCACGGCTGGCTGACCCAAAGGAAGGGGGGTGGCCGTGGGATGGCCCACAAGTAGCTTAAAAAACTTTAACTTCAGGGACATAACTGGGACTCGCAGCGGCCCGGCAAGGTGAGACTGCCGGAGCCGCCCACAGAGGCGGGACCCCAGCAATTTGCTGTAACGGGAGCTCAGACAGGTTGATCTCCCCAGAGGGTGGGACCACGGAGCTAAAGGATCTCTCATCTCTCTTCTCCCGGTCTGCCTCAGAGATCCCAACACCGAGGCCTCCTCCTCGGCCTTCGGAGGCCGCGTGGCGGGAGGAGATAAGAATCCCCCCCTCACCACCCGGGATGGGGACGCTCCGGAAAGATACAGCAGGGCGTCCCGAGGGAGAGGCAGGAGAGCCAGTCAGGTAACCACCGCCATCCCCGCCTCGCTCAGACCCAGGGGAGGCAGCCCAGGACCCCGAGCGCAAAAGCCCGGAGAATGGGAACCCCCAGAAGCACTGGACTTCCACTGCTCTCCGCATTTATCAGTCCGTGTACATGCAATTATCTCTCCGCGGATATCTCTCCCGTGTCTTCCCTTCACCTCGGGTCAGCAACACCTATTGTCTGTGGGCCGTTTTTAAGATGAATGTGCAAGAGACCCTCAAACTCAACGGGCCCCAAACTGAACTGTCTTTCCTCAAAAGCAATTGTTTCTTCCAAATGTCTCCATTTCTATCCAAGGCACCTCCATCATCACAGAGGTCCGGGTTCCCCCGAGATACATGCGTACGCACATACACTCATGCACGCGCACACACTCGCGCGCACACACACTCATGCACGCGCGCACACTCATGCACTGCAGTCATGCACGCGCACGCACACACTCGCGCGCGTGCACGCACACTCATGCAGTGCACAGTCATGCACGTGCACGCGCGCACACACACACACACTCATGCACGCGCGCACACTCATGCACTGCAGTCATGCACGCGCACGCACACACTCGCGCGCGCGCACGCACACTCATGCACGCGCACAGTCATGCACGTGCACGTGCACACACTCGCGCGCGCACACACATGCACACTTGCCAAATCTTGGCATTTCCGCAGAGAAGGGGAGAGGTGTGAAAAGAAAGCTTCCCGGCTCTCCCTCCCCGCCTCAGCTCCTCAGAGTTCCCAGCCAGGTTCCACGGCACCCACAGGGGCAGCTGACACACCGCTGCCCCCTGGGAGGTTCCGAGAGGAGGATGCCCTAACGTGGCGGCGGATAGAAAAGCCTCCTCCAACCGTCCTTTCGTCAGCTTCTCGCTTTCCCGCGTGCGCACCGCTCTCCTCTTCCCTCCCCCGCCTCTGCTCTGCGCACGCGCACCAAGCGCCCCTTCCCGCGCCTCTCGTTCTGCGCACGCGCACCAAGCGCCCCTTCCCGCGCCTCTCGTTCTGCGCATGCCTGTCTTTTAAAGCGCCTCACCACCTTATGTACGCATGCGTGGTCTTCTCTTCCCGTTTTCTTCAGCGTTTTCCTTCCTTTGTGCGCGCTCTTGTTCTTGTGCTCTTGTCAAGTGCTTCTTGCACGTGCGTGTAGCAGCCCTGGGCGGGGGGAGGGGGGGAGGACCCAGCCTGTCAATGCCAACGAGTGGGTGAATGCTGCAATTGTCATTTCCTCCTTTTCCTCCTCTTTCTCTTCCTCCTCCCCTTCTCCTTCCTCTTCTCTTCTACTCCTCCTTCCCTCCTCTTACTCTTCCCTCTTTTCCCCCTCATCTCCTTTCTGCTCCTCCTCACCCCTTTTACCCCCGCCCCCCGTCATTCTCCTCATTCTTTCTCCCTCCCCCTCCTCTTCCTCCTCCATTTCCTCCCCTTCCCCCTCCTCCTTTTTCCTTGTTTAATTTTCATCTTCCAAAAAACTAGGACAATTTGCTTTTTCCTCCTATATAGTTTTCATTTTTTTTTTTTAATAAAACTCCGAAGAAGCAGGTTTTTAAAAAGCCGATTGTTTAAAGGAAGCCACTTGATTTTGCCTTTAAAACCAATCTTTCTGGTATTCTTTAGTCAGCCAGTCACCGCTACCCAAGCCTCCTTGGCTACAGATCTCAATGCTGACGGCCTGGAATCCTGGCTAAATGCCAGTTGCTTTGGGTTCGGGCCATACATTTTCAGTCTCCCCCTCCTAGGCCTTGTGAAGGTAAATTAGGCCATCTTTTGCCTCAGTTTTTACCTAGCCCGGTGCCACTGGATGGACCCGGCCTCAGACAGACTGAAACCTGGGAAGACCTTATTCTAGAAAGGTCTGCATAATCCTGGACTCTGAACCTAACTTGGGGCTTGTGCCTCAGTGCCCTCCAGGTGCTTTAATTGTTTCCTTGGGGGAGATAGAGGATATCCCCAAAGCCTCAGGGACGGCTTCTGGTGAAGGTTACTTACTAAAAGGCCCTTTAGCTCAATAATTCATAAGGTTTAAAAAGTGTGGAGCAAGTTGTAAGGTTTCTCAACGAAGGAACATAGAGCAGGGGGGAGAAAAAAGAGTCAAACCCACCTTTACTTAGTGCCGATGATCATGGAGCGACCCTCCCCCCCAATTTTTGGACCCCCCCCAAAAAAAAGCTCACAAAAACACCAAAGAACATTTATTCAGCATAGATTGGAATATATTTATCAGGATGAATCAGAATTAACCCAAAGTTCATCTTTGCCCAGCGCCTGAGATCTAATGAGGGGGTTTGGTTTCTCAGGCTCAGTTTCCCCTAAAAAATAAAGGTTTAGTTTCTCCTATACAATTAGTTGTCAGAAATTTAACAGCATTTTTAAGAAATGCATGAATTTAGCAGCAGCATCTTTTGGAGATTTGTGACTCAAGCAGCATCTTTAAGAGGGATGTAAAGTATCTTTTGGAGATCCATAAATCTAACAACATCTTTTGGAGATCCATGGTTGGAGATCTGTGACTCAAGCAGTATCTTTAAGAGATCCATGGATGTAAAGCATCTTTTGGAGATCCATGGATCTAACAACATCTTTTGGAGATCCATGGCACTAGTAGCATCTTTTGGAGATTCATTCAAGTGATATAAATGATTATAGGTTAATCTGCTGTGGTGGAAGGAGAACCTGGGTTCAAAAACCACCACTGAAACTTGATCCCTCTGCTCTTGGGGAAGTGAAGGACTTGACTCCATTGGTTATTTCCTCCAGAGACACTTGTTATTGCCCTAGAATCAGACCTGAACCTTCAAAGAAGAGAAACATTTGGAGAAGTAGAGGTGAGGAGGGGGTTGGAAGTAACATGACAGTGGACAGAGCACAAACTTCCCTCTGATTGGCCACCTTGACAAGTCATTTTGTCATGTCCTCAATTGTAAATGAGGTCTGAGGTTTATGCTCCTGTAATGGACTGGATAACATGCATATCTATGAAACATGAAGTCTTGAATTCAGGGAATAGCTCCAGTTTAGTTGAAACAGACCTTTGGAAAGGGAGCAATATGAAATAAAATATATGGAATAAAATGCAATTATGAGTTTCTTTTTTGATCGGATCTGTGATTGCACTTCTTTTAGGGAGCAACTAGTGAGATCTCCTAGTAATTACTCTGATCTTAAAGAGGTGCTCAGCAAAAGACTTGAATTAAGGTCTTCCTAATTCTTAGACCAGCACTTTGGCCACTGTGCCATGCTGCCTCTCTGGTGTAAATATATATACACTGGATAAAATATAAACTTTAGTCACATATATTTAACCTAGAGGCAAGAGGGAGTCAAATGATAGTTTATATCAGGGGAATGACCTATGTGTCAGACCTATGACTTGCATCTATTTAATAGACTGTATTGGAGTGGGGAGAGCCTGGAAACGGCACCAAATTAGGAGGCAAGACTAAAGGAGGCTGTGGACCAGGATGGCTACTATGTGAGTAGAGAGAAAAGAACAAATTTGAGAGATGTTGTAGAAATAATAAGATGTAGAAATGATAAGAAATAATAATTGGATATGGTAGATAAAAGAAAGGGAAGAATGGAGTGTGACTTTGAAGTTGTGAAGAGTGGTGGAAGGTAAGTTTAGGAGAAAAGGTCATGAGTTATCTTTGTTATTCATCAAATGAGTGACCAGATACAACATTAAATTTCTGTGATGAATTTTCAAAACTTAAGTGTAGGTATTCTACTTTTATTGATTCACTGCTTCCTGTTATGTAGGGCCAGTTTAAGATTCTGAATCTTATTTGTAAACTATTCCTTTCTTTTTTTAAAAATTATTTATTTTTTGTTACATTTGAGTTCTAAACTGTCTTCCTTCCCTCCCTCCCCATTAGAGAAAGCCACTACTGATAAAGAATCTCTCTCTCTCTCTCTCTCTCTCTCTCTCTCTCTCTCTCTCTCTCTATGTGTGTATATATATATATATATATATATAATATATAAAACTCTACTATATATACTTTTGTTTATCAGTTCTTTCTCTGAAGGTGATAAATCTTCCTTCATTGATCCTTTATAGTTTATTGAGAACTTAGGATATTCATAATAATTTGATTGTTCATAATTATTCTTCATACAATATTGTTATGGTATACTGCAGTCTCTCCTCACCTTACTTTTCATTATTTCATACAAGTCTTTCCATGTTTCTCTTAAGTCAACCAGCTCATTATTTCTTACAGCATAATAGTATTCATCACAATTATGTATCATAACTCGTTTAGCTATTCCCCAGTTGCTGAGCATTCCCTCAATTTCCACTTCTTTGCCTCCACATAGAGAGTTGCTGTAAATATTTTAGAATATATATGGCTTCTTTTACTTTTTTCTCAATTGCCTTGGGAATAATGTAATAGTAATAATGTGGGGTTAAAGGATATTTACATGCTTATAATTCCAGATTGCTGTCCAGAATTGTTAGATCATTTCACAGATTCGCCAAGAGTGCATAATATCCCAATTTCTCCCCCTCCCTCCAACATTTGTCATTTTCCTCTTCTGTCATTTTAGCCAGTCTGATAGGTATGAGATGATATATTTAAATGATTTTAATTTAGATTTAGAACATTTAAAAATATAACTTCAGATACTTTTGATTTCTTCATTGAAAAACTGCTTATCAATTCTCAATTAGGGAATGACTTATATTCCTATAAATTGTGACCAAGTTCACTCTCTATATGAGATATGAAACCTTTATCCAAGAAATTGTCTATATACCCTCTTTCAATTTTTTGATTTCCATCTAATTGTGGCTATGTTGATTGTATTTGTATAAAACCTTTTTTCATATAATAGAATCAAAATTATCCATTTTCATCTCATAATGTCCTCTCCGTTTTGTTTATTCATCAATTGTTTTCCAAACCACAAGTCAGATTGGTACCATGTTCCACACTCTTCTATTCTTTTTTCTTTTAAATATTTTTTTCTTCTACTTTCCTTCTGATATTTTCCTTTATTTCTAGGTCATTTATTCATTTAAACCTTATCTTGGTAAGTTTTATTCAGTTTCTGTCAGACTGCTTTCTGGTTTTTCCAACAATTTTACCAAACAGTGTGTACCAAATAGTGATACAACAGTGTACCAAACAGTGTCCCAAAACCTTAAATCTCTATATTTATGTAACACAAGTTTTATTATTGTATATATTACTTGTGAAATTTAAAGAAAGAAAGATGGGTCTCTTTCTTTTTAGATATTTTGGAGTAATTATTTCCACCTGGTTTTAGATACCATGTACATCTTTAGAGTAGTGTTCCAAAACTTTTGATTGCTCATCCCATCAATAATTTTTTAAAGTTTTGCTCCAATATATTTTTACTTATTTATAGATTATATAAATATAATACCATACTAATAATTATAAAAAGCACAAAGCTGAAATAGCAATTAAAAAGATAGATAAAATTTATTACTTCTTCAAAAATGTTGTGATATTTTTGTAGTATATGACTGAAAGTTGGATATACTTAATTATTTTTTAATCATTTAATATTTTGAGATACAGCAATTAGAAGGTCAGTGTCTGTGTTCAGTTTGTATTGATCACTTGATTTCAATAGCTGTCATACATGAAAAAAGATATCTGACAAAAATGTTGTGGTCATGAAAATAATTCATGATACTTTTCCCAATCCCATCCACCAATTATGCACAAGATTTTGTTGAAATTCAGTACAATTCTCTCTTCCTTGATATAAATGAGTTGTTTTTGCAAACTAATTATGATGCCTTGATTTTTTATATTTTTAACAAGTAGGTTCAAAATTCACTGACACAATTTAGAATTTTTTTTTTACAGTTTGCTAGTGTGCAATTTTTACATATGACATTCAATTAATTGTTTCCAGCAGTTCAGAGAGGAGAGAATAAATATATTGGAGAAAATGGTAGTGAACATTTTAGAAGTTACAGAGAGATCAAGGAATATACAGACTGAGAAAAGACTTTCAGATTTGGCAAAGAGAAAATCCTCGCTAACTGAAGACAGCGGTTAATATAGTTGAGTGATAGGCAAGGACGGTGATGAGGTTGAAAATATGGGAAAGATGACAATGCCCTTGATGAAAACTGATATTGAGGGGAGAGATAGATTTGAGGATAAAAATAATATGAGATCTGCAGTGAAGATCACCAGTTGTCCATGTCTCTTCTTCCTATGTCAGTCACAATTTTGACACATGAAAAGTGTATGTGTAGAGAGTATTATTTATTGATTATTTCCTTCAAGTGCAAAGTTGATCTGCTTTTGGTAACCTTATGGTTACCAATGGTTACCGAATGGGGATGGAAAGTGAGGGAAAGCTACAGGGACATTGAGGAGGGAGGTTTTGCCTACTGGATGCCAAAGTCCTGATTGGGTTCTAATTGCTCTGAGGGCATCATGTTTATTACAAATGTTCAAGGACCAGAATGGAGATATAATAGGTGAATGGAGGTTAAGTAACTGTTTTAAATGAGACAAAGACAAAATTGGCTATTTTAGGGAGGATGGATGGAATTCATCTCACCTTCTGGATCACAGCCCTTTTATTCATTCCACAACCATAGAGGGTAGGGAGCTTGCTACTTTGCAGACCATTACTGTAACATCCCTAGTGCTGCTCAGTAGACCTTTGGAAAACACACAGAGCTTTGATAGGAAAATTCATGGCAATTTATTAATCACTACATTCAGTCTGATGAAAATTAAAGTTTACTTCTCTGATCTTGATCTTCAAAGACAGAAGACTTAGGGCAGTTTATGTTAATGATTCCCTATGAAGATTGTATTTTAAAAAGGAAGAATTTTTAAAATCTTCTCTGTGTGTGGAGGGAAATGTAGATTTTTCTTTAATTTATATTAAAAAATAAGCCAAAGGACTATTGATTGCCTGCAAAGCATATTTGCTAAAGAATGTGACAAAAGTCAACACCAGCATGGGCCGGTTGGCTGTTTTTTCCTGATTTTGACAACAGGTGCATTCAGAGCTTTTGCTGTGTTTGCTGCAGAAACCCACATTGGCACATCTACATTCAGGGAGTTGTATAATCAAGGAATTCAGGCAAGGCTGCCTGGCCAGTCATCTGTGAAGTGGGATCAGAGTTTCCAGCTCCCTTCCATCTCCATTTCTCAGAAAAGAGAAATGAACATTGTCATCTCTTGGAATTTAAATCTCCCAGGATTTTTTAATACAGAAACCAAACAGGACCAAATAGACATAAGTATAAGAGCCCTAGATGTTTTCCTAGTGGTCATAAGAGAAAAATGAAAAACAAAAGATCCATTTCATTTTTTTCCTTTTTGTTTTTGGCAAATATCAACAAGAATTACTGCGTCCTAATACAAAGAGTAAGAGGACTGCATATAAAACTCTGAATTTCCATTATGTATAACATTTTCCCCTCTATTTCAAGTTTAAAATAATAGCTCTTACGTTTCTCATCTGTGTCCTCTTCTGAACTTGTCTATCTACCCTGTTATGTTTAAATATTTAAAATTATTTAAAATAAAACTTATTCAAAATAAGTTTTTATTGATGTCTTCTAATTTTTAAATCTCGCTTATATCTCTCACTCTTCCCCATAGAGCCATTCTATAATAATAAATAAAAAAGGGGGAAAAAACCCCATTGCAATTATTGACCAATACATTGAAAAAGTCTGAAAACACACAATATGCAATACTTGTGGACCTCCTACCTCCATAAAGAATTGAGGTAGGAGGTGTTCTTTCATTTCTCTTCATTCTTGTCCTGCTTGATTGTGCAATTTTATTATTCACTTTTATTTATTTATTTACTTATTCATTCATTCATTTGTTTATTTGTTTGTTTATTATGTAATGATCCTGTGTACATTGTTGAGGTCTTTGTGTATATTGTTTTCTTGGCTCTGCTTTTTTGACTCTGTATTTGCTAATGCAGATCGTTTCCATCCTTTTCTATATTCATTTCAAACTATTTTCTCACAGCACAGTAGTCATCCTTTACATTTATACAGCACAATTTGTTTAGCCATTCTTCAGTTGACAGGCAGAGACTTTCCAAGTTTTGTATCAGGAAAGGTGCTGCTAGAAATATTTAGTACACAAGGGATTTTCTTATCAATAGCTTATCAATGGTATTAGCTTATTAATGGACTCTATGATTCAAAGAATATGGCCATTTTAGCCATTTTATTTGTATAATTTCAAATTACTTTCCAAAATGGCTATACCCTTGCAAAGCTCTACCAATAATCTATTAATGTGTGTTTTTTCATATCCCTCTAACATTTGAATATATCATTTTTGGTTATGTTTGATAATTTGTAACCTCAGGGTTGTTTTGTATTTTATTTCTCCTATTAGTGAATTTGGAACATTCTTTCATGTCTCTCTGTGTGGGTATGTGTGTATTTAATATCTATATATCTTGGATATGAAACCATTATCAGAGACATTTGATACAAATGTTTCCCCATTCAACCACTTCCCATATTATCATAGATTCACAAATGTCTGTGCAGAAGCTTTTCAGTTTTGTGTATACTCAATTATTTTGTCTAATTGTCTCTGTCTCTTGTTTGATTAAGGATATATCTCCTGTTCATAGCTGTGAGAGGTATATGATATACTTCTGTTTTCTTCTTCCTCTTTCTTCCCTTTTACATCATTCAGAAACATGTAGTTTATTTTCCCTGAAATTCCAGATTTGTCTCAATTACCTTTATGTTGGATCACTTTCCTTCATTTTTTAATATTCACAGAGGTCTGAACACCTTTCTTAGAGGCCATATTTCCTTCTACTATTACTGTTTTTTTAATTGATTTATCTGTTTATATACAAGGTTTTCTTCCTGAGATCTCTGGTAACTTAAATCTCATTGAGCCCCCTTTAATTTTTCCTATTGAGCTGAATCCCTCCCCTGATGATGATTTTCTTGAGGATTAGATCCCAAAGCATCTCATCCTTCTCTCACACTCAGCAATTCACGATTCACTAATCCAAACTGATTTTTGTGGGGACACAACTAGCCCCAATTGGATTCTGGGGTCTTTTCTCAGGTTTGGTGAAGTGCTATAAAACACCCTTCCTTCTCTTCCCCCACACATAAATGTTGTTCTTTCCCATGCCCTCAGTTCTTCAGTATTTTGGTCTGACAGTTCAATCCTGACATACTGACACTGCACAGAGAGGGATTTCTGTCATTTAAAGTTTTGGGTCTCCAAGGGAGGAAGAGATGGTGGATTGAGGAGCTGAGCTCTTTTTTAATGTGCTCTGCTCCTTTTTTTCTGGTCCTCTGTTCTCCTCCAGAAATCTTTTGCAGTACAGAATCCTGCAGCAATGCTGGCTCTCTGGACTACAGCCAGTGTCTGCAGTTTAGAGCCTGAGTCTCCCAATCACTGGAAGGAAGGAAGGGGACTGGATTGGGGGTCTGGTCTTTGGGTTGTCTGGTTCTTGCCTCATAGCCCCTCTTCCTTTTCTGCTTTCATTTCACAAATCTATAATGTATGTTATACATTGTTATACATCTCATGTATGTTATAAAGCACTTTATATAAACTAACCCACATGGTCAGCCAATGAGATCACTCCATATACCTGCTGTAGATATTTTGACTAAAAGCTTAGGTTTCCTGTTCCACATAGACTCATGAGTGTGGGGTATATTTTACTTCCCTTCTGCTCTGGCATTTGTGATCAGATAGGAGGAGAACCAGGAGAGAGGAATATCCCAACAATCTAGAGAAGAGATACATCTAGGAAGAGATTGGAATTAAGCTTGTCAAAAACAGAAGATGAGAAAAGATCTTCAGATCTGGCAGTTCAGAGATCTTCAGTCAGTTTGGAGAGAACTCTTTCAGACTGACATGAACTGATGCTGAGTGAAGTGAGTAGAAGCAAGAAAACTTTGTACAAGATGATGTGATGATCAATTCTGATGGACTTGACTCTTTTCAACAGTGAGGTGATGCAAGGTAATTTTTGTGATGGAAATAGATGGAAAGTGCCCACCTGCATCCAGAGAGAAGACTATGGAGACTGGATATGGATCAAAGCACAATATTTTCACTTTTTTGTTGTTGTTTGCTTTTTTCTTTCTCGTGTTCCCCCCTCCCCTTTGATTTGATTTTTCTTGTGCAGCATGACAAAAATGAAGAATTGCACATGTTAACCTATATTGGATTGCTTGATGTCTTGGGGAGGAAGAGGGGAGGATAGAGGAAGACAAATTTCAAACACGATTTTGGAAAAGTAAATGTTGAAAATGATCTTTGCATGTATTTGGGAAAATAAAATACTATTCAAAAGAAAGAAAAAGAAGAAAGGAAGTAAGAAAAAAGAAAGGAAAAAAGAAAAAAGAAAGGAAGAAAAACTCTTTCAGTCAAGTGATAAAATTGGAAGTCAGATTGCAAAGGGATGAAGAGTGAATGAGAGGAAAGCTCATGCCGGCAGGGAAAGTAGATTAAAAGTTGAATAAGGGAGAAGAGATATGAGATTTGAGAAAGACAATAGCTTAAGAGAGTTGAAAGGTCTAGAGAAGATTTTAGATAATGAGATAGACAGTGATGTATTTGAAAACACTAAGAAGAAACCAATAGATAGGGAGGCATTGAAGATTAGAAAGTGGGGATTAATCAGGAAAGATACCAGGCTTCTAGGATTTTTACCCTTAGCAATTAGATTTCTAGTGAATTTATTGTTATTTAATCATCAAGTATTTATTAAATGCATATTATATGATTCAAGTAATAAATATACAAAAACAAACAATACTTTTTCTTGTCCTCCAAAACCTTTTACTGGAAGAAAGAACACAAACAGATGTATGTAAGAAAATACCATAAATACAAAGTAAAACCAAAGTAGCTTATTATTAAAGTGTCTAATTGACTATGTTATTTAGTCCCCTCTTCACTTTTTTCAAAGATGTGAACAATGGAAGCCACATATTAGAAGTGAAGGCCTTTTCATTATAATTATAGAGAGATTTTTTTGGCGGGGAGGGGGAATCTAGTTCACCACTGTAATTTTCTTAGACTGGAAAACTCTCAGTGTAAAAATTTTCATTCATGCAGATAGCTCTCCTTTAGCTCAGCAAGCTGCCTGTGGTACTGAGCGCTTCAGGAATTTATTCAGGGTCACTCATACAATCAACATGGATCACAGGCAGAATTGGAAACCTGTTCTTCTGGACTCCACTGTGCCCTGCTGTTTTTCAAATGTAATTAGATGAAATCAAATGGAGTTAGAGATTGGAAAAATGATTGGAGGCCTTTCCTGATCCCTAGCCTGACTCCTGGCATTTTGTTCTTATATAAACTACGTACTATATATAGCTAAACTCTATAAGATCTATCTATCTATTTATTTATCATCTATCTATCTATCTATCTATCTGTAACTATAAAATTCCCCAACTTCTGTTTATTTGAATGTGTTTTGTATTTACTTTTTGTGTCCCCCTTTTTTCCTTATAATAGAATAAACTTCTTGAGGTCAGGAATATTTTTAATTTGTAGGAAGGAAGAGAAAAAACACAGAAGGAAAGAAGAAAACAAGGATTTATTAAGCACCAGTTATGTTCTAAGCAATGAGCTAAGTGATTTTGCAAATATTATTGATCACACTACAATCCTGTGAGGTATGTGCTATATTACAGTTGACAACATTGAAGCAGACAGAGGTTAAGTGATTTGCTCAGGAACACGCAGCTAGAAAATATCTTGAGCTTTCCTGAAGCCCACCCTGGCACTCTGTGGGCTGCACTGCCTGGTTTCCAATATTGTAATCCCCTCTCTTGGCACAAGTTGGAAAAAGTTTTATAAATACTATATATTTTGCCATATAATCTTAAATTTTGCCACATTATCTTAAATAAATGTTTGTTGAAGTGAATTTAAATGTCAATAATTATGCCAACAGTGTTATTATTATTATTATTATGAAGTGTAATATTACTGGATCCAACCCAGCCCCTATGTGGGGCTAGACACTTAACTCCTTAAGATTCTTTCTTGAGGGTAAATATCCCCCAGTTTTTTGAACAAATCTTGATTTGAGGATAAAGGGACAGGAATTTAACATAAATTTTCAAAACAGAATCATCTTCATTGCTCTAGTCCTTTAGAAGGAAATAAAAAAGTTCTCCACTTCCTTACCACTCCTTCCTGGAAACAGTCTAATTCTACCATTTGTCCCCTCAAAAGAAAGATTTGGGTTGGAGGAGGAGGGAGATAGCTGAAAGCTGCCCTCATTTGCTCTACTCTCCAAGAAGGCAATTACCCAAAGAAAAACCCATTCTTTGATCTCAGCGAGGTGCTAATTTGGAAGATTTGGGGGCCCTTGGGACCTTAGGAAGCAGGGCTCAGTACATAAACAATGGCCTTTCTGGGCCCATTACTGGCCCAGCTTCTTCATTTACACTGGTGTTTGAAGACAGGCCCATGTGTCAATAAAGGAATTAGAGCAGACACCTCCAGCCCCCCAGCTTTATCTCAGCCTGCTGACAGGAACAGTAGGTGACATTCAGGAACAGGCTAGACTTCAAAGTTGCCCAGCCTGGGTCTTCCACTACAGACAAACAGAGTTTACTGCTCTGGCAACGACAAACAATGAGGGGAAGACCCCAGATGGAAGATGAAAGGACAGCCCCCTCTCCAGAAGAAAGCTTTCGCTTAGCACAATTCCTATTCTTCTCCCTACCTTCATTTCATTAATTTGTTGGATTAAAAATAATGGAAGCAGCTAGCAGCTTTCACCTGGGCGGTAGAAAGGGAGCCTCTCCTTTCCTGAGAGCGGGCTAAAATAGTAAATGAACTAGGAAATATAAAAGTCCGAAGCATCACCTTAATCTCTGTTGGGACAGAATTTAGGTGCTAGTGAAAAATAGAGGTAATGTTCAGAGACGGAAATGGAACGCTCCCCTGACCATTCCAGCAGCCTCTTGTCCCAGCATCTCCTCCATTAGGCTGGGAGAAGGAGTCTCCTCTCTCAAAGGGTGCCAAACTGTAAGGGTCATTGTAAAGTACAAGGGGAACAGGGTTTGACCTTCTTGGCCACTCTCCTTGGCAAAGGCAGGAATGACACCTGCGATGGAGCGGGGACAACTGGGGAGGAGGTTGTGGAGGAAACCAGGAAGCTTGGGCTAGATGACCTTGCAGCTTCATTGCAGGGGAAGGGCCTTGTATTTGCCCAAGGTGAAGAGGGCAGGGCAGGGCAATGGCAGGAGCTTGGACTGGAATGGGCTTTCCTTGAGCCTCAGGCCCTTAACTTGGCCTCCTGTTCCTACTCTGAAAGGAGGATGTTGGATTGGAAAAGCTCTGAGGGCTCTTTCAGGCCTGGAGCTAGGATCCTGCTATCTCTTTGCCTCCTTTCCTTCAGCATTCCAGGAGTTTATTTCATTGTTTATAGAAGTCAGGCATTTTGACATGGTAAAAATGGAATACATGATTCCCAGTAGGGTGCTAAGTGCCCTCTTCATACCTTCCTATCTTTCCAGTCTTCTTACACTTGATTCTGCAAAGGACTCTTATTGCCACACTCCATGACCCAGTGACACCATTGCCCACAAAGCTCCATTTCCCAAATCCAAGCATTTGTGCTGGCCATGCTCTGTGCCTGGAACTCTTGCCTTCCTTTACATCTCAGTTAATGTTCTACCTTCCAGGAAAAGCCTTTTCTCATTCCTTCTCCATGCCAGAGCCTTCACTCTGGGATTATTTATCTTGAATGTCTCTTGTTTGTACATAAGTGTTTACATGCTGTCTCTCACATTAAACTATGACCACCTTGAAAATAGGAGGAGGGTTTGGTTTTGCTTTGATTTGTTTTGGATACTCAGAGCTTAGGTCAGTGCCTGGAACAGAATTGGTCATTAATTAATGCTTTGTTAACTCTGTGTATACATCAGTCAAACTATTATTTAATTAGCTTTTATTAAGTGACCGGAAGTCTGCCGTGTGTTGGGGATGGAGATTAAAAAACAAAATGAAAAAATGAAATAATACCAGCTGTCCATATTTGCATGGAAGCTTCCAGAGTAGAGTGATGTTATTTTTCACTGACATAATTTTTGGTGACATGATTTTTCTCAATTGTTTCATTTTTCAAGATGGCATCAATAATTCCTTTTTGCTGGGATTACCTACCTTCCATTAACACTTTATCTGGTGTGTGTGTGTGTGTGTGTGTGTGTGTGTATGTGTGTACATACTCCACATATACAGTATATATATATATATAAAGACAGATAGACATGTATGTATATTACAATGGGAATGATTTGGGCTTTGGGACCAAGTTTTTGTCTTTCTTTGTATCATATAATAAGTACTTGATAAATGATTGTTGATTGGTAAGGTGCTGTTGAACAGTAGGGACACATACAGATCAGAGAGAGTTTTTGTCCTCAAGGAAATTAGATTCATATGTGTGTGTGTATTTTTTTTTTAAACTAGGACCTTTACAATACAGATTAACACCTACTCTTCAATTTGTGATCTTAGTGAGCTGCCTGGTCCCACAGCCAGTTTGTGTTAGCATGTAGGCATGAAGCTTGGTCTTCCTGGTGACCCAGCTCTCAATCCACTATGCAACGCTGCATCTGTATGAAGATGTCTCCCTTCTTTTCTTCCTTTGCTTTCTTCCCTCTTTCTTTCCCTCCTTTCCTTTCTTCTCTCCTTCCTCTCTTCATTTTCTTTCTCCCTTCTTTCCTTCCTTGTGTATTTCCTTCCTTCTTTCTCTTTCATCTATTGATCTGTTTATGTGTATATGTGTGTGCACACACACATATATTCCTATGCATGTGTATATACAAGTGGATCCATATAGATATCCCAAATACATGAATCTTTAGGTTCTGCAAATTTTTTTTGTCTGAATAAATAGTTGGTGACGTGAACACTCCATCACTCATCTGTGACCTAGAAGGTTTTGCCTATTGAGTGCTCTGAGACAATTAAAGGGTATCTGTCTATCTTTTTAATTGCTATTTAAGTTTTGTGCTATTTATAATTATTAGTATGGTATTATATTTATATAATCTATAAATAAGACAGACTCACACACACACACAGAAGTGACTACCACATAGTAGGTATCAGGAGCTGGGAGCCAGACCCAGGAGTCTGGCCTCTATCTATTATTCCCTGCTCCCCCTTTTAGCAGAAGCACTCTAACGTAAAGAGTTGACCTAATCCTGCCTCTGAGCTCTCCTTGGAAAAGTCAGGAGAGTTCAAATCTGATCTCACATGTGTTAATTGTGTGACCTTAGGCAAGTCACTTAACCTCTCATTGTCTGAGTTTCCTCCTCTGTCGAAGCTACTAAGAGCACCTGCCTTGCTGGTTGTTGGAAGAATCACATTAGTTAATACCTGTAAAGCTCCCAACACAGGGCCTAGGAGGCTGTTATTAGCTCTTGATGCTTGATCCTCGGCAAGTCCTTTAACACCCCAGGGGACCTTTTTAGGCTCTAGAACAGTGGTTCTCAAACTTTTGTTTTCAGTATCTTTATCCTGTTAAAAATTATTGAGGATCTCTCCAACGAGGTTTTGTTTATCTGGATTATATTTATAGAAATTTACCATATTGGAAACAAAATCTGTTTTTGTATTTGTAGACCCTCTAAAAGGATTTCAGAGATCCCTGGGATTCTCTAGACCATACATTGAGAACCACTGTTCTAGAACAGAGGGAGGGTGTTCAGCTGCTTTGGCAAAAGAGCTTCCACTTGTAGGAGTTATTATCCCAGTGAAATCATAGATTTGGCTCTGGTCTCCTTTCCCTTTTCTACAAAATAGAACAGTCCCGCCTATCACAAATTAACTAAATCAAGTTTCCCACAAATTGAGATCATAGCCCAGAAAATTAAATCTAGAATAGTTTTGATTAATTACCTGTAATATTTGGAAACTAAGACTGGGTGAATTTTAAGTAAAAGCAAATCAAAGGTAAGGAATTCAAGCTTCAACAAACATGAAAATGAGAGAAATTAAAATTAAAACAAGGATGGGTTTCTCATTTGTATCCAACAGATTGGCAGAAATGACAATAAAAGAAAATGACAGTTATTGAAGAGGTTGTGGCAAAGTAGGCATGTTAATGCCCTGTCAGGGGAACCACGAATTGCCCCAGCCGTTCTGGAAAGCACTTTGAACGATAACCCCCAAATCACTAAACTATGCATAGCCTTTGAACCAACAATACTAGTACCAGGCCTATACCTCAGAGAGATCAAAAGAGGAAAGGATCCAGATGTACAGAAATATTTATAGCAGCTCTTTTTCTAGTGACAAAGAACCAGAAAATTAAAAGCGTGCCCATCAACCGGGGGATGGCTGAACAAATTGTGGTATATGAACTTAATGGAATAACGTTGTTCCATAAGATATGATGAAAGGAATGACTTCAAAGAAACTTGGAAAGATCTGTATGAATTGTTGCTAATGAAATGAGCAGAACGAGGAGAACAATTTCTTCAACAACAACAACATTATAAAGAAAAATAAGAAAGAAAGACTTAAGATCTCTAATTGATGTAATCACCAGTGAGATTCCAGAAGCCAAACATCTTCTGACACAGACATGATGACCTGAAGGTGCACAGTGAGATACATTTTCAGATATACTCAATGTGGGGATTTGTTTTGCTCAATTTTGTATTTCTGTTATAGAGATTTTTTTGTTTCTTTTATTTTCAAGAAGTTGAAGAATACATCAGGGGAAATGGATAGTGTTATCAAACGTAAAGAAAGTAAGAAAAAAGGATCATTAAAGCATTTTTAAAAAATACATTGAAAAGAACAGAAAAGAAATTGATTAGAGAAACATGAAAAAAGGTTTGGAAATAACATGCTAAAGAAGCATGAAGTGAGTCTGGTCAAGTCTTTTTGCAAAAGGTAGGATTTTAATTGAGATGAGAGGAATCCAGAGAAACCAGAAGGCAAAGATGAGGAAGGAGAACAGTGCAGACATCAAGGGACTGCTAGTGAATTCAGGGATGTTGAAAATGGCAGGGTAATAGGAAGAAATACAGCATGATCCTACCACACACTCCCTCCTCATAAACTTCTCCCTTACAGATCTTCAAAATGTACCAGGTTGAGTCCTGACTGGTAAAGCCAAGGAAAAGTCACAGTAATTTTTTCTGTCCCATCTTAGTACTAGGAGGACAAAGAAATCTGTAGGTATGGGTCTGGTTGGGAATTTTCCTCTCTGAACACCTAAGAACTGAATGAAGATCTAAGCTATTTACCACATCAAGACAAGTCCCAGACCCATATTGGACACTGAGACTTTTGTGTAAAGTTCCAGAGCTAATGCTAACTGGCAGCTTTGTGACCCAGTTCTGGGTCATAGATTCAGGGCAGACTAAGGAGGGAACCTGTAGCCTGAAGTGATATTTCAGTATGATGATTGGCCATACACCCCAAGCTATGCTTTGAAGAAATTGAATAAATTTAGAAACAAGTAGCAGCTGAATGACAGATCTCAGGAGAAGAGCAGGGTCTCATTACCAGTTTCTGGTCCAATCTGATATTTCAGAAGACAAAGTATATGGATTTACAATCAAGAATAATTCACCCAGCAAAATCGAATATAATCCTATAGGTGGAAAAAAAGTGATTTTTAATACTTGGAAGAGGACTTCCAAGAACTCCTCATCAAAAGACCAGAATAATGTAGAAATTTTGAATTGCAAACATAGAAATCAAGAAAAACAAAAAAGGGTAAACATGAATGAACAAATGCAAAGAATTTAACAATTGCTTACATTTAAAAAAAAAAAAAACATGCTGAATTTGTTGTGCTCTTGAGAGAATCAAGTTGTACATTGAACATGTGACTATTAGGTCCCCTTTCTATTTTACTTTGGATGCAGAAATGCTCATTTTTATGAGCATTTAAATGGTATTTGTTAAATTCAGAAGAAAAAAGTGAAAATGTTTGTTACTTAAGTTCCATTTAATTCTAAGTAAAAGTGCTACCTGGTCTTGATTTATTTAACACACTTATGTCTCCTTAGGCAAAATCAAGTGAGAAGTTGAGGAAATTATTCAGAAAATGTAGGTGAGTTTGTCCTAAATTTACCCAAATTAGATCATTATTTTCACCTTGCTTTAGTTGGAGAGAAGTGACAGACTAGGGGGAAAAAGCATGTTTAGTTTGGGAGTTACTGATGGGCATTCTTCCCTTCCCTTTTTCTTTCTTCCTCTTTTCTCCCTCTACCAAAATTGCCTTGAAACTTGACAGGGGAACCTTGCTTTTACTGGGAGATAAAAGGAATTAAGATTATTTGTAGAGTCATCAATCTACATAAAACTGGAAGGGACCTCAGAGACCAAAATAGACCAACCTTTGTACAGATGAGGAGACTGAGGTCTGGGGGAGTTGTGTGTTTCCAGCCTTTTCTTTGCTTAATGTGGTTTCTCATTTTCTGCCCTTATTTTTTAATAAGCTAGGAATGTCTGTGATGATTCTGATTTGGACGAGTCTTCCTCAAGGATATTTAAACTTCCTTTCACTAGCTAGGTTCTTAAATCTGCTCTAGCAAAACGTTTTTCTCTCCATACTCAAGACTTACCAACTTCACTCCTTTTCCCATTGTGGTGAGAAATTATGCCTGTAACAGCAGTTTTAAAGTTTGCAAAATAGTTTACAAATATTTCTAGTGATCCTCACAACTCTGAAAGGGAAGTACTATTATTATTTCCAATCTACAGTTAAAGTAACCGAGGCAAGCAAATTAAATGATTTCTTAGGCTCACATAGCAAGTAAATGTCTGAGGCACGATTTTAATTCAGTTTTTCATGCCACCAGTTGTTTTGTCCAAGGGAAAATCATCATGTGTATGGAGATAGTAAAGTTAAATCTTGAATCGATGGTTTGTGAAAAGAAGGGAAAGGAAACTTTTATACTTTTGAAGTTTCACGAGTGTTTTCTGTTTGGGGTTATCTCTAGGATTCAAGAGTTTATACAGGAAATTTAATGCAACAAGCTTTTCTTCAATTCTCATCACTGCTGGGCTATTCACTGAATCAAAGTCCAAAATTCTGAGCTAGAAAGGATCTTCCCGATTATTCAGTGATGAACAAACTAAAGCCTGAAGGTCAGGACTCATATTCAGTCCCTGGAACTTAATATCCTTTTCATTCTTTCTCATGCTGTCTTCTATCACTTGTGATTTTTTTTTTTCTTTTGCCTTTTCTTTTTATTCTGAAATTAATGCCTTTCCATACACAAAACAGATCAGAATAAAGCAGATGCAAATCTTCCATCTTTAGCCCATTCTAACTATGCAGAAAATCTCAACATGTTATTTTCAGATCCATCTTCCTTATCTGGGTTTCCTACTCATTCTCTTCTGTACATTTAAAATGTACATTTAATGATCTCTTCGTTCTTTTTTAAAATTTTGACAACTATCACTATCCTTCAATTTCTATTTTCCACAAAGTACCCCCAGATAGAAAGAAAGAAAAAAAAAAGCTTTTTATCATGCAAAACAAATTTTGATATCGACCATATCTGAAAATGAGCAACATTCTGTACCTTTACTTCATTTTCTGTCAGAGGATAACCAGAATTTTTATCCAGTCCCCTGGAATCTGGTTTGGTCATTGATCTGTGTTCTTGTCTTTCTTAATTGTTTCTCTTTATAATGTCTTTTGCAGAGTTGTATAAATTGTCCTCTTAGTTCTGATCATTTCATTCTCCTGCCTATTATGTACATAGTAAAGATTTATTTCTGTTCTAAATTCCTTTTGTTTCCTGACTGATCTTCCCTCTGTGGCACAGTCTTGAGAAATTTCCTTGGCAAGACTGTTTCTGTACCATAGAAGGAAATTGTAGGATCCCTTTTCTTGTTTTTGCAAATTCTTTATCCAACACTGAAATTAATTGGTTTTTGGGTGTTTGACAGAATTTTCTTTTAAATCCTTCTAGTCCTGGGTTTTGTTTTGGTAGTAGTAATGGAAGAGCACTTTTTTTTGGAAACTTATTATTAATTTTTTTCCTCTGAGAACTGTTATTTACATTATTTCTTGTTCAATGAATTTGAATAGTTTATATTTTTGTAAATATTTATCAATTTCATTTAAATTCTTATTTTTATTGTCTTATAATAAGGCAAAATATTTTCCATTACTCTTCTTTATTCTTCATCTGTTGTGAATTCTTTTCCTGAACATTTCTTCTTTTGTTGATGAAAGTTATGGAGATGCTAACTTTCTACTCAGAAATGTTTCGACTGTATACCCTCCATTTTTGATGTATTGTGTGAGACTTGTTACTTTCTTTAATGAAATTATCTATTTTTTTGTGTTTTTTACCCAACATTTCTTTAAGTTAAATCATTTAATCTCTAAGTTTTATTGCTTTCTCTAGAGACCTTTGTTTTGTTGAATATTTTGTTGCTTTGTAATCAGTAAAGAATATGTTTAGCTTTTCTACTTTTTTTTTTTGCATTCAAGTTTTTGTGACCTAATGTAAAGGTACCATCCAGTGCTAAAAATACTTGTACTCCTTTCTAATCCTTTCAGTAAGTTAGTGAGTCTATTATATCTAATTTTTACAAAATTGTATTCATTATCTATGATTCCTTTAAGGATTATATAGTTGTTGTATATAGTTTATTGTAATTTGCTTTTGCCCCCTTGCTCTTTTCTCTCTCCTTCCCCTTGTCCAGAAATTCAATTAGAAGTTTTTACCTTTTCTTTACTTTTAAGTCCTACCTTCTGAATCGAAAGTTTATTTTGTTTATGAATCCTCCTTCCCTTAACCTACCCTTCCTCTTCTCATTCTTTATTTCCTTTTCCTACTTTTTCTGTTTTTCTTTTGAATTGGACATATTTCAATACCTAACTTGATATGTTCATTCTATTCTCTGTTATATGGTTCAGATTATAATAAGGTTCAAGTGATACCCACTTCCCTCTTACTTATAGAATTTATTCCTTATGTGAAGCAGTAAGTTCTTTCCATTTTATTCTCTGGTATGCCAGAGAATGTCTCTCTGTCTCTTTCTTCCTCTCTTTTCTTTTCTTGCTTGTTCATCACACCATAACAAAAACGATTTTAAGATTCTGTGTCTTATTTAACTCCTATGATGTTAAAGATCTGAGAAGATACTTGCTCCACCTCCTCTTAGGGTGTAAGCACTTCACCTTATCTCATCTTTTCTTCAGCAATGCCTGGAAGTCCTGTATATTTCATTTAAGAATCATTCCCCTCAATAAGATTACACATAATTTTACCATGAAATTTATTAATTCTAAGTATCTCTCTGGCTCTCTTTCTCTTTTTCTCTGTCAGTTCTGTGTTCCACATTCCTCTAAACTTCATACTGTCCTTTTTTTAGGTGTTTGGTGATTCTCATTGTGGTTCCCAAATACCACAATTCTTTCTGGTGCATGCCTTCTTTTATTCTTTGGCCTGGAAGCTCTGGATTTTGGTAGAGATATTCTTGAGAGTTTTCATTTTAAATTTTCTTTTAGAAGATGTTGGGTGATTTCTTTCTGTTTTCTCTTTTTTTTCTTTTCTTTTCTTTTTTTGCTTAGGCAATTGGGGTTAAATGACTTGCCCAGGGTCACACAGCTAGGAAGTATTAAGTTTCTGAACTCAAATTTGAACTCAGGACCTCTTCCTTCAGGGATGGTGGTCTATCCACTACACCAACTAGCTGCCCCCTTTTCTCTTTTTTTTTCTAGATGGTTCTAAGAAATCTTTTCCTTGTGGTTTTTCTTATGGTGATAGTGGTAATAGTTTTCAAGTAGTCTGAGGAGTATTTGATTCCCCCCTTCCATTCTATTTTCTAAGGCAGTTGTTTTTGATAAGAGAAACAGTAATAGTAGATGTAGTAGTTGTAGTTATAGATTGTAGTCGTAGTTGTTGTTCTTTTCCTCCTTTCATTATTGTTCCAGCATTTCTTGTTGTTTCTTGGAATCATTGATTTATGTTTGTTCTTTTATTTTCAGAGACTATAATTTGTGAGGCTTTATCCTTTTTGTTAGCCATTTTGACTCTTTGAAACTCTTTTGTTATTTTATTTCAAATAATTTCTTGTAGACATTTCATTTCATTTATAGCATCAATTTCTTAATTTTGTTTTCCCCAAGAATGTCAATTAACCATGTAACTCTGTTTGAATTTGAGGCTTTCCTGATTGAAGTAGAGTTATTTTCTTCTTCCTCCCTATTTGTGACTTGAGTATTTCTGGTTCTATAAAAAATGCCCTTTATTGTTAATATCTTCTTTTGTTTACTCATTTTTCAACATTACTGTATGAATTGGGAATTTGTTTCAAGGTTAAATTCTGATATTGTTATGTTTGGGGATCTTGATGTCTTTTTCTCTGGAAAATGAGTATTGTATTATTCTTCATGAACCTAATGGATGGTTTGTGACCAAAAAAAAAAAATGGCAAAATTTCTGTTTCCTAAGCAGTTTCCTAAGGGTGTAGTCTTATTGCTTTTCTTCTTGTCTGAAATTTGCAAGCCAATGATGACAGTCTAGGGTCCGAGTAACCCAGCTGTTGGCCTGCCTTTGGTTGAAACTTCTGTCTTTTTTGTGCATCTTTTTGTGTTCCAACCATAAGATGGGATCCCTGCCTTCCAGAGTCGGATGTCAGAATTGGCTGAAGCAGACAATTTTTAGGGCACCACTTTTAATCCCTTCCTCATGGTAGGAGATGAGCAAGCTGCTCAGACACCCAGGGGGCTGCTGCATCCCAGTGCTGTTCAGTTGATTGAGAAGATGGACCCTATGGCCTGGGCTACCTCTGTTCAGGATTATGAATACAACTTCTTTGCTGGGAGTAGCCTAGAATTATTGAAGGTGCTACATGATTTCCCATATGTATGTAAATCCTCTGTGTCTTTCTTAAATCCTGGAGTGACAGCAATCTCAAGTCCAGCAGTCCATCTATTGTACCATCAGTGGCCTTACTTTGGCAGCTGAGTGGAGGATAGACTATAATGTGAAAAGACTTCAAAATGGGAGAGGAACCAGCAGGTGATGATGGCCAGAGAAAATTCATCTTCCTGAATTTAAATCTGGCCTCAGACACCTACTAGCTGTGTGATCTTGGGCAAGTCATTTAATCTAGTTTTTCTCAGAATTCTCTCACCTGTAAAATGAGCAAAAGAAGGAAAGGGCAAACCCTCCAATATCTCTGCCAAGAAAGCCCTAAATGGAGTCACCAAGAGTTAGACATAATTTTGAAACAACTGAACAAAAACAAACAAAAGAAAAGTAATAAGAACATCTTAATATATTATTTTATTTGATCCTCACAAGGCCTTTGAGGTAAGTGCTAATATTACCTCAGTTACACCTCAACAGAGAGAGATGGAGTGATTTGTATATCTATGATGTCAACAGGTTGAATAAGAACCCAAGTTTACCTGACTCTTTGTCCAAGTACTCTCTCCAAGGCTTCTGGCTAGTCTCAAATTCTGTGAGTCTATGATTTTAAAATGTCTCCTCGAAAATTATCTGAAGATTTACCAAGTTTGTCAATATAAATTTGATATTAAAACAACTAGGGGTGCTGAAAGATGTATGATTTTTTAAAGTCACTTATTAAAGCTTGGGCAGCTAAGTGATACAAGGGATAGAATTTTGGAACAAGGAAGTCTTATCTTCCTGAGTTTAAATCTGGTCTCAGACACGTAGAAACTGTGTGACCCTGGACAAGTCACTTAATCCTGTTTGCTTTAGTCACTCATCTGAAAAACGAACTAGAGAAAGAAATGGCAAACCACTCCCATTATGTCTGACATGAGAATTCCAGATGGGATCACAAAGAGTTGAGCACAACAGAAACAAAAAATCCCTCTAACTATGCAAGGATATGTTCACAGAAGTATCCCAAGAAATCATGGGAGTAGAAGGGTGATCATGAGTGTAGAAATAATTATATGATGCTTTACAGTTGACAAAATGTCTCTCTTAGCTTTTGACAAGTAAGGAATGCTTCATGATTATTCTTATTTAAAATCTCTATAATGAAGAAACTAATATGATCATGGTTAAGTGACTCATCTATGACAAAATGATTAAAAATTCTAGGTGGAGCGAAATTAGAAAGATAATGAGCTGTGAAGAAGCAGGACAGCCCAGATCTTGCCTACAGCTATTCCAATAAAGATTGAAGCACCAAAACAAATCATGATATGGAAATCCAAGAAGAAACTACAGTCCAGAAAGGAAAAGGGAGATGTCCGGTGTCCTGTAGGCAAGGAGGAGGAATTTCAGCATGCCAGCACGATGACAGAAGAGTCCCAAGAACCAGAAGTAAACTTGAAACTTTATCACTTTGACTTAAACTAAGCCCACAGAGTCTTACAGAATAGGGCTTTAATAAAGTAGGGAGCTCAGGTGATGAATAAGCCTGCAACTAGGTCACTCTGATTCTCAGACCATTGACAGGAGCTTGGGCCAACTCCTTACTTCAGTCTTTAGCAAAAATGATTCCTCTCACCATCAGTAAGTATGGATAACATGAAAATTTAGCAGACAAAGAAAAGTAGCTCTTGTTGTGAAAGAATTCAGCAGGTATCATGTCCAAATAGCAGGCTTTGTGAAGTAAGGCTGGCAAATGAAGAGAGTTTACTAAAGCTGGAGCTGGATACACAATTTGGTGGAATGGCTGCTAGGTCATGAAGTAGGATTTGCAATCAAAATTAATCTAATCAGTAAGCTTATGTGCCTACCAAAAGGAGTGAATAGGAGGCTTGTGACAATGTGATTGTCACTTGCTGGAAAACATCACATCACTATCAGTGTGTGTGCCCCATCATGATGAACCCTGATATAATCAAATACAATTTTTTATAAAAACCCGGAGAAACTCTTCTAAAAGAAAACAAAATTTTGATTCTGGGTGACTTTAACACCATAACAGGCCCAGAGCATCAGCCATGTCAGGGCGTTCTTGTAAGGAATGAAGTTGGAAACAGCAACAGCAACGGTTCCTTACTACTGAAGACTTCTAGATTTCATGGCCTTCTCATGACCAACACTGTCTTCCATTTACTTAAAAGCAGTATAATTTCATGGATTCACCCTCAGAGAAAATAAGTCAACATCACTGTAAGGAGAAGAGAAGATAGGATGTTAGAGTGACGAAGGCAATGTATGGTGCAGAGTGCAGGACTGATTACAGACTCACTCTCCAAGCTAAACATTAGCATTCAACAAAAGTGGAGACCTCAAGACAAGCTGACGACCAGAAGGTTTAATGTCAATAGATTAGAGTTACTCTTCATCAATTCATTGCTAACTTGGAGGGAAAACTGAGCAAACAAATGGTGGCAACAATGGAGCAGAAAAGAAAAGAGAAGCATTCAGAGATTTGATGTACATATTACATTTACTTATCTTCATCTGAATTATCACAAACATTAAGACTGATTTGATGAAAATAATAGGGAAATTCAAAAGCTGCTAAACTCCACAGCACTTACTAACAAGATAATTCTTCCATCTCTAAGAAAGCAGGATTTAATTCCATCAAAAGAAAAGTACAAGCAAAAGCTAGAGAGATGCAGGATTCTTGGTTCAGTAAGAAAGCAGATGAAATTCAATTTTATGCTGATAATAACAGTCCAAAGTACTTTTATTCTGTAGGCTGTTTAGAAGCCAAAGATCTATGGTGCATCTCATAGACTTAGAGCTGATGGAGTCACATTGATTAGTGATGAGGACATGATTCTGAAAAGATAAATCAAACATTTCCATAGTGTTCTCAACAGACTGCATCAACCAATGCCAAAGCCAGTAAAGTCAATCCCTCTTAAGCCAAGCTTCCTACTAAAGAAGAGATGACAAAGAACCTGATGCTGATTCTATTCCAGTTGATATTTACAAGGCAGGGAATCCCTTGCTCATGCACAAACTTTCTGAAATTTTCTGGGTTACATGGCAAGAGGAAGTTATCAGTTCAAGGATGTCTCCATTGTCCATGTCTATAAAGGAAAAGGAAATACGTTTTCCTGTGACAATCACAGTGGGGTTCTTTCAGTCATTAAAAGCGAGATTCTTTCCAGAGTCCTCCTGAATGGACTGATCCTTCATTGGAAGATGGTCACCATCTGAGAGCTGATATGGCTTCAGAAAAGGCCTAGTTGGCCAACAAGTCCAAGAGAAATGTCATGAGTAGAACAGAGGTATATACAAGTTTGTCAGTATTTGATACTGCCACTTGTGAAGGCTTGTGGAAGATCATGACAACATTTGTCCAGAGAAGTTCATTAATATTGCTCTATGATGACATGTTTGCATGAGTCCTGGATAATGGATGATGACCAGTGGAGTGAAGTGGGAGTGTGTGCTTATGTTTGTTTTTTTTTTTTCCCCGCATAATTGCTTTCAGCAATGTTGTCAGATGCCATCAACAATGTCAACAGCCATTGTACTGATGGTAAATTATTTAACTTGAAAAGGCTACAAACCGAGACTAAAGTGAGGGAGAGTTGGGGTATGTTTTTTTGTTGGCAGATGATTGCATGCTCAGTGTAGCCTCGGAGCCTGAAGTACATGGATTGCTCTGTTGCTTGTGCTAATTTTGACCCAATCACACCAAGAAAACAAGTTTCTCCACAAACCAGCACTGTGCCATCATATGTGGAACCATCAAGTGCAACACATAGAGAGATTTCTGATGCTGCAGAGAAGTTCGCTTACCTTGACACTGTCCTTTTCAGGGAGGGACACATAGATAATAAAGTTGATACATGCATTGCCAGAGCTAATTTAGTGTTTGGGAGACTCAGATGGAGAGGTGGGAGAGGTATTTGACTGCCTACCGATCTACAGAGCCATTGGGCTGACTTCATTGTCATATGCCTGGGAAACCTGGACAGTCTACTTGTGCCATTTTAGGAAACTGAATCGTTTCCATTTTTTAAGGAAGATCAGGAAGATTATCTGGCAAGAAAGAGATCAGGCAAAGGTCCTTTCTCCAGTTGAACTGCCAAGCATTCAAAATTTACTTCAAAGAGCACAATTCTCTAGGCTGGCTATCTTGTTCAAATGCCAAATATACATTTGTCTAAAGACTGTTTTATGGAGAATGCCACAGGAAAGTACTCACATGAAAGCTAGAAGAAATGATAAAAGGGCATTCTCAAGGTCTCTCTGGTTGTGAGACATAGGAGTCACTGGCCCAGGACTGCTCAGCGTGGTGTGCCCACATCAAAGAAAGTGCTGTGCTCTATGAGCAAAGCAGAATTGAAATAGCTCAAAAGAAACATGAGATGCACAAATTTAGAGACATCTCCACTCCAAATGTTCACATAGATTGTCTGTGCTCCACCTGTGCCGGGGCCTTCCTATATCATATTGGTCTGATTGGCCATAGTTGGACATATACTGTACCTCGACCCTGACATGGCAATGCCATTTTTGCTTCTCTTCAAGCAAGACAACAATCAATTGCTTATAAGACTAAGTACAGTTTTCTCAGCTTGCTCCCCTCATCAATTGGCTTTAAATGACTTTCCCAAACTTACTGCACCTTATTTTCAGGTCATTCTCTTTTGGGCCATGGTTGTCAACTACGTCTTCTTTAAAGTAGTTACTTTGTCTCTTACAAAGCTCTGTTGCTTGACATCTTCCTTGCTTAGAATACTCCCTCTGATCTGCATTTTAGAATATGCAGCCAAAGGCCCAGCTCATGATATTCATTTTGTGGGAAGCCTTTCTTATCCCGTTACATATTATAATCACACTTCCTTACCCCCAGTTCAAGATGTGGCAGGAATGTTCTGTTTCCTTGATTCCATTCTTGGAATTATTAGCTTTTATGAGAGAATGGCCCAAATGCTACCCCCCTATAAGAAGAATTTTTTGGCCATGGTTATTGGTGTACCTTGAAAATTGCTTTGTCTATTTTGTTTTTATTAGTTGTGTATATATTGCAAATTCCTTGAGATCAAGGGCTGTTTGATTTTTTTGACACTGTATCTTGAGTGTCTAATAAATGACACTGATATATAAATAAATGGACTTGAGGATTGGATTGGTTTGGATAGGATCAAGGACAAAAGACACTCTTTTTCTTCCCAAATACCCATGATGGCTTTTCGCATGCTGTAGGTGTTCAGTGAATGCTAAATGAATTCAGGCAGACCATACAAAGGAATGACTGCACCCCTGGAAAATCTTTTTTATGATTCACCTAGACTTTCGCCATATTGGTCAGCAAAAACCTTTCATAAGTTGTTCCAATGGACTCCTATTCTTGAACTTCATTTTTAAGTATGCTTATATTGCTCAAGTTGTGTTTTCTGATTCTTACTCTGGACCTTAGTGTTGCGTTGTCAAAAGTACAGGAAATAATACAGATGGGGATAATCTCCAGCCTTTATAGAATCATGTGTGGGATAAAACTGGTCATAATTGTGAGAATACTCACACAGTAGTCACACAGTTTGGGTCCAGTATGTATATGTGTGCATCTTTGTATAAAGTGACATTATGGCATTTACATTTTTTGGAATATCTATTACTTGTGGTGAGTGATCTTTCATTGCCTTAAATTTGTGGCCAATGTCTAACCACCACTTGTGGGCCTGTAGGGAGTTGAGCCCTTCATAGAAGCAGTTCTGTTGCACCACAAAGACTGGGAGGCTAGGGAGAGCATTCAGTACTTGCTCTGTTCAACAACATCCTTTGAGAGCTATAGCAAGTCTTTCAAAAGGCAAAACCAGAGATGACAAAGAAGAAAATATTCCCTAAACCCAACCAACCCCCCTGGAGTCCTGTGGGGAGGTGGAACAAGGAGGAACTGGGCCAAGAGAACTGTTTCTAATACATGAAGTCTGGGAGGTACTGCATAGTTGGAGAAAATAATAACTCTTAGAAAAATGTTACCCGGAGAGAATGCAGCTTTCATGTCCTTGTTTTGTAAGAGAGGCAAAGCATTGACATGCTGTGTGATCTTGGGTAGCTCATTTAAACTTTCTTTGTCACAATTTCTTCATCTATGACAGGAGGATAATAATGATGTTCCTGATCCTCCGTTGGAGGGTGTTATGGAAACATGGAGGGCTTTAAAAGGTAACCATGGGTGTTTCTATTTTACACACTTGGCTTGGGAGCATACTAGTGGAACACATGGATGGTTCATAAATCATTTGTCTTGCCATCTGATATTTGGAAGGCTTTCTGTAGCTTTATACATGATATGTTGCAGCAAGCTCTACCCCACCATATACTTCTCCTTTGCTCTCTGGGTGATATTTGTTCTTAATTCTTTGGAGATTAATGTTCTATATCCTGTAGCCATTGCCTTTATTAATAACTAGATTAGGAGCCTAGCACATAATATTATATAAATATTAACTATTATTATCATTACTATTATTTATAGTGAGTTTTAAGGTTTGCAGCCTGCTTTACAAATGTCATCTCATTTGATTTTCACTACAACTCTGTGAAGAAAGTATAATTATTATCTCCATTTTCCAAATGAGTAAATTGGAGTTGAAAGGCAAATGATTGATCCATGGTCACTCAGCTAGTTAGTGCCTGAGACAGGATTCAACCTCGGTTGTCTGATAATTATTTTTATCATTCATCAAAAAATAATCATAAAAAAATTTTAAAAATCATCAAAAAATCATTGAACTTAAAATATTCTTGGTACTAAGTCAGTAAAAAATAAGAAAGCACTTTTAAGGGATAAATGTTCCTTATTTCATTTACTAAAGATGAGATTGTGGTTCAAGGAATTGGGGGCAGTTGAATAGGGTTAGAGTCAGGAAGATATAGGTTTATTCCCTATCCCTTAGAACTAACAGCAGTATAACCCTGGTCAGCATATCTGTGAGCCTCAGTTTCCTCATTTGTACAATGAGGATTGTACACACAGTTCTGTTGGGAGGTTTATGAAGTTTTTGCAAACCTGAACAAGCTATAGAAACATATGCATGTTATAATTATCAATTTATTCCTTTTAACAATATCACTGAAATTCTTCAAAACTGATCACATCAGAATTCCAAGTAGAAACTAAATGAATGTATGTTGGTAAGCCTAGAACCTGGAGTTTAGGACTCTGGGTTCCAGGTCCTTATTCTGCTATTAATTGGCTATATAACCTCAAACTTACTGGATCTCTGCTTCCTCAACTGTAAAATTACTGTAAGAGTTGCTCTAAACGATCCTTAAGGTGCCTTCTTTCTTTGGATCTGTGACTTGTGAATGTAAATTGCAGTCCTGACAATGGGGATTTTTCTGCAAACAGAATATCCCAATTCAGTCTTGTATCCATTATTGCTGGTGAGCTTATTCACTCAGTTTATTTTTCAAAGATGGAAAATTTTGAAAACAGTTATGAAAGCAAAGTTTGTAATAATTCCTTAACTCCATCTCCCCTAAAACTACCCAATATTTTTCCTTTCTTGCCTCCATCAGGAAAAGCTTTCAATGCCAAGTAAAAAGTCTTAAGACAAAGTAACTTTTCACTCAAAATGGGAAATGATCAAACTCCCACCACTTTCACTTCTCCATTCTTCAAGGAGCTGAGAAACAGCTGGAGCTTTGTCAGATTCCCTGCTTCTCTTCAGAGCAACACAAAGCATGGAAAGTTTTGGTAAAAAATATTATTTTTTCCAAAATTATGAGTGGAAAAGCCTAAAAAATATTGGCACGCTGTAGGCATCCCGAGCCTTCTGATTCCTAAGAAAAAATGGAGCAGGCGGAGAACAAAGACGTTACACAACTCCCAGAACCCAAGGCTAGTGCAAAGCCATTTGTTGATCTAGCCTTCCCCATGCTTTCAAAAGAGATGGAGGAATTTTGCTATATGCCTTTTAAAAGCTGCTGAAAAGGAGTGTCATTAAAATGTTTCTGTCAGCAAGGAGCTTATAAATACACATAAATGATTATGAAATTTTTACTAATGAACAACAATTTTAGAATTGGAAAGGACCTTGGTGGTCATCTAATCCAATCCATACCTAATAAAGAACTCCCTTTAACATATTCAACATGGCGGTGGTGCAGACTTTGAAGGCCTTTTACCAAAAGAAATCCATTGATCCTGGTAGTTGGATTCATTATTGGATAGCTCTAATGGTTAGGAAGATGGGATGTTTGTGTCTCCTCCCCTTTTCCCTAGAGAATATAGGTTGTTTCTTCCTTTAAATACTTTTTTAAAAAAAGTATTTTATATATGAGAAAGCCATTTCAGTGGTCTTGTGGTTGTTGGAGCCCAACATCTATTCTATGGCCACAACTCGACATCACATTTGTGTGCTGTGAGCCTTAATGTGCCACTTTGGGTGAGGGGAATTGTGAGCCAGCAAAACAGAAAGAAGTGGAGTGATGGGAGTGAAACACAAGAGAAAACCACATCAGGGAAACCCAAACTGGATTTTTCCCATATATTTGCATATTTTCCCACTGTCCTTAGAAGATATTGGTAATGCAGTTGGTCCTAGGACACTAGGCCTTTGAGCATCCTTCCCAGTTGGTACTTAATTATTCACATTTTTTTAAACTTTAGAGTATATATATATATATATATATATATATTATATATATATACATATATATTAAAGCTTTTCATTTTCCAAATCTATGCATGGATAAGTTTTCCACATTGACCCTTGCAAAATCTTGTGTTCCAAATTTTCCCCTCCTTCCTCCCACCCCCTCCCCCAGATGGCAAGCAATCCAATATATGTTAAAGATGTTAAAATATGTGTTAAACCCAATCTATGTATACATATTGATACAATTATCTTGCTGCAGAAGAAAAATCAGATCAAAAAGGGAAAAAAAAATGAAGAAAGAAAACAAAATGCAAGCGAACAACAACAAAAAGAGTGAATATGTTATATTGTGATCCACACTTGGTTCCCACAGTCCTCTCTCTGGGTGTAGATGGCTCTCTTCATCACAAGATCATTGGAACTGGCTTGAGTATATATTTTAAAAAATTTTTCGTTTCTTTCTTTTTTGGTGAAGCATTTGGGGTTAAGTGATCTGCCCAGTTGATAAATCTGAGATTAAATTTGAACTCAGATCCTCCTGGCCAGACCACTGTTCTATCCACTGAGCAATCAAGCTGCCCCAACTGCTCCCCTGTTTTGAGTGAGATGATCATCTATAACTTCATCCCTTCTGGGAACATGGAAGGCCTTGCCATCTGCTCTCTCTCTCCTTCTGCACTCCTCTCTGCCCACAGTTATTTATATAACTTTCTTTCAGTCTTCTTTCCCAACTGGAGGATGAGCTTCTGGAGTAGGGATTTCTTTCTTTTTTTCCTCTTTGCATCCTCTGTGTACCTCTGATCTTGGCGATGAGAATTCTTAATTAATCCTTTTTCATTCAAAATTTCTTTCCTTCCGCTGAGACAAGTTTTACACTAGACTGCTTGGGTTTTTTATCTCTTCCAGCTTCAGGGGTCACTTCATGTAGCCCAGTCAGGTGCCTGGCCAAAGGCCTTGCCCCAAGCCCTCCCATTTTGCATGGGGTGCTCTTTCTGCCCCTAACCTGGGATGGGCCAAAGGCTGAAGCTTTAAATGCTATAGGAAAGCTGGGGATGCGGGCTTCGCCAGGACACCATTACACACTATTGCACATTACATATCATCACTGTACTATTTCTGGCAAAATGGCCTTAGATCACAACTTTACTGACAAAAACTCTTGTCTTTAGACACCTAATTACAACTCTTTTTTTTTTTAATTGACTAGGAGGAATTTCCTTTTCTGGAATTTTTTCAGGAAAAACAATTACCCCTCCTTCCTTCTCTCTCTGTCTCTGTCTCTGTCCCTCTGTCTCTGTCTCTCTCTCTCTGTCTCCCTGTCTCTGTCTCTGTCTCTCTCTGTTTCTCTCTGTCTCTGTCTCGGTCTCTCTGTCTCTCTCTCTCTGTCTCTGTCTCTCTGTCTCTGTCTCTCACTCTCTCTCTCTCTCTCTCTCTCTCTCTCACACACACACTCACACACACACACACACACACACACACACACACAGGAGGTATGGTCTTGCCTTGAGCTAGGAGGTTGGATGAGGCAAAGAGGGAAGTCTACTTAGAGAATTAGGCATTCTAAGCCACACACTTTTTAATGGGACTTTTCAATTTGCTTATTTTGAGTTGAGTAGTTTTGTCTATAATTAGAACATCCAGTTGACTCACTGGCGTGCTGTCATCCTACATGCAGAATGTTTTACTAAAATTGTTTCAGTTAAGCCTCCTCCTCTTCCCCCTGCGTTGGAGGTCCATGGTGGGGGGTCTCAAATCCCCTGGTTTCTGTCTTCTGGGTGATACAGAGTGATGGCTTAAGTGATGTGCGGGACAATGACCAGAGCCGCCCCTCCGCATTCCATGCTTGGCCCTCTAGAATCCACAAGGCATTAACAAAATAAGACGGAAAGCCTGGTGGCATTTTAAATATTGGAACTGATATCCTGGACAGCCACAGGCCTAGTGCAAAGGCCTTCCTTTTCTGGCTCCAGTCTGAGTCAGGCACTTCATTCCTCCCAGTTTAGTTTCTTCATCTGAGTAATGGGAACCACAATAAATGGACCTCCTTCTTTCCAGGCTGGTTGTGAGGATCATAGTAGGTAATATATTCAGGCCACTTTGGAAACATGAATGCCAATTCTTATTTTTTTGTGGGGGTGCAGACCTGTGATTTAATTAATGAAATGAATTGCTGATGTGAAAAGACTAGCAGCTAATTCAGACTGGCAACTTATTAATAATTTAGGATTCCCTAAAGCATCTGAAAAGTTAGGTGAATTGCTTGTGATCCCATTGGGAGTATGTGTCAGACTTAGGTCTTCCTGCCTCCATGGCCAGACTTCTTGTCGCTGGTCTATTCCACCTGTCTTCATCCATGTCGTTATGATGGCCACAGTCAGCATCATCATTACCTATTCACAATGAATACCTATTCACTGATTGATTTATCAGACAAGTGGGCATTTGTCTCAAGCCTGCAGAGGGTCCACATTAAGAATTTTTTTTCCTGAGGCTATCATGGTTAAGTGACTTGCCAAGGGTCACACAGCTAGGAAGTGTTAAGTGCTAAGGTCAGATTTGAACTCAGATCCTCCTGACTTCAGGACTGATGCTCTATTCACTGCACCACCTAGCTGCCCCCTTATTAAGAATTCTGTCACACAAATGCTGATGCCAATTGAAGATGAGAAACTCAGGGAAAAGAAATCACAAGATGATAGAGAACTGGAAGGACTTGAGAGACCATGAAGTCCTCAGAAGACTCGAGAGGCTTGTGGACTGGCCCAAAGTCACCCCCAGACTTCTCAAGAATCAGAGGTGTTAAGGAGCTTAGAGCCACAACTTCATGTCCGTAAGCTGGCACTCAATCTGCTGGGCCAGGCTGCCTCAGTTTACAAGGAGTTATGGACCTGATGTATGGGGGCCCACTTTCAAAGTCTACTTCAGACCTGTCCTGGCTGGGCCATCATAGGCAAGCCATTTGATCCACTCTCAATAGCCCAGATAGCTCTCTAAGATTACAGATTGTATAAAAGTCGCTGATCTAAATGAGGAGGAGGAGTTTCCTTGCCAGACACTCACCATCTCAGAGAAATAACTGTTCCAGACCAAAACTGAAAAAGAATAAAATTACCTAGAAATTGTAGCTAGGGAGTCCTATGTTACAGTCTCCCACAATGGTTGACAGATCTTCCACAGAGGCTTTATCTACCACAGATTTCGTGTTCCTTAAATAGTCAGAAATAATTTGGGGTCGAGGGTAGATGGGTCACATCCTCTGTTTAAGTTTTATTTTTCTCAAGCCCAGGAAGTCTTATATTCATTGACGCAAAGTGAATTTAACAGAATCAGGAGAACATTGTCTATGGTCACACTCAGCTGCTCTGATCAAGTGACCCGAGACAATGTCAAAGGATCCATGATGAAAAATACTATCTACTTCCAGAAAGAGAAGGGATGAATTCATAGAGTGCAGCCTGAAGCATCTTTTTTCACTTTCTTTATTTTTCTTTTTGTGTGTGTGTTTTCTTTTGTGACATGCTTAATATGGAAATATGTTTTGCATGACTTCATACGTATAATTAATATCATATTGCTTTGCTCAGAGGGTGGGTGAAGGTTAGAAGGGAGGGAGAGAATTTGCAATTCGACATTTCAAAAAATGTTAAAAATCTTTTAAAAATGTAATCGAGAAATATTGAACAAATAAAACTTAAAAATAAAGAAGACAATTTCCTCATCAGACTCACAGGGTGATCGTAGCTGCACTACTTAATCTCACAAGGTTATTTTGACTGAAGTGCTTTTTCCACTTTAAGGTATCCGGTACATATGAGATCTTCTTAACTCTTTCTTAGTCCAGGTCCAATCCTGACCCTTGGCTATGGTCCCATTGGCTACTTTCTCAGCCTTCTGCTGAAGTCCAGAATTGTCGTTCACTTGGCTTTTCCTGAGCCACAAAGGACAATTCTATAGCCCTGTCTTGACTGTTCTATCCATTCTGCAAATACCATGTTAGGGCTGCAAATCACAGCAAAAGAACGTTTGTCCTTCCTACATTTTTCCCTTTTCAGCCAAGAGGGAGGCTCAACAACAATTACAGTTTTTTGCAAGTGTTATCCCAGCTCATGCATCTCCTGGGTGTTCTTGGTTATATGTTTGATTATTCCCAGACAGCCCCAGTGTAAGTAAAATGGCCTGATTGGCCCTGCCCATCTCAGAAAAGCTCTTCTCCTCCAGGAAATGTGGAAACTGCAGTGTTGGGACTGGGCTGGGCTGGGCTTCCCCGTGGGGACTTCCTCCTGGAGGGCCACCGGCCATTAGTGTTCTCCTGCCAGACCACAGCCCTGTTTTCACATAGACATGCACATATGCATGGTGTGTGTGTGTCTGTCTGTCTGCGGCTCTGGCTGCTTCCAGAATTGCCCAGCTGGATGAGATATCGTAAATCAAGGCAGCTAATGGATAGAAGGCCTCATGTCAACTTAATAAGTTAACTTGATAGAACAACAACAGTAATAACAATAAGGAATCTGTGATCTCTTCAGTGTAGACATTCCCTCCACTGATGTAGAGCTCAGTTCATCCTCTTCTGTCACTCTTTCCGTGTCATGTCAGTTTTGCCCTGGAATTCCATGCTGGAATACGCCTTTCTCTTGATATTGGGTACATAAAAGTGGAGCCAATAAGGCTTTTTGTTGGTTACCACTCACTTTTGTCACATGATGAAGGAATAAGCATTTATATAGCACCTGCTGTGTACCAGACATAGTGCTAAGTGTTTCTTACAAATTTTACCTCGTTTTACCCTTACAATAATCATGTGGAGGAGATATTGTTATTATCTTCATTTTACAACTTGGGAAACTGAGTTAAATAGAGATTAAGTGACTTGACCAAGTTCACATAGGTACTAAATGTCTAAGATCAGATTTAAACTCAAATCTTCCTGATTCCAGGCTGGACTCTATCATCTTCCTCTGTTCATACATTTCTTTATTACTATAGTTTACTGTGATTCTCCATCATAATACTTTGTTTGTATTTTCAGTCAGTCATAAGCATTTATTAAATGTTTACCATGAGCCCCCCATTTTGTTCTAGCCTGCTCCCTCCCGCCGTTCCTCTCCATTCCTTTCTGGGTGATGCTCATTTTCACTCCTTGAGAGGCTTTCTTGTTCCAGACTTCAGAGCCACACAGTGATCCTTCTCAGTAGAGCTATTGGAAGTAGGGCCTTTGTTTTAGGGGAAAACATGTGGTGAGTTGGTACTTCAAATTATTCTGGTCTATTTGAGTGTGATACTCAATACAAAATCTATATTTACTATAATGTTAGATGTAGATGCTTAAGACCAGTTATAATGTTGGCAAGAGCTTGGAGCTTATGAAGATACAGGAAGGTTTCATCAAGCTTCTGGCAAAGCCAACTCACTGTTCCCCCTGGATCATAGACTATATGGCAAGGATCAGTTTGCTAAGGCTACTGACAAGGCCAGAATATGGATCCCCTTGGGTAGAGTCAAGGGGGGCTTCCCCATCCTGCTAGCCAGACAGCTTGAGTGAGGAAACAGGGTGGTCTGCTCAGGCTAAGGCTGGATGGCTAGTGGACAAAGCCACAGGTCTTATATTTTCAGAAGGGTAAAACTGAGTGTGAGGAGTGGCTGAAAAATGTATTTGGGGTACATATACCAATGCTGGTGCCTTCGCATTAGCTGAGCTTATCTATATTAAATTTGTGACTATATGAATATAATTATGCCTTAAAAGTCAACTGTGCTAAACTTAAATGCTTCTATTTACTTATATATTTTTATTTTATTTTATAACATATTATATACATATATGTATGATGTGTATTTAAAATGGAGGTTATTTTGCTAAATGGTAGGTACATGCCTCGTGGTTCCACACACATAGAACATGAGAGATTAGGAATATGAAACTGAGTCAGCTGTGGAAACAGCATTGCTTTGCTTTCAACGTCCATAGTCTAGTTTTCATAAGTATTGTTGTCCATGTTTTCATGGAGTTTGTTTCCATCATCACGCTTGGTTTCCAATTCATGTAGGGAGAGATGGATCAAAGATTTCATGGGTTATTAAAAAAGTATTTCATTGTCCCAAAGGCAACGTAAATAATTCTTTTGTTCAGTTCTAGTAGTGCTGTGATGGAGAGAAGCCTTGGAGTTAGAAAGAGCTGAGTTTAAATACTGCTTCAGGAACTTATTAGATATGTGACTATGGGTGAATAATCTGTTCTTAACCTTAGTTTTTTCATCTGTAAAATGGGATAATAATAGCATCTCCCTCACAGGTTTGTTACGAAGGTCCAATGAAATAATGCACACAAAGAGAAATGCAAACTTTAATGTGTTATATAAATGATAGCTCTTAGCTATAGTAATAGACTTGATAGAAATAAGTCTTTTCTTTTTAGAGTCTAGGATATTGAGAATGACTGAGCTCCGTCCCTTGAGAAGTTAACTGATCTCCAAGCTGACATCTTCCATGTCACAAGCAGCCGTTCATTTTTGGTGTATCGACGCATCTGGCATCGCGCTCCATGGCGCTGAGAGGATAGATGCAGCCCATGTGTGCGGGCAAGAGTTGTGTGCTAAATTCTGATTTTTACTACCAAGTCTGGGACGAGTCCTTGGCATTATTACTGCTGGAGTCCCCTTTCTTTGCATGGAAAGTCTCACCACAGAAAAGTGATGGGTTTTTCATTTTTTCCTAGAGCTAAAAATGAAAAGGAGATTGAGCAGACTTTTATGGACAATGGAACATATGGCTGATTCTATTGAGATGGGCCTTAGTCAAATTGCTATGCAGTATATTCATAGCTGATTTGGTTCAAGTTTGGGCTCTGGCATTTACTAATAGTCTAATTTTACTTTTTTTGAGCGTCAGTTGCCTCATGTGTAAAGTGGGAATTCAAATTCACTATTTACTTCCCAAAGCTATCATGAGAAAAGTGCTCCGTAAAATTTCATGTGTCATATAAATGTTTTTCTTAAGCTGTGTGAAGTCCTCAAACCCTGTGTTCCTCAGTTTCCAATCCTACAAAATGGGAATACATATCACTTGGGAATCAAACAGTGATAGGAGATGGGGAGGATGATTATGCTTATACTCTTCCCTTCTTAATTAGGAAAGAATCTCTGGAATAGTAAAGAACATGAAGGTCTCTTCTTATGCTTTATATACAGCAAGAGTTTAATATTCCATTCATTCATAGTATTCTTGAAAAATCTTCAGCCAGAAGATGTGTGTGTGTGTGTGTGTGTGTGTGTGTGTGTGTGTGTGTGTGAGAGAGAGAGAGAGAGAGAGAGAGAGACAGACAGACAGACAGACATACACAGATATACACAGAGAGACAGAAACACTGACAGATAAGTGGGACTGGGAAATAAAGCTTCATATAGGAGGTGACCCATAAGCTGAGTCCTGAATTGTGCTGTGAAAAGCAGCCAGAGGAGGGGAGGCCCAGAGGAATGATTTGGGAGCCTCAAGCCAGTACCACAACCAAAGGTCCATATGTTCAGATGTGATCATGGGGCCTTCTTGGACAAATTTCCCTCTCTTTTAGTTTGACCCTCACTCCCTCAACTCCAGAGACTTGATGGGAATGGTTGGTTATATCTGTATGTCCATTCGAATAACCCCTTTATATCTGCATCTGTCCTTTTCATTTTCTACTGAAGTGAACAGTGCTCTGAGGTGATGTGTACCTTTCCACTAGTGTTCCGTAAACTTGAGTAAGTAGGATAATGAGTCGTGAAATCCTGTGGTGTTTGGAGAGATGACAGTAAAAAGTAGAAATAATACCGGAGTCTCCTTTTGACAGGGATAGTTATTTTGACATGGATATAATCAAAATTAAAATTAAAATTTTGGGTACCAACCAGGTGTGTCCCAAAGATAGATGTTTTGTGATCAGTTTGGAGACCTTTTCAGGAGGATTCTAGGTGCATCAGGTAAATTAGGTTACATAGGATAGTCATTTTTGTTATATTGTCTCAGCCCAGCAATAATGAGCTCCCCAGTTATTTAAACCTATCTCTATTTCTATGAAGAGAGGTTTGTCTTTGTGTTTGGATGATTCCTGTATGTGTGTTGGTAGTTATTCTCTCAGATATTTTAAGTATTCTGTAGTTATTTTGAAGAGAATGTCTTTTTCTGTCTTTTCCTTAAGGGCATTATTGGTAGCATGAAAAACACCTATGATTTAGGCACTTGCAATGTGCCAGCTTTTATTCTGGGAAGTGAAGAAAAAAACAATAAAATGATCTTTGTCCTCAAGACAAAGTGTATGCATATTTGTGTGCCCATGTTTAAGGTTATGAACACATATTTTTGTGTACTCATGTGCACAAAGCAACCTTTATTCTGAAAATTCCATCCAGAATATCTGCAAGATATTTTCTGTTTTGCCCGCAAAGACTGAGGTGATTGGGTTAAACTTTACATAGGGAGTGTCTTTGGATCAACATCTGAAAGACTCATGAGATTCTAGGAGGTGATATCAAGGAGGGATTGCATCCCCTCCTTGGAGGAGATGATATGTCATATTTGGGAAGCAGTGAGCAAGTGGGTTTGCTTAAAATGCAGAAGGTATGAAGAAGATTCTACAGACTATGAAGGTCTTAAAATGCACAACAGAGGAGTTTGCATTGTGTTCTTGAGGAGTAAAGACAGCTTGTTGGCTGCATGACCTGAAGGGAGCCAGAGATCGCCATTATCATAATTCTGTGTGGGGTTTCTTGAGAGCCATCACCCATCACGAGTCAGAGCACTAGGTGGGAAACTAGAGATGGCCAAGTCCAAGGCTGGAGGCAAAGAGGAAGAGAGAACGTGTTCAGATTTGCATATGTTGAGTTGGAGATGTCTGTGGGACATCCAATTAAAGATGTTTAGGAGACTCTTGCTGATGAAGGACTGGAGCTGAGGCGAGAGACTAGAACTGGCTGTGTAGATTGGGGATTCATCTGTATAGGGTTGCTAGTTGAATATGAGACTTAATGTGGTCACCAAGGGAAAAAGTGTAGAGAGGTCCTAGGGCAAAGCCCTACTATGTGTCCACAATAAGTGATGGGACAAGGTGATGATCTTGTAAAGAGTAGGAGAGGAACAATGAAATGGGTAGGAAGAGAAATAGGAGGTTGGTAGCTCAAAAACCTAGATGGAGGGGGAACAATTTCAGATGTTTCTCAAAGTTCAAGTACAATAAGAAGTGAGAAAAAGCTCAAGAGAGAGGTTTCCAATGAAGAATCAGGTTGGAAATCCAACTGCAAATTCTCATCAGTTTCCTTAGTGTTTTAGGGTTGGAGATATACTAGAAGAACCAAAGAGAGAGGCAGGATTTGTCTCTCTCTCTTTCCTTGCCCAAGTCACCTTTGTCTGCGTCCTGGGAATTTTAATGCTACTCTCTGTCTTTGTTCTTTAGAGGCAGTGGAAGCCAGAGGTGTGTGTCAGGCAGGCAAATAAGTAATTCACCTTCTAGAGTGAATTACTGCATATTCTAACTATCCAACTGACTTATCATTATTAACAATTTTACTTTAAATATTATTTTATTAGCAGTATTTGAAAAAAAAGCTCATGTCTCTATGGCATTTTAACATTTATGGAACATTTTGATCACAAATGCCACATGAATTAGGAAGCATAAATATACTTTTGTGGATTTGTGATCTCTTCCCATTTGGATGTTCCCCTCAGCAATGCAGATTGTCTCCCCCCCCCCCCCCCCATTTTGGGATGTGTCCTCATGATATCTGTTATCCATTACCTCCCCTGTGTTTGTTCCATTGGGAGATTTTCCTCCTTTTCTTCTGATATCGCAGGGAATGGACATTCAGGATGTCCCCATGCCAGACCTCTTCCATGCTTTTTACCAGATCATCTTCTTTTTCTTTCACAATTTAATATGTAAGAGAAATATCACTCTCCCTATTTTATTTATTTTTTGAGTTGAGCAGTTTTATTTTTTATAAGCATATTTCTTTATACAATTATCATGCTGCACAAGAAGAATCAGGTCAAAAAAAATGAGAAAGAAAACAAAATTTAAGCAAACAACAATGAAAGGAGTGAAAATGCTCTATTGTGATACACACTCAGTTCCCCCATTCCTTTCTCTGGATGTAGATGGCTCTCTCATTACAAGATCATTGGAACTGGACTGAATTATCTCATTGTTTTCCCTATGTTATAAACAATAAAACCAACCCTCTGAGAGGTAAATCAATCACATTAAGTGCCTGGCACACTGTAGGGATTAATAAATGATTATTCTCATCTTTTCACCTCTCTTCTCCACCTCTTAAAGTCTCTATGTCTCTTCAAGGCTTGGTTTTTCCAAATTGTTAAACACTTCCCTTAATCACACAATTTCTTTATATTAATTTTGTATATGTTTTGTACCCATTTATCTGTTCATGTTGTTTCCTCTAGGAGAAAGTAAGCTCTTTGAATGAAAGGGCTAGCACACATTTATTTTTGTTTCCCTAGCTCCTAGAACAGTGTCTAGCAAGTAGTAGATGTTTTTAAAATATGCTTGAATGGAACCGATTGTGCCAAAGTCAGGATTTGAACATAGATCTTTCTGTCTCTAAGGTTTGCCTTTTATATACTACTTTATATACTTTATACTGCTTCTTGGTAGATGAATATGTCCCAAACTACGTGTTGGTCAACGAGGTCCTCTCAGCTTGGGAATTCTTTGATTCTGGACACTGAGTGATCCTAACTGGAAAACTCTGTCCCTAGTATACAACTTCAGGGAAACTGGGCTGTGGAAGTTGTCCAGATGAGAACAAAACAAAATGCTATTGATGAGGAGAGTTCTGTCTATGATTTTCAAATTAGATTTAAACTTTATAATGTTTTATATTGCTTCTTGGTAGATGATATGGCCCAAACTACGTGTTGGCCAACAAGGTCCTCCAGCTTGGGAATTCTTTGATTCTGGGCACTGAGTGATCCTAACTGGAAAACTCTGCCCCTAGTATACAACTTCAGGGAAACTAGGCTGCAACAATTGTCCAGATAAGAACAAAACAAAATGCTATTGATAAGGAGAGTTCTGTCTTTGATTTTCAAGTTTGATTTAAACATTATTTACTGATACTTCCCATTGAGTCCTTCAAGAATTCTGGAATGACATTAGGAAACAAAGACACTTATTGTACTTATCAAAATCCATCTTTTGGAAGCCCCTTCTCAGGTTGGTTGAGCCCATTGGGAGAAACAAATACAATTTACAAAACGTGTTTTATATAGATGGGCTACAGTCTTGCGGGAAGGGAGAAATGAATTCATTCTTTCCTTTACTTTCTCTCAGCTCATGACTAGTTCAAAGTAGGGGAACCAGCATAAGAAAACAAACACTTTTAGTCAGTGGGGCACATATGAACTCTGAAAAATAACCCAATTTACCTGATTTATCATTGGGTAGTTGGGAAAAATTAATATACTCTTTTCATACTTTGTTAATGTGAAAGTATATGGATGTATAGAAGGAGTAGTTGGCTTGCTAGCCTTCTGATTGATGATGTGAAATGGTTTAGAAAGATGTTTATAGGGAAAGGAAATGTTACTGAGACTCTGTTCTTTATGTAATTTTGGATGAATGGAAATATTTCATGATTCAATATTTGCAGCATAAAATTGACTCTCTTATTTCCAGTTCAGAGAGTTATAAAGCAGGAAGGAACTTGTCTGTATTTTTGGGTGTAGAGGCGCCCCTAATTATGAGTCACCAATGGGATGTGGCAGCCAAAGAACTGAATGGGAGCTTAACATTAGTCTGCTGTCTAGATTAAGTGGATGGGAGGTGGTGGGAGGAGGTGATAGTTCTGTGATATTCTGCTGTGGAGAGGCCACATCTGGTATATTGTGTGCAAAGTGAGACTAAAATGGGCAGGGAACTTAAAATTATGCCACATGAGAATTGTACGAAGGAGTAGGAAAAGGGATGTTAGTTTGGATGAAGAAAAAATATGAAAAAGGTAGGGGAAAGGGGAGATGGTCTCCCATATTTCAGATGGATTAAAGTAGTTCTGCTCACGTCCGAGGGCAGAAGCAAGACAAGTGATTTGGACAGACATGAAGGCAGATTTTAATGAAAAAAAATTTTTTTTAAAAAACAATATGTCTTTTAAGACCAGAATGTTTTTTGCTTTTGAACAAAGCTATAAGTGAATGTGCAGGCCAATCACCTGCTTTTCCCTCTCCTTCCATATTATAGATGAGGAAGCTCAAACCAAGAAGGAGCAAAGGATTACGCGATATTAAGTGTCCCTGATGTTGGAGATACTCAAAACAAAGGCTGGACAGTCCCTTGTTGAGTTGCTATGAAATGGGCTCATGTTTTACTTGGATAAGATGGCTTCTGAATTTCCTTCAGATCATGGGGAATTAAGTTGTCTTATGGTTTTTGGATTACTTTTAAGTTAACAAATTCAATATCTACCAACATAATCAAACTCTTTAAGATCTGATGATGAAAGACTTCTATTAACCAAAAATCTTATGTGGCTGGGCAACTCAGTGTTTTTAGTTTATTTTTCTTAGCATTAAATTCAAAGGTTCTCTTCCTGTAGGCCTGTAAGCATTTGTACACTCATAATAAACCTAACCCTTCTTGATTCTAAAAGGATATGATAATGATGCTATTAGTAATAAAACATTTAGTAGTTTGCAAAGTGTTTCATAATATTGCTTCATTTGTTCCTTGCAAGAACCTCAACTGTGGATCTTTTTTCCTAGTTTCTCTTCTCTTCTCCTTCAGCATAGTCTCTTATTAGCCTCCAAAGGTTTAAATCCATTATGGAGATGACTCATAGATCATTCTCTTTCTCTCCCTCTCTGCTCACTTCTCTTGAAGTCTCTCCTTCTGTCTCTCTCTGTCTCTGTCTCTGTTTCTTCTTTTAACACTGATTCGACACATTAAATTGGGTCTCCCCAAAATACCTTAAACTCAATATGTCCAAAACTGAACTCACAATCTTTCCCCACAAATTTCAAACATCCCTTCTTCTAAATTTCTTTTTAAAATAGAAATCCTTCCAGTCTCCCAAGTTTATAACTTCTGCATTATCCTCAACTCCACACTTTCCCTCACCCCATACATCCAGTCAGTTGTCAAATCGTGTTGTTTCCCTCTCTACCACATTTCTCACATATGGACGCTTCTTGATGCATAAATGCACATATACCATATGCTCACAGACACATGCACATATATACTCTCTCCCTTATACATATCCTCTCTCAACTACTGCCTTAGTTCAGATCCTTATTGCTGCACTAATGTTCTTGCTAGACTTTCTCCATTTCTATTCCCCTTTGGCTACTGCCAAAGTATTTTATTGGACTATTGATCTAACCATGTATTTCCCTCATTCAGTCACAGAAAGTGGCTCTTTGTTGACCCTAAGACACATATAAGACTCTCTATTTAGTTTTTAGAACCCTTCAGAGCCAGAGCCTAACCACTGTTGTACATTAGTCTCTGTCTTACATTCTATACTTCAATCTAACTACTCTTTTCTCTGTTCTTCACATAGAACACTCCATCTCCCATCTCTTTTATCTTTCCCCAAGATAACCTACTTCTAATGTGCTCACTGTTTACCTGCACCTCAGTGAGTCTTACTTTTAAAATAGAACTAAAACAACATCTTCTGCCTAAAGAAGAGACTCTCATGATTTCTACTGCTAGTGCCCAGCCTTCCATAAGCACTTAGCACAGTACTTGCTTCCTAGAAGGTACTCAATAAATACTTACTTGGCTCTCTGAGCTCCGGTCTTGCAACTGTCAACATGGCTAAATGTACCAAGAAGGTCGGAATTGTTGGTAAATATGGAACACATTATGGTGCATCCCTCAAAAAAAATGATGGAGAAAATTGACATTAGCCTGCATGCCAAGTATACCAGCTTCTTCTGTAGCAAGACCAAAATGAAGAGATGGCCTTGGGTATCTGCCATTGTGGATCCTGTGTGAAAGCGATAGCTGGTGGTTCATGGACCTACAATCCCACCTCTGCAGTCACAGTCAAACTGCCATCAGAAGACTGAAAGAATTTAAAGGCCAGTAAAATTTTCTTATCAAATATCTGTTAATTTATAGAATTAAATTTGGTTCCTTTGGTTCATAATTAGTTTGCAAACTTTTCCTATAAACATCTTTCTAAATATTTCACATCATCAATCAGAAGGCTAGCAAGTCAGTTACTCCTTCTATACATCCATATACCTTCACATTCATAAAGTCCTAGAAGATGGTGGGAATACCTGGTTCTATTTTCTCATGGGATTAGGAAGAGTTGAAGGAAAAGGAAAAATCTATACAATGAACCATAATAATTAACATGCATTGAAAAGTTGGAGATTCCAAAAACTACAATGATAATGTTTATAAAGTGCTATATAAATCTTAAGAGCTCCATTAACAATCAGGATCTCAGTTCTAAATCCAATATATTTAGCATTCTTCACCTAGTTGTCAAAATAATTTGTCTGTAAGATTTGAAGGAAACAACATTTTCATTAAACAGATAAATTAAAAGTAAATACTGTATCCTGGGGTCCTTGGATGTTCAAGGGTTCTTGATGAACTTGATGGTAAAATTACATCTTTATTTCACTATATTTGGTTTCCTTCATATAATATGTATTTTATGCCTTGAAAACCCCTCCAAGAAGGAGTTCATAGGCTTCACCTAAGTTACTCCAAGAGGATCAAGGAATAGTCCATGACAAAAGATTAAGAATCCCTCATTTAGGAGATTGAAAAACAAGTGACTTGCAGTGCCAATAGGAAAATTATAAAACTTAAGTTTCCTACTTTGTAAAAAAATACTGCTTGGTTCATCAAAATGTGGTGAAATCATTTAACAGATGAAGAAACTAAGTCTGAGAAGATTAAATGTCTTTCCTAGACAACCCAATTAGTAAGTATACTGTGGGCATCTCTGGATATATTTGCCGGTAGTCACACCACTCTGTGCCTCGGAAGACAGTTTCATCTCTTCATGACCTCTCTTTGATTGATGAGACAGACTGAGCTTTGGACAACAGATCCAGTGACTAATATGTATCTTAGAGATTTGATTTTGGCAGTCATATCAGACCTTCTGGAGTACCTGGGCCACTGGTTATCTGTAGTTTTCAGGCTGCTTCCTTTCCTCATTGGAACTACAACGAGAAAAGAGGAAGAAGAAAAGACCAGCATCAATGGATATGGATGGAACTCAGAAATGTTTATGGACTGGGATGAATCTGCTCAGGCAGATGATTCTAGGGAACTGCTGGCTGGGCTGGCTAACACAAAGAACAAACACCCTTGGCTTTTACCAAAGTTATCTTTATGTAGTTATTGTTAGGTACTTTCCCAGGATTTCATCATAGAGCACCTGAGGATTTGCAAAGCACTTGACACGTTACCTCCTTTTATCCTTACAATAACCTTGTGAGACAGGTTATGTTATTATTACCCCCATTTTATGGATGAGGAAACCAAGACTGAGAAAGAGAACAGGGATTGACTAAGGTCACACAGCTATTCTGTGACTGAGATGGGATTCGAACTCGAGTTTCTCCAAGTCAACTCTGCTACCTCGTAATCTTCCTTATTAGATTGCCTTCTGACTGCAGTAGAAATTGCTTAACACCCAAGCTCCAGAAGAGTTTATCCTAAGTGCTAGAACTAATGTAAACAGAGAATTACACTATTACCACTGCATGTGGTGTTATAATTACATCAGAATGCTGCCTGGCCACGGGTGCAACGAATGCGCCACACTGTCGCCAAGTTTGCAGATGTTGAACCTTATTTTTATGAAGCATGACAATGCCCAGCAGGATCTATTTTGTCTGATTATCCTCAAATGAAAGCAAATATTAAAAGGCAGGATAATTAAAAGTATATGCCCCGGCAAAGGACATGTCTCCCATTTCTCTTGCTGATGCTTTGAAATAGTTCAAATTTCTCTACCAGCTCTCGTGCATGGAGCACTGAAAGGATGTCTTAAATTTAGACATATGTCTTCATGCTGCTTAACGTGACAGAACAAAAACAGAGCTGGAGACCACCATGAATTGATTTCTAAGTGATGGCCCACTAGAATACACTTCTAATTCTATGGGAGTAGACCTTCATCATCAGTTTGGGGAGATGCGCTTTCGCCCAGTGAAAGCTCAATTTGCTGTTTTTAAGGTGTAGGAAGATATTCCTGCCAGCACCCAACACAATAGACACCTATCTATTTGCTCGTTTAGTTTGTTCATTTGGGAGAGTGCCAGAGAAACTGCGAGTAAACTGGATCCACTAAAAAATGGAAAATTTGTTTGCAAGAAGAGAAAGTCATTTTTGCCAGCAAGAGTAACATTCCCTTGAGAGCTGCCCAGATTAGAAAAGCAAATAACCTTATCAGAATGTTACTAGTTACAAGTAACTACTTGGGCATGACTCCCAAATATTAGCAAAAAGGGTAGCTGTCACAGTATCCTCAAAGTAGCAATCCATCAGTATTTATGTTAAATGCTACAGATAGAAAAAGAGGGAAAACAAAACCAGTCCTTGTCCTCAAGGTGTTTGTATTCTAATGGAAAAAAATTATAAACAAACAATATATACAAAGCAAACTATATGCAAGATAAACAGGAAATAATTAGAAGTAGGCAGGCACTAGAATTAAGAGGGATTAGGGAATGTTTCCTGTAGAAGGTAAGATTTTAATTGGGACTTAAAGGAAACTAGAGAGGTCAGTAGTCCAAGTGGAAAAGGAAGAACATTCAAGGCATGGTGGGCAGCCAGAGAGAATGCATAGAGATGAGAAATGGAGGGTCTTGTTTGTAAAACAACCAGGAGCCCAGTGAAAGTAAGGAGACTGAAGCGTAAGGTAAGGAGGGTAGAATGGAGATAGCTAACTTTGGGGGCTTTGGATATGGAACAAAATATTGTGTATGTGTTCCTGGAAGTAAGAGGAAGCCATTGGACTTGATCAAGGTGGGTGGTGGGGATTTATGGAATAAACAAATTGCCCTTTGGGTGAATCACTTTAGGGGCTGAATGGAGGATGGATTGGAGTGATGGACTAAAACAGGCAGCAGCTATTGCAATAATCTAGATGTGAAGTGATGAAGGCTCACAACAGAGCAGTAGCATCAAGGGAGCACAATGTTACAAAGGTGAAATTGGCAGGTCTTGGCAAGAGCTTGGATATAGGGGTGAGAGATAATCAGGAATCCAGGATTACTCCTAGGTGATGAGCCCGAGGGATTGGGAGAATAGTATTCCCCTCTACAGTGGTAAAGAAAGTAAGTGGGGAGGATTTAGGAGGATAGCTCATGAACTCTGTTTTGGACTTAGTTATTTTCAGATGTCTACTGGTCATCTGATTTGAGGGATCTGAATAGTAATTCAAGTTGTGAGATTGAAGGTCAACAGATTTGGGCCAGAAAGGAAGATATGAAAGTGTAAGTATAAATCTGACTTTTTTGTATACAAAGTTCTTTTAACAATTGATGTAATTATATATTTAAAATATTATTGAATTATTTATGTTAATAGTTTTCCTCATGCTAAATCATCCTTTCATTCCTGCTATAAATTCCACTTGATCATAATGTATGACCTTTGTAATATATTGTTGTAATCTTTTAGCTATCATTTTATTTAGGATTTTTTGCATCCATATTCATTAATGAAATCGGTCTATGGTATTTCCCCCTGTTTTTATTCTTCCTGGTTTAGGTATCATTACCATACTCATTTCATAAAAGGAGTTTATTAGGATCTCTTCTTTACCTATTATTCAAATACTTTACTTGCTGTTGGATTTAGTTGTACTTTAAATGTTTGATAGAATTATAAGTTCCTTGATCCAGCAAACCACTACCAGGTCTATTTCCAAAGATGATTAGGGACAAAGGAAAAAAACCTATATGTTCTAAAATGTTTATAGCAGCTCTCTTTGTAGTGGCAAAGAACTAGAAATTGCAAGGATGCTCGCTAATTGGTTATGGTATATGTTTGTGGTATATGATTGTGATGGAATAGTACTCTACTATAAGAAATAATGAGTCCAATGATCTTAGAAAAACATGGAAATGTTTTCATTAAATAATGAAGAACAAAATGAGCAGAAACTCAATAATGAAGAGCAAAATGAGCAGAAACAAGAGAATATTGTGTGTAATAACAGTAATATTGTTTTAAGAATGACTTTTGAACAAATAAGTTATTTTTGGATAATAAATCCATAAATTATAGGTCTAGGAAGATATTCCTGCCAGCCATAAACAAATAAATAAAATTTGGATAATAAATAATAAATATCCAAATTAACTATAAAGGACATATAAAGAAAGATGGAATCTGCATCCTGAGAAAGATACTGTATAGAGGTATGTGCAGAATAATTTTACATACAGACACACACGTGAATAATGAAAAACTGAATGGTAGAGGATGTATCATAGCGTTTGGATGATGATCTTCAGGAGTTCAGAGGCACAAGGATATGGCCAGGTGTGAGGATGCTTATCACTGAGGGTGCCAATCCTCTGCTCTCAAACAACAGTATGAGAAAGACAATCATGATATAGACCCAAGGGCTGGAAGAGCTGTGATGGGAATAAAGACGATGAGCACACTAGTTGATTTTCAAGGTCCAGAAAAGTCTTGATAGGCTGGAGTGTTGGGCTGAATTAAAGATGAAATTTGGGTAAGATGAACACAAAGTTTTGTTCTGTGATTCCCAAAATGTGCTTTAAAAGTGCAAGATGGGAGAAACACGTTGATACAGCAGTATCTGTCTGAAAAAGATATGGGAGTTATAGAGTATACAGAACTCCCTGGAAGTCAACAATGTGAAAGTTAACGGCACTGTCTGTGCATGTGTATGGCACTGTGTATGTCAGGCACTATGCTAAACACTTTGTAAATATCTTATTTTAAAAATAATATTAACCTAAAATTAATTATATGCCTAGTTACATATTATATATAATTATGTAATTTTTAGTATATGATCATATATGTATGTTTATTTAATATTAGCATAATGTTATGTTGGGTATGTTAAGAGAGACAGAGATTGCAAGAATACAGAGGAGACTGTTTTCTTGACATCCTTGCCCTATTGAGATCTCTAGAGTCTTGTGTTTAGTTCTAGCTACCACATTATGGGAACATTAACAGGCTACAGAAGGCCTAGAGCAGGACTCCCAACTTAGCGAAGGCTCTGAACCCATCTCATTTGCAAATTATTGAAGGATCTGGGCATATTTAGCCTGGAGAAGAAAAGATACAAGGAAGATATGATAAATGTCTTTGAGTACTTGAAAGTTCAATATCAAGAAGTCAGAGGGAGAAGTAAAAAGCCCATAGTTTATGATTAAATAAGGGAATTTCAAAATTCTTGTACGTGGAAGTGGTTCATATATGGGTGATGGCAAGATCAAGGATATGACCATCTTTGCTAGTAAAAGAAGGATTAGCTTCATTCTGTTTGTCCTAGACTTTAGAACAACGAACAAGGGGTAGAAGTTGCAAAGAGGGAAATTTAAACTTGGTATAAAGAAAAACTTGCTCAAAATGAGAACTATTCTAAATGTGAAATGAGTTGACTCAGGAGCATCAATCCTCACCTAATTACAAGATTTTTCAAACACACACTGGATATGTTTTAAGGGGATTCCCTTTTGTATAGGATTGTTCTGGATGGCTACAGAGGCCCCGTTAACTCTGGATTGTTCTGATTTTGTGACTCTCACTGGCTTCCCTTTCCTTCCCAACCATCTGTTCTCATCTTGAGTCTCCTGAAAGGCAGAACTGATGGGGACAATCATTGTTTGTTGAGTTTCTGCTGCATTTACCTTTTGAAGCTGGCCAGGAGGGCTCCTTTCAGCAAGCTGTGGTATTTCAGAACCCGGAGGCACCTAATCTAAACCACAGTTACATAAAAAGGTCCCCTCTGACATTGTAAAGTGGTCATCCAGTGTCTGTAAAGCACCTCAGAGATCAATGAATCCATGCTCCCTTCTTTTGCAGAGGAAGAAGCTGAAACCCAGAGAGTTATAATGACTAAACCAGCAAGCATCACATGGCTAGTGAGCAATGGAGGAAAGTAGTGACATAGCTACTGTATTTGCTACCCAGACTAGATCACATTCCTTTAATAACAAACAGCACACATAACAAAATTATTTTCAGCTGTAATTATAAAATTAAATGAATAAAAATAGCCAGAAATGTGTGCAGTCAGTGAAAATAGTCTTTTATTGAAGCATATGAATATATTACATTATATATGTTATATTTTAATATATACCATTATATATGTTTATGCATATATACATATAAAATTATGTAAATTTTGGAGAAAATAAATATTGTGATACAAATAAGGAATTTTGTAATGGATTGATAATTTAAAGTTGCATTAATATGGATATATATTTTTAAAAACACAAAAGAAAAATGTATTTACCTGTTGCAGTAATGAATTATAATATAGTTTCTGTTTTCCAGCCTGGACTTATGCAAATTTGTGACTTTATTAAAATTGATATTCCTGTGTTCAATAGACAATACAGCCACATTTGTCTATTGCTTATAATTGATAAATGAACACTTTTTTATTAATTTTAATTTTAAAAAGTTTCTTTCACATGAAACAACAAATGCACAAATACTAAGGAAAAAACTTAAAATAAATGTGATTGGCAGTGATCCAGAAAAATCTTATTTCAAGTCAATTAAAAAAAAACAAAATTAAAACATCCATAAAAGGTATAATTTGGTCAAACTTAAAAATCATACCATTGAGATAATGCTTTATTTCCTGCTTTGTTCTTTGGTTTTAAATGATTTTTAAAAATTGGTATTTTGAATATTCTATTCAACTGTGGTAAACTTTCACATATGGCTTAAAGTGTGTACTCAGCAAGCAAAAATATTAGACTTCACTATTCTCACTGTTTCACTGTTTAAAATTTTAAACATTAAGATTGTAAGTGGTTATGTAGAATGACAGGATTGTAGTCACTCACATTTTATTCTTTTTTTCAGTCATGATGCAGTCATTGTTAATTTAGAATTTACTCTTGAAACACAAAATGTTGTTCCATAGGGAATGGAGGTGCAAACTGTGTGTGAGTCCATGTGAAGTGCATATGGACAGCAACCATATATCTGAGAATTCTCCTATTAACTTTCTTGTAGAACATAATGTCTATTGTATAAAATAGTCTGAAGATGACATATCCCTTATGACTTTCTTTCAGGTCAGATTAGTATACAGAAAAGGTTATGGGGAATCCAAGTTTTCTGCTGCAGCACAAACCTTATCCTGCCATTACATGTTGCTTCTCACTGCTTAAAGCCCTCCCCTCAGGTGAAGATCCCAGTCTTCTAAGGCAGTGAGTGCGTTCCTGAGCCACGGGGCCTGTTTGAAGTTCAGCACATATAGTAATTGATTGACTTTTTTTGGCAATTCCTCTGTCTCCTGTACACTTCAGTTTTTCAAATGTAAGATTAAAAAGGCTGAACTAGATCAATGGTTATCACGTTGAGGGGGAAGCATTTCTCAATCTCGTTCAGGGCATCAGTGAGGTCAAAACTAGTTTTATAATAATATTAATTCATTTTAATTTTAAACATAGTAAATATTGATGGGTTCAACCCCCATAAACAAAAGCTCTTGATGATTTTCTACAATTTTTAATGGTTTAAACATAGTTTAAAAATAAATAATAAAAGTAATTAAAAATAAAAAAAACAGAGAACATTATAAAATATAAAATAGATACTTTTGATTACATTAAATGAAAAAGTTTTTTTTGCAAAATCAGTGCAGTGAAGATTAGAGTGAAGCAGCAACCTAAGAAATATTTTTTTCCGATAAAGGCTTCATTTCTAAAACATACAGAGAACTGAACCAAATTTATTTATTTATTTTATTTATTTTTTTTATTTAATTGCCTTTTATTTACAGGTTATATGCATGGGTAACTTTACAGCATTAACAATTGCCAAACCTCTTGTTCCAATTTTTCACCTCTTACTCCCCCACCCCCTCCCCTAGATGGCAGGATGACCAGTAGATGTTAAATACATTAAAATATAAATTAGATACACAATAAGTATACATGACCAAAACGTTATTTTGCTGTACAAAAAGAATCAGACTTTGAAATATTGTACAATTAGCTTGTGAAGGAAATCAAAAATGCAGGTGGGCATAGATATAGGGATTGGGAATTCAATGTAATGGTTTTTAGTCATCTCCCAGAGTTCTTTCTCTGGGCGTAGCTGGTTCAGTTTATTCCTGCTCCATTGGAAATGATTTGGTTGATCTCGTTGCTGAGGATGGCCAGGTCCATCAGAACTGGTCCTCATATAATATTGTTGTTGAAGTATATAATGATCTCCTGGTCCTGCTCATTTCATTCAGCATCAGTTCGTGTAAGTCTCTCCAGGCCTTTCTGAAATCATCCTGTTGGTCATTTCTTTTATTTATTTTATTTATTTATTTTTATTTAATTGCCTTTTATTTACAGGTTATATGCATGGGTAACTTTACAGCATTAACAATTGCCAAACCTCTTGTTCCAATTTTTCACCTCTTACTCCCCCACCCCCTCCCCTAGATGGCAGGATGACCAGTAGATGTTAAATACATTAAAATATAAATTAGATACACAATAAGTATACATGACCAAAACGTTATTTTGCTGTACAAAAAGAATCAGACTTTGAAATATTGTACAATTAGCTTGTGAAGGAAATCAAAAATGCAGGTGGGCATAGATATAGGGATTGGGAATTCAATGTAATGGTTTTTAGTCATCTCCCAGAGTTCTTTCTCTGGGCGTAGCTGGTTCAGTTTATTCCTGCTCCATTGGAAATGATTTGGTTGATCTCGTTGCTGAGGATGGCCAGGTCCATCAGAACTGGTCCTCATATAATATTGTTGTTGAAGTATATAATGATCTCCTGGTCCTGCTCATTTCATTCAGCATCAGTTCGTGTAAGTCTCTCCAGGCCTTTCTGAAATCATCCTGTTGGTCATTTCTTACAGAACAGTAATATTCCATAATTTTCATATACCACAATTTATTCAGCCATTCTCCAACTGATGGACATCCATTCAGTTTCCAGTTTCTAGCCACTACAAAAAGGGCTGCCACAAACATTCGTGCACATACAGGTCCCTTTCCCTTCTTTATAATCTCTTTGGGATATAATCCCAGTAGTAACACTGCTGGATCAAAGGGTATGCACAGTTTGATAACTTTTTGAGCATAGTTCCAAACTACTCTCCAAAATGGTTGGATTCGTTCACAACTCCACCAACAATGCATCAATGTCCCAGTTTTCCCACATCCCCTCCAACAATCATCATTATTTTTTTCCTGTCATCTTAGCCAATCTGACAGGTGTGTAGTGGTATCTTAGAGTTGTCTTAATTTGCATTTCTCTGATTAATAATGACTTGGAGCATCTTTTCATATGACTAGAAATAGTTTCAATTTCTTCATCTGAGAATTGTCTGTTCATATCCTTTGACCATTTTTCAACTGGAGAATGGCTTGATTTTTTATAAATTAGAGTTAATTCTCTATATATTTTGGAAATGAGGCCTTTATCAGAACCTTTGACTGTAAAAATATTTTCCCAGTTTATTGCTTCCCTTCTAATCTTGTCTGCATTAGTACTGAACCAAATTTATAAGAATACATGTCATTCCCTAATTGATAAATGGTCAAAGGGTATGAACAGATAATTTTCAAATGATCAAGGCTATATGTAGTCATGAAAAAATGCTATAAATCACTATTGATTAGAGAAATGTAAATTAAAGTAACTCTTGAGGTACTAACTCACACCTATTAGATGACTAAGGTGACAGGAAAAGATAATAATTAATCAGAGGGGATGTGGGAAAACTAGGACACTAATGCTTTGTTGGTGGAGTTGTAAACTGATCCAGCCATTGTTTAGAGCAATTTGGAACTCTCGTAGAGAGGTAAGGGAAGGAGGGAGAAAAAAATTTGGACTCAAAATCTTATATAAATGAATGTGGAAAACTATCTTTACTTGTAATAGGAAATAATAAAATATTATTACAATTATTACAATTAAAAAATAAAATCAATCATACAAAATAAAGTGAACAGAATAACAACCAAAAAAGCAGAGTTTCAGTAATTCCCCCCCCAAAAAAAATGTTAGTTGGTTATTATACAAATAAAATAATTTCATTAACAAACCATTTATTAAGTGCCTACTGTGTACTAGGTATTGTTCAAGAAGCTGGGGCTACAAAGATAAAAATGAAATTGTTTTTGTACTCAAGGAACCTAACTCCTCCTGTCAGATGAAAAATTTGTACATATTAATGCATAGAAATGCATAGAAAATAAATGAGGCAGTTTGGTTGGAAGAGATACTAGCTGAGGAAAGAGCAAGAAAAACTTTCTTTAGGAGCTGCTACTTTAACTTTGAAGGAAATTGGAGATTACAATAGGCAGGTGAGAAGAGAGTGCATTCCCAGCTCAGCCGAAGGTGTGGAGATACAATATTTTGTAGAGGGACAGAAGGCTCAACTGATTAGACTATGGAGTGCAAGAAGATATTGTCTAATAAATCTGAAGAAGTAATATGGAACCAAACTACTAAGGGCTTGAAAAGCCAAATATAGGAATTTGTATTTCATTTAGAGGCAATAGGGAGCCTTTAAAACTTCTTGAGCAATTGAGTATTAGTTAGAGCTGAGATTTAGAACTGTTACAGATGGATGGAGGATGGATTTGAGTGGGTAGGGAATGGAAGGACCAAATTAACAAAGAAAAGGAGATATGAAAAATGATATGGAGATAAAAATTGAGATGGCAATTTGATATGTAAAGTGAGAGAATGCAGATTAAAGAATGACTCTGAGAATGAAAGTTTGAGTGAATGAGAGATAATTACTACCACTGACAGAAACAGAGAAGGCAGGAGAGGAGGGGCTTTATAGGGAAAGAATGAGTTCTGTTTTGGACATAATTCATTTGAGATACTTATGGAACATGAAGCTGTAAATGCTCTACAAATAAGTGGTTAAGCAGGACTAGAGTTCAGGAAATACTCTGTGTGTGTTGTTATTTTTTGATATTTTGCACATTCAGCATCTTCTGGTTTGTTCTTGAAGAAAGTATTCATGAACTACAACACTGTTTGATGATGCTCATCATGAATCTATAAAAAAAATATTTCGACCTTGGGCCATGGAGCGATATTTCTTGTTTCCGGTGAGTGCATATTGAAAACGATTTTGTCAACCTCTTTATGCATGTCTTCTTAGAAACACCTGTGAGTCATCCTTCCATTTAACTACCTTGTTTTCTGATTTTATTTATAACTACAATGTCAACATTGCCTCTGTGAATAGAGTGCCTCCCTCTTCAGACCTTCTCTGGGGATCCTTGGTCTCCTTTAAGAATTCATTGAAGAATCATCTAAGCATCATCGACTATGTGAAATCTTTCCTTATTAACCAAGCTTCTAGGGCCCTTCAGTTGCCCTTATCTACCATCTGAGATTTTGTGTTTTGTTTTGAAATACACACACACACACACAAACACTCTCTCTCTCATTTACATATTTATTTAAATAAATATTTAAAACTTTCTTATTTAAAAAATATTTTATTTAACTGTTTAAATATTTAAAATTAAAAAATTTAAAAATATTTATTTAAGTATTTGTAACTTAAAATATCTATAGTATTTATATATATATAACATATATATATATTCTTGTGACATGTATATATATATATATAATGAGAATGTGTATATCATATACACATGAAAATATGTTTATGTGTATATACATATGCACATACACACATATAAATTCCCCCATTAAAGCATAAATTTCTTTAGGTCAGGGACTGTTGGCATATTAGTGTAGGCTATCCAAAGAGCAATGGACAAATGAATGATAGACACCAGTAGCGTAGGAAGTAGTATATTTCCAGTGATAATTTACTCATAAGAAATGCAATCAAAGCTGTCCACTAACAGATGTGACCGATAAAGAGAGTCGTCTGGTCGTTTAATGATAGTCAGAGCCAATAGATGGACATCTAGGATTGCAGGCAACCTGGAGGTATGACCCCAGAACTTTGAGTCGACTGATCCCACATGAAGACTCTATGGCCAGGTATGAATAAGAGTTGTCTGGGATGAAAAAACAGGAATGAAATGTGAGTTGACCCTTGAAATTGTAATATCATTGTGATCTCAGACAAATCACATCACTTTCCTCAGCATTGGTCAGCCTGCTTAGAAATCAGATAATTAAGTGTCATAGAGACAAAATTGGAAGGATTATAGAATCTTTCTAGCCTGATTTTTAGCTTCACTTACAGATGAGGAAACTGAGTCCCAAAGAGGTAAAATATTTTGTCCAATCATCTAGACAGCAGGTGAGATTTATTCTTAGGTCCTGTGCCTTGAGAGTCTGTTCTTTCCAGTGGGCTACATTAAATGATCAATCAAAGTACTTTTTCTGGCTCAAAATCCTCCAATCCTGTGGTTTTTATACTTGGTCTGTCTTGCAGTTTTGTTGGTGTATATATGACAAACATCAGATAAATGCAGATCAAACTATGATCCAGTCCTTTGACACTCTCTTCAAGAATGTGACTTTTGCATCTGGGTACATACATAACTCAAGCAAAACATGCACATAATTCACTGTTTACTAAAGCCAATTACAGAGTCTAGACCAGATGAATACATCAGGGCTCTCATGTGATACTTGGGTCACTTATTTTGAGCCTCTGTTCCCTGGAACAGAACAACATTTTGTAAGATTTCTGACAAGTTGTTGACCACATGAAGACTGTCATCAAAGGACCGGTAATTGAAGAATTATTTTTTTTCACTTGGTGGACACTGTCACCTTTGATCCAAACATCACCCATAGTTTCCATAACAAAAAAGCGGTTTTTGCTGCAAAATTGTCATGTATCCTTACAGCAGTTTTACACATCTAGGACACTGAAGGTTCAAATACTATTTCTAGATTCTCATTTTAGTTAATTTTCATTGCCCCATAAAAATGAATGTCACTCCTTCCTTGTTGCAGTGCTAATGAAGACACTATTTGGTAGTTGGTGGTCTGGATATCCTATCTAGTCCAGACCCCAAGACTCTGAGTCAGATGTTGGGGATTGATTTTCAAAGGTAATTTACCTCCATGCCTTGCTTTTCCCCCCAGTACCCAGTTAAAAAAACAAAACAAAAACAAATACTTGATAAAGTTAACTCAGGTCAAGGAAATTAGTTGCTCACTGTGAGTGAGAGGTCCAAGCAAAAAGCCTCATTGAAAAAGTGCTACATTTAATTTTAATAGAGATAGTAAAGCTGTCTCAACCACATTCTTGAATAAGTGCAGATTGATCCTCCTTATTCTCAAAATAATTTGGAGAATGGGCTTCTCCAGAGTCCAGTGAACTCCCTGACTCATACTCCAAGATCTCCATCAGTAATTGTAATGACAGTGGTGTCAGAGGGCAGGGATAGGCCGGAGCCTTTAGTATGGACAGCCCTGGACATTCTGCTAGACAAATGTTCTTCCTGGTATTTTCCATTTTATCTCAGTCATAGCCCATTTGACTCTTGAATAATGGAGAAAAGCTCAGAGCTTTTTTTTGCCTCCAGCAAGACTTGATTTCTGATCATAAAGGGTCTCTGCATTCCTGACTTATCTCTTCCTTCTTGTGTTTGCAAACCCTGAAGGAAACTTCTTTTATGCTTCATTTATACTTTATCTCACATCTATTTCTCCTCATTTCTTCCAATGCAATTACTTTGCTTTATGATCACACTTGATGTCATGTGAATTGGAATCCTTATTTTCCCAATTTCTCATTTATTTGTACCAAATTTTCAAATAAGACTGCTATCTTACCTTTTCTTTTGAAGCTGTCATCTAACTGGATGTTTTAATCAATTCATTCTATATAATATATATTCTCCTAGGAAACCAGGGAAATCCTTCCCTGTAGCATCAGTGCTTCTGGCAAATTCATACATACATACATACAGCTATATCAAACATGAATATATGACATATATATATATATATGTATATATGTATATATCTCAAGGCAATAATGTAGTGCTTTCTTTACCATGCAGCAAAAATAGGGAATATAGCATTATACTTTTTGTACAAATTGACTTGTGACATAAATCTAGAACTTGAAGAATCTATGATTTTTCATCAGTATCAGTACTGCCTGCATCAATGAGATTGAAATGTGTTTACGAATGATCTGAGTTGAGATTGAAACCTGGAAGTGTCTTTACAAATGATCTTAGTTGCTGTAGTCACCAAATTAATTACCTTGTAGCCATCTAATTGATTAATATATAAAAAGATCCAGATGCCATATGTAATGCTCTGCTCCTCCATACCACCTGTGTTCCTCCATTCCACCTCTTCCCCAACCTCTGCTGAGAGATATATCTTCTCATCTATCTTCTTTGGGGACAAGCTTGTTCTATAATTTCATTATGTTTCTAATTCACTTTTAATCTGATTCTTTACATTTGTATTGTTGTGGTCATTGTGTATATAATGGATGTTTGGTGCATTACATGCAAGGTCTGCTACGTCAGAGATTACCCACGTGGAAGATTTTGGGAATCAAAAGAATTCTTGCACATATGGATCTTCCTCATTGGTCTGTTATATACTTGTGAGCATCCTTTTCCATTAATTGTATAACTGCAACTGGCTGCATCTTTAAAACGGCTTGACTGAGCAGAGTCTGGGTTTTTCCTATATTTTTGTCCTATATTTTGAGAGGGATGGAAAGGGGAAGGGGAAGAATCATTTATATAACACCTATTATGTGCCGGGTTCTGGGCTATGCACTTTATGAATACTGTTCTGTTTGATCCTCACAATAGTCCTGGAAGTTGAATACTATTCTTATCTCATTTTATAGTTGGAGAAATTGAGGCAAACACAGGTTAAGTGATCTACTTGCCCAGCATCACACATCTAGCAATTGTTTGAGGTAGAATTTGAATTCAGGTCTTCTGGACTCTAGACCTAGCCCTTTATGTACTGAACTAACTATCCACCAGGAGTTAGGAATTCTTTTACTCACTAAATGTGGGAACCATAGATGTTCACTTCATTTAAACCATAGGGCTCCAAGAGACTGTTCGAGGTTTTTGCCCTTCCCCTGCTTTCTTTTCAGTTTTAAGTTCAGGGAGTAGAATCTCTGACCTTAGAGCTCAAGCTCTGGAGGTCCTGGGTTTTAGTAATCCAGGCTCCAGGCCAGGTATTGCAGCCAGCTCAGCAGAGTAGTTCTAAGGGTCCAGGGGTGCCAGTCCATTGAAGTTTTGGACATGAATTTCATGGGAATAGTATGTAGGAATTAAGTGAAGTCTGAATCTCCCTCCACTCTTCTCCCATCCTTCAGGCTAAGGAGGGGCATGTGTGGGGAAATTATGCCCCAGAAGTTAGATGTACCACTAGTATTTTGGTCTTTCCATGTCGTAAATATTCTTTTGTAAACTCTAATTTGATGTTCAATGGAACTGGAATCCCCAAAAATGGGAGAAACACAGTTGGTGGGAATTTAGAACCAATTTGAGCCTGCCTTTGATGATGTGGATCTTCAAACTGGTACATGGTTTATAGCAGTACTGATTGTATATTCTACTTGGGGTGGGAGGGGAGTTACTATGTGTACCCAGTTAAATCGACTGAGTAATATTTCAGTTAATTGCTACGTCTCTATGCAATGAAAGAAGTCACAATAAAAAAGTTCTAAAGATTGTTAAAAGTCATTTTTGTTGGCCAAATCCTCATTCAAAAGGATTCAATTTGATTCAAGTTTTAAAACAAGGATCGCAGACATAAATAGTAGCAGGAAAGGGATGAAGAACAAAATGTTTCTCCTTTTACTTAGTGTTAAGGATTTTCTTGGTCCTAGAGTCAGAGAAGATATAATTAAAGAGGTGATCGGAGTCTTATTTTTGCCATGTCCCCCAAGTGGTCCACATCACTGTTCATGAGTACTGAAGTTTCTTTATCTGATCATAATCTGTTGTTATTCCAGCCCTTCTCTGCTTCCTCACTCCAAACTCTGATCTTTCTCCTCAATGTGATTTCCAAACCTCTCTAGTCCCTCACTTCTTTCCCAGGTCATTACCCATATGGTGGTAAAACTTTGTTCTCTTCTCCAATTTTACCCCTTGGTGAAGGAGCCCAACTCTACACTGCTTTTTTTTACTCCTGTTTTCAGTGCCACTTTATTGTGTTATAAAGCATGCCCTTTAAAATCTCAGCCTCCAATGACTCCTATTATCTGCTGCTGCTAATTGAAGTTGGGAAACATTAAAATTTGTTTCATCCTTTCAACTGGGTGCTGACTGTGAAAAGGTGATCTCTTAATTCCTCATCTCACCTCAGCAGGTTTTCTAAACTTTATCCCTTCTCAGATATTCCTTCACCCCCTTTTCAGTTGAGAATATTGTCCCATATTTTACTGAAAAAAAAAATGAAGGCCCCTTTTAGACCATTCTCTTTTTCCTGTTCCTCATCTTACATTATTCAAATGATTTCTGACACTATTGTCTATACACCTGTTTCACCTGAAAAGAAATTTGCCCTTCTTGACAAGGCAAATCTTTCAACATGAGCAAGTAATTCCATTCCATCTTGTCATCTCCAGGAGATTTCTTCCTCTTTCACCTCCAGTATCTTGCTAAATTAAATCTTCAACCTCTCCCTATCTTCTGGCTGCTTCTTTACTGTATATAGACATGTCCATGACTCCTTCATCCTCAAAACCTCTCACCTGATCCATCCATCTGCTGTCAGCCCATTTCTCTTCCCTTCTATACCTAAACACTTCCTTTTGTTTCATTATCAACTCTTTGCAGTCTGATTCAGACCTCACAGTTCAACTCTCTCTCAGAAGTTACTATGGACTCCGAATTGTCAAATTAAATGACCTTTTTTCATTGGCCCATTTCCTCACCTATGACGTAGAGCTTTGGCTAGCTGATCTTTCTCTACAGCTTTTGTCTCTGTGAGTCATTTCTTTAGTACTCGTCTCTTTTCTTTAGGTTTTTGTGACATTACTCCTGGTTGTCTGCCTATCTCTCTGATTATTCCTTGTCTCCTTTTCTGTATCTCTATTCAGGACATACTTACTAAACCATGGGGGTTCTCCAGGGCATCTTTCATTAGTTATCTCATCATAATTATCATCTTACTCTGACTCCCTCCATATCAACCAGTGAGTTGTCAAGTCTTGTTTCTACCTTCTTAACATATCTCATCTCTTCCTCTTCCAATTCATTCACTCAGCTGTCAAAACCGAACACAGTAGCTAACACTTAGTAGGTGCTTTAATATAGAGAGATTAAATGGTTTTAATACAGGGTCATAAAGCTAGTTCATTCTGCATCAGAATTCAAGTTTCTTGCCTTCCCAAGATGCTATTCTTTTGATTACACTATGTTAATTAATTAACTTAATTAACAATAACATCAGTATCTTTTTTTCTAAAACATGGACTTCAGAGGAATAAGAAGCAAATGAAACTTAGATTTTTCAGGATGCTAACATATTTGGGGTAGATATAGAAATATGCAAGACCCTAATATATTCTGGATAGATAGAATAATATCATTAATTCTAGGACGAGATCAGAGATAGAAATCCCAGCCATATTTCAGGGGAGGTACAATGAAACAATAAGAGAAAGAAATGTCTTTTAAAATCTGGATTTACTTATTTGTCTTGTTGGTTTACGCTCCACGATGGTAGAATATTGCATGTAAATATAGATACCATCAATCACTTTGTTATTTTTGCTGAACTTCCTTTTGTTTATCACAAAAGAGGATTCAATTTAGTAGTAGCAGTATAGGGAGAAGATATACAATATGACATAAAAACAAAAACCATCAAGTTGAAGAAATGGACCTTTTTGACTTTTAGTTTTACTCAGCTCTTAAACAAAGAAGTGAGTCTCTAGCCAGAACCTTATGGAACTCAAAGGGATTTTTAGAGGTCATTGAATCTAACTGTCTAATTTTACTGATGAAGAAACAGGCCCAAAGAGCACTGAGACTTAGACACAATTTGGAGGTTCTTTCTATTGCATTTTACTGCTCCTTGGCATGGCTTATTTTTTAGCCTTGATATGGTTGTATGTTCAGGGGCAAGTTACAAAAGCATTGGACTTAGAGCTAGGAGACATTTAAGTTGAACCTGATTAGACCTAATCTGGAAAATCTAGAATCATTTAACTCTGTGGAGTCTCAGTTTTCTTGGCTTTTCGGGGGGCGGGGGGAGTTGTGATCATTCTTACACTACCCACTTCCCAGTGCTCTTGTGACCCAATCATTTTGTCTACCTTGAAATGTTAGGGAAATGTGAGTCATCATGAGTCATTGTCATCTGGTAATATTACACCATTGTTCATTCCATCCTTGTCCATCTTTCTTTTTCTGAATATAACCCTTTTGTTTTTGTTAGCATTTCTCAAGTTTTAGTTCCATCTGGGCTCTAAATGCACTGACACTGTTTGAAGAACCTCAGACCTTTCTTATTAGTTTTTGGTGATCCAATTTTCCTTCCATCTTGTTTCTTTTTAAAATAAAAAAATAATTTTGAATCTCATTCAATATAACAAAATCAAAACCAATTATACTTATTTTTCAACTTTTCAACTTTAAGAACTATGTTCTACATAAAATATCATTATCATCTCAATTATTATCTCTCTTTGAATGTCTCCTTCCATTGTATTTGTTATCCCTTAATTCATGACTAGATTTCTTATAAAGTCATAATCGGTGCCTCTTCTATTCTTCTGATTCTCATTTCCTACATATTTTTAAATTCCTTTAAATTATATTTGCCATTTGTAGCTTAATTCTTCACATTTCAGCCATTTACAAACTTGGACATTTTAGCTGTTCCTACTTTTCCTTTAATTTCAAATAATGCTACTACAAATATCATTGAGCAGATAGTCTCCCTCCCTCCTTCCCTTCCTTCTTCCTTCCTTCCCTCCTTCCCTCCTTCCTTCCTTTCCTCCCTCCCTCCTTCCCTCCTTCTTTCCTTCCCTCCCTCCCTCCTTCCTTCCTTCTTTCCCTCCTTCCCTCCTTCTTTCCTTCCCTCCCTCCCTCCTTCCTTCCTTCCCTCCCTCCCTCCTTCCCTCCTTTCTTCCCTCCTTCCCTCCTTCCCTCCTTCCCTCCTACCCTCCTTCCCTCCCTCCCTCCTTTCCTCCCTCTCTTCTTCCTTCCTTCCTTTCTTCTTTTCTTGTATATTTAGAATAATGGGGTCATTTGGTCACAGTCACAACTCTAGAGCTGGAAGGTGTTTTAGAGAACATCTAGTCCAACCTTTTCATTATATAGATACAGAAAGAAACCCAGAGCAATGAAGTCCAAGAGTATGGTTATTTATTATCCATTATTAATTATCCATTATTAATTATCCATATTAATGGATGATGGTATGTTGATGAGTATATGTATTATTTTCTTTTTATCTTTTATTATCTTATAGAGTAAGCCCCTTGAAGCTAGGAAAGTGACATTATTTATCTTTATATTCTTTTTTGAATCTACCGGAAGGCCCTATAGAAGTGGCCAAATACAATTTTATGAATTAATGGATGAATGAAGATTTTAAAAAAGTCAAAATAATTTTGATAAAGTAAAAAACATTTAGAAAATTTTGTTAAATTATACTTGAAAGTAAAGGGATTTGCAGTTTTAATTTACTCTATTACATTAGACAAAGTGCCTAACCTCTCTAGGCCTTGTTTTGAGGGAGGAAACCTTGATTAATTGCTTTTCCCTAGCCCATTTTCTATAATCACAGAAAGCAAGAACTAGATAACATATAAAAGGTGTTTTGGTTTTAAGCAGTGTGAATAAGGAATAATTGATTTATTAACTGATCACTATTCCTTTACTAGGAGTGAAGAATTTTTAGAGCCAATATGGTGGCAACTTGCTATCAGCTGGCTTATTATCTGATATGTTCTTCATGATCTTTAACAAGCAAATTTGCCAGTCCTTGAGTTTAGTTGAGGCAGAAGGGCTGAGAGAGTAGAAATGAGAGCTGACTATAAAATAAAAGCCCAGCTATTGAGGGGGAATCTCTTTTTGTCTTCTAGAAGGAGAGGAAAAAAAAAGGGAAAGAAGAGGATTTTCCTTGTCTCTGCAAATGGCAGCATCTTGTAGCCAAGCTATTGTGCCAATGGAAGATAGCACACTTGGCAGGAAGGAAAACAAAAAAGAGTCAAGATAGGGCTCTCAAGCACATAACCTTGAGCATTATGACTGCTGGCAGCAGAGAAGAGAGCCAGTAATGAATTTTAGAGGGAATTAACTTAGCTAGTTTGGATTTCAGCTGTGGAAAGGTCCAGGCCCATGAAGTCCAGCAGAGTAACCAATCCAATCCTGGTGCCAAGGATCAAGACATCACGAGATGAAAGAAAATTTGAGGCACTACAGTGCTGGAGGTATGAATTGCTCTTGCAATACATGTCCACCAATTGTGGACCTCTCTGTTGGTCATTTTTAAGTATGTGCTGACTTTTCTCTCTGACACTCCATGTATTTATGGGGAAAACGCACCCCAGGTGCATGGAATTATGATGTCGAACTAGGATTCTTAAAATGCTGTCTCAGTAAATGCCTTTGCTTTGAGCAATTTGTGGCAACTGGTGGATTGTCAAAGGGAAGCCCATTGGTGGGGACTCGGGAAATGGAGCTTAAGGAATGCAGACCACAAATACTCTGAGCCCGGGGGTAGTAACCCACCTGGTGACCTAACCTGTGGATTCCAGTGGAGTATTGTCCCAGTGCTATGTTTCATCTATAAAATGGAATTAATAGCACTTCTATGTATATCACAGTGTTGGTGTGAGGATAGAATGAGATAAATAGATGTGAAAGCACTTTGGTAAAGTTAAAAGCAGTGTTGGGGAGCCTACTATAAAAATGAAAGGTATTAAAATAAATTGAAAGCAGCTTAAGGCTGTCCTTTTTTTTCTGCACTGCAAGGCGCTCCAATGAAGATATTGTTCTTTAAGAACATTCTTGCCCTTTGGAGACCCTCCCCCACAAGGTTGTCCAATCGGCAATTATGATTCCATTGTAAATAGTTGGCACTTAAATTACTCATAATCATCAAAGAATGTGGTACAATGGATCCTTCAGTAGGCTTTTGGGGGGGTCTAGCAGGAGGCCTTTTTTTATATCAGGTACTTAAATGTTTGGCGTGTTTCCATAAAGCCACAGCACAAAGTTGAAACAGACTTGGCTTCACAATGCAGTTCTACACCCATCATTAATTTTTTTCTGGCCTTTCCCTTGCATTCATAAAACTGGTAAAGTGCCCCTTATTACCAGCACATTGATAAAATAAACCCAGTATAGGAGCTGAAGATCAAAGGGGAATTTCTTCTCTCTATTGTTAACTTTTAGTTAGATGAATCTTTAAAATGTTTTACTAATGATTGCTTCCCTCTTCTCCTCCCCCTTCAACCCTGTGAGCTAAAGGAGCTGGTTGATCTATAGTGGTGGATAAGGAAGAGGAAGACAAAGACGATGAGAAGCAGCAGCAGGGAGGAAAGAAAATGAAAAAAAATAGTAGGAGGAGAAAGAGGAAAAGGAGAAGACAAGTTATTTGAGGGAAGGGAGAAGGAAGAGGAATCACCAAGTTGCTTCACATTTCTCCATTACATTTATTATGTAGGGTAGATTCCTCAGGGTAATAATTACTTCTTCTTGGATACAAGGACTTCTTTGTTGCTAAGTAGGCCAAACTGTTCTTCCCTCCTCTCCTCTCCTTCTGAGCAGAGTTGGGGCCCAAGGCACAAACATAGTATTTAGAACTGGAAAAGTCCTTAACATTCATTCAAACTCTCATTTTATAAATGAGAAAACTGAGATCCCAAAAGAAGTGTCTTGTCAAGACAATAGGGTCATGGGGCAAAGAATCTCAGAGACCAACTAGCCCGATCTCTTCATTTGATAGATGAGGAAAATGAGACTTTTAAGGTGTTGTGATTTGCCAGGGTCACACAGGGAGTGAATGGCAAAGCAGAGATGTGAATGCAAGTGAGGTTTGACATCAGACAAAACGTGCCAAAGTCAGAGATCTTTGGAAATGGGCTGGGTGGCCCCTTCCCCAAGAGCCTGAAGCAAGGCAGCATCATCCCTTGTTAGTGAAATCGTAGAGAGCATTGTTTGGGGGTAGAACATGGAACTGTATAGCTGCTGAGACCTCATCTCAATTTGAAACATAGTACTTCCACCTTTCTGTGATTCCAAGTCCATTGTTCTTTCCCCTGAGCCATACTGCTTTCCACATATAAAAAAATAGCTAGGCCAGGATTAAAACCCAGAAACTCTCATTCCAAATCCTTAGTGACTTTTCTTGACAGGAGTACTGCCTGGGGATTAGACTCTTGCTGTGTCTGAAATGGATCCATAGCAGGCAGTTTTTGGTTCAACCTCAGAGGGTACTTGCTAAAATTGTAAATGGAAAGATGTGGGATTCCAGTTCTCTGTCACATCCAATCATCCATCTCTGGGATCGTCATTTGGCTAAAAGGGGGATCTGATGTCTGTCTCACCCTCTTGTTTGGGCCACTTTGATTTCATGGGGGCAGCTGGGCGACCAGGTCTCTTACCATCACTTTTTTGCTTCCTTTCCTCTCTCTTTGAACCATTCAGGCCAATTCCAGGTTGCCTGGGTGCAAAATGCCATTCATTTGATTTCTTTCTGTCTTCCTCAATCTCAAACCATGCAGATGCAAATAGGTCAGCTGAATGGGAATGGGGAGTTTTGGGGAGTGGAAGAGGCTTTCTCCCCTACTTTTCTATCAGCACTTTTTCCCTATTATGACTGAACATAGAATCTCAACTCCCTACTGAATGGAATCTAGAATTCAGTTCCCTCAGATCTAATCCCTAGTGGCAGCAAGCTGGATCGCTTCAACCACAGTCCTCCTTCCCATCTCTATCTTAATGGCTGCTCATGTGGTTGATAAATTGGAGACCTTGCCATTTTCTCTTCCGTGTCTTCGAGATCCCTGGGCATGTCTTTCTTGTTGATGTGATTTGTCCTACTGCTGTATCCATGGAACTTTTGGATCCTGCCATCTGCTATGCAGTGGAACTCATATATTTGATTCGAGTTTGTTTCACTTTTAAAATTTATATTCCCCATGTTTAGCACAGAGTAAGTTTCCAATAAGTGCCTTCTTTTCTTCCTTTCCCTTTTCTTCTTTCTATCCTTTTGCTTTCTTCCTAGAAAAATAGCAAATTTCTTTTGAACAAGATTAAAGAGGAATTTGAATCCTGTTTTGTAATAATACTCTTATATGTTTATTTTTAGTTTAAAAATTAGTAAATAAATATGCCAGGGATTGGGTCATCACTGTATACAAACCTGGACTCTAGCACTTTTTTCTTGAGTGATCTAGGGCAAGTCACTTGACCTCCTGAGCCTCAGTTTCCTCAGTGTAAATGGAGGAGGTTAAACTAGTGGAAGTTTGGGTCAAGGGCCACCAATGATAGCTGCTTGTGATGGTGTTTGACCCTCTTCTTCTCAGCCTTCCTTTTTTGCCTCCCCTTTGTCTGTTAAATGCCTGAGCTATCCATAAGCTATAACTTTTTCAAGATCTTTATCTTGGTATCATTATTTTCTATTTGGTTTTCTGTTTTTCATTTTTTGAAAAATCAATTTACATTGTTTCTTTATTATTGCTTTCATTTCTTGTATTCTTAAATAAGGGAAATTGTACATTTCTTTTTCTTCCTTTGCTTTTTCATTATTTCCTTAAACATTGTGAAGTAGGCCTATTCCTTAAGAGCCCCGTACAGCTGGTTTTCATTCTTTCTACTAGGTGGCCTACAGAAATACTTTTTAAAAAACGTGCATAGATTTTCTTGGGGGTGGGGAGGGGTGGAATTAGTCCAGAAAGGTAGATTCCCTTTTTCCTATATACATTTATAAATATAAAACATTAGAAATGAATAACTTCTACCAAAGAAAGGAAAATAGACATGATGATTTCCTATAAATTATTTTAATTTATAACTTTAAAAAAATTGCCTTCATTTCTGAACATATCCATATTCCTCCTCTGCTTAGTGAGCTGTCTCTTATTAAGTAGTATCAAAAAGAAGTAAAGGAAAAAAAGAAGTTCAACAAAACCAACCATTACATCTATTGAATATACTATTGCATCTCCTAACTCTTCAGAAAAGAGGTCAACGTCTTTTTTCAAAGTAAGATTTTATTTTCCCCCTAATTTCATATAAAATCATTTTTAAATTCTGAATTTCATATCTCTCTTTCTCTTTTCTTCTCCTTGAGATGGTAAACAATATGTTTAAATCATACACATATAATAAATGTAAACCATTTCCTTATTAGTCATTTTGTGTAGGAAGATGCAGAGAAAAGAAAGAAATAGTTTGCTTCACTCTATATTCAGATAATACCAGTTCTTTCTTTGTAGGTGGATAATATTTTTCATCATGAGTCCTTTTGAATTGTCTTACATCATTGTATTGCTGAGAATAGCCAAGTTCATTCACAGTTCTTCATTGCCCAGTATTGCTGTGAATGTGTACAGTGTTCTGATTCTACTCACTTCATTTTGTATCAGTTCATGTAAGTCTTCCCATGTTTTTCTAAAGTCATGTCACTTCTTTTAGCATAATAATATTTCACTACAATCATATACCACATGTTCAGCCATTTCCCCAAATGATGAGCAGCCCCTCAATTTCTAATTCTTAGCTGCCACAGAGAGAGATGATATAATATTTTTGTACAAATAAGTCTTTCCCCCTTTTTTCCCCTTATCTCTTTGTGACACAGACCTAATAGTGGTATTACTGGGTCAAAAGATATGCACAATTTGATTGTCCTTTGTGCAGAGTTCCAAATTGCTCTCCAGAATGGTTGGATCTGTTCCCAGTTCCACCAACAGTGCATTAATGTCCCAGTTTCCCACATCCCCTCCAACATCCAACATTTTCCTTATTTTTTGTCCTATTAGCCAAGCTGAAAGGTGTGAGGTAGTTTCTCAGACTTGCTTTAATTTGCATTTCTCTAAGGAATAGTGACTTAGAACATTTTTTCATATGACTATAGATGGCTTTGATTTTATTTTCTGAAAACTGTCTGTTCATATTCTTTGAGTGGGTGGTCTGGAGGTCTCTTCTGGCAGCCCTCTTCAGTAGCTCAGTTTCTTGGCTTACAAAGGTGATTATTTTCTTCTATTGTAGACTTTCAATTTTTTAGCTTTTCTAGTACTTAAAGGTGGCAGGAAGACCAGAGTTCCAGGTTCTTCCATTGTTTTGCATGTCATGCTTTTGGTGAAGTTTTTGGCTTGTGTCTAGTAAAGCCTCTGGATTCCTCAGAATAATGTTTTAAAATGTATAAAATAACAGTGGGATTACAAAGAAAACCAATTTGTATAAAAAAGGTTGTTGTGGTTGGTTTTTTTGTTTTTGTTTTGTTTTGTTTTGTTTTTTTTTTTTTTACAAAATCCATATACTTCAGATTAAGAACCCCTGAATTAAACCAACTCCCCTCACTTTAGAAATGCAGAAAATTGAGGTACAGTGATGTCAAGTCTTGCATGTACTCATTGAGCCAATAGTAGCAAAGACTACTGAGGTAACTCCATTCCCAACCCATTTCCCTTTGTTGTTGGTCAGTCCTTTTTCTGTTGTATCTGACTGCTGGTGACCTCATTTGGGGGGGAACAGAATACTGGAGCATCTTGTCATCTCTTTCAGTTCATTTTGCAGATGAAGCAACTGAGGCAAACAGTAAAATGACATGCCCAGGGGCACATGATTGGTCAGTATCCAAGGCTGCTTTTGAATTCCGGAGCAGTAATCTATCCACTGTGCCAATTTGTTGCCCGCTTTCCCTGTGGTCCCAGTCTGCCTCTTCCCATCCTGAGGGAATAGCAGCTTGTTTTAGAAGACACTTGGCTGATGTTCAGAGATTGTCTGGTAGATCTGATGTTATCTCAGTTATCTCCTCATCACTTTTTGTGGAGTTCAGGAAGCCTTCTCCCTCATGCTTTTTGTTTAACGATCAATAGTCCTCCTTCTCCCACGCTCCTGCGACTCCAGCCTGAGACGCACTCCAAGTGATGGATGCAAAGACAAATTTGTCTGAAGGATCAAGTGTGGGAAGCTAACTTTGAGCGAGGGGCAAGCGGAGGGGCCAAGGTCCCAAGAACCTTGTCTGCTCTGATCCTGAGCCTGATACAAGCTCAAGTTGCTTGGGGAAACCTGTGTCCTTTCTTTCAAAGATAATAAAGAACAGACCTTTAAGTGTCTGCTAAAAGGGGGGAGCTGCTGACTGCCTGGGTGCTCCCCAGGGAGCGGGGGGCTTTTGTGAGGAGACAGACAGGCCTTGCGTGGCAGTGGCAGTTCCCAGTGATGCACACCATGACAGGAGACATCACATCATAGCTGGGGCTCCGGAGTGGCTGCAGCCACTGATACAAAGCTGTGTATCCCAAAACTGGTTGCTCCTTCAGCCAGGATGGCGTCCCACTTGTAATCAGGACCATGCCAGCATTTCCACATGCACTCCTCACCCTCATTAAAATGAAATGGAAAGGCAATTAAAATCCCCATTGGAAAGCAAACGGGGCGGCTCCCTGCTTCCCTTGTCTCTGGTTTCTCCATGGAATCCACTCTTGACTTTTTGGGAGCTACTTTACCGTTCTGCCAGAAAGTATTTTATGGAAGCAAGTGTGAAGAATTTTAATTTTGAAAGTTATTTCTATTAAAAACTGCCTTCTTGATTTATGGAGGAACACTGCCGGCCGATACCTTAAAGATGTTTCAGGGAAGTCACAGAAACCTCACTCTGCCTATTCCTTTGAGTTCATTTACTTCAGCCATCTCATTTTACAGATGAGGTAACTGAGACCCGGCATACAGAGATGGAAAATCAAGGAAAGCAGTGTGGTTCAGTGGATGGCACACCAGACCCATCATTAGGGGAGAACTAGGCACAAATCTTGCCTCTGACTCCAAGCCTCTACACAGCTCTGGGCCTTGAGTGATGAAGCAGACTGAGGCGTGATGCACTAGAGACTCAGAATAAGACTGGGCGTTCATGTTCAGAAATCAAATCTGTCGTCTAAGACACCATGTAAGCCATGTAAAGGTCTGGGTAACTCAACCCCAATGCCACTTATTGACCATGGGAGGTCTTTGACTCTAGTACCCTTCCTTTACAGATGACCAGACTCAGACCCAGGGGGCTTTAAGTGAGCTTGTTCTACATAGTGCTCATTCCAAGAAGGGAAACTTAAAAGTAGCCAGTGTTTAGACAGTCCCTTGTATCATTTCATTTCAGTCTCAATATTCCCATAAGGTATATACTTCAAATATTGTTATTGCCATTTGGTGGATGAGGAAACTGAGGTTTAAGCAGCTTCCATGGTAACACAGCCAGGCAGGACTTGCACCTGGGCCTGCCTGCTGGAAAATCCACTCCTTTTCCTCTCCCCACCCCACTTCCTTTAATAAAAGAAAACTTGTAGAACCATCTTTTAACTTTGTGAAATGCTGGGGGACATGAGCATGCAAGGACTCTTCCCTTCTCCCACTTTATTTTACTCTACAATTGTGAGCTTTGACCAACAGACCATCTTCTGATTTGATTGGTCTGTATAAGATAAAATACCTCCAAGAAGAGAGACTTACATGAACTGATGCTGAGTAAAATGAGCAGAACCAGGAGATCATTATATATCCCAACAATGATACTGTATGAGGATGTATTCTGATGGAAGTGGATTTCTTCGACAAAGAGAAGATCTACCTCAGTTTCAATCGATCAAGGATGGACAGAAGCAGCTACACCCAAAGAAAGAACACTGGGAAATGAATGGAAACTGTTTGCATTTTTGTTTTTCTTCCTGGGTTATTTCTACCTTCTGAATCCAATTCTCCCTGAGCAACAAGAGAACTATTTGGTTCTGCACACATATAGTGTACTTAGGATGTACTGCGACATATTTAACATGTATAGAACTGCTTGCCATCTGGGGTAGGGGGTGGGGGGAGGGAGGGGAAAAATCGGAACAGAAGTGAGTGCAAGGGATAATGTTGTAAAGAAATTATGCAGGCATGGGCTCTGTCAATAAAAAGTTATAATTATGAAAAAAAAACCCTCCAAGAATAGGTTTAAAAATAAAACAGAAACAATATCTGAGGGTGGTTTTTAGCACTGGAGGAGCCATATAGAGTGTTTCTATATCTAAATAATCATTTCTTGAATTATTTTCCAGGCATTTATATTTTCTTGCTTTTTTTGTCCTTCACCTCCAACAATCTGTCTCTATCTTTTAGCCTTCGGCTATCCTGAAGGGGCTCAGGATCCTCTGGCAGTATTTCACCAGTGTGTGTTTGGAGAAGTGAACAATGTGTTGGTCTGCATTATTCTCCCAGCCTTTATCAGGCCAGGCTCTTTCTGACGCTTGCTGTGACCCAAGCTCCCCACTGTCTCAGAATACATCACCAGACTCTGTGCCCCTGGCAGTATTCTATGGAAATGTAGCCCAGGAGGCCACTGATAACACTGTAACCTCTCTTTCCCTCCCACTCCCATATACACACACATTTGCATTTTTGAATTGGTAGCTGGCTGCAGCTACTCTTGAAACCCTATCCTGTGACGTGGAGCAGTTTGCAGGGATTGTGCTGCTGGGCTGGCATTGGGTGGGACTCACCAACATAAAGGAAACCAATTTTGATTGGTTTCAGAGCTTTGATTGACTCAGGGACCAGTCATGACTTCAGCAGAATAGTGATGAAAAGGCAGAAAGGAGAGACACTTGGGGTACAGAATAAGACTGAATGTGTAGATGGCCAATGTCTTGAATTTTTTTTTTTTTGCTTGATTTCATTTATTTGTTTAAAGGGAGACTTGTATGTAGGGTAAGGGTGAACTGGTTTATAGCAATAGATGCCCTTCTCCCCACCATCATCAAGCCCTTCTCCCCTCCAAAGCAGGAAAGGAACATCAATAAAACATTTAAAAATGCATAGAAGGAAAGAAAAAGGAAGCCAGAAGGAGACACAAGTGAAGCAATTGGTTCTTGCCTTGTTAACTTTTTTTTTTTTTTTAACACAAGTGGTATTTAACAATAATTCATTGTTTCTTACCCAATCTTTTTTTTTTTTCTTTTAATACTGAACTGTTTCTGTGTGTTGATGATTGTGGGGTTCATAATATACTTCTAGAAAATGAAATAGTATAAGATTCACGAAGGGATATTTTTATGGAGTTTTGTCTTAGATTAGAAGCAAGAAGGATAGCTTGTAACTTGTAGCTCAGTGGTCATGAATAAGGTCAGAGTAGAAGGAGGACATACTTTCAGGAGGCAGAAATGGAAATGCAGGATATTTAGGTAGAAGGAAGAGCCTGAGACAAATCACATAGAGGAAACAATCAAGAAACTTTTTAAGTTAAAAGGAGAATCAATTTGTACAAGGTCCATAAATAAGACTGATGTAAACTAATGGTCTTTTAATTAGCCAACAAACTTGTATTTACTAGGTGCCAACTATGTGTCAGACACTAGTCACCTTAGCCCTTCTCTCCTCAGAGTGGCTAGGCTAGTGTTGATGGATGCTTAGGATGGGGGCAATTGTGGCACACTAATAAAATATCCACCAAAATCTAGATGATTTCATTGATCTGATCAACCTTTATGAAGACCTTATTATGTGCCTTACAAACATTACTAAATACTAGGGATTAAAAAAAAGAAGCAAAAGCACGATTCCTGTATTCAAGAAGCTTATTCAAATGAGGAAGACAATGTGCAGATTCATACAAGATATAGTCAGTGTGAAAGGAAATTGATTTTAGAGAGTCTGGAACACAGAGGGATTGGAAAGAGTTTTTTGCAGAAGAGGTTTGAGTTATATCTTCAAGGAAGTCAAGGGAACAGCAACAAAAGCAGAAGAGCAAGAGAATTCTGGCCCAGAGGACAATATTGCAAATGCAGGAAGTCTGGGGGAACATCATTGTGCAGCACCAATAGCAGGGGAACTAAAGTGTGAGACAATTGTAGGAGGAAGCAAAGTCATGGAGGCTTTAGACGTCTACTTTATGTTTGATTCTGCAGGGAATGGGCAACTTTACTGTAGAGCAGTGTTGATGTGATCAGATCTGTACTTTTGGAAAACCACTGTGTTGGGTGGACCAGACTGAGGGGAGATTGAGACACAGAGGTCAATTAAAAGACTGGGTTAGTCCAGGTAAGAGGTAATGGGAGACTATATTTGGCAGTGGCTACATGCCTGGAGAAGGCAATATCATGTGGAGATGTTATGAAAGCAGAAGTGGCCAGATTGGACAAGAAATTGAGTAGGTGCCATTGGTGTCCCCATTTTAATCTGGCCCAGCTCCATCTAATCCAACTCAATAACTATTTATTAATCACCTTTTGGGGCAAGGCACTGTGCTAGGGATTCAAAGACTAAAGGACATAACAGCTCTGGCCCTCAAGGAGTTGACGATTGTTCAGGGCTGCCTCCTGCAGAGCACTCATCTTTATTGTTCCATTCACCAAAGCTCTCCCTCCCCCTCCAAAAATTATAGAAATGTATGTGTTAATATATACATACATACATAATACATACATACACATGGTTTATGCGCGTGTGTCTGTGTATACAAGCATACCTTTTTTATTGTACTTTGCTTTATTGTATTTCACAGATATTGAGTCTTTTTTTAAAACACAAATCAAAGGTTTGTGGCAATCCTGCTTCAAATAAATCTATAGCACCATTTTTCCAACAGCATGTGTTCACATCATGTCTCTGTGTCATATTGGGTAATTCTCACAATGTTTCAAGCTTTTTATCATTATTATTATTATTATTATATCTGTTCATGGTGATCTGTGATCAATGATCTTTCATGTTCCTATGGTAATTATTTTGGGCCATCACAAACTGCATCTGTATAAGACAGTGAATCATCAGTCCCTATGTGATATTGGGTAATTCTCACAATGTTTCAAGTTTTTTAGCATTATTATTATTATTATTATATCTGTTCATGGTGATCTGTGATCAATGATCTTTGATGTTCCCATGGTAATTGTTTTGGGCCATCACAAACCATATCTGTATAAGACAGTGAACCATAAGTCTCTGTGTTATGTTGGGTAATTTTCACAATATTTCAAACTTTTATTATTATCATTATTATATCTATTTATGGTGATCTGTGATCAATGATCTTTGATGTTCCCATGGTAATTGTTTTGGGCCATCACAAACTGCACCTGTATAAGACAGTGAACCATCAGTCTCTGTGTTATGTTGGGTAATTTTCACAATATTTCAAACTTTTATTATTATTATTATATCCATTTATGTTCTGTGATCAGTGATCTTTGATGTTCCTATGGTAATTGCTTTGGGCCATCACAAGCTGCACCTGTATAAGATGGTGAACTTAATGGATAAATGCTTGTTCTGACTGTTTTACCAGCCATCATTCCCCCATCTCCCTCTTGTCAGGCCTCCCTATTCTCTGAGACAGAGAAATACTGAAGACTATTACATAAACTTAGTGACAAAGCAAGGGGTGGACTTCTACAGAATTGATTTGAATTTTGAAAGTTCTATTGTGGGGGTAAAATGCACTCAAACACGCTGTAGAGAAATCTTTCATGAAAGGAAGCGCCAGTCAATGCAACAAACTTTAACTGTCTTATTTTAAGCAACTGCCTCAGCCACCCCAGCCTCTCCCCCCCCCCCATTAGTTAAGCAAGATCTTCCACAACAAAAAGATCTCAATTCATTGAGGGCTCAGGTGACTGTTAGCATTTTTTCTCAATAAAGTATTTTAAAATTAAAATTCTTTTTCTAGAAATAATACTATTGCACACTTACTACATTACAGTGTAGTGTAAACATAAATTTTATACACTGGGAAACCAGAAAGTTTGTATGGCTCACTTTAGTATATGATTAGCTTTCTTATGGTGGTCTGGAGCTGTCCATGCAGTGTTGCAGGCGTTCGCCTGTATTATGTTGAGACTCTGTCTGGAGTAGCTGATTGAAAACCACTTGCAGAGTATGAAAGACCTGAGTTCAAATCCTTCCTCTGACACCTATTGGCTGTGTGACCCTAGGGAAATGATGAAACATTTCAGTGTCCCCAGTCCCTCACAACAGGGGCCGATCTATTTTGGGAAGGGACATTTCCTCTTTAGGAGAACAAAGAAATCAAAGACCATGTCATATATTTTGTGTCGTCATTCATCCCTCCTAAGTTCCTTAATTTTTGTATCTCCAGCACTCAGATAGAATAATAAGTATTTATCGAGTGAATGAACATTGTATTTCTCCATATTATTAAGCCTTGTGGGATGTTGTTTTAGAGCTTCTTGAGGCACAAGATGTTGAGAGCTTAAGCCACTTGCTTGCTGTTGCCCTGATAGAGACTGTCTGAGAGATGAGTTAAACTCGGGTCTTCCTGACCTTCCAGGTCCAGCCTTGGAGCCCACTGCCTTTCGTATGACGGGCACAATTAAATCGGAAAATGCATCCAGAGCAAGGAAGTGCTGGGTGCTTTCTCCTGAGGCTGCAGTCCCGGGCTGTGTTTACAAGACAGATTTTTTTATTATGATGGGTTGGTCGTTTCCCATCCACAATGGCTCAGCTCCTCCATGGGCAGTCAAAGGCAGGTCTGTTTTCATTCATTGTCTGCACACTCAGAGGCTGTGAATCTTCAGGCAGCGCCCACTCCACCCTCCACAAACATTTCATGGAAATCAAAACCATCTGGCCCTCAGCCAGGCAGTCAGCGGCAGCTGCCCCCACTGGCTTTGATGGTCATCCAGGGAGATGGCCAGGCAGCTGCATGAAAGGAACCGTGGCTCCAGACCCAAACCCGTGACCAGAGCAGAGCTCCACCTTTCAGAAGCTCGCTGCTTTGAAGACGGGTATTGTTTTTATTCTTTTCCAGAATGAGTTCTATAAAGACTAGAGCTCCCTGACACTCATCAACATGGAGGAGTCCATTAATTCAGTGGAATGACCTGTCAGCTTAGTGGGGAACAAGACTCATCAGAGCCTAGGCTTAGCTCTTGCTAAGCAGCTTTGGAGTTCCCAGCTGAAAGGGCCTCGAGAGACCAACCTGAGAGTCACAGGATGGGGTCTCTGGCGGGGCTCCCCCATCCACATCTTCAGAGTTCTGCTAATTCAACAGGGGATTTCTGCAGTGTTATCAGGGCCCTCTGAGGCTCCCCAAACACCGCATTTCCATAGAATGCTCTGCTTCAGGGAGGTCTGTGATGTGTTCTGTGGGGAGTTCAGGTCACACACAGCAGGAAATTAAAAAAAAAAAAAAGAATCCTTGCTCTGATGCAGGCTTGGAGGTTTATTTAGACCAAGACGGTGTTAATACCTTCTTCAAGCTTTGCAGTCTGCCTTTGCATCCAGTAGAGATCTAGACTAGGAGGGCACAAGGCTTTAAGGGCCCTTGAAAGCCTGAATCTCTGGCTGGAAGAGACCTTGGGGCTGCCTGATCACAGGGATCTCAGGGATTCCCTAATCCAGGCCATGCTCAGAGTCGAGTTGTTGCTTCGGCCTTTCCACAGGAGTAGGGTTCAGGACACCAGGAGCTCATTCTCTCCCAAGGCGTCCCACTGCATTTTGGGACAAGCCAACATGTCAGGAGGATGTAGAGCCAAATCTTTGCGAGCTCCTCTCCTTGCTCTGGTGCCTCTTGCCCATGACAGTCTTTGGGAAGAAGGTAACCATACCTCTGTCCAGCCTCAGCACCTCTGGAACTTCTAACCTCTCTCCATTTCACCATCCCATTAGATCTTTGGACTCTTCAGCTTACCAAGGTTTTTATGAAATCATGGGATCCAGAAAATGAAACCCAGTGCTTCCGTTGTGGTTTGATCAGTCAGAAAACCTGGGTTTGAATCTTGCCTCTGTCACTCTCTACCTATAAGACCTTGGATAAAGCACCTTCCTCTCTTGGGTTTCAGTTTTATCCCTTAGAAAATAAGGAAGTTGGGCTTGATCAGGGGCTACTCACTTTTTTCTATATCATGGACCCCTTTGGCAGTGGACACTCTCCCAGCATGAGATTTTTAATTGTTAAAATAAGATGTGGATGATCACAAAAGAAACCAATTAAATTGAAACATTATCATGATATTTAAAAATATATTTTCAAAACTCCCAGGTTAAAAACCGTTGGAGTAAATTACTTTTGTAATACCTTAATCTATAATAAGGGGGAGGGCAGTGTATGTCAGCTAAAACCTTTAGCCTTAAAACCAAACTGAAAGTGATAAAGTTCAAGTTCAGTGTCCTCCTGCTGATGTCCACTGTATGCTGCCTCATCTGAAGTCATGTTCCTGGAGCTCATGCTATCACTGGGCACTGCCCAAAGGATGCTCCAACCTGGACTTGGCTTCCTCAGTTGCCCCACTTGAACTATGGACCCCCTAAACGTGTGTGAAGGCCTAGGTTGGGTTCCTGGCTCTGGTCCTGGCTGTGCTACCAACCACTGTCTGTTTGACCTTAGTAATCCATCCCCTTCCCCCAGACTACATCTTCTTTATCCCGACACAATCCCAGGGATCCCTCCAGGCTGGAATCTTCTGATGCATCTTCACTGCATTCTATCAGTGATCTTCTGGAGATGGTCCTCTTGTATTTGCTGTATGGCCCAGAGGAGAGACTAGCATGGGACAATCTCAGACCAGGAGTCCCTGAGGCCACCTCAGGATGCAGGTCAGCAGGCCTGCTCAGAGGTGGATTTGGCCTTGGAGATTCCAACAGAAATCATCAACTGGAGATTATTTTCTCTGGTGAGCCTTGGGAGCCTCTTTTCTGAATATTATTTTTAACATTATAAATTAAGAGGCAAAAAGGCTCAGTGGACAGAGGGCAGGGCCTATAATCAGCAAGACCTTAGATCAGAACCATCCTCTTTTTATTACTTATTATTAACTATGAGACTTTGGGCAAATCATTGAACTTCTGTTATTTCAGAGTGTCGTTGTATAGATCAAATGAGATCATTATTTGTGAAGCATTTTGCCAACCTCAAAGTGCTACATAAATGTGAGCTATTGTATAACTGGTAATTTTTGCTGTTGTTCAGTTGTTTTAGTTATGTTTTTGTGATTCTATGTGGAGTTTTCTTAGCTAAGATACTGAAATGGTTTGCCATTTCCTTCTCAAGCTTATTTTACAGATGAAAAAAATGAGGCAAACAGGGTTAAGTGACTTGGCTATGGTCACAAAGCTAGACCATTTCCTTCTCCAGCTTATTTTACAGATAAAAAACTGAGGCAAACAGGGTTAAGTGACTTGGCTATGATCACACAGCTTGGCAATATCTTAGACCAGATTTTAAATTAGGAAGAAGAGTCTTCCTGACTCCAGGTCTGACATTCTATTTGCTGTGCCACTTAGCTGCCCATGCTGACTACAGAATCATAAAGAAAACAGTTATAAGAGCTTTGAAGAAGTCTCACCATCCTGGAAAAATAATTTCTCAGAAGCCATCAAACTGTGCACAGTCTTTGATCTAATGATGTTCGCAGTTAGCATAAGGCTTTATTCCCTGTGTAGACACCAGATGGCATTGCTAGCCACTAACCTGATCTTCCTTACAAGGGGACCAGATACTGGGAAATCCCATCCTCCTTTGCTGATTTTGCAGTCTGTCTTAGTCTAAAAAGAGTGCCAAGTGGCCCTGGTTCTCAGTAAACAGGTGACTTCTTCATCTTGGCTCTGTTCATGGCCAGATGATTATATTCATGCCACAAATATCTTTGAATTGTGATTATTTTGGATTTTTCTTCAGAATTAGTTGTTGAGCTCCTACCAACAGGAAACCTACTACCTCCTTAACCTGCTATATTGAACTGGGTCTTTATTTGACTTTAGTAGGATGGCATTAACCATGCCAGAAACAAACAGATGTGCAGATATTGTAGAAAACCACATATTCTTTAGCGTTTCATCAATTAAAGGGATTACAATAATACATAATAGGAATAGGCACTTGGACTCAGAAAATTATCTCCCTTCTTTCTGCTTGAAATCAATTAAAGGGGTTAAAATAATATATAACAGGAAGAGGACCTTTGGCTCAGGAACTTATCTCCCTTCTTGTTGCTTGAAGACATGGACTCATAACAGTGAACAGAAGCTCCTATTGCTATTTTTTGGTTTGGGTTTTTTGCCAGCAGCTCTGCTCAGGTCAGACCTCCAGCTTCTCCTGCCTCACTTCTGATCCAAAGGTATCATACTATAAAAGGGAGCCATGGTCAGGTCAGCATAAGCCTTTTCTGCCCCAATGAGCATCTTGCATTTTCTGTCCCTCTAAAACTTCCTGTTCCACTCCCTCTGTCCTTGAACTCACAAATCTGAATCTCACTGCTTCAGTGAGTGTATTTGTGATGGGCTGGAAGCCTTTCCAGTGACAAAATCTGGAGAGTTACAGTCTGAATTTGTAAATGGAGTATTCTTATAATTTGTTGGTCAAAAGTATGGCAAAAACAATAGCAAGGTAATAAAAGTATGGTACAGAATGCATTACTTCACCTAGACACCAAACCAGATTCAGTTGACAACTAGCAGTAAGGTACATGAGGTGGAACAATTCTGTGATTTATTATTCAAATAGGATATGATGAAGCTCTCATTTAAAATAGCAAACACATCATGTTCTGCTCCATGAGTATGGAGAGCTAATTTTATCTTTGTTAATAGGAATTCAATGGAATGGAAATAGAACTGGAACTGGTATCAGGAGAGACATCGTTTCAGATTTGCAGATCAATTAAGGAAACTGGGAAAGTTTTGCCTGGAAAAGGGAAACTTGAGAGAGGTGATAATTGTCAAAGATTTGAAGTGCCTTCATGTGGAGGAGGAGGCAGCCTTGATGGCTCCACAAACAATGATCTCTCTGGCAGGAATGTATAGAGAGGTAGAACCAGGCTTAAGGTAAGGACCAAAAAATCCTTCCCACCAATTTGAACTCTCCCCGAGTGGGATGGGATGGAGTGCTTCAGTAGATAACAAGACTTCAATCCAAGAGCACAGGCAAGGTGGCCTCTACTACATAGATTTTAGAAAAACCCTTTTTTGACCATAGACTGGACATGATAGCTGTGGAGGACACAGAATTCAGGCTCTGTACTTGCTAGTTGAGTGATCCTGGGCAAGTGATGAACCTTGCCTGAATGAGTCTCAGTAAAATGGGGAGAGTAACACTTATACTTCCTGATTTACAGGTTTGTTGGAGGGGGGGAAGCTTTAATAACAGCTTCCTCTAGTATGGAAAAAGCCCGGGTTCTGGAGTTAGAAGACCAGGTTTGGAATCCTGGCTCTGTCATTATTTCATGTGAAATCTTGAGCAACTGCCTGCTTATTTTTGCCCTGGTCTCAGATTCTTTACCTATAAAAGGAGGATTCTATTTCTAAATCCCCAAATCATATGCAAATAGAAGCTGTTAATATTGTCACTTGGCACTACACAATCCAGAGACCAAATCCTGTGCTTCTTCAAGTGCCTCATTCTTAACAGGACCCCGTCAATATCTGAAGGAGATTCCAACTGGCCTGCAGTGCTGGCAATAGTCTCTTGGGTCTTTTTCAAACTTGAAAGCATATTTGGGTATAATTTTTTTTTCTTTATTATCCCTAAAGGTAAACTCTGAAAAATAGAATGCCTATTTTAACCTCAGAAGAAGGGAAACTTTCTTTTCTTTTTGTTTTTAAAGACTGTTTTCCTTTCATGAGAGACTTGACTGTTTGAGAATGTTTTCATAATAGCAGGATTTACCATTGTTCAACAGACTTGGACATCACCTTGCTTTTTGTTTTCTGTCTTTGGAGTTCCAATCAAGCCATCCAGCCCTCTTAAATGTGTGAATGTCATCCACCTTCTGGAAGATCGGAGTTGGATCACATTTAGAATGATCTGAGATGTGGAAATATGTTGTGGATGGAAGACAGAAGTAGGCATTTGAGAAATATATTTGAGGAAGTGAATGTAACAAGTGGACACAATTCTTTTTAGGAGTTTACCATTAAAAGAGTTAAAAGAGAAGAAAGAGAGCAAAAGATTGAGACAATGAAAAGTTCACAAGTAGCCCTTTTTTCCTCAAAAATTGGGGACATCTGAGCATATTTATAACTAAAAGGGAAGAAAGCAGGAGAGAGAGAGAGAGAGAGAGAGAGAGAGAGAGAGAGAGACAAAGACAGCGAGACAGAGAGAGAGACAGAGACAGAGACAGAGAAAGATAGAGAGAAAGAGAAAGAGAGAGAGAAAGAGAGAGAAAGAAAGAGAGAGAGAGAGAGAAAGAGAGAGAGATAGAGATAGAGAGAGATAGAGAGAGAGAGAGAGAGAGAGAGAGAGAGAGAGAGAGAGAGAGATTGAAAATGGAAGAACTAGAGGGAATAACCAATAAGGCAAGTTTCTGAAGGAAAATGGAGAATATGGGGTCAATAGCACAAGAGGAAGAGTAAGGTTTGTCAAGGATGGATACCTGAAGACTGAAATGATAATAAGAGCTTAAATTGATACCAGTACTTTTGAGCTCATAAGATAGTTTACATTTTTATTTTATTTTATTTTATTCTCGCTATGATCTTGTGATAAGAACCAGGTGTGGCTATTATCTTTGTTTGACACATGAGGAAGTGAGGAGAGAAAAGTGAATTTATGTACATGGGGTCCATGACAAGGTATATCAAGGTAGGCGGGGAGGTCAGGAGCCCTGGTGCCTGAACTTACAACCAGCTCTTTAGTCATTTACCAACACTGCTATTGTTATTGTTATTACTGTTATTATTGGTGTTAAATTACCACTACAATTATTACTATTGCTATTATGATGGTCACTATTATTCTATGATTATTATTGTTGTTGTTATTATTATTAGAATTGTTTTATTACTTTCACTTTTATTATTAAGACTACTACGCTATTATTACTATTAGTATTACGACTGTTATCATCATCACCAGTTCAGTTCTCTTCATCTTGGATAGAAACTAGATTAAACAAACCTTATTAGAATGAGTCACCTCATTGCCATTCTCTTTTATAAGTCTCTTCTTTATGGATCATTGTACAGTTGGATAAAATACCCTTTTTTGGTTACTCCAAAAAAGAATTGGGATTCAAGTGTATTTTCTCTCTACTTACTGAGGGCATCCTCATGAGGTCTCTGGTGGCTGCCAGAATGATGGGGATAGAGATGGAAGTAATGACTTTATCATTATTTCCTGAGAAATCTCACTTCACTGGGTTCAGTCCCTCCCTTAGTGCTTCCTGACAACAAAGAGTCTTTGACATCTGGGTTCAAATCTTAGCTCTGGTTTCTGTGTCCTTAGACACATCAGTTTTTTTTCTCTATCGAAGTTTCTTTCTCTGTAAGATGAGATCGTTGGATGTGACGAATCAAAGATTCCATCCAGGCCCACATCCTAAAATCCTATGAGAGTTTGATATCATGAACTTGCTTTGTTTCTCTAATTTCTCTAATTCTCTATCTTGTCCTTCTCACTAAAATACATGGGGCCAAGAACTCTATTCCTTTCATGATATCATGAGACACAGAAGATGTTTAACGTGTCTGTTGGTGAAGGAAGTGAAGTTTATTTTTGCCCAAGGCTCATGGCCTCCAGGAAGAGTCCGATTTAATTTCCTAAAGATTTGGCATTGTGTACCTCGCTTATTTAAATAGGATGTGTAGAGTTGTTTTTATTCTAGAATTGGCATAAGTTGGAGGAAGTGAATAAGGAAATGTTAGAAATTGGCCTAAGGACTTAGTAAAACTTTAACGTTTCCTTTGACCTCAGCAGCTTTACTGAAGTCTCATTTTAATGCCTAGAAACTGGCCTCACACCCAGTATTGGCATCCTGATGTCAGTTCAGGATGTGTTAAGTCTTGGATTTCATATGGTTTTATTCCCAGTTCCTTCTTCAAACTTGAAAGAAAAAATGTGGATGGAGAAAAGCGCTTTTCTGTTATTTTCTATTTCCTTCTACTGATTTTCCAAGTTGGAAAAACATTGGATTGCATTACCTTACATCTATGTTATCTTTCTCTTCTTTTCTTTTCTTTTCTTTTCTTTCTTTCTTTCTTTCTTTCTTTCTTTCTTTCTTTCTTTCTTTCTTTCTTTCTTTCTTTCTTTCTTTCTTTCTTCCTTCCTTCCTTCCTTCCTTCCTTCCTCTCTCCCTCTCTCTCTCTTCCTTCCTTTCTTCCTTCTTTCTTTCTTTTTTCTTTCTTTCTTTCTCTCTCTCTCTCTTTCTGTCTTTTTCTCTCTTTTTTTTTCTTTTTCTTTCCTTCCTTCCTATCTTTTTTTAATCCCACAACTAAATCAGAGATTAAATTTTATTTCTGCTCTCATTCATTGATAACTGATGCTACATGTGGGTTCTCAAAGCAAGTCTTTAGGATCCCAGTACATAGTCTCAGAACTGGTGCTGTATTAGAGAGGCATTTTAATAAAACCTGGCCTTTACCAGATTAGTCAGTAATTCAGTAAAGAAGCATGCATCAAACATCTACTATATGCTAGACATTGAACTAAACTCTGGTAATGCAAATATATTTCAGCAAGGGACAGCCCTGCCCTTTAAGAGCTTGCATGCTAATAGGGGAAGAAAACACAACAGAAAATGGAAAAGGTGAGAGGGCACAAAGTTTCAAGCAATGGATGTTAAAGTTAGAGAAAGGCCATTTTGCAGTCTGGAAAGGAAGGAGATCTGGCTATCCCAGGCTCTCTCTGAAAGTGTAGGCTTTGGGAGGAGGCATTCGTTCAGAGGGAGAGCCGGCAGAGTCGATGGCAGTCCCAAGGCTGGAAGGAGCTTCCAGAATGAAGAGGTCTCTAAGTTTTGGAGGGAGGATGCCTGGACAGTAGTTTGGAGAGGAACAAAAATGTTTAGAAACAAGAACTGCCAAAATATGACAACAATCCAGAGCAGAAACCTCTGCTGTCTCCCTATCTCCCTCCTACTTAGCAAGAGGGACCACAGGGCAGGGTCCCATCTGCATCATGGAAATGTGCCTTCCCAAAGATTCCTTCTTCTTCACTTCCTTGGGTCTCACTTTCATTCTCTGAACAACATAAACCTTTTATCCAACAGATGGCCAGTCCCAAGGAAGCTACCTTTGCAGGCAGCAGTCCTTCCTTCTTTAGCATCCTGGCCAAAGGGGATCTTAAGCCGTGATATGCAATGGTAGACTTGGCAACCTTCCCCCCAAGTGACATGGCTCCTCTTTGTTCAGTCCTTACCACAGACTATCGTGTTGCCTACTGGAGCAGAAGCAAGGCGGGTGATAATGAATCTTCTTTAATGCAATTTTCACTGATAAAATCTTATCTGCCTCTGATTTGGAACCATCTGACATGGCCAGCCTCTTTAGCATCAAGAATTTGCCTTTCCATTAGCACCTGTAGAAGCTGGCTGGGATGTGGGTTGGTTCTTGGGATGATGGCTTTGAGGTTGGGCTGGAAGCAGGGCTGCTAGTCTGTATCATGTTGCCACTCTTACAACTTCTGTTCCAGTATTTGCAGACTCCATATTTGCAGTCTCGTAAGGGAATATCTCTTTGAAATAATGTTCATAATAGCTTAATGCTATAAACTATTTCTGATGAACATTAAAATGTTGCAAGGAGACAGGACATCTCATTGTCTACAGCATTTTACTAGAAATATTAAGCTTAATTTTTCTATTAACATACACAAATTTTCTTGAACATTCATCCCCCTTTCTTTTCTTAGACACCTTTAAGATGATAGATAGCATGACTTTTATTAATTCAACAAACATTTATTAAAATTTTGTTATTGTCCTTGCACAACAAATTCTTGAGCCATCACCTAGTCCACGTATAAAACTTTTCCAGTTTGGGAAAACGTGTCCAAATGTCTTCCATTCAAGAATCCAGGGCATCTTTGTACCATAAGGAAGCCTTGGAAAAGAATATCACTTAAAGTTGTCAGTACCTAGAGACTCTTTGGAACCCAAAGTCAAAATGAGTCATGGATGAGGTGTCTGTCTGTGTTGGTGGAAGGAATTAACATACATAAGAAGCTTTCTTTATTAATTGTTTGTTACAAAAATTTCTGACCACATTATATATATAATGGATGTACATGTTTAACTTTAATCACATTTAAATATTTGACTTTCACTTAAAAATTACAATTTATTTCTCCTTGTAATACCTACAGTCATCTCTGTACCTTTTTTTAAAGACCATTTGTTGGTCTTTAAAAGCCCAATTTGGCCAGCAGAAGTAGTAAATAAGATAAAGGCAGCATACTCTTAGAGATAAAGGGCTGACTTTATAGATAGGAAGAACTGGATTCAAACCTCACTCTCAACTCACTTTATTGGATGCCCATGAAAAAGTCACCTAAAGTTGTAAGTGCCTAGAGGCTCTTTAGAACCCTAAGTCAAGATGAGTCATGGGTGAGTTGTCTGTCTGTGTTGGTGAAAGGCATTAATATACATAGAATTCTTACACTTGATGAAATTATAGATCCAGGCCCAAACAAAACAAAGATGATCCTTTTTCCTTAATTTTCTTGCCTCAATTTATTTTCAGTCTATTTTTTATATCTAATAAATTCTATTCCTATCAGCATTAAAATCCATATTAATATGGATTATATATATAAATGTAATATGTATATATCTAAATATGATAATACAAATAAAAATTATTTATACATATCCTTTCAAATTCCCACTCTTTGCCACCTCAAAAATAATATCACAAAAGTCACAAATATTTTTGCACATACTTAGAGTTGCTTTTGCTTAGGATACATCTCCCCTTTAATCTCTGCCTCCTACCACTTTATCTTCTTTCTCTCATTTTCCTATTATTTTCTTGAATAGAATGAATTTTTGTATCTCTTTATCTTCTCCCATCTTTTGACTAGTACAGTTAAGAAAGAGATTTGAGTGTCATCCACCCCTCGTCCTTCCTTATATAGATAACTACTTGTACATACTTGATTATGTAAGACAATCTTCCTTAAGCTTCTTTCCCCTTTCCTTCTATTCTTTTCTTAAGATCATCAAGTTATAGCAGAACTATTTCCAGATCTTGTTTAATTGAACTCCTTTTATGAATCCTGATGTTAAAAGGAGACGGGACACATGGCTCCCTCATATGTGAATTTAAGCAGTTTATCTTTTTTTAGTCCTTTTTAAATTTTTTTTCATTATATCTTTCTTGAATTCCTGTTTGAAATTCAAAGATTTTCTGTAGCTCTGGTCTTTCCATCAGGAAGCTTTGGTTGGAAGCCTTCTATTTCATTAAAGTTTCATTTTTTTTCCCCGATTTTTACGATTCGACTCAGTTTTGCTGGGTAAGTTTTATTGTCTGTAAGCTCATATTCTTTGCCTTCTGGAATATTGTATTCCAAGTTCTCTGATGTTTTATAGTGGTGGCTGCTAAATTTGTCTGTGATTTTCTGTGGTTCCTTGGTCCTTGAATTCTTTCTTTCTGGCTGATTGCAATATTTTTTCTTGGACTTGAAAGCTCTGGATTTGCTCATGATATACCTAGGAGTTTTCATTTTGGGGTTTCTTTCTGAGAGTAACTGGTGAATTTTTCCTATTTCTGCTTAATCCCTCTACTTCTAAGAGATCTAAGCAGTTTTGTTTTATGATTTCTTGAAACAGGATGTTTAGATTCTTCTTTTGGTTCAGGTAGACCAGTCATTCTCTGTTTGTTTTCTCCTTGACATGTTTTCCCAGTCAGTTATTTTTACCCAGAGATACTTTACATTTTCTTCTATTTTTTTCAGTCTATGGACATTGTTTGAATTTGAATTTTCAAGAAGCTAGTTGCTTTGATATATCATGACAAGTGTTAATTAATTCTCCTTTCAATTTTTTCTTCCATAGTTTTCATTTCTTAAAATTTTCTCTCATTTTAGAAACTCTTTAAAAAAAACCTCTTCCTCTTTCATGAATTCTACTTAAGTTTATGCCCAAACTGTGTTATTCTCCAAGGTTTTGGTAGAGACATTTACAATCGTTCTCTTGTTTTGCTTTTGTGACTAGAGAGTGCCTGCCATTTGTTATTGTGGCTTTGCTTTTTAGGTGGTCCACTCTTTCAGCTTATTTTGTGACTTTGAATTGGATGTTTGCTGGGCTCTGTGGTACTTCTGTAGGGAAGTATAGTAAGTCCTAATGGACCTCTAGTAGGAAGTATAGGCTGGTCCTATTGGCGCTTCCTAGGGGGCATTGAGTACTGATCTCAGAGACAGGATGGGAACACGTGAGCTTTCAGTTCCCTGAAAGAGATGGATCCAGGGCACAATCTGATGGCTGCCCTGCTTTGGTCTGAACGTCACATGTTTGAGTGTGAATGAGAGTAGATGCTCCAAGACTGGCCCTGCTGGAAAGGGGCTGGAAAGCTCTGTTGCTTCAGAGCCTGGCTCTAGGTTTCCTGCCATAGATTCTCTGCATTGGGCTGGAAGCTACAGCTGAGAATCTGCCTGAGTTTGGGATCTGAGGCACTTCTAAACTTCATCTTATCTCAGCATACTGCCACCAGCCTCCCCGTCTGCAAAAGGCACTACCCCTAGTCTCCTTCTCCCTCGGTATTAGGTGCCAGTTGGCACCTGTCCCTGAGGCAGTGTCTTGGGGTGCCCTGGGACCCCCTCCTATGCTGTGAACAGCCTTCCCTACGTGGGTCCCGGAGTGTTCATATTTATTAATTTGCATGGCTTATGGTCTGCTTTGAGTTTTTCTAATCACATATTCTTTCCTGTTTCAGTTTACTTTTAAAAACCTTGTCTCTGTTTCCTACCATCAATCATTAATTTAGCCTTGATTTGTTAATACCTCCGTCTGGGGCCTGATGTCAGCAACATGATTGTGCCGTGGGCCCACGTCTCATGTCATTAGCCGGAGTTTCTGCATCGGAGGCCGCGGCGATCCGGACCAGGAATTGTTTTCTACGAGCTGTCATGTTGAGAAAGGTCATTATCCGAAGGAACAACAACAACAACAACAAGCCCTGACCCCGGCCTAATTTCCAGTCAGGCCCGTTCCCTAGCGCTGGCGTCAGGGCTCTGAGTGGTTACCGAGTGATTTCGATCAGTGTTGTGTGAGATGATAAATTTTAATCAAAGCGTTTTGCTTTTCCTTTTCATAATGGATCTTTCCCATTCATGCTTTCCCTGGTCTGCCTTTTTATGACTGTGATGGACTTTGATTTACTTCATACAGGCTGTGATGCTCTGGCTTCAATTATTCCATTTAACTTGAAATAGACATTGCTACAAGTCTCGCTGATACAGAGAACATCTGGGCTAGATTAATTACATCGGGAGGTGGCGTGTGTGCGGGAATGGAGAAACTCTGAGCACGTCCGGGGCTCCGCTGACTGCTGATGGATGTACTTTCTCTCCCTCTCTCTGCCTCTCCTCTCAGATTCTGTCCCTGTCTCTATCTCTCTGTCTCTGTCTTTCCTCTCAGATTCTGTCTGTATCTGTCTCTGTCTCTGTCTCTCTCTCCTCTCAGAGTCTATCTATCTCTGTCTCTGTTTGTCTCTCTTTCTGTGTCTGGCTCTGTCTCTGTCTCTGTCTCTCCTCCTCCTCTACTTCCTTCTTCTCCTTCTCTCTGTCTCTTTCTGTCTGTCTCTCTCTCCTCTCAGATTCTGTATGTCTCTGTCTCTGTCTGTCTCTGTCTCTCTCTTATCAGATTCTGTCTATATCTGTCTCTGTCTCTCTGTCTGTCTCTCTCTTCTTAGAGTCTGTCTGTCTCTGTCTCTGTTTGTCTCTCTGTGTCTGGCTCTGTCTGTCTCTCCTTTTCCTCTACCTCCTCCTTCTTCTCTCTGTCTCTGTCTGTCTCCTCTCAGATTCTGTCTGTCTCTGTCTCTGTCTCTGTCTGTCTCACTACCATCCTAGGTCCTTAAATAATATCAAAGCAGAGCCAAAGATCTTAAGTAGCCCTGGCAGCTTTTTGATTTTTGTTGACTCTGTGCTGTAGTTTGGGGAACCTTGAACAGAACCCTAGACGAGTAGATAACGTCTTTGGAGATGGCTTTGACTTAATGGGAAATCCATTTAGTGCATGGAAACATTTTGCTCCCTGGCATGTGTGAGAGTTGAATAAAGGCTGTCATAAGGAAGTCTGGATAAAGAATTCATTAGCTCGTTTGGAAAAGTACAACTTCTCCCCCCTCCCTAAAAGGAAATGGATCTCCTCCTCAGTCTTGGTAAATCCCAGCCATCAATTTTGATGTATCCACAAGATGCACAAATGTAGTTGATGATGACTCACATTTATATAGTACAATAAGGATTGAAAAATACTTATATCCGGCCTCAGACACTTACAATTTACTGTGTGACTCTGAGCAAGTCACTTAACACTGATTGCCTCAAAAAAGAAAATTATTTTGCATCCTTTATCTCATTGGAACGTCGTAACAAACCAGAAATCAGTGCCATTATAAGCCCTCTTTTTCCATATGAGACAATTGAGGACCTGAGATGTTAAATTTTCTGATGTTGCCAGGTGGCCTAGTGGATAAAGCGCTGAGTTTAAATCTGCTTTCAGAAATTTACTGGCTGTGTGACCCTGGGGAGTCAATTAATCCCAATCCCTCTTTGCTTCATTTTCTTCTCTAAAATGAGACTTCTCTCCCAGCTATTCTTCTTATAGTTATATAATTGAGCACATATCTGAAGCAGAATTGGAATCCAGGTTTTTCTGACTGTGACTTTTGTATTCAATCTACTACAACCCGCTGAAGAGGGATGATGGAAGATTGTAGTAGAAATTTGACCTTTGTTGATTTTTAATTTAAAATCCAATTTATTTTGGGCAGCTAGGTGGTGCGGTGGATAGAGCACCAGCCCTGAGATTCAGGAGGACCTGAGTTCAAATCTGGTCTCAGATACTTAATACTTCCTAGCTGTGTGACCCCGGGCAAGTCACTTAACCCCAAATGCCTCAGGAAAAAAAAAATCAATTTATTTCCAAAAATATTTGTAAAATTATATTATTCTGGACCCTTCATTAGGTGCTAGAAATGGTTGTTAATTTTAATATTCAGAGAAGACCAAAATGACCTCACTATGTCAGGGTTGAGATATATTGTGTCTGATTGTAGCTACTGAGTCGGGCACAAATAACCCATACAGACAAATTCATTGAAGTGGGAGATGGGATGTTGTCTCTGGGAAGAGGTTTGACTGAAAGTTCTGCGATAATAGGGGGAGTTAGATGGTGTAGGGCTTTAAATGCTAGGGTGAAATGCATAAATCTTATTTTACATTATTTTCTATTCTATAATATAGAATTATATTATTCTATAAATTATAGAAGATGTGTGACACTTAATTTTCATAATTTTGCAGCCTAGGGTTCATGACTCTCTCAGAAGTGCATTTGTTGTGTTTTTATACGACCTCATCCATAATAACTATTTTCATCTTAATTTATCTTTACCAATTTGCAGTCTGTGAGATAAAATTTTAGGATTATTTTGATTTGTGTTTCTTTTATTATATACAAGTAATAATTTGCTGTTCTTTTTTTTTTTTTTTAGAGAAATGTTTATTCATATCCTTTGACCACTATTAGGGAGAACTATTCTAGGGAATGCCTTGGGTCTTACGCATTTATATTAGGGTTTTTTTTTTAATATCTTAGATATCAAGCCCTTAAATATTTTCCCTCCAGAAGACTTATTCCCTTCTTAGTATGATTGCATTCAATTTTGAGAATTCAAAAGTAATTCAACTGGTAACTGGATTTTTCTTACATCTTTTGTAATTACCAATTTCCTTTGACTGATTAAGAATGTACCCCATGCCATAGCTGTGGATATTATCTGACCTGGTTGTTTTCTAATGTCTTAATGCTACATCTTTAATATTAGAATAATAAAGCTACACACACATATATTTTGAATTCATTGTAATATATTAAAGAAGGTAATTGTTTAGATCCAATTTCTGCCAGATTAATTTCCTGATTTCTCAACAGCTCTTGTCAAATAGAGAACTCTTTCCTAAGTAAATTATATTTTCAGATTTATCGAATACTGGATCATTATTTCTTATTCTTCATTCTCTAAGGTGTTCCATTGAAAAACTTTTCTATTTTTAATCAGTACCACACAGTTTTAATGATTACTGCCTTATAATATTGTTTGAAGTGCTGTTTGCTTCATTCCTACTTTCCCCCCATTATTTCCCTTGCTATTCTAGATTTCTCGTCCCTTTGAATGAGTTTAGCAAGCCTATTTAGGAATATCGGTTTGACAGTTATGTGGAGGCTGAATTAGAAAGAGGAGAGACTTTAAGTAGGGAGACTAATTGGAGATAACTGCAGTAGTCAACTTGGGAAGTTGCTGGAGCCCTGGAGTATCTTTCAAAAATATATTTTCTTTAATTTTCAGCTCCAAATTCTCTTCCTGCCTTCAATGCCCCCTCCTAGTGAGAAGGCAAGAAATATATCTGTTACATGTATAATGTCACACAAAATTTTTCACAATGGCCATGTTGCAAAAGAAAAAAGGGCAAGAAAAACAAAGTTTATTTTTTTATTTTTTTTAGTATGCTTTGTTGAGTATATCACTTGCCTCTCTGGAGGTGGATAGCATTTTTCATAATGACTCCTTTAGAATTGTGGATCTTTGTCTCACTCCTTGATCAGAATGCTAAGTCATTCACAGTTGATCATCTTACAATATTGCTGTTAACTCCACAGAGTGTTCTTCTGGTTCTGGCCAGGTATCATTTGTATCATTTCATATAAATCTTGCCAGGTTTTTCTTATACCATTTACAGAACAATCCTATTTCAACACAATCATACTCTACAACTTTTTTAGCCATTCCCTGATTGATGGACATCCCCTCAATTTCCAATTCTTTGTTGTCTCAAAAAGAAGTCAGCCTGAACTGTGAAATAATCAATCAATCAATAAAGAAGTATTAATTAAACACCTACCATATGCCAGGCATTGTGTTAGTCATTGACAATATAATTGCCAAAAAAACCAACTTAATCCAAACCAAAACAAAACATAAAACAAGAAACAAAACAAAACAGAACAAAACAACAAACCAATTTCTGCTCGTAATAAGCCTATATTCTAATGGGAGAGAAAAGTACTTATAAGAATATATAGTTATAGATATATAGATATCTATTCACACATGTGTATACAGTGTGAAAATATAAGCAGCCACACTCCAGAGGTGGTCTAACTGGGTTGAATCCAATGGACTTGTCGCTTTCTCATGCCCGAAACCCTAATCTCTCCTAAAAGCAGATCATATTGACATCCATGGCAGAATGTCACATTGCTGTCTTTCGCTGTTGAAATCTCCTGGAGCTCCTGGGTCTTTCCTCATAAGCCACAGTCCTGTCATAACTCCCTCTGTCGTTTTTGGAACATTAACTTATTTTTGGAACTTCATGTAAGACTTAAATATTCATCCGTAGTAAATTTCCTCTTATTTGAGTCAACGCCGGTAAGTGCTATTCGAAATTCTCTAGATACAGTTTATTTGCCTCTTCCCAAATTCAACATTTGCTCTCCTATTTTGGTGCCTTCACCTCCGCTTGGAGTACTGTCCCACAGAGACCCCTTTGATTTTGTTCTTGTTTTCCTAGTGCCTGGTCCTACCTAATAAGTACTTAATTTATGTGGAGTTGAAATGAATGGGAATTAAATTCAGTTATCCATTCCTTGTCTGCTGTGGCCATATTAGGATCCTAGAATATTGTCCCTCTTCACCTGTAAGTGAGAAAAAGCCATTTTGAGGGGGACAATTAGGTGGCGCAGTGGATAGAGCACCAGCCCTGAAGTCAGGAGGAATTGAGTTCAAATCTGATCTCAGACATTTGGCTGTGTGACCCTGGGCAACTCACTTAACCTCAATTCCTCAGCAATTGCTGTCCAGAATGATTGGATCAGTTCACAACTCCACCGACAATGCATTAGCATCTTGGTTTTCCCACATCCTCTCCAACAATTATCATTATCTTTTCCTGTCATCTTAGCCAATTTGAGAAGTGTGAAGACTACTAAAATTCTTGAAGGCTCTTCCTCAGCTGTAGAAAGCTTTAGTTAGATCTATACTGTTTCAGGTAAATGGGACTCAAACTCATGACCTCCCAAGTCTTTGAAAGATCATTGTGTTAAGCTTCTCCCTTCTTGATAATTTATGCTATGGAAAAGTAAACTGAATCTTTTGGTTACTAAGAGGGGTTCTGGAGTTGCAGACCAGAAGTAGGCTGTCCTGTGCTGCTGGATATTTTAAATACCAATTTGAATCTAACTTGAAATGTCTGGCTCACATTTACAGATGACAAAAAGTTGGGGGAATAATTAGAACTCTGGTTGACAGTTGATATCTCTAAACAATTTTGACAAGGGAGAATATCGGGTCAAATCTTTTAAGATGAAATGTCACCCAGTCAAATTTTATGTTTGGGTGCAGAAAGTTAACTTCACAAGGACAAGGACAAGGTGGATAGGTCATAGCCAGGCAGAGTAACATAAAGGCTGTGAAGGCCCTTAAATCTTAGGTTGTGTTACTGAATAGTGTCTGGGATGAGGGAAGTGACAAAGATGCTGAATTATGCACTGGTCAAACCCCACTGGGGAAATTGGGTTCAGTTCAGGATACTAAGGCTGGTGATAAGCTGAAGAACAAGGAGGGCACCCACAGGATTGATTGAAGAAATTAAGTATATTTAACAGGGAGACTAGTTAGTTTAATTATTAAGCACTTATTATGTGGTTATAGAGCAGATGGGTAGTACCATGGCTAGGGCTAGTGGGGAGTCAGAGAGCCCAGAGTTCAAATCTAACCTCATTTACTTTCTAGCCATGGGACCCTGGACAAGTCTCTTAACCCCTACCTGAATAACGAGCAACAAATATAACAGGAACAGCAACAACAACAGCCCAAACTGAAGAAGTAAATGGCAAATCATTCCAGGATCTTTGCCAAGAAACCCCCGTGATTTGGTTGACCCCTTTGGGTCACAAAGAGTCAGATGTGACTGAATTACTGGACATTTCCCCAAGTGTTAAGATTTATAAAGGGGGAACTATTTCTTACCTCCTTACCTAAAGGAGAGGCAAAAGCTCTGTGCAGAGACAACACGTCCAGAACAACCTGGAGACAACCAGTCTCAGAGGGAAGGCGGTTAGCAATGAGGGAGGCCAGGAAACATTTCCTGCCGAAAGTGAGACTTGGAGGAGGTCAGGAGGCAGAGTGATGAAGGAAGACTGAGGAAGCTTTCAAAGCCAAATGGAGCGTCATCTTGGGGGTAAACGTTTACCACTGGGCTTTGGTGGGTAGAGGGATGATATGTGCTGAATAGCTGAGAGGAGGAAGGACTGGAGAGGAGAAAGATCTGAAGAAGGAAGAGCAAGTGGAGACCCCAAAGTCATCATGGGATGAGGAAGGCTTGTACCAAGGTGGGCACAGTTTCAGCATTTACAAGTGATGTTCTATAAAGGCAACATGGAAAGCCCTTGGCAGCATGTTGGCAACTGTGAGCAGTAGGAGAGGCTGAGGATTGCCCCTGAGATGGACTGTGAGCCTGGGTTAGCAGTAGGGAGGTGCCTCAGTGGTGACAAAGAACTTGGGAAGGTGATGGAGGCTGGGGCAGATTTGCTGAAAACACCAAAAATTCAGTTTTGAAAAAGCCAGATTTAAGGCATCTATAAGACATCCAGTTCAATATGTCCAGCAGATTGTTGGAAATGTGAGATTTTGAGGGTTGGGGATGAATTAATCAGAAAATGATGTGCTTAGAGATGGTCTCAGGGTATCTATTGAAGCTGCTGGATCAGTAAGCAAAATAGAAGGCTCTCACTCTTTCTCCCTCTCTCCTTCCCCTCCTTCCCCTCTCCTATTTTCTCTTCCCTCCTTTCCCTCCTTCATTCTTTCCTTCCTCCTTCCCCTCCTTCCCTCTCTTCTCCTTTCCTCATCTCCCTCCCTTCTTTTCAATTACTCTACACCAGAATTTCTGTTTTGGAATTGCAAATGTAATGCAAAAAATAAAATGACCTTAAGGAGCTTGCATTCTATTGAGGGGGGAAGAGCACATATTAAAAAAATAAATATGAAAATATTCACAACACTAATCCAAGAAAGGATGTTTTTAACCAACAAAAGTCTCTGGCTGATGGCTCTCCCGAACATCCTGGGTGTGCCAACTTCACAATTACCCCAGGACAGAGAAAGGGGGGTCATGACTGCCCAATGATGCCCCTCCCAGTCTCCCCCTTCTCTCCTTCCTAAAGATAGAGCAGAGCTCAGGAGTGAGGTCCCCTTGGCTCTGACCGTGAAAAAGTTCCTGCTTGTGGCATTAACAAGTTTACAAATGCCCATAATTATCATAGCTTGCAGAGGTCGCAGCATGGAAATCACTTCCCGGGAAATGATGGGCCTGACTGATTGCCCCGAAACCCTCCACAGTAAAGGAGGATGGGAGAGGCCAGCTTCATGGGAAACCCTTTCCCAGGCTCTGCCTCGAGTCATGTGCCCTTAACCTGCAGGAGCTGGGCCTCTGCTTCTCAGTTATGGATGATAACGTGTGGCGTAGGGGCAGCCCCTGGGACCCGTGGAAGCCTTTCTTCAGCAGTTCTGCCCAGGTTTTTGCTTTTGTGAGTTATTTTGGTTATAATCCAGTGCTTATACGGGGACTCCCAGGAGTCTTTGTGCAGATTTAAGCCAATTCAAGCTTTTAACGCACAACAAATATGGCGACACCGTACATACCTCAAACGGGCTTCGTCAGTAAGACAGTATTGGGCTCAGGCAAGAGTGTTTGAGCCGTAGCTCATCATTCTTGTCTTTTATGGGGAAGCTTCCAGGAGAACCAGGACTCTCCTTGTTGTCCCAAATTGTCCTTTGGCAGAGCAGAAAAAAAAAAAAAAAAAAAGGATGTTTATTCTCTAAAAGCACTTGAATGTCGATAACTGAATGCTTAGCAGAAAGGGTCTGCAGGGGGGATTTTGTCCCTTTTAAGCAGTTGCCCTTAATTGAGGCAAGCCCATCTACTAATTCAGCTGCACTGAAGAACCCTGGGAGAGCTGGGAAGCTCAGTAGTTAGAACACAGAGCCTAGCCTCTGACATTTGCTAGCTGTGTGACTGTGCAAGTCACTTATCGTGGTTTGCCTTAGTCCCCTGGGGAAGAACTTCAGGATCTTGCCAAGAACACCCCAATCCTACTGTTGATAAGAAAGAATCAGAGAAAGCTGAATAACAACTGAGAGTCACTGAACCTGGATTTGTTAATGGTGAGCCCTCCTAAATGACCTTTGAGCTGCTAGGACATGCTCTTTCTTCAGCTTTAAATTTGTCCTTGTGCTTTATTCTTCTTTCTTGAAAAAGACCATGACCTCAGGGAGGTCAGGATTGTAGGAAGGAGGGCTGTGCAAGGTCACCTGTCTCACTTTCCCCTCCTGAGCCATCTGAATCCAGTGGCCAGATCCAGATCCGGAGGCTGGGGATGACCCCGGAGGCAGTTGGGAGATCTGCTAAAACATAAAGAAACATTCTGGTGATAGGGATGCTGGAACTAGAACTTGGGTTCAAATCTCTGCCTTGCTATTTACCATTTGGGTGACAAGTCCTTTCGCCTTCCTGATCCTCAATTTCCCCATCTAAAAAAGGAGACGATCAGAAGAGATGATCTCTGAGCTCTTTCCCAGCTGCACACTGATGAAGCTTTGATGGTTTAGGAAATGGCAACCTTGAGTTTGGGGGACCATGAACAAATGACTACAGGAGGGAGATCGATTTTTATTTGAATTACTAGAAAGAGTAACTGATCAGGAACTCCCTAGACATATAAAGTCACAGATATATTTATTTAAAAAAATATATATATATACATATACATAACATGTTATATGCACACACATTCACATGTACAATCTGTAGATATGGATATATAAACATGCATTATCTCTAGACACATATACATGAATATACATATAAAGTAGACATACATACATCCAAATATATGTATACATACAAACATACATCATACACTCCACAAGGAAGGAGAATGAATCTGGGAGAGCTTAATGGACTCCTGGAACGTTAGCCGGCTCAGAAATGACAAATCAGGGCTCCTGGCCTTCTTTCCATTCCTCTGCAGCAGCCTTGGGCCCACCCCTTTTTTCAAAGGCTCTCATAAGGATCAGATGAGATGATGTGTCGAGTGTTTGGCGCAACTTAAGAGGCGATGGAAATATTTGTTATTATTAGGCTCAGAGTCATGGAGTGAGAGCTAGCAGGGCCCTGGCAGGCTGGCTCTGCCAGCTCAACCTCCCTTAAAAAATAAAGTAAAACAGATGTGAGAACTGAGGCATAGAGTTACTAGGCTGAGATTTGAACTCGAGTCAGGTCTTCTCCTGAATTCCTGTTGCTTTTCTGATTCATCTTAAGTATGAACGGTATTAGAGCTCCAGTAATATTTAAAACTCCAAAAATAACAAAGCCCAACAGTAATAATTAAAAAGTAATAATGAAGATTTCATTTTCCATCTGATATTGATTCATTTATTCAATGTAAGCTCCAAGTAGCATGAAATTATTTTTAATGGAATCAATTGGTTTCAGAAATTGCACTGATGAAATCTTGGGCTCAAAAGTAAGTGAAACAGTGGAATATGGGAGCCAGAGCATGGAGCTTAGTGTCAGAACTAATTTGAGTCTCTTTTCCAGTTATACTCTTTGAGTAACTTTCATCCATTTATTTCCCTCTGTAGTTATATGGGCTGTAGTTATTTTTTATCTATAAAATGAGGAGGTTGGGTAAAATGATGTCTAAATACATATGCACTCTCCAATTTGTGCCTAATGATAGCTATCTCCAGGACGGGATAGGGGAAGGGAATTAAAAAAGAGAATTTACATGATGATGTATATTTGAAAGGAATAGTAAGTTGTACATAAATTTCACAGTTGTACGTACTATCATCTTTTTTTAAATTGTACCATGTTATGGAAATACTTTTTTTATTTCATAAATTAAAACACCTAATTTAATAACATTTGAAAGATTTTTTTTTTAGCAAAATCATTTTGTGTTTAGAGATGATAATCACACTAAGCTCCAATTTTTAAGGTAATATCACTGCATAGTTTTGTGTGATATTGGACCTGAATATGTCACTGAGGCCTAGAAGTCATGATCAATGTTCAGACATTTCATCCCTTTATCCTTTTGACTTTTCCTTAAAGTTAAAAGGGAAAGTCGAGATTGAAGAGCGTTAGTTCAGGGCTTCTGGGCTGAACTTTGCTCTCTGTTCTCTTTAATGCAATACAAATTACAATAATTCATCAATGCCATGCTTAATCAGTGCCTTCCTTCTGCCAGTGACCTAGGGTGTCAGTATGGGAATGGGGCTGGGGTGGCTATGCTCTTAGAAGTAGCAGCTACAAAAATGGGTCTAAGTACACTATATTTGCTCAGTGGGTTAGGTGGGCTCCTCCAGTCTGGGCTCAGAGGGCAGAAGGCAACTAGGACTACTAAGCCTCCTGAAAGAATGTGGATAGAATAGTGCTTCCTTACTCCTCACCTTCTTAAAAAAAATGAAGAACTTCTAGCCTTGTCTTTCTTGGGCACTGGTTTTCATTTTTTAAATCTTTCATGACATTGTAAAAAAAAAAAAAACCTCAACATTTCTTTGTTTACTAGTTATTTTACTAGTTTATTTAACAAACATAAAGTATCTGCAGATAGTTTGAACTCAAACTATCTGAAAATAGGCAATAAGGCAAACCAGTTCCTGTCCTCAAGGAGCTCACATTCTATTAGGGAAAAACAGGGCCATCCTAGATAGGTAAATATGAAATCATCTCATTGAGGTAAATAATTAGGGTGGAAGTGAGGAGAAGTAAAAACTTATTACAGGTGACTCTGGACTATTGAATTTTTTTCCCTTGGTCTTTTTTCTTTAAGAAAAAGAGGGTTTGGAGATCTCCCTATAAAAGGATCCTCATATGTCCTTCCTTATTAAAGATAATTTGAGTTCAAACTTTTTTCTGAAAAGAGAAGGGAAATTATTATTGTTATTACTACCGCCATTACCATCATCTTTGGTATGAACATTCTTTTCAGGAACACAAACTACAACCACTCAAGATTTAGTGTCTTCAGATAAACTTCATAGAAATCAATTTATCTTCAGATGCATCAGGTTTACCTATTAGATAAATCAGTTACTGTTTTTGAATGAAATACGGATGGCTTAGCAGCTGAACAAATTACAACGTCTGTTATTTGATAATATCCTATGGTAGTTCTCCCCAAGTTGCACCTGCTCTGCCTTTACCTATCTTTATTTATATATCCTAGTGAAATCTCAAAGTAGTTTGTTGCCATTTTTTCTAATGCAAAAAGAAAATAAATTGGAAATTTTCTTAGGCAACTTGATTTTATTTCTGAAATCTTTACAATTCTGAAGGATAATATTCTCATATATATATTTAATTTCTGAAATCTTTACAATTCTGAAGGATAATATTCCCATATATATACATATATTTAATTTCTGAAATCTTTACAATTCTGAAGGATAATATTCCCCTATATGTATATATTTCCCATTTTGTCAAATTTGTTTTTAAGGAGTTTTTTTTTCAAGTCAGTTTCTGTGCTTCCTTTTCCAACGTGTTGGCTTTTCCCAAAAAAAACTCATAATTCTCCCACAAAGCTCTCATTTCTTTTCCCTATTTTTCTTCTTTTTCTCTTTTGAAGTCCTTTTGTAATTCTTCCAAGAGAGTTTTTTGAGGTGGAGACTAATTCATATCTCCATCCTGAGATTTCATGTGAAAGCAGTCTGCCTTTCTTGTCTTCTTCTGGCTTGTATTCTGATCTTCACTGCCTCCATAGTAGCTCTCTATAGTCAGAGATCTTTTTGTTTTTTTTTCCCCTAATTTTTAAAGTTTGATGTCTGCTCCTAGGGTATGGGAAAGATTGTCCCAAGTTTCCTCTGCAGGGCTACAGGGGTTTCTTTCTGACTGCCCTGGGGTTGGTGCTGCAGGCTTCTCCCCAAGGCTGAGTAGCCTGGCCAAATCCTGCCTGTTATGCTGGGATTTAGGGACTCACAGTTTGCCTTCTCTGGTTACACTGGAGGTCTCACTAGTGATCTGAACTTCTGAACCTGAAATGGTTTGGTATTTTGACTGACAGCCTCCCGTTCAATTCCTGCACCGGACCTCTCCATGCTGGACCTCCCTGTGGAGACATCTTTCCTAAAGTCTGAAGTGTAGTGTTCCCATAAAATTCCAGAAAAATAGAATTCCAGTATCTCATGTCAGCACCTTGTTCTTCCCGAGAATCAAAATTTTTATGACCTTTATTCCTTTCATTGATTCAATTTGACTTTGCAACTTCATATCTAGTAGCTAGCTGGCATGATGGTTGAGGTATTGGGTCTAGAGTACCCAGGAAAACCTGAGTTCAAATGTGATCTCAGACACTTACTAGCTATATGACCCTAAAAAAATCATTTAACCTCCATTTTCTAATCCACTGGAGAAAGAAATAGCAAACCACCACAATATCTTTGCCAAGAACACCCCATATGGAGTTACATTGGACTCCACATTAGACACAGCTGAATGAATGATGAAATTAAATAATAATTTCAAATCCATTTACTTCTATATATGTATACTTGTATCTCTTTTATTTAATTATATTTTAAATTTAGGTATCAGTATCAAATCAGGTACTGTAATTAAAATTGAATTGTATTTAATTAAGTAGACTAATAGATCAGAAAATGCTGTGGTTATGTATAGTTTGGCATGTGATAAAATATTATGTTATTTTTATAGAAAAGACGGGAAAATGTGAGCTCAACAGTAATAAGTGGATGGATTTGAAATTGACTTAATAGGCAGTCATCTTTAATGGTTTGATTTCTACTTGGAAGAAAGGCACCAGAGTAGAATCCCATGGATCTCTTCATGGCCCTGTGTTAGTTAACATTTTTATTAAAGGCTTAAGTAACAGCATAGGGTGTCCCCTTATACAATCTGCAGATGACCTAAAGCCAGATTGACAAGAATCCCAAAACTTCAGAAGGATTTTGACAGTTGAGAGCTGCAGGTTCAATCAAATGAGAATCAAATAGGGATAAATGGAAAGTCTTTGTTCCAAAAACCAATAGAAGAACAATATTGGGATGCCATTGTGAGGTGCCATCTTGCTTTTACTGGACAGAAGGCTTAACATGAGCTGGATGGGCTGGATTAGGAGAAGCAGGGAGTTTGTGAATAAAGGGATAATTGTTCTACCACATGCAGCCTTGGGAGATCAGGAAGCATTGTTTTAATTTCTGAGTATATATTTTAGGAAGACCTTTGCGAAACACAAGAGAATGCTAGTGAGGACAACTGAAATAATGAATTTGTAAGATAATGTGTGGAAGGAACTAGGCCTTTTGAGCTTGATGATGATACGCTTCATTAGTGCCAGGAAAATTGAGTATTTGAAAGACTATCATGAGAAGGAGTTAGATCTTTTCTATTAGCACTCAAGGATAGTTTGGGGACCAATGGGGAGAGGTTGTCAAGAAGTTGATGTAGACCTGATATAAGGGGGAGACTTCAAACCAACAGAGCCTCAAATGGAATGGGCTGCCTCCCTTCTCAGATCCATTATCAGGTGTGTATCCATGACACTTTTCAGTGTGGGTTGGGCTTGATGGTCATTGACATTCCTTTCAAGAAATTCTGAGATATGGGAATCCTCATTGTGGATTCTTTTTCCCCCCTAAAGTCAACGAGAATAAGTTTAAATCCCTGAATTATATCCTTCAAATACATAAAGTGAATTCTATTTTCCATTCTAAATATTCCTTTTTCAGGTTAAGCACCCCAGTTTTACTTTTAGCTGATCTTCATATAAATCAACTTCAAGATTGCCCTTAGCTGGGTGTACTTTAGTCTCTTAGTGCCATTTCCTGACCCCTGATAGCCAGCTTTGAATATGACAGTCCAGCTGTGGTCTGACCAGGGGACAGTCCAGTGAGATCATCTCCCTAGATCTGGATACTTTTCTCTTAAAACTGCCTGAGATTGCTGCAGCATTCCTGACTGCCACATTATTAACCGTTTCATTCATTGGATTTGTAGTCCAAAATGACTTCTCTCCTAGATACGTGGTCTCAGAAAGAACACCATAATTCAATTTGTAAAAGCAAAAACATGTTTTTGTTGCACAAATAAAATACTAATTTATTGAAGTTTGTGGAGAGCATGCTTTCAATTAGCAAAGCATATTGATATGGTGTTTAAAGTTTTGAGAAGCAAGACAGGCCTGTAGGGTTTAACCCTATGTATCCCTTGGCTGGTTTGAGGCAACTGATACAACATCAGCATAAATGTGTTAGGAGAATATATAGTTACTAGTATAGTTGGTAAACATTAAATTTTCTTTTTTTTAGAATTATTTTTTTCTTTAGTATCTACAGGCATTTTTGGATAACTTTCATTCTAAAATTAAACCTCATATAATAAAAAAAAATTAGCAAAAAAGTGACTATTCTGCTTGTGTCTGCCGGTGTATGTGATATTCTGCTCCCCTTAACCCCTTATGCTGCTACTAACTATAAAGAAATATATTTTATTATCTATTCATCAAAACCAAGACTGATTTTGATAATTACATAGAAGTATTTCCTTCTCCTTTAATAATTATAGATACTGTGTAGATTGCTGATCCTGCTTATTTCACCTGCCGTTAATTTATAAAAAGCTTCCCAAGAATGACTGAATAAGTTATGGCATATGAAGGTTATGGGATATTTTTGCTCAATGCACTCAGCATCAGTGCATATAGATCTCTCCAGCCTTTTCTGAAATCAGCCTACTCATCATTTCTTACAGAGCAGAATCGGGAGACCCATTGTACACAGCAATAACAAGAGTATGTGATGATCAACTGTAATAGACTTGGTTCTTTTCAATAATACAGTGATTCAAAGCAATTCTAATAGAATTGGGATGGAAAATGACAATTTTATCCAAAGAACTATGGTGACTGAATGTGGATCGAAGCACGGTGTTTTTGCTTTTTTTTTTCTTGTTTTTTTTTCCCTTTTTTGTCTGATTTTTCTTGCATAGCATGACAAATATAGAAATATGTTTAAAAGGATTGTATATATTTAATCTATATCAGATTGCTTGATGTCTTGGGGAGGGGGAAAAGCTAAGGGAGAGAGGAAGAAAAATTTAGAACACAAAAGTTTTACAAAAAAAAATCCCTATCTTTACATGTATTTGGAAAAATACTATTCATAAAAAAGAGCTCCCCAAGCTTTCTCTGAGTTCCTCATATTTATCATTTTTATAGCATGGTAATGTGCCATTCTACTCATATACCATCTATTCTCTAATTTCCAAATACATTAGTAAACATTTATTAAGAACCTAGTATATACAAGTCCACTCCACCTTTTTAAACACCCAAAGTGTTCCACACTGTGCACCATAAACGTCGCTGCTCCCTGAAGATCTGAAACTGAAAATCACCAGTAGGCAACGGAAATGATGCAGGAGGAAAGAGGCTGAAACACTCTCTAACCAGAAAATGCACAGCACAAGTATAATAAAGAATGTCCTCCAAGAAGTGGAAGGGGAGAAAGCCATGGAAGGCAAGGAAACAGCTCTGTTTTGGATACTTTGAAGGAAAAGGACAGTTTATATACTTCAGTCTCCCACAGGAATTATGCCAAAGGTACAGCCTGAAAGGCCTGTTGGGGGCACTCACTCTCTTGATGAGCTTCTAGAGGATGTTAATAAAACACTGAATAGGGAGGGGAAGATGAGCTGTGATCTGCAGTAGGTCAAGAGAGGATTGGCCCAAACCCCTGCATGTGACCAAGAGATGAGAACCATGGTGCTTGAGTTGACTCTACGTATGGCAACAGCTGGGTACTCCAAGAAGGCAGAAGGCGATCGGGGCTTAGGGGCGATCCAGCCCAAATGTTCTAGGGAAGTTTGAGAAGCCGGCGGATTTCAGATTTTCCATCAGGATCAGAGAGAAATAAAAAGAGATTTTGTAGGTTTGGTTTTTGTATTATCCTTGTATTTGGGATCTCCAAGTGTGCCCTCAATGATTGTGCTTGAGGTGTCATCCCTCACCATGTAGCTCCTAAAGTATATAGTCTTATCTGTAGCCGTGTGTGTGTGTGTGTGTGTGCACAATGCACACGTGTATACACTCGTTTCTCTTCTGAGCCACTTTCAGGCAGATACTGTCTCTTCTTTGTCCCCCATCGGTCCGCCTTCTTTTCCCTACTTTTTAGTTTGTCCCTGCTTTATGAGATGGTTTGAAAAAATGTTGTGGTCGATTTGAAGGAAGCTCTGATGTCTCTGGGTTTCTGAGTGAGTGCTCTTCAACAGTGATTCAGTGTTTAATGAATTGTTTTATCTAGTTCCAGGATCTTCCCAGAATTTAACTGTGGCACATTTTTTGTCACTTAGGAGAAAATAAATAAAAAGGAAATTCAGAGCCATTCTTCTGACTAAGATATTTCCTAGATTGATGCTTTTTAGATGAATGTGATGGACGTCACTAGAAAGAAATGCAGATCTGCTCAGGTTCTGTTTTCCCTCAGAGAATTGGATCTTTTAAACAAGAAGTTTAACTGAGAGTTCTTTCCTAAATGATTTCATGATCGTCCCCTTCTTTCCAGACAAAGTGGTCCAGCTGTTTGTTGCCTCCCAGGCTCAACAATCCCAGGCTGTCCCATATTCCAGGAGTGCCTTTCCTAGTTACCCATGTCTCTCAGAAGCCTCCATTTTCTTCAAAAGTCAAATTCAAAGCCCCCCACCCAAAGTCTTTTCTGATCCTGCTTCCAACTGTTCATGCCCTCTCTCCAGCATCTTCTGTTTATTTCTTATATATTTACATGCACGTTGTCTTTTTTTATTGACTTTATAAACTCCTCAAGAGCAGAGACTCTCTTTTCTGTCTTTGTCTCCCAGTGCCCAGTACAACGGTTCAGACAAGTGAGGAGCACAGATAGATGGGTAGCTCGCCTTTGCTCAGAGACCTTAGGAAGGGCTAGCTACTTTCTCTTCAGCAAGTCCATTCTACTTCATTATCGTTCTAACTGTTCCTTTCCAACTTGACTTTGTTCCTTTAAATATTCTACCAATTTTGTCAATTTTTGCCTTCTAAGGTCAAGCAGAACAAGATTAATTCTTCTTTCCTGTGATCTTCCTTCAAATAAGAGAGAATAGTAATTATATCCCCATGAAGGCTTGTCTTCTCCAAGGCTAACCCTGGTTTTTTCCTTTATCTTGAGCTCTGGGCTGCACTCATCCTCCCAGGTTGGGGCTCTTGGAGTGAGGATTGGGCATTTCTTCCCTCTGGTTCTATGGGAAATCCTGAAGGAATGGGGTGTCTAATAACCAATTGTCTCTATTAATTTTTAGCAATGGGGTTTACATAATAGCATGGAAAGAACATTCGATATGAAGCAAGCCAGGGAAGCTTCACAGGGATCCTGGGTAGCAAAGACTGGAGCATCAACTATGCAGATGGTGAGAGAGACATGTCTATAATAGTGCGAGTGACAAAGAGTTCTCCTGACTTCTGTCTGAAAAGTCTTTGCTCTCTTTATAGAATCTTCATGCAGTTCCCTTAGTGTGTGGCTCTCTGTTGTGTCAGTAGCTCAGGTGACCCCAAGCAAAAGCATCCTAGTAAATATTTAACAATTGGTTCTTGAAGGGGGTGAAAAACAAAATGTAAGTACAACGCACTTGGAAGTGAATTTGGGTTATTGACATTTTTGGTATCACTTCTTCAAGTCTAGACCAGTGATCAGCAAACTATACCCCAGGAGCCACGTCTGACAAGGGAGAAACAGTTTTTGCATGTTAAAACCAACCAAGTTGTTTTTCAAAAACATAAAAGCTATTCTTCTCTTATGGACCATTTAGAATCAAAAGGCAGGCTGGATTTGGCTTGAAGGCCATCATTTGGAGACTCGATCTAGAGCCCCTGATTTGTAGCATTTGCTCATTTTGAGCATGTTGGTGCTCACACTGAAAGGTAACAGTCTGTTCCTGTGACCCAGCGGGAGCCAGCTCCAGTCACCGTGAGGGTCACCCTTGATTGAGTCTATAGCCTCCACTTCCAGACCTCCAGACCTTCTCATCTTGGAAGATCTCCTCTGTCCTATGGTCTTCCATGAAGACCTGGCCATCTTCCCTCTTTCCCTGAGGCCTCTCAGCCTGGGAGATCTCTTCAGTCCTTCACCTTCCTCCTCCCATTGATGAGGCTACTCAAGACTTCCATTATGATGGCGTGGATCAGGTCAACCTTGCTGTGTTCCTCATCCAAAACTGGACAGTCTAGACTTTGCCACCAGGCTGTGACCATGGAGGAATAGTAAATATTTAACAACTGGCACTTTGGGAGGTGAAAAACAAAGTGTAAATAAAATGTGGGCATGAAATACTTTTAAGTGAATTTGCAATTGGCATTATTAATGTTTTGCTAACAATTCCACTTCTGCCCCTCCTCCTTCTTGGTTCCTCCCTTCCTTTCCCCCAAGTCTCTCCCTCTCTCTCTCTCTTTCCTTCCCTCCCTTTCTTCTATCTTTTAGATCCCTTTATAATATATTTTCTCCATTAGAAAGTAAGCTCCTTGAACACAGAGGTAGTCTTTTTGTTTATGTTTATATTCCCATTGTTAGTCTTCCCTTCCCAGATTCATTCAGCCATTTATTTCCATTGTTTTTGGACTAGGTGAAAGTGGCTATTCTTTGCATTCATTGCTTCTTAGCTTTGACCACTGAATGAGTGTTGCCTCAGGCAAACTCAGACTTATTGAAGACCTTAGCTTAAAAAGACTAAAGTCTCTCTTTTCATCAGGGTCTTCAGTCATCTTGATTTGCATCTTGCCACGGGACCCAGATGGGTCTGAAGGGGAAAGTGAGGTAAGTGACCTTGTTCATCCCTCCCTCACTTAAATCCAATTCACTTGCATTTTATAGCATCACTTCCCTGATGCCATGGCCCTCTTCGAGAATGAAGGGCAAACAACAACAAGAGTGACTTGCATACAGAAAGTGCCTAATAAATGTTTGCTGACTTGACATTCAGTCTGTCCTATCACAAAGCTGCTAAAGTAATTTTCCTTACATCTTACAAGGATCTGACCATGGGACTCCACTCAGGCAACACCAATGGCTTTCAAGACAACCTGGCCCTAGTCAGGTTTCCCACTTCATTGGCTAGCATTCTCCCTGGGGAATACGACAATTCAGCCACACCAGATTTATCTTTGTTTCTCTATCACAGAGCTCCCTATTTCATTCTAATGCCTTTGTACCCCGATGAAGTCTTTCCTGACACCCCTCTGGCTATTGTCCTCCTCCCTGAATTCCCTGCTATCCAATTTCTTTGTATATATTTAATTTATCAACTTCATATTTATGCTGTACATACATGCATGCAAATGTGTAACAGACAATACAGTGTTTTTTTACATGGGACATAAATGTATAAAACCTTTTAGCTACAAAACACACTGTACGTGTGCGTATCATACACACGTGTGTATAATCATACATCTCTACACAAGAAGCCAACACATATATGTGTAATACATTGTATGTGATACACCCTACTTTTATATGAATATACACACATATACACATTTTTGTCTGATTTATCTAGATGAGAGCCCTAGGGAACTCTGCTTAGTGTAGAGTATTTTTTATCAGATGGCAGTCAGGAACCCTGCCCCCAACAAGTTGTAGCCATCGTAGGCTTTGGTTAATAAATGTGGGTTGAATAAAGAAATGTGGGTTGAAAAAGGTAGAAATAAGAAAGGACAAAAGAAATACTGAGAAATCACAGAGTTAAAAGGTAGAATAAGAAAAGACAAAGGGATACAGGGAAACCACAGAGTTGGCGTGATTCATACATCAAATTTTCTCGTGGAAGGATTGCTTTCAAGGCCAAACTCATAGCTCTGACTTTTCCTTCCTTATTAGATTAGCGGTGCTTCATTTGTATACTGTTAAAGCTGCTACAACTCTAAGTCATGTTTTGTGATCTAAGTCAGATTGGAGATGATAGCCTAAAAAGAGAAGAAATGGAGCAAGAAAGAGAATACATTTAAAGACTCAAGTAACTAAAATAGCCTGAAAGATGTTTCTTTTAGGGTGATACACCTTTGATCATTAAACAAAGGAAAGATCAGGAAGGATGCAACCAGAGATAATTTAACATTATATCATTATGAATTGCAAAAAAAAAATCCCAAATTGATTCAAGGATTGATCTAACTTCTTTTGATATTTGTTTTCTAGTTACATTTTGTCCCATTCTACAAAAACAAAGAGACAGTTAATGAAATCTGGTTTTGTAATTTACAATACTTTGAACCATTATGAGCTCAGCTTTTTGAGTCACTAAGAATGGATTTCATGGCTCTTCTCAGAATTGTTAAACTCATAGATTACTCTTCCACTGATGAATCCATCTGACATTCCATTTAGATCTTCTATAATCAAATTTCCTGAGCCATCAGGCAATGACTGAGACTGGGTGTCTGCCTAATGCCCCAGGAAATGGTTAATTCGGTCAAATAGTCAGGAAATTCCAAGCCAACATTACCAGTCAACTATAATTTAGTGTTACTTAGGCTAATAAGAACAACCATCATTTTTGCATGGTATGTTAAAGTTTGCAAAGTGCCTTACCTATGATATCCCACTTAATTTAAATGAACCCTCTTATGTAAAGGCACAATACTAAGAAGCTTGGTACAAAAATTGGAGCCATCTCTACCCTTGAAAAGTTTACATGGTACCAGGAGGATACAACTTATATAAGCCTGAGAAAAATAAAACATAAACAGAATAATGCAAAGAAATCTGAAGAGGGAGCAATCAGTAACAAATGAAGAGGAGCAGAAAATGTTTTTGCTGAACATTTCGCACCTCACAGGAAGAAGATCTTAGGTGGGAGCCTCTTATAGACTTAGGGTATGGCCTCTTCCAAAGCCCCAAGGTGGAAATTGGAATTAGTTTTTCAAAATTCAGAGAGGTTTGAGATTTCCCACTGGCCACGTTGTACCCAAGCACATTGCATCCAAGGAATTTCACAGCAAACGTGCAATAAAGAGCATCATCCAAAAATGTATGTTCAGAAAAATGGGAGACCCATCACACATAGCCTCCTGTTACATGAGAGCCTCTTGCTATTTCCCTCTAGACACTCTCCATTCCAGCCAAAAATGATGACTTTGTTTCTTCCCTGAAATAAATCTTTCACTTTTCTCTCTTTGGGCTTTTGCTTGGGGCTTTATGGTTAGACTACCCTTCTTTGCCCATTAGTTAATGCTGATAAAGTTTAATTTAATGCTATGCCCTGCATGAAGGTTTCCTTGATCTCCCTGTGATAAATGACCTTTTCCCTCAGATCACATATGATAAATATCCTGCTGGTGGTTCTCAGACACATTCACAGTCTTTGGCACATAATAGGTGCTTACTAAATGTTAGTTGACTTAAGTGATGTTTATTACTGCCTCTTATTTCTGACTGTTTTATTTCCCTAGTAGAAGGTCATGGAGGTCCCAGACTGTTTTATCTAAGCTTTGAATCTTCCCCCAAACCTAATATAGCTTCAAAAATAATCTCTAAAAGAATGTTTGATAAAAGAATACATATTATGTGTCTGAAAAAGATTGATTATAGCCAATAAGCATTTCTAGTTTATCTTACTGATCCACATTTGAAGAGCATTTAAGTTTAGCCAGTTACTTTAAGAATGGAAGCTCCTCAAAAATGAACGTTTATTTAATGATGCATGAATTGCCAGGAAAATGAATAACTCATGAGATCTTTATTTCATAATTCTATTATCAGAAACAAATTTTCTGCCCTTTTTCGAGGAAAAGAGTTTTAATAATTCAAATACCTTAGAGGCTATCTAGTTTGACTCCTTTCATATGTGAGATGAGGAAACTGAGGTCCAGTAAGCATCAGAGGACGGATTAGAACCCAGATCTTCTGACTCTGGAACCTCTTGGAGTGTTCTGAAACAGCTCCAAATTATGTGAGAATCTGTGATTTAATTTTTATTTATTTATCACTTATTTATTCTTCCTCGAAATATTTTATTCATTTATTTATTTAATTATCACTTAACCTAGCTTTTTCCCCCCCTTTTTTTCCTTTTTTTGGTTTTGATTTTATGTGGTAGTTATGTAGTTAGTGCTCCAGATTGGGCCTGTACTGCCGATAAACCCATCCCATAAAACTTCCTAAGCTTAGTGTGTTTTTAGAAAAGAAAGGGGTCAAAAGATGGGGTTTGCAAGTGGCCCCAAGTGCTGCCGCACCAGGGAAGAAGAGGCAGGAAGGGCAAGAGTTGCTCCTTTATTCAAGGGCAGAGCACCTGAGGACAGCAGAGCAGCCAGGTCCTAGGAGCAGGCAGGGAAGGTTGGAGAACTCAGTGGCTACTATTGAGGAGATGGTGATCATGGGGGGCTCAGGCCCCACTTGCCCCAAAGACCAGATACTGTTGCTTTGGGGTGTTGTGTTGGGGAGGGGAAAGGCCTTTTTCAAATGCCCAGAGTGTGAACTAAACACCTGAATTCTGGCTTTAGAATGTGCCCATTGAATGGAATATTTGGGGTCCCCTATGACTGGGAGAAATCCAGGAGCATGGCCTGGGCAGTGGCTATTTTGAATCATTGGAATAAATTTCTTTTGAGTCTATGGCCACAAGTGTAACACCGTACACACGGCCCAGCCCTGCTCGCCATCTTTAAGCCTATTGAAACTTCTCAGATTGGGGAGGATGCCTGCGAGTGGAGCTGAGAATTCTGGGCACGCCATGCTCCCATGCCAGTCAGTCAATCAGTCAACTACACTCACAGGACCTAAAGAAGAGGAATCTTGGGGATGATTGATGAGGGCTCGAGATCACCAGTCATCCAAGGGCCTCAGAGAGCCTGCAACCTCCCCTTCCCCCCCATTGCTCTCTGACTTCAGTTGGGGGCAGAGGTGATTGGGGGACATCCAAGGACTTGGGTCCTTGTCATAGAAGTCGGTTAGCTGGCCGGCAGTGCCCCCTGGTGGTTAAACCTCTCAGAACTCAAGCGTATCATTCAATCACAGGAATCGTTTTTTTGGAACAATTGTTGAGCCTCTAAAACCATGTGTGTGTGACCTTTGGGAACAGTCTAACCATAAAACCACCAAAGAGGAAGAGAATCAGCCGACATCTAATTCCTCCTGTACCTGACCGAGAATCCCCCCGTAGCATGCTGGGCAAGCGGTCAGCCAAGCTTTCCTTTATTTCTTGTGTCAAGAACGTCCATAAATAAGTATGAGGCTGTAACCTTCCTCTGTTTGCTGAAAGTCCAGCTAGAAACTTTGCACTGTGGAGACCAAAAGTGGGACAGTAAGTGCTGTTATGTGTGCTTCCTACAGCGCACAAGCGTACGAAGCTGTCATTGCCCTCAGTGCCTCGGAATTGAGGGCCTGTGCTGTAATTATCGATTTTGGGGAAGAGGCAGATTTGAAGGAAGGGACACGACGTACAGAACATTTAAATACCCTTTCTTTTTGGAAGTCACAGAGAGTATGGATTTTGCCAGAAATGATATTCAAGTGATGTAAAATGTACGATCAAAAAACCGAGCCAGAGACAACCGAAGGACGTTATCTCTCCTCGGACCGTGGATGGACGTAGACTAGATTCACTCAGGATGCAAGGCATGGATGGTGTAATCTGATCACCGAAGGGATTGCCAGTGTAGACAAGATCAGAGATACATTACAATATAGAAACCCCAATACATTTAATTTTTTTCAATTCAGTGTGGATTATGAATGGACCAGGAGCATGAAATTATTCATCACAAATTTTTTTTAATGATTTTATCCTTTTGAACATGTGCAAAAATGTTTGTGGCAGCCCATTTTGTAGTGGCAAGGAACTGGAAACTGAATGGATGCCCATCGGTGGGAGAACGGCTGAATAAGTGATGATATATGAATGTTATGGAATATTATTATTCTATAAGAAATGATCAGCAGGATGATTTCAGAAAGGCCTGGAGAGACTTATCTGAAGTTGTGCTGAGTGAAGGGAGTAGAACCAAGAGAAAACGGTCTACAGCAGCAACAAGATTATGTGATAATCAAGTGTGATGGACTTGGCTTTTTTCAATAATGAGGTAATTCCAATAGGCTTGTGCTGGAGAGAGCCATCTGCATTCAGAGAGAGAACTATGGAGACTGAATGAATGTGGGTCAAAGCAGAGGATTTTCACAGCTTTTTGTTGTTGTTGCTTGCTTGTTCCCATACTGTCTGTGTGAGTGACCTTGGTCAAGTCATTTACATTCTCAGTGCTCCACTCTACTCCTTAGATGACAAATTCCAGAACTGGTACCAGTCCTCAGTAGAAGAGCTCCATATGCCAATGGACTCATAGGTTCATTTCAGAAAAAAAAATTGGGGGAATAGAGTCCTGGTGACCTTAAAATTCCTATCCTGGCTTATTTCTCTATTATATGGTTTGAATTAAAAAGAAAGACTGAATGAAAAACACCAACTGAATCCATCAGAAAAATATTATTTTTCCCCCTGGCCACCTTTAAAGACTTGCTCACCTCCTTTCCACAATTTTCAGACAGGGGCTCCATATATAGTATTTCATAAAGGGAACTGTGTAGTGAGGCGCCTTTCAGCCAGACCAGCATCAGGCTAGTCAGAAGTCCTTTGTAGAAAAGGATTCCAGGTAAAGTTTTTCCACTCCCCATCTTTGCTTTAACCCACTCAAGAGATTGAGGAATGAAGCCATTTTAAAGAAATCTGAATATCTAAGGCGCCAAGTCCACTTGTAATCAATGCCATTTGGGGAAATAGCTTCATCTCAAAGAGGAAATTATTCTTGGTATTTCCCCAAACTCCATTTTTTGGCATCATTAAATCAACATTACTTTCTAGGTGAAGAATGTCATTTTCAAAGGTAGACTCTTTGAAAAGGTATTTTATGGAAGGGGATTTCTCCAACTGGATGTGAAGTTCAGCGTCTCTTTTGGCTATCTGAGCTAAAATTTAACCTGGAAAGAGTAATTCACATTTTTATGGGCTCATATTGTGATAGATTTAGAGCTGGGGGACAGTTTAAGGATCTATTTTACTCTCTTACTTTCCCCATCACCACATTACATGTATATGAGGAAATGGAGTTCCTGAGAAGCCAAGGTTATGCAGATCTCAAGGGGTTGCCCTAAAATTTGAACTTAGGCCTTCTTGATTCCAAATCTAGTGTCCTGTCCAGGATCCCATGCAACTGCACGGAATCAGGAGGGGAGAAGGCTTGTCTTATAAATAGGCTATTGTAGGTGTTTTATACTCAAGAAGCTGTGATTGGAATCAAAATGAAGGTTTGTAAGCAAATGAATTAACTATCTTCATTAATTTGCAGAATCTCTCCACTGGCATAATAGCAAATTACTTTATACATTTTTCATAATGACTTAGCTGGGGATATGTAGTTATTCTTACTAAGTTCTGTGAAGGCAGGGACTGTTTTCTTTGTATTCCCCAATATCCAGCACAATACTGGCACATTGTGGATACCATAATAAATAAACACTTTTTGGTTGATTATTGATTGATTGATTTTCCTCCAAGTTCCTTGAGATCAGAGGCCGATTCATTTTTGTTTTTGAATTCTCTTGTCTAGCATAGGGTCTTGCACATAACATGCTCTTAATAAATGTTTATTTAATTGAAGTAGGATGGGTGGAAACAGATATTTGATTACTCTTCCTAAACTGAGATCTAAACTAATGAAAATGTAGCCCTAACTTAGGTTTCAAAAACAAAACAAAAAGCAAAATTCTTGAGCGTAAGGTGAGGGATGAGGGGCTAGACAACACATTTCATTTGAAAAAAGGATTCTGTGTGTTTAGGGCTTTGCAGAATCACTATGAGCCAAAGGTCAATCAGTTCTGGGTATGACATTTTAAGAAGGGCATTGAGAAGCTGCTGCTTCCAGGCAGGGCAGCTGGGATGTGACAGATCTGGAGGCCATGTCTCATGCAGATCAATTGAAGGAGCTGGGATGTTTAGTCAGGAGTGGAGAAGGCAGGACAACAGTCTTCAAGCATCTGAAGGGTTACCTGTGGGACTGAGATCAGAGTGATTCTATTTGAGTCCCAGAGACAGAACCAGAAGAAATGAGAGGAAGTTGGAAGTAGGAAAACTTAGACTTAAAGTCAGGAAGAACTCTAATTATTAGTACTCTCTGAAAAAACAAATGGGCTGCCCTAGAAGTTAGTGGGTTCTTCCAAGAAAATTTCACTAGCCATATCTCAGTGTTTTAGAAAGAACAGAAACCAGAACTTATTTATCTATTTACCTATCTAGTTATTTATTTTTAAAAGGATTTTATTTCATACAAATCTGCAATTACCTATATTTTATTTTTAATAAGTTTTTTTATTTTCAAATATGCAAAGATAGTTTTTAATATTCTCCCTTGCAAAACCTTGTGTTTCAAATTTTTTTCCTCTCTTCCCCTCACTTCCCTCCCCTAGACAGCAAGTAATCCAGTAAATGTTAAACGTGCAATTCTTCTATACATATTTCCACATTTGTCATGTTGCACAAGAAAAATCAGATCAAAAAGGAAAAAAGAGAAAGAAAAGAAAACAAGCAAACACGACAAAAACAGTGAAAATACCATGTTGTGATCCACATTCAGCCCCAGAGTCCTCTTTCTGGAGGCAGATGACTCTCTCCAACCCAAGTCTTTTGGAATTAGCCTGAATCACCTCCTTGTTGAAAAGAACCAAGTCCATCAGAATTGATAATCACATAATCTTGTTGCCGTGCATACTCTTGATTCTTCTCACTTCACTTAACATCAGTTCATGTAAATCATGTAAATCATGTAAAAATTTCTCTGAAATCATCCCGCTGATTGTTTTTATAGAACAATAATATTCCATAGCATTCATATACCAACAAATGGGGACATGCACTTGGTTTCTAATTCCTTGCCACTACAAAATGGGCTGCTACATTTTTGCACATAGGGGCCCTTTTCCCTTTTTTAATGATCTCTTTGGGATACAGAACCAGTAGAGACACTGCTGGATCAAAAGTTATGCACAGTTTGATAGCCCTTTGGGAATAGTTTCAAATTGTTCTCCAGAATGGTTGGATCAGTTCACAACTCCACCAACAATGTATTAAGGTCCCAGTTTTTTTTCACATTCCCTCCAACATTCATTATTATCTTTTCCTCTCATTTTAGCTAATCTGAGAGGTATGAAGTGGTACCTCAGAGTTGTTTTAATTTGAATTTCTCTGATCAAGAGTAATTTAGAACATTTTTTTCATATGACCAGAAATGCTTTTAATTTCTTCATCTGAAAATTATATATTCATATCCTTTGACCATTTATCAGTTGGAGAATGGCTTGTTTTCTTATAAATTTGAGTCAATTCTCTACATATTTTAGAAATTAGGCCATTATCAAAACCCTTAAATATAATTTTTCCCCAAGTTTTCTGTTTCCCTTCTAATCTTGGCTGCATTGATTTTGTTTGCACAAAACCTTTTTAATATAATCAAAACTATCCATTTTGCATTTCATAACGTTGTCTAGAAACAAGAATTTATGAAGCACTAATAGCTTCACAAATATAACTTTATTTGAAAAGAAGTTACCATTATTATCTACATTTTTTACAGAGGAAACTGAGGCAGGTTAAGTGACTTGTCCAGGATCACACAGGTAACAGGTGGCTGAAACTTGGCTTGAAATTAGGTTTACCAAAATCTATGCCCAGTGCTCTATCTACTACATCACTAAAAGCCTTAATGATGAAATAATTTTTTGGACCCATAGTCAGGATTTTAGATTTATCCTTATTAAATTTAATCTCATTAGATATTTCGTTTTAGAGCTCTGAGCACTTTTTTTGAGGGGGAAGGGGGAGAGGAAGCTTTTTCGATTGTTATTCATTACTCTTTTAGTTTTGTGTCATCTGTACTTCCGACAAGCCTGTGATTTATGGCTTCCCCCAGTCACTGATCAAAATTCTGAGCGTCCAGTGACAAAGACACGTCTTTGTGGCTCCAGGTGCTGACCATATACCAAGCTGCGGCTGGCCACTCAGACACTGGTAATTCCACCAGCTTGGGATGGCGGTGCTTGGCCTGGTGCGTTACTGAAATCACAGGATATTTTGTCTCCATGCACCGAGCTCCTTACTCTGTCAAAAAAAAAGGAAATAAGATTGGTCAGTCTGGCACATGACCTGAGTCTTAAAGAAATAAGTATTCGGAGGAGGGAGTGCTTTCCAGGCATAGGGAAATGCAAATGCCCAGAGGCCGGAGATAGAATGTCAGCTTCAGGAAACGGTTATTAGTCCAATTTGGCTGGAATGCAGAGTGCATGAAGGGGAGCAGTGTGAAATGATGCTGGAAGGCTCGGCTGGAGCCAGATTGTGGAGGCCTAGAAGTGCCCAGCCTAGGAAGTCCTGTGTTATTATACAAAACAATGAGGAGCCATCACTGAAGGTTTCCGAGGAGGGCAGAGGCCCGGTCAGGCCTGTGCCTCAGGAAGCTTATTTTGGCATCTGTGGGGAGGATGAATTAGCGCTGGGAGAGTCTGGAGCCCAAAGGCCAGCCGTGGGGTGATCAGGAGAGTTCAGGCCAGATGTGATAAAGGCCTGAACTGAGCTTGTGGTTGTGTGAATGGAAAAAAGGGCATCGGGATGGTGTGGAGGTAGGATGGGCAAGAATTAGTGACTGATTGAAACCAGGCCTGGAGAGGGACTAGTCACAGATGAGACTGAAGGCTGACTTCAGGTGCCTAAAAAGTTGGAGTGATCTTACCAGGAAAGAGACATTCGGGGGAACAATTTCATGAGTTTTGATTCAATCAGATAGCAGGGACCTGGAATCAGGAAGGCCTGGCTCAAAACTAGACCCACACACTTGCTAGTTATGACCAGGGCAAGTTATTTAAATGCTGCCTCAGTTTCCTCCTTTGTAAAATGGAGAAATTACATTTACTCACCAAGGTTGTTGTGAGAATAAAGTGGGATATTTGTGAAGTGCTTTTATAGATGCTGATTCTACTACTGTAAATACAAGAGGTGGCTGGACTAAGTATGACTTAAAAGACTGCCTTTAGAAATTACACCATCTTCCTGACTTTCTCCCTGCTGCTCCATCCTGTACTCCATAGGCAGAGACAGAGAGACAGATACAGAGACAGAAACAGAGAGAGATACACACAGACACACAGAGAGAGATAGAGACAAAGACAGACACAGAGACAAAGAGACACACACATACACAGAGCCAGAGAGAAAGAGGGAGAAAGAGAGAGAATAAGAAGAAAGGAGGAGGAGGAGAAGGGAGGGAGGGAGATAGAGATACAGAGACAGAGACAGAAAAGAAGGGAGACAGAGAGAGAGAAGGGAGGGAGGGAGATAGAGATACAGAGACAGAGACAGAAAAAAAGGGAGACAGAGAGAGAGAAGGAAGAGAGGGAAGAAGCAATATATATACACATATATGTACATATACATACATATATATATATATATATATTAAACACCTATTGTGTCAGGCATGAGGCCAACATTAGGGGTTCAAAGGGGTTCATATATATACACACACCCTATGTAAGAACCTAGCACTGTGACAAGTGCTACGGGTTTCTAAAAGAAAAGCAAGGAGGAGACAGACTTTCTCCTCCAAAAAGTCACAAAGGGTCCTTCCCATCTCTGGCAGCAGAGTGGAAGTTGGACATCGGAGAGCTCCTCCCAAATCTTTTTTCTTTTATAAAGGGGACTTGGAATTCACCTCGTCATTTCCCATCACTGACCTCCTGAAATTCAGGATCTCCAGAAATTCCTTGTTCCCCAAGAAGAAATCAGCTCTGTGGGTCCCACCTCCTCAGATCATTTCCCATCTGGCTCCTGGACTTCATCCTGTCCCTTCCCCAAAAGCGTCCTTCTACCTGTCCCCTCCCCGAATCTTATTCCACCCTTCTCCCTTTCAGCTTTTTTTTTAAATGTGTTGTGTCATCCATTAATTGTAAGCTCCTTGAGAATACGGATTGTTTTATGACTTTCTTTGAACCCCTAATGCTTGGCCCCATGCCTGACACAGTAGGTGCTTAATAAATGCTGATTGACGATTGACTATTGACACTTTAATGGAGTAAACACAAATAAGTTTCAGGGGCAGGTCAGATGGCCAGAGCTTCCTGGTTCTCAATGCTTCCACTGTAATATTATTTCTACTGATTGAACCCAATCCAGCTCTGATAGCGGTTCATTTGAGGCAGCTAAGGGCTTCCATTTTGCCTTTTCTGACTATTTGGGAACAAAGGGGAATCAAGAAATGCTTTGTATAATCACTAGCGCTGGAAATAAGCTTGAGGCTAACTAAGTGGGGGCCATAAGGGGAATGATTATTTCAGGAGTGGGGGCCTGCAATTAGCTTGAAAAGAGAGGGTAAAGCTGCGGTCTTGGGGCCTTTAAATGGCAAAGGGTTAGGGTTAGGGTTAGCTCGCACCTTCCCTCAGAAGCAGGAGAGATGCTGAAGCTTCTCCAGCATCAGCATCCGGCAGAACAACATGTGCTTTTAAGAGCAGCATCTTGGCTGCTGTGTGGAGGATGGATTTGACCTGGGAGGAAGTGGACGCTGCTGGGGTATTTCCCGGTCAGAGGGAATGAGGATTCATACTGGTTTGGAGGCCAAGGGAGGGGAGAGAAGGGGACAGATGTTGCTGGAGCATTGTGGAGCTAGATTGGCCATGGGATGGTGACTGATTGGCTTTGGGCGGGGGTGGGAGGGAAGGGGACCGAAGCTGTGGTCTGGGGTGTCTGGCTCTACAACGCTACAAGTCATTCCACCCTCGATGTATGAAGGAAGGGAATAAGCATTTACTAAGTACCTACTATATACTAGGCAGTGCACTAAGTAGTTTCAGAAATACTATCTCATTTGATCCTCACAACCCACATGTTATTAATATCCCTATTTTACAGTTCAAAAAATCAAGGCAAACAGAAATAGGTGACGTGCCCTGAGTCATAAATGAATGAGAGTCCGAGGCCAGATTTGAACTCAGTTCTTCTTGATTCTGGGCCTAGAGCTCTCTGTTGCCTGATAGATGTCTCATGGAGCCCTCCAAAATGCCATGTCACTTGTCAGGGGGCTTCCTCGTGGGGACATTCAGGTGGAGAAGTGGAACCAGATGCTAACGTGAGGCTTGGTTTGAACCCCGGGTGTTTGAACAGAAACAGGGAAGTCAGGCAGAAGGACAGAGGATCCATTCTTATCAACACTTTTGCCTCTTCACCTTCTTACTTCTTGCAGTCTGGCCTCAGTTGTACCATTTTACTGAAACTGCTTTCTTGTAGAATATTAGCGGTATTCTCCTGTCTGATGATGTACCCCTTTTTTCAGCTCCCATTCTACTTGACCTCACTGTCCCGTATTTGATCCTGTCAACTCCCTTTTCCTCATAGCGACTCATAGGATTATAGGATTGTCAGTTCTTCCCCTAATCCCCCACCAGCCCTTGAGATGTTGCTCTCTTGAGGGCTCCATTTAAAGTGAGAAGCTGAGGGTTCAAATCCTCACTCTGCTACTCCCTAGTTGTATAACCTTGAGTGAGGACAATTTAGCCACTTGGAAACTCCATTTTCTTATCTGCAAAACTCTGGAGTCCATTCTAGCTCAGAATACAGGATTCAGTGATTCTGAGCATTCTCCAGTCTCCTTTATTGTCTCATCATCCATCCTCTTTATCTCTCAGTCCCTACCCCATCCCCTGAGGGTCGCATGGTTCTGACTAGGTCTGGTCAATGCCATCAGTCTGTCTGTCTCTCTCTCTGTCTCTCTATCTCTGTCTCTCTCTGTGTGTCTCTGTCTCTCTCTGTGTCTCTGTTTCTCTCTGTGTCTCTGTCTCTCTCTGTCTCTGTCTCTTTCTCTCTGTCTCTCTGTCTCTGTCTCTCTGTGTCTCTGTGTCTCTCTGTCTCTCTATCTCTCTGTCTCTCTGTCTCTGTCTCTGTGTGTGTCTCTATCTCTCTGTGTCTCTGTCTCTCTGTGTCGCTGTCTCTCTCTGTCTCTGTCTCTGTTTCTCTCTGTCTCTCTCTCTGTCTCTCTATCTGTGTCTCTCTCTGTCTCTGTCTCTGTGTGTGTGTTTCTATCTCTCTGTGTCTCTGTCTCTATCTCTGTCTTTCTATCTTTTTACTCCTGTGTATTGAAGCAGCAACTGTTCAGATGAATTCCAGATTTATGTAGCTGTCATCGTTGTCACAATGGACGGAGTACAAGGCCTAGAACCCAGAAAACTCGTCTTCCTGAGTTTGAATCCAGTTTCAGACATTTATGAGCTTGGGCAAGTGACTTAATCATTTTTGCCTCAAGTTTCTTCTCTATAAAATGAACTGGAGGAAATGACACCCCCCCCCCCCCCCGCGTCCTTGCCAGGAAATCCGCAAATGGGGCCACAGAGTCAGACACCATGAATGACTGAGGATGGCTACATCCCAAATGGGCCCAAACCCAGCCTCACGTTAGCAGCTGCGGTTCCGTTTCTCCACCTGTATGTCCCCACGAAGAAGCCCCCTGACAAGTGACATGGCATTTTGGAGGGCTCCATGAGACATCTGGCGGGCAGCAGAAAGCTCTAGGCCCAGAATCAAGAAGCACTGAGTTCAGATCTGGCTTCAGGATCTCATTCATTTATGACTCAGGGGCAAGTCCCCTAACCCTGTTTGCCTTGATTTTTTTGAACTGTAAAATGGGGATATTAATAACATGTGTGTTGTTGTGAGGATCAAATAAGACAGTATTTCTGAAACTACTTAGTGCACTGCCTAGTATATAGTAGGTACTTAATAAATGCTTATTCCCTTCCTTCATTCATTGAGGGTGGAATGACTTGTGGAGTTATAGAGCCACAATTTAGCAGAATCAAGATTTGAATCAAGATCTTTTCTGAACCTGAGACCAATCCTGTCCAGTGCTGTCTCTGGCAGGAGCCACCTCTGGTACTTAGAAACTGTTGAATTGCATTGGTTTCCATCAGTTTTGTTTAGACTACACCTGAGATGCTCCGGTTAGTTCTGGGAAGTCGGGGGCAGCATGGGGCTTACATTCAACTGGATGTAGACAAACTCAACAAACTGGGATGATCAGAGCCCGGAAAATTATGATGCAAAACTGAATATGGAAGGAGCTGGGCCATTTAGTGTGACAAGGATTCTGGGTGGGCCACAATAACTCTTCAAATGTTTGTCAAGTTGTTATATAGAAGAGAGATTTAAGATATGGTGTGTATTTTCCTAAGGCAGGATGAGGAAGCCTGAGGCTCCTTCTAGTTATAAGAGAGGTGAAGTTGACTATAGGGAAGAACTTTCTAACAATTAGAACTGTCCAGGAATTGAATGGGCTGCTGCTGCCTCCTGATGTAATCAGTTCCCTATCACTAGAAGTGTTCAAGGAGATTATGATCCTTCAGGGCTGTCCTAGCATGTGAAAGATTGAGCTCAATGGACTCTCTTATCTCCAACTCAAATTTTATAATTGTCATTCAGTTAAAATTAATTTAAATTCATTTAATTATTAATTAATTATTATAAGATTACTGATGGAAAATAGTCTCGAGCCTATATTTTCTTGTTTACATTGCTTATCTTCTAGAGGCATTCTTCTGTACTTCCTCTAATTCTTTGAGGGAGATTTTTCTTTTTGCTGAAATAAGAGTCTTCAGAACGGCCTTTCTCTATTTCAATTTCCAAATTAAATTCTCAAAATTCAATTCAAGATGATGAACATTTATTTCAAAACAGTCCAGGATGAAAGCCAAACTGTGATTCCTTAGGGCATTGCTCAACTTGTCAATTGAGAAATTCAGATTCACGGGATCCAGCCATTCTGGAGAGCAGTTTGAACAATGTTCAAAAAGTTATCAAACAGGGGGAGCTAGGTGGTGCAGTGGGTAGAGCACCAGCCCTGAAGTCAGGAGGACCTCAGTTCAAATCTGACTTCAGACATTTAACACTTCCTAGATATATGACCTTGGGCAAGTCACTTAATCTCAATTGCCTCAGCAAAAAAAAAAAAAAAAAAAAAAAAAAAAAAAAAATCAAACTGTGTATACCCTTTGATCCCACAATATTACTACTGGGCTTATATTCCAGAAATCTTAAAGGAAGGAAAGGGATCCCCATGTAAAAAATGTTTGTAGCGGCCCTTTTTGTAGTGGCCAGAAATTGGAAACAGAGTGGATGCCCATCAGTTGGGGAATGGCTGAATAAATTGTGGTATATGAATGTGATGGGATATTATTGTTCTGTAAGAAACAACCCGCAGGGTGATTTCAGAAAGGCCTAGAGAGATGTACATGAACTGATGTTGAGTGAAGTGAGGAGGACCAGGAGATCTTTATATACAGCAACAGCAAGATTATACGAAGATCAATTCTTATGGCTCTTTCGAACAATAAGATGACTGATACCAGTCCCAATGATCCTGTGATGAGAGAGCCATCTGCACCCAGAGAGAAAACTGAGGGAACTGAGTGTGGATCACAACATGGAATTTTCACTCTGTTGTTGTTCTCTTGCATTTTGTTTTCTTACTCATTTACTTTCTTTTTTTGATCTGATTTCTCTTGTGCAGCAAGACAATTGTATAAATATTTTTATTCATTTTGGATTTAACATATATTTTAACATGTTTGACATATACTGGATTGCTTATCATCTAGAGGAGGGGACGTGGGGAAGGAGGAGAAAATCTGAAACACAAGGCTGTGCAAGAGTCAATGTTGTCAGATTATCTGTGCACATGTTTTGAAAATAAAAAAGCTTTATAAAAAAAGGAAAAAACAAGAAATTCATGTTCACTTATACTCACTTGTTGGAGATCATTTAAGTCTTCTCTGTCTATATCTCTTCTCTTCGTTTGGGAACTGCTTGAGCTCTGAGGTTTGCCTCTTGCTGCCATGCTATATACTATAGATACATGCTATACATAACATGCCGCCATGATATATTCAAAGGACCAGTAGAAAGGCCTCGGCCCTGAATCGAGCCTTTAGGGAGGTTTTCTGAGGATGTGGAGTAGCTTTGCCCAGGGAGGGGAGGGTGGGGATGGGCAATGTTGTGTAGTGGTGGAAGAAGTTCCCAGCTCAGTGAAATTTTGGTTCCTTCAAAGTGTTGAAGGATCTTATCACCCGGGAAGGTTCTTCATGGGATGAACAGTAAATACCATCAACAAGCTACATTTTAGGCAGAGTTTTCTCAGCTTAGTGGCCTAGAAGTGACAAAGACCTGGATTCCAACTTCACTTCTGACACTCTCTTTACTACCATAAGCAATTCACTTACCCTTCTCCTCGTCTGGAAAAAGAAGGATAATCATACTTCCAGCTGAGAGGGAATAAGTCTAGTCTTGTACTCAGGAAGATCTGAGTTCAAATTTTCACTCAAACTTCTAATTGCATGATCCTGGGCAAGGTAGAAAATATTCTAGGACTCTCTGTAGCTTTCTCAGCTTTTTAAATGATTGGTCAGTCTGCATCTATGTGGAGAGGGAGTGTCCATGCCTGGAGTTTCTTAGACAAAAATAAGATTTCCGGCTTCTCATGATTCTTGTGTGTGAAGTACTCTGCAAACTCGAGCACGACACAGAATGAGGAACTGTCACCATCGTAGTAGTTGTGCTTGCTTCAAGCTGATGGGCAAACTGCCGGGAGAGTATTTCTTATTCTGGCTGCTCATACAAGGGTCAATGAGCCCGGAAGGCCGTCACTTGTGTCTCCCAATTGTAAACCTTCGAAGACAATATTCTTGATGGTTTGCCAACCATGGCTTATGCTGCTCTTTTGGTTTCTGTGCAGTTACCATTAAATTGGGCTGGGGGAAGTGGTCTCCTTTGCCTTGTTCTAGCTATTCTAATCTGTTCATCCCATCTTTTATTTTCTTTTTTAAGTGGGAAGACTTGCCTCAGTTTTCTCAAATTACAGAAATTCCAAGTAGCTTTGCAGATCAGTCCTCTGTTGCAACAGTGAGGTAAGCTGGCTAGCGTTTAATAGTCCCTTTTTGAAGTGGTGAACCAGATGTCCAAATAGTGGACATGTTCGGGGGACTCAGGTTTTCCAGTGTTGCTTCACCTAAGACTTGGCTTTCAAATGTGACCCGTGTCATCCTCCAGCAACAAAGGCTCACATAAATTTCCACATTAGGCAATTTGGTGATGATGTCCAGGAAGTCTCCAAGATGAGGAAAGTTGAGGTCATATTACCCCCATTCTCTGTCAAGTAAGCTCCCTCTACAGATTTGCTGAGCACAAGTAAGGAAGATGAAGAAAATATCCCACATAATAACAGCATCATATTTCTATGTATTGATTTGGATCTTGATCTGATGATCTGAACTATTATTGGAGGCTTCGCAGACCTGGATAAATCCTCAGTTGGAACTGTGATTTCCTTCAGATTGCAACCCATCCATGCTTATTTGTTCAATGTGACTCTTGTCCAAGCTAGTGACAGAATATGGAGCCACCTTGTTGGTGGCCAGCCTTTCCCCCTGAACATTGCAAAGGAACGAATGGAATATTCAGGCCATCACCTGTTTTCCACTGCTCTTGCATGTGACCTTATCTCCTTGATGTTGCCTCCTGTTCTTCAGAGTTCCTCCCAATAATATGTGGTATCCCACTCCTACTCATCCTATTCTCTTCCTATTTTTAATCCTTTGAGAGAGTGGTGTTCTATGTCTCCCTAAAATAGAATAGCAGAGGTAGAATGACAGTATTGAAAACATGGCCTTTGGGTTTCATGGGAAGCTTAGAGCCAGTACAGAGCTTTGCCGTTTTCTGTTCTTCCCCTCCTCTTCAACTGTAGCTCTAACTCATTGTCCATCTGATATAATCTGTACCAGATTTGCATATATATATATAATATCTATCTATCTATATCTATCACTTAATGTAATTAAGTGATAGATATAGATAGATAGATATTATTTTCTATTAATGTAATTAACACAGCATCATCCACAAAGAGAATCAGTTCTGTCATCCAAGAGACCTTATCTCCATCAGAGGTAGTTACCTCTGGCAAGTACACACTTTATTTAATGCTTCCATTAATATTTATTGACAGAAGGCCATTAAACAGGGTATCTATCATCATATTTTGTAAGGATTCTTGAATGATTTTGGTATTCTTTGAATGGTTGGAAGATACCTTGATGTTAAAGCTTCGGTTTAGCTTCTAAAGCTCCGACCATGGCCCCATCTCCAGTATTCTTACATTATTGTCCTCCCCTCCCCTGCCGGTACTCTGCTATGAAGCAGCATAGGTCTCCTTGCTGTTCTTTGCACAAGACTGTCCCTCTCTCAACTTGGGGTGGATTTTCACTGGCTGCAAATGTGTCTGAGATGCATCTTTATCTCCTGGTTTCTTTATGTCTTAGGTCTCACCTTTTCCAAGAAGCTTCCCAGTCCTCCATATTCTTGGTGCCTTCCTTGTGAGACTACCTCTTGCTTACAGGAGTATATTCTTGTTCCGTTTGGCTATTGCGTGTTATCTCCCCGTTCTGATGTGAGACCCTTGGGTACAGGGACCATTTTTGCCTTTCTTTGGTTCCCCAGTGCTTAGCTTTAGTAGGCGCTTGGCAAGTGCTTGTTGATCTTGACTTGACAGCTTAGAGTGGGAGCTGAGATTGTGTTAGAGATGGTTTCTGTGTGATTTTTGCTCCCTTACTTTAAGAGACTGAACTTACTGGGGGTGTACTATTTCACTCTTGTCTGTATAGCAACACCTGGTAAATGATCTGGCAAACACTCTGTATGCATTTAATAAATATTTATTGAATAATTGATTGAATGATTTCAGGCATTTATCATCTCAGAGGTTTTCCCTCCATAAATTAATCTTGTAATCCATCTATCCATACTGTCCCACTGAAAGCAACTTTCAGTCATATTTTTCCCTTACGAAAACTTCACAGAGCATGCTACTCTGGTTTTTATGAATATTTAATAAGGCACCTCGGTAGCTCTCATACTGTTTCTCTCTTACCTCTCATTCTTGCTATATGACCCAGCTCCTTTTTTAATCGTTTATGAGCTTCTATCAGCTTTGGCATTATTTATTACACTCAAGTCATATTAAAATTTCTCATTTACTCATTCTCCTTTTCATGAGTCTTTGATCACCCATTATGATGAGTTGTTCCCAGCTTTGTTAATGTCATCAATGCCAACTGATATTTCTGACTAAGGATGGAGAGGGATGTTTCCCCAAGCAGGTAATAGAATGGCAGGGATGGCTTTGCATTATAAGCTGGTGTGAGTTCCTCTTGATTTAGTCCTATGGCCTGTAGTGCGTCACATGGATCAGATTGAGGGAATTTGCTTTCCACTCCTTTAGTGGGAAAGCAAACTCCCTCAGTGCTTTGGTGGGGTCAAGCTGCCTTCAAGACTAACTAACTTCTTCACTGAGGGAAGGTCCAATATTCCTAGACATCCCATGGTAGGAGTGGGGGAAGGAAGAAGCTGAACCATAGCTTTGGTTCCTGCTGGAGTACACATAACAGTGAAGATATGGCCCGAGGAGACTGGGACTCTACAATATTTGCTCTTTACCTCACTTTCTGTCCTCTCCTTTTGGCTCATAGAGAGGAGGCTGGTGGGAACATGTTGCTGACCCTTCCCTTTGGCCATGGAGTAGCAGCAATCTCTAAGTCCTTTGCTTCAAGATGAGTCTTTGATTGCATTCACTGATTCCTTCTCTTCCCCTTTCCTTTCCCTAAGGTTGAAGAGAACATTTGAGATGTCACTATCCCTTTCATGTTTAGCTCCTGTTTTCTCTATTCTTTCTCTATTTTAGAACATGGAATTTCACGGAGTTTTATAGCCAGATTTGCCCAACTAGACCTTGAATGTATAATCCAATGCCGTTGTCTTTCCAGTAATAATTGTTTCTTTTCTACTTAAAAAATCTTATCCATACCTATTATTTGTATGTAACATTTATTTCCAAAAAGTCCCAAAGAATAAAAACCCTTTTTCTTGCCCTCCTTCCCCCTTCCCTAATATTAAACTTAGTGGTCCCACTTGCGTCACCCAGCTCTCCCTCTTTAGTATCTCTCCCTCCTCCCTTTGAATCCCTTCCCTTTTCTTGTACCCGTCATAAAAACCCTAACGATTCAGCAAAACTGATCAGCGTGTTGACAGGGGCTGATGGCTTTCATTTTTTCACATCTTTTCTCCCAGATCTAGCATGATCATTATAATCACAAAATCTCTGCTCCGTAGTAGGGTTTTCAGTGGCTCCCTATTTGTTTCTAACAAATCTGAAGAGAGAGACAGACAGAGAAAGAGACAGAGACACACAGAGAGACAGAGACAGAAAGAGGGTGGAGGGAAGGGAGGAAGGAAGGAGAGATAGGGAGAGGAAGAGAGAGTGGAGTTTTGTGTGTGTGGAGGAGAAGGAGGAGGAAGAGAAGGAGCTGACATGAAATCGGGTTCAAAAGACGGATAAGAGCCAAGTAACAGGGCCCCCATTTTCCAGATGAGGAAATCAAGACCTCAGCAAATGGCAGGGCTGGGGTTTTTTTTAACACTATTCTGCATCTCTAAGTTAATGCAGATAGTTTTTAATTCCTACAATTTATCATAAGAAAATTACTTTTCTTAGTGGTTTTTGCTATAGCCATATGGTTTTCATTTCGAGATTGAGCCACAAGGAAAAAAAGGCCACGTGTTTACAGCCTTGAAACACCAAAAGGAAAATTTGGTCTTTGTGCTTTAAAGAATGAGAAGGGCACCAGCAGTGAATCAAGACTTTTCTTAGTTATTGATCTAAATTACATTTTAATATTAATTTAATATTAATGATTGCTTTGCCAGCAATTCAAACTACACAGTGAACAAACCTAGTCTGAATTTCACTTGGGGAAAGGTAAATCTTCAGTAAGTTGAGATGATACTCAAGTTCAGCCCCCAATAGACTAGACCAGTTCAGTATCTCCATGGAATGATAATTCTAATAGAATGTAAAATCCTGAGTCCAGGGGACTGTTTCATTTTGATTTTAACTTCACTAGCGCCAATCCAGTGCTTTAGTACATAGTCCATCACTTTATTGAATGCATGATGCAATGATTCTTTGTTTCTTGGATTGAAATGATGCAAAAGTACATTCTGGATAGGAGTAAGACACAATGTGTAATGAAGACTTGGTCCAGAGAAGCTTCATGAAGGACATCATAGACATGTTGGACCAGAACAGGAAGCTGATTGGTTCATATTGTGAGCTGGAAGGGATCTCACAATCTATCTAGTTCTACTCTCTTAATTACTGATGAGGAAGATGAGAAATCTTCCCATATTTCTTAGAGAAAGTGACTTATCCAAAGTCACACTAGGAGAAAATGGCAGAGATTGAATTTGATGGGCAACATTTAGTCAGGCGTACTCATATGTACTATTTTTACTGCATTATATTCCCTCTGATTCTTCTTCCACCATGTCAAAAAACAGATTTTCTCCATAGCTCTCCTCCAAATTTGATTCTCCAACTTTTGAATTGTATAATAAGTTAATTTATATTAATCTAGAAGTAAAACAAAGGACATATTTCCCACAAATACAAGTGGGTGCATTTTAAAAGAATTGTTTTAAAAATAAATCCTACGAGGAACTGACATTAATTTTCCCTTAACTCATCTCCACATCATCTTTCAAAGTGAGCTAAGGTGTTGGGTGTCTGCAGGGTGAAGGGGATTAGTCACTGACATCTGACTTTGGTCATATGTCTCCTAGAATGGAACAGATCAAGAACATTGGGGGTTGGGAACCATTGTTCTGGTCTTAGCTAAGTCATTTGCTATCTGGGAACTTGCTCTGAGCTGCTTTAGGGACTCTCCAAGTTTTTGGTATTGAAGCTAATGATTTTTTCTATATTCATGTAGTTTAGAATCATAGAATTGAGACCTGAAAGGGTCTTCTGAAGTCAGCTAGCCCAAAGTCTTTCTTATTTGTCCTACAGAGGACAAATTATTTGTCCCTTGTCACACAGTGAGGAAGATGAGCAAAACCACTTGTGGCCTGGCTTGCCAGAAGATAGAGAAGGAGAGAGAGAGTTATCTGAAGGATAGAGAGAAGGAAAGAATGGAATATCTATTCAAGAGCCTGTTTTGTGTTTTCATGTTTTCAGTTGTCAACCTCTTGGGGAAGTATTTATAATAATATTATAATACTAATTTATAATAGTAATGTAATACTATTATAATATAATATAAAGTGATTTATAATATATAGAATATAATAATTTATTATAAAGTATAATAAATATTTACTTAATGTTTAAATTTTTGTTAACATTAACTTGTATTTAAACTATTTCTTTTTCTTGGAGAAAATAAATAACTGTCCCAAAACTGATCTATAACTTTTCTGCTCCTTTTTTAAGGGTAGACCTTAGATGTGAGCCAAACATAAGCTTTAAGTGGTTCTCCTGAAGCTCCAGGGTGGGATGAAAAGAGCCAGAGAACATCAAAAAGAGCCCGACTCCTCCATCTTAGAGGAGACTTAATCTAGTCCCCATCAGGCCAAAGCTATATTCCTCTTGAGAGGAAGGAGAAGAGGGAGAGCCTGAGCCACTCCCAGACTAGACTCCCTGGACTTGTCACCAGTTTTGTGTCATTTTACCTGTACATATACATGCCTTCTCCCCCACTACAGTGTAAGCTCTACCAATAAAGACCAAAATATTGGTCTTTGACCAATAAAAAGGTCAAAGGACACGAATAAGAAATTTTTGAAGAAATCTAAGGTTTCAAAAAATATGAAAAAATGCTCCAAATCATTAATTATTCCAGACATGCAAATTAAAGAAACTTTGAGGTCCTAACCATTAGATTGGCAAAGTTGACAAAAGCAGAAAAGACTTGGAAAGAGTTTGGGAAAACAGTTCCACTAGTGCACTGTGGGTAAAGCCATGAATTGGTTCAGCCATTCAGGAAAGCTATTTGGAAATAGTTCTCAAAAGTAATTCATTTGTGAATATTCTTTGATGAAATGACTCCACAATGAGGAGTCTATAACCCAAAGAGAGAAAAGAAAGGAAAAAGGTCCCTGTGCACAAAAGATGTTTATAATCATTCTTTCAGTTGTAGGAAGTGACTGGAAATGAAGGATGCAGCCATCTCCTGAGAAATGACTAAACAGATTATGACATATGAATGTAATAGAATATTATTGCACCATTGGCTGTGATCCACAGACATGGGAATGATGAAATGGAGGGTTACTTAGCAAACTGGGAAGCCCTCTATGAACTGACGCAGAATGAAGTCAGAAGAACAGTTTATAAATGACATGATTATACCAGAAAGACAAATGGCTTTGAGAGATTTTAGAACTCTTGCCTGTGTAATGAGAAGATGAGATACGACATCCATCTCCTGCCAGAGAAATGGCGGACTTGGTCAGTATCAAAAAGGCGTAAATCTGGGCTTGATGTGAACAAAGCTTTGAACAACTACGAGCCATCCGAAGAAGGGCAGGGTGTGGGTGGGCAGTCCACTTGCTGGATGAAGATCGGGGGTTGCAATGGGGATTCTCTCTCAGGGATGGGTTGAACCAGGAAAAAAGGGCTGAAGTCCTCTCTTCCAATTCTGAGATTCTGTGATTCTGGGACATTTACACAGCATCTATATCTTTCCTGAAATGGGAAAACAATAGCAATAGTAATATAATTATATAATACTTTGTGCCAATCATTATGCTAAGCACTTTACAATTATGCTCTCATTTGAGCCTTACCACAACTCTGGGAGGTAGTGCTATTATGATCCCCATTTACAAGTAGAGAAACTGAGGCAAACAGGTCAAATGATTTGTCCAGGGTCACACAGCTTAGTCAAATTTGAACTCGACTTCCTTACTCTACCGTAGCATTCTGTTCCCTGGGCTACCTTAGTCCCCAACTGTGCTTTTAAGCATCGCTCCTACTTGACAAATGAGGATATACCGGGGTTACATGGCTGGAAAGTGTGAGAGGTAGAGTTCTGATCAGATCTACCCAACTTTAAGACCAGCACTGTCCTGCACAGTCAGTTCATTCGTAGCCTATGCTTGCAAAGCTTCAGTTCTACCCGACAAACAAACCCAACAACCATATGTCTGACAATCGTGGATCGGTCCTGGCTCCCCTCTCCAGAATAAGAAGAATCCAGTGAGAGAAAGAAATTCAGTGTTTAATAATCCAGTCCCATGGCATGATTGCTCACTTCCAGTGAGGAGCTACTTGCAAAATGGCTCCTTCAACCACCTGGGTAGGACTTATTTATTTTATTTATTTATTTGCAGGGTGGAGGGTAGGAGTGGGAGGAGGTTTGGAAGGCTTGGAGGGGAGGGAGGACACTTTAAGTGACATTAGCCAGTCCTTTGGGCATCAGCTGTAGAAAGGAAAGGAAGACAGAGGCCAAAGGAAAAAAAATATGGTTGTTTGATGGGTAAATAAGCTTGCATGATTGGCTCCGTGCTTAATACGGGTGGGTCTGTGTACTTTGTGTGTATGTGTGTGTGTGTGTGTGTGTGTGTGTGTGCAGTGACACACAGGAGATGGGCTCAGGAATGTGCTGGTTCCTCTTTGTGCTCTGGGGTCCTGGCAACATCTGAGCACCAAGGCCTGCCAAGAGCAGAGCACAGTAGGGATGGCGCATCCCTGTCTGAGAACTGGGTGGGCAGGAATTTTTCATTTCACAAATCATTACCAGCAGCTGCTCTGACTCCACAGCCCCGAGATGCTGTTACCCAGAAAAGAAAAAAAAAAAAAGCCGGACCTCCTTTTGTCAGTTTTCAAAGACTTGAAGTGTTTAGGATTAGGTTTTTAAGAGGCCACAAAATCTCTGTTATTCTGTTCTTGCAGACAAAGTGATTTCATCTGGGCATTTTATTTTTCTTCTTGATAAAGAAGCCATGGAAATGTGTGAAATATGTGCGCGCTTTATTTTCAGTTGTCGTTAGTCCTGGGTCTAACAGTTACCCGGTGCAATGTTTCAGGTCTCTACGTTGTCTCCCCTGGCGGATTTATCACAGTTAGGAGCCCACGGTCATAGGGGTCCTCTGATGCATCTTGCCCACTCTCTTGGGTAAATGAGTGGGCAAGAAGTTAAGCTCTTTTTACTACATGGCACAGTACATGGAGACTGGGGCCTGAGTCACAAATGCCTGACCTTAAATGGGGCTTAAGAGACTTCTTAGACGTCTGACCTTGACCAAGTCCTTTAACCTGTATCTCCCTCAGTTTCCCATCTGTAAAATGGGGATAATGGCACCTATCCCACAGGGGAGTTTGAGGATTATATTTGTAAAGTGTACAATCTGAAAACGCGATCCAAGATGGAACTAGGCTGAGATAATCAACCTTTTGTCTCAGGGTGCTGACATCTGATCTTCCGGCCCGTTACCCCTGGGCTTCCAGAATATAGCCCCGACCCTGCTTCCTTATCTGGACCTGAAGCTGCTACCCCCAGGCTTAGGCAGAGTGATACCCCACTCTTTGGGCTGGCCGTCATCCCTCTCTGCTCTTCCCTGGTTAACCTCCTCGGCCCCTTCCCTCACAAGTAAGAACTGGTCCAGGACCATGAACAGTACTTCCTGCCTGTCAGGTCGTTTCCTTGTCCAGTGCTGCCTCCACCCAACTATTCACAGGCTCCTCCTACCCAGCCCCTCAAATTTGTTCTGAGCATGTTGTACCTTAGCCCATCCTCCGTCTTCCCAGATGACTCCTTCAGATTATCTCAGCTCCATGACAAGCAGACGCGTGGTTTGCCTCTCACTGGAGAAAGCTGCAGTAAACATGCTCTCAAAAAAGATAATTTAGCAACCAGTCAGTCAGTCAATAGGCATTTATTAAGTGCCTACTGTATACTAAGTACTTTTGTAAAATCTGAGAATCTTCTCAAGAAACATATATTCTGCCAGGGGAAACTGTGTATATGTATAATTATATAACATATATATTTACATGTATATATCTACTGAATAAATATAATAATATTACATATTATATGTTATAATATATTAAAATAATTAAACATTTAAAAATATTAAATAAAAATAAATAGTAACATATGGATGGCATTAATGAAATCCAGGGCAGAAAGGAAGGGGAAGCTGTAGGAGGAGCAGTGTGCTTAAAGGGATCAGCTTCTGCCTTTTCCATTTCCTTCCCATTGACCCTGATCAAGATCTTTCCTTTCTTTTTCGTTTCGGTTTTTAAAAATCCTTAAAGAAAGAAGATGAAACAGGATGAAATGAGTTGTCCAGGGTCCTAGAGCTGGTAAATGCCTGAGGTCCGATTCTAGATCCAGCACTCTGCACTGTGCCGACTAGCTGCCCCTAGAATCTGGATCAACAACTCTATACCTTGTTTTTTAATTTTTTTGGGGGGGGTAATTCTTAATAATAAATTAATTGTTATTTTTAATGGGAATGGAAATTATGGGGACACTTTTCACAAAATAATAGAATTTTATTGTTGGGAAGGACTTTTGACAAAGTCCATCTTATACTTGAACTACCATCCTTACTACAATATCCTTGTCAACCAACCCTTTTAGGAAGTTCTCAAGTGAGGATGCATCCTTTGTCTCTCTAACTAGTCCGTTCCATTTGAGTTATCTGACTGTTATAAGGTTTTTCTTTTCCTCAAGCCTAAAGATCCCTCTTTGCAGCCACTATTTTTTATTTTCTATATTCTACCAATTTTTCAAGTTCTGCCCTTTTATGCCTGAGTTTTCTGCTTATTTTTAGATCAGCTCTGCCAGAAGGCTGGGGGAATAGTCCGAAAATATTGTTATGATTCAAACATCAACAGCCTCTCATCTTTGCACTCCAAGTCAGTAATTCTTCAATTGTGGAGCACGTTAACTGAATGAGGGAGGAGCTCATAAAAATGTGGTAACAGTAAAAGGTAGCAAATATCCTGACAAGATTTAATTCTTTGTGTATAAATAGACAAGCACATCAATCTCATTTATATGTAAGTTTGCTTTCATCTCTCACAACTGACTAAATTATGTGTATACCAAAGAATTGTTTTTAAAATAAATTGCTTTATGATTTATCATAAACCTACTTCATATACTTACACCTAAAAATTTCCAGGCAAAAAGGGGTCCTGAGTGGAAAAAGTTTACGAATCCCTGATATGGATTAGCAGCCCTTTCTGTAGTGACAAGGAACTGGAAACCGAGTGGCCGCCCCTCAATTGGGGAATGGCTGAATACGTTATGGTATATGAATGTAATGGAATATTATTGTTCCATAAAAGTGATCGGGTTAATTTCAGAAAAGCCTGGAAAGATCAACATGAACTAATTCTGAGTGAAATGAGCAGAACCAAGAGAACATTATGCACAACAACAACAAGATTATGTTGGCTCTTCTCAGTAATGTGGTGATCCAAGACAATTCCAATAGACTTGGAATGGAAAATCCCATCCAGTTCTAGAGAGAGAACTGTGGAGATTGAATATGGATCAAAGCATAGATATGATCTTTTCTTTTCCTCTTATTCTTTCTTGTGGTTTTCCCTCCTTTTGGTCTGATTTTTTTTGTGCAATATGACAAATATGGAAATATATTTTAAAAGATTGCACATGTTTAACCTATATCAGATTGCTTGCTGTCTTGGGGAGGGGAGAGTTAGGAAAGGGAGGGAGAAAAAAATTTGAAGCACAAAATCTTACAGAAATGAATGTTGAAAATATCTTTGTTTATTTGGAAAAATAAAATGCTATTGAGAAAAAAAAGAAGCCCTGGCATATACTTTGGACATAGTACGTAGAGGGCTGGCACTGGAGTCAAGAGGACCTGAATTCAAATTTGGCCTCAGACACTAACAAGCTGTGTGATCCTGGATAAATCACTTACCCCTGTTTGCCTCAGTTTCCTCATCTGTAAAATGAGCAGGAGAAGGAAATGACAAACCAATCGAGTAAATTTGCCCAGAAAACTCCCAGTGGGGTCATGAAGAGTTGGACGTAACTGAAATGACTGAAAAAACACAATAAAATATATATAGATATTCTTGTAGTTGTAGATATTAGTTATCTTTGTTTGAAGCTAACTTCAAATAAGGAACAGATTACACACCACATATTTAAACCAAATCTTTTAATTTTTTGCAGCAATTATGAAAATGAATGGTTAAGCTGCGAATGCCAGCTGACAGCCTTCTGTGCTAAATATGCCTTTGTTGGTGTTAGTTCAATAGATTTCTGATTGGATTTTCATGAATTTGCTGAGTGTTGATGTTTGCTCTTCAGTTCTCCTACCACCATGTAAACCACATTGTATGGCTAATCATTATAATTAGGTTTGGAGGAAAATGAAAACTTAACTCAGTAGAGGGTGGTTTATTAGAGATATTGGCTGAGATCTTGGTAGTTCTTTGTGTTTTTCTTTGATCAAGAGAAAAAGAAATCTGTGAAAAATTGAAGCCATAAGAGAGCTTTGCCCCTGAGTTGGATGGTGTGATTGAGAAATATTGATTCAAGCTGAGAGTCGTCATGAATTCGCTTCACTGTCCACAAGTGTGAACAGTTTGTAAGGTTGTTGTTACAGTCAGATATGGAGCTTATTTAATCTTTAATTAGAAGTGAAGAAGAAATTCTGAGTCAAGGGGACTTGGGCTTGTTTTGTCCCATCCTGGGCCCTTAGGAAAAAGGGTGTGATCAATCACAATAGAACTGAGCATGAAATCACGATCCCTCTTTTACTCTCCTTTCCTCTGGTTTCAGCCTTTCCATTGGTCTTGCCATCCCTTGTTGCTTCTTTCTCAAATTTATCCTTGATACCGTGGCCAGAGTTGAATCCTTCATGCACATCTGCCAAAACCTCTCAAGAGGTTTTCGTGACTCCCTATCACCTCTACGATAAAGGCAAACTTCCCCTTTAGAATGAAAGCCTTTCTCTCTTTGGTTCTAACTTTCCTTTACAGAGTGATGTGATTTTTGTATGTGAATCATGTACCCAATAACCTATTCAAATCATTGCCCTTCCTGTTTCCATTATATATTATTTGCTTTGTGTAAATCAATCCCTCTCTAGAGCCTTCCCTCCCTATGCCGAAGGAGGACGGTTTTCCTACAAAAGGCTTTATTGATCCTTCCAGATGTTAGTGCTAACATCTATTCTACCTTGAAACTACTTTATATTTTTATAATTTGACGTAGTGGACCATGAGCTAGTCTCAGCTTATGGAAGACCAAAGTTCCAGTCTTTGCTCTGACATATAGTAGCTATGTGACTCCAAGGAAATCCATTTAATTTGGTTCCCCCAGGAGTCTCTCTAAGACTAATATTTCAGAATAATTATTAGTCTGCGCTGCCTTTAGTAGAGGGGATTTCCTTCCTGGTAATTCCCTTAACTAATGAAATCATAGTCCATTATGATGGACTGTCCATCCCAATAAAAAAAATCTATCATATAAATTGTTTCTTGGAATAGAGAGATGTTCTTCTTTTTTTCTTCATATCTCCAGAGCTTAAGTATTTATTTATTAAGTCTATATAATGTGATAGACACTATTCTAAGTGTTGGAAAGACAAAGAAATGTGAACAAACAAACAAGTCCCTACTCTCTTTCCAAAATTAGTGATGAACTCTCATTGGACAAAACTATTCTTCTCCTCATATCTCCTGTTTTTATTTTTAATCTCTGTGTAGTCTTTAATGCTATCAATCACCTTCTTTTGCTTGAGACTCTTTTCTCCAGGTTTTTATGACACTGACTTCTCCTAGTCCTCTGACTCACCTCCAGAGCACAGAAAAGAGAGTTAGGAGACATTTCTCATTAGTAGATGTGACCTGGGTAACCATCTAGCAGAGGACCCTGAGAAGGAGCGGGTGGTCATGTAGCCAAGGGGTGAAGCAGGGAGTGAAGCAGTAAAGATTACTGTTTGGGAAAAACAAAAAAAATATAGATGAGAGAAGAAATAAGAAGAGAGTACTTGACACCATCAAGGACCCCAGAGAGCGATAAAGATTGAGAAAATGTTATTAGGTTTGGAAATTCAGAGGTTTCTGGTAACTTTGGAGAGTGTGGATTCAGTTAAATGATGAAGTTGAAAGTTAAACTGCAAGGAAAGTGAAGAAAAGAAAAAGAAGGGAAATAGAGATGTTGATTATGGATAGACTTTTTAAAGGAGTTTGACCCCAAACAGGAGGAGAGATATAAGATGACAGTTAGTGGGGATGGAGAACCAGGGAGAGAGTTTTTTTTGGAGGATAGAAAAATACAGGAAAATTTATAGGCCGTATGGATGTAGCCCGTAGACAGGGAGAGAGAGATGATAAATGAGAGAATGGAGATTGTAGAAGGAGAGTCTGCTGGACAAGACGACATGTAGTGGGCTCATGTGTTTGTGTAGAAGGGTTTGCCTTGACAAGAGGAAGAACAGCTTTATTATGTGTGACAGAAGGGAAGGAGAGGATAGTGGCCAAAGGCGTCTGAATGTTGTGAGATGAACAAAGAAGATGGAACTCTCTTAGAATAGCCTCAATATTTTCAGTTGAAATATGAGAAGAGATTTTCAGGTAGGAAAGAGAGGGTATGGGTCAAGCCACGGCAGGTTTGGGAAAGATGCTTTGGTGAGTGGGGGAGTGAAATGATTAGGGAGGTATAAAAGGATTGCTTTGTTGTAATCAGAACCCAGTTGAAATTATGGAACACATTTTCAGTCAACCCATTTTGTACTGTTGCAGGATTTCCTCTGGATTTATCAAGTAGCATATGACTAGGAGAAGAGGTCATAGATGGAGGGTGTAATCCAAGCTGAAGTTTAGCAAGTCTATGTCTTCAATAAAATGGAGGCCCAAGGAATTTGAGAGATGAGGATATGTAGAGTTGAACTGATTCTCCAAGTACTTTCCCCTCATGAGGAAGGGGGGGAGTGTAGCTAGGGCAGGGGAGCATCTGGGGAAGAACTAGTGATGATGGGATTAGAAATCACTGTGATGAAGAGCAGGGTTTGCTGTTATAGGACGGGGAGAGATGGAACGACAACAGATTATGATCACATAAAGGAATTCCCTAGTTCACGAAAATAGAAGGGGAACTTTTGTGGGTCATGGCAAGATCAAGGTATATAGAAGGAGTAGGTCATGAAAAATGAGGGAGTTGAGGAATAGGAGGCTAGTGAGCTGGGAATTGTTTGAGGAAATATAGCATCAATATGTACTTGACATCCCCTAGTATGAAGAAATATGGTATCAATATAAAGGTGAAGTGCCCTTGTATGAAGGCAGGAATTGAGAAAGAGAGAGAGACTGTGATACAGAGAGCTATTTGAGGAAAGGATATCCTGGATGTCAACGGAGAGCAGCTCTCAAAATCTTTATTGGGTAACAGATATGGATTGAATGAACTTCCTAGGAGTAGATGTTACAGAGCAATGGGAGTTGAGGGAGATCCTGGAAGCAGAAATGGCAAGTGAAGAGAATTCCAACTCTCCCCTCATGACTAGTGAATTATGGGTATGAGTGGAAGTGCAGTCAGTGTGGGAAAGGGTGGCCAGAGAGGCTGTACATGGGTGGGGAGCCAAGTCTCAGAGAGTGTAAGAAGATGGAAGAAATGAGAATAGAAAAGATTTTAAGATGAAATCATGCTTGTTACTTATGGAACAGGCATTCCAGAGAACACAAAGGAAGAGGGAGAGGCTTTAAGAGCGGGGTGAGTTGAGGGTAATGAAATAAAGGGAGTGGGCAATGAGAGACAAAGAAAGGGATCGGAACAATGACAGCTAGAATCACTGGGATATGGGGGACTGATGGGACGAGAGTACCTTAGTCACTGAGCATTACTTTCATATAGTTCAGCTTTGTCTCTAGGGGCTCAGAAACAAGTGAGCTGGAAAGGAGTGTAGGGGAGTCCTTGCCCATAAGGGCACAGGACAAATAGTATGGAATTGCAGGAGGTGCTGGGTTAGTTAGGGAGACAGGGAGCCATTTAACACTTACAGAATGAATGGACAATTTTATCGACGCTAACCCATTTGGAGTTGTTGTACAAGATAAGTTGGGAGATCCTATGAGACTAATTCTTTTTGATAACTTGGTCACCTGACTCATATTCTTGGGTACTTAAAGCTATAAACAGGATTACTAGTAAATCCTTCAGGACATAGAGCACATAAAGTTAATCAAAATTTTCATTTGCCTGAAGAAACAGTTAAGATTTGTGCCTGGAACTGCATAGGGAGTTGGAGAAAGGTCAATGGAGTACAAAGGGGAAAAGTGTACCCACAATGGCACTGGTCTTGCCAAAGATGGAAGGAAGCAGATAAGGATAAGTTTACTTGTGGTGTGGCCATTGAGTACTTTTCAATGGTACACTTCAAATTCTGTGACTTTGGGGCAAAGCCCTCATTGTCATATCTAGTTGTGGCCCCATATCTAGTTATGGCCATTCTAGTTATGACCTGATGCAAAACCTGATCTTTGCAAACTCTTACTAATCCTTATGGAAGATTTTACTTTTCATTTATATGTTCAATGTTTGACTCTTTTCAGGGGAGATTTTATTCATTTAAGTCACCTCTTCATCAGTATAGAGAATTCAAGATCAAGGGCCCTCCCATGTCTGTTTTGGAAGCAATTTTTAAAAATCTGAATCACCTATATTTTTGATTCAATTCTCCACTTTCTTTTATCTTTATATAGTTGAACTACAGCTGATTGTCTCAGCTATGTGCCTAGGTATCCGTGTGGTAGACAGGTGTGTATGGGGGTAATAGTATTTCATTTTAATTTGTATTGTAAAGGAAATTATTTCTTTATAAATATTCATTGAATTATGAACAAAGAAAAGTTGAGGAGTAAAAAACTAAGTTGTGAACATAATTTCATGATGCCTTAATCAATTGTCCTGAGACTCTACTCTGTCAACCATTTTCAGTGGCAGTTCTCCTGTATGATTCTCCTGTATTTCCTGAGGTTTCTACAACTAGCCATTTTTTGGGGGGGAGGGTGTGTGGGGTGATGGTAGTTAAAATAATAGTGCTTTTAAGGAATCTGCAGATTAGTGATTAGGACTGTGGCCAAGGAGTTTATTTCCTGCTATCTGTGAGAATGTAGGATGTTGAATTCCCTCATAATTATTGGAAAAACAAACTCTTGTATGATTTTTTTCCCCTAGAAGATTGATAAGAAAAATTCTCACTAGACCATAGAGCCGCAGGAGCAAATGGGCTGTTATTATGTCTTAGCAGAAACATAACAGGAAACAAACCGAGAGTCTCCACTTCATCTCCCCTCAAAAGTCAATTTGCAGAGCAGAGGGAAACATCCTGATTTGAGGGCTTGGACCAAGGTTTAAAATAGGGCAGTGAGGAAGGTTGCATTCAGGTCAAACTTGGGGGCTTTTCTTCTTTGCCAAGTAATATCTGGAAAATATTCTTTACTTTGCTATAGCTGATTGACCAAAAGGTATAGATTTCTTCAAACGGATTAGGACATAATGAAGATGCATTTGCCACTGTTAAATGGAAGGACCCAAAGGATAATCATAAATCCTTTGATGCCAGTTTGGAAGTAGGTGTCCAGTGTAGTTTCCATGAGACCTGGACTTGATGCTGGGTCATTTATTATTATGACTTGGATATAAATATAAATGGCAAGTTTATCAGATTTATAGATTATACAGTCTTGGAAGGGAGAGCTAACATACAAAGGAGCAGTCAGAATTCAAAAAAAATATCAAGAGCCTAGAGCACCACCCCTGAAGACAGGACCTGAGTTCAAATCTGGTCTCAGACACAACACTTCCTGACTGTGTGGCCCATGGCAAGTCACTTAACCCCAATTGCTTCAACAAAAAAAAATCAAGAGCCTAATACATTGTGCCTATTTAAATAAAGTGAATTTTTAAAAGAATAAATAAAAAGTCTTATACTTAGGTTTAAAACAATCTATTTCACAGATGCAAGATATGGAGGATGTGGGTAATCAGTTCATCTGGACAAAATTTGATTTGAGGTTTTCAGTGAACTCAAAACAAGGCAATATTTTGATATGGCAGACAAGAAAATAAATTTTTTTTTTTCATATGGAGAGGTATAGTTTCCAGGCATGAGGAAATGGCTCCTGATTAACTCTTACCTGGAGGAACTTGTCAGGTCTGGGGCTCACAGTTAGGAAGGACCTTGTTATACTAGGGAATGTCCAGAAGAGGCCCATCAAGAAAATGATTGGTAAGAACCTTCTTAATTCATCTTTACTTTTTGCCATCAAAGTGATATCATTTGCATATTTGAAATTATTGATATTTCTCCCAGAAACCTTAATTTTGGTTAATTTGTCAAGCCTGGAATTTTGCATAATGCACTTTACATATAAGTCAAATAAATAAAGCAAGAACATTAAAAAAAAAAAAAAGAAAATGATTGGCTTCATGTTTGTGACATGTAAATATCAGTAGAAAAAACTGGGGATGTTTGGCTTGCACTTCCAGTACAGTGGAATCTATAAAGAGGAAAATTTAGGCTTAATACAATCAATCAACATTTATTAAATGCCTACTCTATGTCTGTCACTGAGCTAAGTGTTGAGGATACATATAGAGGCAAAAAACAGTCCCTGTTCTCAAAAAGATTTCGGTCTAATTGGAAAGGACTTGTCAGGAAAGGAGGAATAAAGAACAGGAAGTTGTGGGGATACCCCTCATCTGGGGGATCTTGAATCTGTCACTAACTTGGATGTGAGCTCTGAAAAGTAGCCTGGACATGGTGGGGGGCAGAGAATGGGAGGGAGGAGGCCTGGATTGGAATCTGACTGTTCCTTACCAGCTGTGAGAATTTGCAGAATTGCATCCTGTATATATGACTTGATTTCCTCCTTTTTAAAAAGAGAGGATTCAAATAGGGGATCTCTAAGCTCCTTTCTGGCTCCAAAACCTTACTCTGTAAGAGCATCAGAGTTAGGGAGACTCAGAGAAAAGACAGTTGGTCAAGGGAAAGAATTGTCTCCTCTTCCTTCACTATGATGATTCTCCTGGATGTCTCAACCTCAAAACCTTCAGGATTGTTGAAAACATGACTGTCAGGAAAAGGAGTGAGTGGAGGAGGCTCATCTACCTGAATCTCCCCGTTTCTCTTTCTTCAGGAGGCAGCTAAAAGGCTGCAAGCAGAAATAGGTGATAGAACTCAATTTAAACTCACAGGAACATGAGACCAGTAGAAAATGGTTGGAGAGACAGAAAAGTCCCTTACAGTTTGTATGGTCTCAGGTAAGTCATTTACTGCAAGTTCTTGGACATCCATTTTTTTTATGAAAATATGAAATGTTCTCTATCTAGGGCCAGTGTTCCCCCTAATGCTATTCCCCTTATATGGTTCTCTAGTCTAATAAGACACATGGGAAGCTGTGATTTGCTTTTTTTAGAAATATCCTGGCTGAAATACTCTGGCTTTGAGAGAAACATCAAGGTCTAATGAATAGAACATTGGCTATCTGGTCAGAAAAGTCCTGTTCAACTAAGGGTTTTTTGTTAACTTCCCAGGGACCCAGTTTTATCACTTGTGAAATGAAGAGAAGGGGGATGGATTTGAGGTCTTAGGATGTGATCTTCTGAAATTCCCAAGCATTGAAATCATGCATTTTTGGAAATATTGGGACCACAAAAATAGACTCCCAAGCTGAATTATCCTGTTTTCTTGAAATAAATAGGACATTTCCCTTCTCTGGAGACACAAGTGAGGGGGATGTTCTTCTATTTTAATTCACTTGAAGCATATCCCTCTTTCTATGATGATCTCCACAAAGCCACAATACCTGGCTCATCCAGTCAGTGATTGCCTGGAACACTTAGGCTACTAGTGGAAATCTGAAGATGATTTATCTGGATGAGTGGTCTATATGGTAATAACATCCCTGTTGTTTTTTGTGTTTTATAGTTCTGGCAGAACTGAATTTATTTTTTTACATAATCATCTTTTCTTTTTTTAATTTTAAAGCTTTTTATTTTCAAATACATGCTTAGACAGTTTTCAACATTCACCCTTGCCCAACCTTGTATTCCAATTTTTTTCCCTCCCTCTCTTTCTCCCACTTCCTCCCTTAGATGGCAAGTAATCCAATATATGTTTAATATATGCGGTTTGAAGTTAATTTTGATTAATAAATTAACCAGTTAACATTTATTAAATGTCTAGTATGTGTCATTTAGTGTACTAAAAACCAGAGATACAAAAACAGGGAAAAGATGGTCTGGTCTCTTCTCTAAAGTAGCTCACAATCTAATGGGGGTAATTATATACATACACACATACATATATGTCTATATATATCTATCTCTCTCTCTATATATATACTATATGTAGGCCAAATAGGAATAAAATAAGAGAAGGAAGGTGCTAGAATTAAGGGGATTAAAGAGGGGTTGCCTTTAGAAGCTGGGATTTCAATTAGGACAATGGAAGCCAAGGAAACTCATAGGAAGAGATGAGGAGAGAGAGTGTTTCAGGTATGGGACACTACCAGAGAAAATCCCAGAGCTGAGAGATGGAGTGTCTTGTTCATGCAGTAGCCAGGAGGCTGATAGCACTGAATGAAAGAGTGCATGCTGGGGAGTAAGGTGCAAGCAGACTGGGGAGGTCAGAGGGGCTAGGTAGAAATTATTGAGAAGGGGAATGATATGAGCAGACCTGTGCTTAGGAAAATCACTTTTGTGGCTGAAAGGGAAATAAATGGGAATAGGAAGAGATATAAAGGAAGTAGACTCACAATAGGATAAAATCATGTGTAGACATAGTTCCCAATTTTTTTGAGGCTAAAATATATTGATAAAACTGCATTCATGAGGGAGTTTGACCAAGGTGTATTCAACAGTGGCAAATTTCTAAGGGGCTCACAGCAACTAGATTTAATTCATTTAAAAATTTTTTTAAAAAATTTAAAAATTAAAACAAAGCATATGCATGGGTGATTTTTCCATCCGTTTTCCAACGGATTCCAATAATCCGTTATTGCAAATTTTCCCCTCCTCCTCCTCCTTCCCTAGCTGGCAAATAGTCCAAAACATGTTAAATATGTTAAAATACATGTTAGATTGATTTAATTCATTTTGAGGGAAGCATTATCCTTCACAGACTACAGCACATGGCAACATCCTGGCCATTCCCCTTTCTTCCTTGAATTTAACTGGTATGTACTCTCTCCTCTGAGGGAATCTAAATTTGTTTAGGGCAAAAACGGTTTCATTTTGGCCTTTGTATGCTCGGCCCCTTTCCGAGTGACTGGCATTTAGTTATATGATTCAAAATAATTTATCTACTTTTTTTTGATCTGACTTTAACTTTCTCTATAATCTGAATTTGACTTCTGCTCTTCTCTCAAGTACAACCTTTATTTTATGTTGTGAACTAAGCCAGTTTTTTGGAGGTGGATATGGATGGTAGACCACGAGTGCCCATATTAAAAAATTCCTCTAGTGTTAACACCAGGTGTTTAGTAAATGCCTTTTGTTTAAATCATTGATTGATACCTTGACCTTTGATACAATGAGTGTCCCTATACCCCTTTCTGTTCTAAAGTCTAGCTGATCCTCCAGTTGGCCAAGGCTAGGGGGTGACTATGAGACCCGGAGCATAGAGATGCTGGTTTCTGTAATAGAGTACAAAGGAAGAGGAGCTTTCTTCAACATCATCAGGCAGCCCCCCTGTCACAGTTATGCTTCTGCCCTCCTTCTTCATTCATATTCATTCATATGCTTCGCAGTTCCATTAGCTAGAAGTTACAAGGAACACATGATTGTAATTTACTTGCTCTATTTATAGAATTTTATTTCCAAACAGATGTGTATGCAACATCTGGATATCTATGTATAGTACGTGAAGGACCTAACTTTCCCTAGTTAGACATGGCAGGTAAGAGATAAATGATATATTTGTTTTTTTAAAGGTTCCTTAATATTTATTTGATTTTTAATCTGTTCACTCCCTCTACTGGTTGCTCTCTGGCATGTTGTCATTGTAATTATGCCATGCTTAAGACAGAGGTATTTCCTTCCCCAAACAGACTTCAAATTCCATTCAACGTCAATATTTCTAATTTACACCATATTTGCTCCCACTTGGCAAATTGAAGGCCTCACTGTCAAGAACCTCATTGGCTGTGCTATTGAGGAAATTTTCCTTAAGAGAGATTTTTTTTTTTTTGAAAATAATTTCATTGGAGGGGAAACATGGCCTTTCACTCATAAAATTCATGCCTTCACTATTAGTGGGCCCTTGCACAAAAGCAAATTTTAGCTCTTTAGTAATTAGATTTTGAAAGGCTCCCATGGCCAAAAAAATCTTCCCCTTGAGTTAGATCTCAAGGGATGAATGGGGTTATGTTTGCCCCATGTTTGTATTTTGATAGAATCCCAGTTTAGCACTGGAGAGGATGATAGAATCTAGGCGTCCCAGAGCAAGAGCTAAAGGGACATGAGAAGTCATTTTGGCCAGACTGCTTTGGGAAGAGGAAGAAACTGATGTCCAAGGGGATGAAGTGATTGACTTCAGGATACACGGAATTGATTCTCAACTGTGATTCCAAGTCAGGATCTGTGATTCAAAATGTAGCCTTTTCACACCAGGAAATTCACACAGCACATGCCTATTGGGCAAAATGGTGTGGAAGAGTGGGCAATGTGCTGGGAAACAGAAGGCCCGATTCAGATTCCATTTCCTCCCTGTGTAAGGCTGGGTACATCACTTCCCCATCTAGAAGTGGTGAGCTGTGATTTTATGATTTGCCAATAAAAGACATTTAATTTATAAATTGTCTTCACTATTTTAATTTTCCATACATTTTTTCTCTACTTTTTAGTAAGAGACAAACATTATTAAATTGGAGAGGAGGAAGTGAGGATAGAAATTCTCATCTGGTGCCCTCTGTGGCATGGAGGTGATCCTGGAGCTTGTAGGTTGTCCCAGGTGAGTACAAACTGTGGGACATCATATGAAAAAAAACCTGCAATCTTGCAAGGTGGAAAGATACTGAGGCTGGAGGGCAAGAGAGGGAGGGAAGGGAGGAGACAGAGACTTACACACACACACACACACACACACACACACACAAAACTAGAGTTAAAAGAAAAATTTCCAATTGTATTTCATCTGAAAACTGATCATCTGATCAGAGCTCATTTGCATTGTCTTCTCCGTGTATATATGGGGATGACAACATCTGGGGAGGCTTAGGAAGGATATCTCCATAAACTTTCTTCCTAGTGACCCTGGCCAGTGCCCAAGCATGTTGCTGAAGAAACTCTCCACCTCCATCTGCATCTCTTCTTGGGGAAGGGATAAGTGGAGAATGAGATTCTTCCTCATGTCCATGTCCGGCTTCCTTCCTGGTCCTGGGAGAAAAGTGGGGGGACGGGGTGGGCTGCCATCTTGAATCCAATTCCTTTGCTTAGATCAGTCCTTACTATCTCAGCTCTCCAGCTGGCAGGAACCTCATTTTCTAGATGAGGAAGAGGACGTCCAGGGAGGTAAAACGACTGGCCCAACAGCAAGTCAACGGTAAATAAACCTACTCTGTGGTGGGCACTTTGCTAAGCACAGGAGATGGAGGTAAAAGAAAGAAGTTTCTGCTGCCCTCAATCAGCTAACAATTTAATGGGAGAAGACAAAAGGATGCTGGGGTGTAGGGGGAGAGGAAGGGCTTAGGCAACTACCAGAAAGAAGATCATTTGCCATGGGGTCTCAACCACAGACCAGCAACCAATGGAGTTGGCTGGAGAAGGCTGAGCTCTCTAGAAAGGGAGGCCTCCACAAGAGTCCCTTCCTTGCTTCTCAGTGTTGAGGAGCTGTTGCATATCGAAGAGTTGGTGTGAAGCTGAGATTTCAGCAATGAGCTTTACCTGGGGGAGGCACAATGTACAAAGAAGTCAAAAGCAAGGGGAGAGATTTATGAGGAAGGCTTGAGAAGGGTCCGGGATCTGGGTTAGAACAGTGACAGTGGACTGATGAAGGTTGGTTACCCTTGTGCTTGGGATCCTCTCTCTCCTCATCTCTGCCTCTTGGACTCCCCAATTTCTTTAAAGAGTCACTTCTCACACAACCTTCTACACAAACCTCCTTCAGCTCCTTGTACTTTTCCCCAAGTTTTATTGTACTTGCTTTGTATATATCTTGAGTCTCCTTTCATGGAGACACACTGTCATTCTTCCCCCTGACTTCCAGTAGAATAAAAGGCCAAAAGAGTTCATTTTGGACTTGGAATCTCTTCACTTGCACATTTCCTTGTATATGCTTTCTTTGAAAGCATTTCTGGACTAGTAACTCACAGACCCGAGATCAGGTCACCAACCTTCCACTAATTTCTGTTCAGTCTGAGACAGTCACTTCTCTGAGACAGAGATTTTTTTCAACTTTAAAATGGTGAAAATGGTACCTCCATTGACTACTATCTGGGGCGAGAGAATGAAGTAATGTAATGAGATCGTTTTCAAGTGTAGAGTACAAACTGTAATAGCGGTTATCATTTTTCTGATTGAAAGTAATTGGATATACTAGTTCCCTGGCTACTTATAGACTTTTAAAATTAGTTTTTCAAATGAATAATGCAGATAAGCCATAATTCCTCAGTGACCAGACTATTTTATCATCACTTACATGATATCACACACAACTGATAATTTACTTAAAAGAGAATGTGTAAAATGAGGAAAATACATATTGTTCAGTAGCAAAAGGTGACAAGTCCCCTGAAGATACCTTAGTGAAACAGTGGATAGAGTTCCTAGACCCCTTCCCCTTGTTTTGTTAAGGATTTGCCTATTAGCCATGCTGTGAAGAGTTATTTCTTCAATATACATATACCTATTTATATATACATGCATGTGCCTATATAACATGTATGTGTGTATATGACACACAGGAATATGTATTTAAGTGATTTATATTTTCTATTTAGGTCTCATGTCTATTTGAAACTTTGTGGAGACTATAATTCATTCAGCTACCTCTACTTTCTGCCAAACCGACGTCCATTTTTTGTTTTATGGTGAGCCCTTCCCCAGACAGTTTCCGTTCTTGCATTTACTTTATTCTGGCCTACTTATTCCTTTCTGCTTCTTATTTATCTGTTTTCTTCCACCCTGTGTTCTACCCTGCTGCTTCTCATATGAATGAAGTTTATGATAATCAAAATGTCTACTGACTTCCTTTTTATAGGGCAAAGTGTTCCAGAAAATAGAAGCAATATCTTTGATGTTAAAAACTTCCTTTTGGTCTGGGTTGTGCACATGTAGGAAATGAAGTAATTTTGATGTATAACTTGTTCTCCTTTATCCTCAGGAGCTCTTGCTTAAAAGGGTACCCAAACCAATATTTTTCTGTTATATATTATGATAAATTGTTTTCAAGAAAGTGTCATAGCCTGTGGGCTAGAATATTATCAAAGGACCCTTGAGGAAGAAGGGAAAAAAAATGTTCCCTACTTGTACAGTGGAATCTGCATTCCTGCTGCCAAGGAATATGCAGAGTGATTTAAGCCTTTTCTCCTGACTGCGGACAGCAAAATGAAAAATGGGAATGGACTGGTCGTAGACCACTCAGCAGCACATGAAAGCTAGAGCCCAGGCCCTCTGCCTTCTAGTGTCGAACTGGGGGCTCTGAACACGGAAACCACACAGGGCTCATGGTAATTGAGATCATATGTTTCTTATCAAAGCTTCCTCCAAAAAAAAAAAACAGCTCGGGGGAGAATGCCGAAATGTGTGTCTTGACCACAGTCTACCAATGGGCTTCCGCCCTGGAGCCTCCAGCTAATTTGTTGACTTCATTACTGAAGGCACCGGAAGGTTAGGAAGGGTGATAATCGGGTTTTCACTGATTGCTGATCACTGTGGAGAGCAGCCAGCATGATGCGAAAGGAAACCGTGACCTGAAGGCAAGGGAAGATGGAGAGTTGAGGCAATTATCCGCATAATTCCTGATTCCAGCAACATCGGCTGTGTTTACAGTGATTCAATTACGTGGATCATTGTGCCACATCTTTTCATCTGCCTTAGATGATGCTCGAATGGTACGTCCTGAGCTCCAATCGTCTCCTTCGTCGGGATGGGATGCGTTCTAGTCATCTGATCCCGATCACTAACGTTTCATCGTCCAAACGTGGAACCGGGGCTTGTGGTCAGCTAAGTGGCAAAAACGTGACCGCAGGAAAAACAAAACAGCCTCGGAGAAAAGATGACAAGATTCAAGCTCATTCAACCCTTAGGTCATGGTTCATATAGAAAACATGAAACATTTCATTCCATGCAGCAATTGAATGAAACGGCAAGGATTCTCATTTGCTTTCATTATGGCCTTCCTTTGCTCCAGGGTTTTCAGTGGCTCCCTATTTGTTTATAACAAATGTGAATTCTGCAGAGCTTTCAACATTCTGTGCTCTGACTCTCGTTCTATATTTCCAAATTTATTTCTCACGGCCCACTAATATTCATTCCTAGATAGGTTAGACTTGCTCTTCCTTGTTGCTCATTGCCATTTTTAGGCTGATTACTTAGCCTCTAATGCATTTCCCTTCACTTAGCTAAATCCAATTTATGTTCAACTTAAATCCTGCCTCCTCCTTGAAGCCTTCCCTGACTACATAATTTTATTTAGCAGTCCCTCTTCTTTACTACTGGTGTAGGTTATATATTATTTTCAGTCCATTGTCAACTGAGACCCACAAATGAATGATATACATTTAGAACATTTAGAACCTGAAGGGATCTTAGACATCTCCTTGTTTTTCAGATAAGGAAACTGAGTCAAAGTCACACAGAGAGTAAGACAGAGTTGAGATTAGAAATCAGGTCCTTGGAAAATGAATTCAATGTTCTTTTCACTCCACAGCATGGATGGAGCATTACCTCTTCAAGAAAAACAGGTGAGTCTTTGCAAGGAAATTATCTTGGAATCAGTGGTCCATTACCCAAATCCCCTTAATTCATGCTCCACAGACCACAAAATCAGTGTCCAAATTGACAGAGACAACTAGTAATGTCCATACATTACCCCCTTCACAATGTAGCCAGCGAGGACTCTTTCAGACTTGCTTCCATCTTCAAAGAGAGGTTAACCTGTCTCCTTAGAACCCCAACTGTTGGAAGCCTTTGTTTATATCAAGGAGCTGAGATATCTTCTGCCACATATATGTAAGAAGCTGGTTCAAGAAATGAAATTCTGACCGTTAATTCTGCTCACTCAAGCTAATTGTCTCAAATCACGTATATCATCCTCTGCAAATTGGATCTCATAGTTGAGGAACGTTGAGGAATACTTGCAAAAGCAGTTGGCCATGTTTTTAACAATATTACAACCAATCACATATAAACAAATCCACAGATCCACTTATATCTTTGAATGATAATTTAAAAAGCCTTTAGGAACAGGCCATTCTTGGGTGAATTTAAATAATGGTGATCACCTGCTTAGAAAGAACTAATTCCTTCTTTCAGCACAAATTATTTCTTATGATCATAACCAAGAAAAATAAGACACAGAGTTCAGATCTTCTCCACTCCACATCAAGGAAAATCATTTTGCTTGAAACTTCACAGGATGACCTTTTCATGTTCCTGGCCATGACTTCTCTACATTTATGCTCCCTAAAGGACGATGCTGTGGCTGTGGGAAGGATTTAATAGATATTTGATACATAGAAGCAGATTTAGACCAGATCTATGAGAAAACTTCCTAATTATGAAGACTCTTTCCAAGGCACCTGGGCTCCCTTTGAGGCAGTTAGCTCTTCTTCACTGGAGGGCTTCAGATGAAGGCTGGATGACCACCCTAGGAATGGTGTTAAGGGTCTTTGTCTTCAGATAAGAGGTGGACCAAAGAAGCTCCATTCCAGATACAAGGTGTTTGTGATTCCCAGGTGTTTGGGAATTAGGACATTTATTAAGAGCTAACTGTGTGCTAAGTATCATGTTAAGTGTGGAACCAAATATATGGACAATTTTGAATGAATAAGAAGTCATCTTGACCTTTAAAAATACTCAAATTAACTACAAAAAACATAGGAAAGTAAACATTATCTTTATCCAGAGAAAGAACTGATAAAAAGAAGTAATATATAAAATGATTTTCCATTCATCCATCTCTGCCTCTCTGCTCATCTCTCTCTGGGTCTTCCTCTCTCTGTCTTTTTCTGTCTCTCTGTCTCTGTCTCTGTCTCTGTCTCTGTCTCTGTCTCTCTCTGTCTCTCTCTCTCTCTCTCTCTCTCTCTCTCTCTCTCTGTCTATGTCTCTTTCTCTCTCTTTTTCACACACTCTCTCTCCCTCTCCTTCTGTATATTTGTATCTTTATACACACATACACATATGTACATACACATTGTATATACTGTTTGCCATTTCTTGGGTGGGTGGAAAGGAAGAAAAAAGAAAAATCTTTTAAAAAAATCATACTGAGCAGTGGAAATGTTTGTTTTATTTGAGAAATTGAAAATGAATAAAAGTTTAAAAAAATCCCAATCATCCCTACCCTCAAGGAACTTGTGTTTTAGTAAAGGGAGGGATGACTGCAGGGCTGTACTTTGTGGATTTATAGATGATGGACCTGTTTTTGTAGAGTAAAATACTACTAGAACTGTAATGGACCTTATAGTATGTGCCACTGAATCATCTCTTGTTGTGGATTAAATACTGTTTAGTTCCAGGGTTTAGCTGATTGCCATTTATGCATTTTGCAAACTCATTTTACTGGACACAGGGAGAAAAAAAGACAGGCAAATCCATTGAATTCTGGGAATAGCAGTGCTGATTTGATGATGGTTTCAGAGCAGGAAAGATAGTAGAGAAGGGTACCTATGTGGACAAAGGCAGTCAGATGGAGGGTGGTAAACTGAAGCATGGATCATGGCAACTGGAAATTATGTATCAGTCTAACCCCCTTTGGTTGTAATCATAGTGCTTTTACTTTGCAAACCCAAATCCTCCCTGGCTACTGCTGCCTATAAGGCATCCTTTAGTTTCCCATCTTAAAATTGTAAACTCCTCATAGGCAGGGACTATTTTGCTTCCTTATGTTTTTTATCCCCCATGCTTAGCACAGTTCTTAGTATAGAGTAAATGCTTAATAAATGCTTTTTCCATTCTTTCTTAAAAAATACCACCAGGAACTGATTATATTAATCCAGATATATCTGATCTGGTCAGGCAGAAGACAACAGGATTATTATTGATTTGTTCTGGGACCCTGGGCCACTCCAAATATCACCTAAGACCACCATATTTTCTTTGCCATAGCACAATTTGATGGCCTGAATGAATTAGAGGGGCTCCAGTGAGCAGAGGTCCAATAATACCTGAAAGCCCTGTCTCTGAGAGTTAATAGAGGATGTTATAGTTCCTCTAAGAAAAAAAAAAGAATGGAGAGTGCAAGAAAGCCACAATAAATTCAAAATATTATTAAAAACAAAACCGCAGATCCATGATTTCATGCACAATCCCTATTTCCTGGTCTTTGTTGTATATGGGATTATTCCTGTTTTGGATGATTTTCTAGTAAATAATAAAAGAAGCAAAGCTCATCCCACCTGGTGCCAATCTACATGTCCTGCCTTATTATACACCCATTTCTTATACTCTTTGGTCCAGCCAAATTGTCCTTTTTATAGTTATTTGCACACAATATTCCAAGCTTTTATTTCTGTCTTTGTGGTGTAGGCTCTTCCTCAATACCTATGACATGCTCCTTCTTGGTCTTTATCGATGAGAATCTCCAGGTTCCTTCAAAACCAAACCCAAGTGCCGATCTCTACAATTTTCACCAATTCCTTCCTTAGTATTGGGAGCCCCCACCTCCCTCTCCAATCACCTTTCACTTATTTTATGTATATTTTACACACATTTATAAGTGTGCATGTTGTATCTAGTTCCTCCCCGATGGAATATGATTATACTCCTGGAAGGGAATATATTGTTTTTGTCTTGGCATCACTGGCACCTGGCTTGGTCCTAGCATGCAGCAGGTTGTTAATATATCCATGTTTGATCAATAAATGTATTGGTAAGCTCCACTAAAGCTTGATTTCGCCTGTCCTAGCTTCATTACTATTTTAAATCTGAAGGGATATCTGCTCTTGCTGTTTTTTGATTAGTTAATTTGATTATAGTTATAGAGGCACAAAATTTCAATATTGGGACTTTAAAAAACTATCTTGTCACTTTTCTCAGTTGACAATAAGAAAGCAAATCTAGATCAAATGATATGCTCAAGGTCCTGGGGACTAGTACTGGGACTAGAGCCAGATCTCACGATTTCCCATTCCAGTGCTTATTACAAAGATGACAAAACAGATTTTTTTGAGAGAGTTCTTTACTCCCACAGAAACTATGCACTTTGGGGAAAACATTTAATTTGTTAATGGGCTCACTAGTACTATAGTGTCTTGAATGAATTAACATTCCTAATCAAGAGGATAATTTATTGCCAGGAAGTAATTGGTGGATCAGAGAAGACAATTCAATAGATATTTAGATTGTTTACATACTTTTAAAAATTCCTTTGGGATAATGTTTGGGAAAGACTAATTTATTGTAGGAAACCTTTTCAAATAAAAGTTTTACATGCAAGCAGATTTTCCTTAGCAGCATTGACAGGAAAGGAAAGCAAAAGGAAGGAAGGAAGGAAGGAAGCAAAGAAAAGAGAAAGGAAGAAAAAAAAGTCTTTCTCCAGCAGGAACATATTTTCAAAGTAAATACAGTTTATAGTTATGGTGCCTGTTGTATATCTCTTGGACTATTGAGACCACTCTTTGAATTTCTATCATTACTTTAAAAATATTTTAGTTGTTTAAAAATAAAGATTTCAAATCTTTTTTCTTCTGGGTGGGTTTCAGAAAAGCCTGAAAAGATTTATATGAACTGATGCTGAGTGAAGTGAGCAAAACTAAGAGAACATTGTACACAGCAACAGCAAAATTAGGTGATGATCAACTATGATCGACTAGGATCTTCTCAGCAATGTGGTGATCCAAAAGAATTCTAATAGATTTGGGATTGAAAATGCCATCTATATTCAGAGAGAGAACTCTAAAGATTCAATGTGAATGAAAACCTAGTATTTTCACTTTTTTGTTTGCTTTTTCTTTCTTGTGTTTTTCCCCACTTTGGTCTGATTTTTCTTTGACAACATGACAAATATGGAAAAAATGTTTAAAAGTATTGCACATATTTAATTTATATCCGATTGCTTGCTGTCTTGGGGAAGAGGGGATTTTGTAAGGGAGGAAGGGAGACAAAATTTGGAACTCAAAAATCTTAAAGAAATGAATGTTGAAAAGCTATTTTTATAAGTATTTGGGAAAGTAAAATACTATGGTGGGGGAAGCTTTTTCCTGCTTTTGAGATGTACCCATCTTTTTTGTAAAGATCACCAATGTGTCCTTCTGAATTCCCATCAACTGGATGAATATTGTAGTAGAAAGGGTCCTGGTTTGGAATCTGGAAGACATGGCTTTCATTTCTAATAGGATCATTAACTTGATTGATTGATCAATCAATCAATCCATTAGCATTTATTATGAGTTTTCTGTGCACTGGATATCCTTTTAAATAATGATAATACCTAGGCAGAATTGAAACAGTTCTCTCTCCTCAAGAAACTTACATACATACAGGAGTTAACACAGGCATATGTATTCTGTATCTCTCTCTCTCTCTCTCTCTCTCTCTCTCTCTCTCTCTCTCTCTATATATATATATATATATATATATCTTTATATATATATATATGTATAAAACCTTTATATATGTGTGTGTATGTGTATATACACATACACACATAATGAATAGTTTAGGAAGAGAGGGTATTAACAGCTGAGTTGACTAGGAAAAGTTTCCTGTAGAAGGTGTCACTCAAACTGAATCTAGAAGGTACTGGGTAACCAAAGAGAAGCCATTCAGTGACCACTAAGTAAATGAAAGGGACTGGGAAAGAGATCAGGAGGTGTAAAGTTCTTGTACCACATTTGCCAGTTGTATGACCTTTAATAAACTCCAAGTTTACAAAGCTAAGATACTGGGAGATTGATGATGGCCCCTCAAGAAATGGGAATTATTAAGAGGATGTGTTCATGAGGAAAGACAATGAACTTTCTTTTAATCTTGATGAGCTTGAAAGACCGCTTGGAAGTTTGAGTCTATTCTATACAGGTGGAATATGCCATAGGCATTTGGCAACACTAGATTTCACCTCTGGAGAGAGATTGGGGTTAGACTGACAGATTTGGCAGTCAGAGGAATAGAGGTGAGATCGCTGACAAAGGAAAGAGAAAAGGAGAGAAAAAGAGAAGAAAAGAAGTATTAGAATGGAGCTCTAGAGTTTATCTACATATATGCAGTGGAACATAAATGATCCACCAAAGCAGACTGAAAAGGAACAATCAATCAGAAAGGGAGGAGGAGATTGGTAAGAGGACAATACAGAGGCAAGAACAGAGAGAGAGAGAGAGAGAGAGAGAGAGAGAGTGACAGAGAAAGGAAAGAAGAAAGGGAAAGAGAAAGAGAGGGAGAGAGAGAGAAAAGAAAGAAGCCCCAAAAGAAATTCTCTCTCTGTTCCTTCCTCTGTCAAATGATTAGGAAATTGAACAATGATCACTGAAGTCAATCCTGACTTGGAAAAGGTATAAATTACCTTTTTCTCTGAACTTTTTTTTTTTTTTTTTTTTTTTTTGCTGAGGCAATTGGGGTTAAGTGACTTGCCCAGGGTCACATAGTTAGGAAGTGTTAAGTGTCTGAGATAAGATTTGAACTCAGGTCCTTCTGACTTCTAGGCTGGTACTCTATCCACTTCGCCATCTAGCTGCCCCCTGAACTTTAGTTTTCTTACTGATAAAATAAAGGGATTGGTTTAAAGGAGGGATCATTAGCTTTTTTTGTAACTCTTCAGTAGTGTGCTTTTGTGACCTCACAATGAATATGATTTATATAATTTAAAAAAGGATGAATTTCAGTTAGAGGTTAGAAAAAATAATGATGTAATTTTTTTTCTTATCCTGATTGTCATACTCCACTGAAATCTATTCCGAGATGCTTTGAAGACTTCTTAGTATAGAACATTTACAACATCCCTTCTTGCTTTATAATTCAAATTCTCCCGTTTCAAGTGGGAGGAGAAAAAAGCCAGCAGAGTCATTGTTCTTCCCTCCATTACTGGACCTTGGAATTGACTCAGGTGATCATAGGTTGATGTCATACATCTGAGAGTACGATACAGTGTTTGATTATTGTATGACCCTAATAACAAGGAGAAGGAGAAGGAGGATGTCACTTTCATGAATCTGGCACTGACCTTTCCTTTTAATACAACATCTTTATCCTTTCCATTTTGCCTCACTTACATGTTATTAGACTTCAGAGGGTGGTAATGGGAAGCAAGACTGAAGGAAAATAAATGGAAATGGCTTTGTGGACCAAGGACTATCATTAAGGAGCCAGTATTTACAAATACCTACTCTGTACCATTTTGTACAAAGGCATAAAGAAAAGGAGAGAGATCAGTCAGTAAGTCCCAGGGCCATCTCAGGTGCTGGATGCCTCCTCATTAATTCTCTTCTAATATATAGTATAATATAGATATAATATATAAAAATGTAATATAATAATATATTATATATATGGTATAATATATAGTCTCTTCTAATATATAGTAAAATGTAAGGGGAGAAATCCATCTAGACCAAGAAAGATGTGGGTTCAAATTTTGCTGGTATGTTAAGAGGTGATATTTATGCCAGATTTTCTTGCTTTGAGGCTGCTTTTTATTCACTATGCTTCGCATGATTTTGTTGTTTTTCGGTTGTATCCAACTCTTCGTGATCTCATTTGGGGTTTTCATGGCAAAGATACTGGAGTGGTTTTCCTTCTCCAGTTCCTTTTACAGATGAACAAACTGAGGCAAACAGGATTAAATGACTTGCCCAGGACCCACAGCTATTAAGTACTAGAAGCCAGCTCATAAAGATGAGTCTTCCAGACTGTAGGCTTGGCATTCTATGTACTATGACGCTACATAGGTGTCCTGAATAGCACAAAATCCGTCTATAGGCAGTAGTGCCAACATATATGGATGATGAAAATTTCATGTATTTAATTTTAAAAACTTAAAGTTAATAAAGCACATTGCATTCATTGATTCTGATGGACTAGTTTGACTAATTTGGAAATTCTTAAAGTGAACACAAATATAGTTGAAACTTTAGAAGAAATCTATTGGGTTTTCTTTTGTTTGAACTCGACTAGATCTCTCTTGGTCAGATCATTCTTTGGATATATTTCATGGGAAAATGAGTGAATTGGTGTTCTTCTTTGATTTACTCTAATGTTTTTTGCCTGTTGGCAAATGTGCAAATGGACATCCATGCATACAATACACATCACTGTATTTCACATGCTCAGCATTGATAATATTGACCCCTAAATCCCCAAGCTCGAGGGGAAGATCATCTTAACTCTAATCCCGAGGTCCCCAAAACGTGCTATTTGTTTTCTGAATTTGGAAGCAGCCAGACCATTTGATGAAGCTCCCCCTCCCCCTGAGAAAATGAGAAAACAAAATGTTTAAGTTGCTATCAGCAACCTCAGAGAGATTTTAGGCAGACTTTCTGTAGCCAGTGAAGTCTGGAGTCTGTGATTTTTGTCCTTTCCAATCCACTGCCCAAGTTAGGATTCAGTAACTAGCTCTTCTTCCAACTTCCAGATGGAACAGGGGGTTACATCTGGGAAAGGCAGAATTCCAGCTCCTAACTTCCTAAAATTCCATCTTCTCTTTTAATTCTTTGGGCGATTTCCCCCCTTCTTCTCACACCCTTGTCCTATTATCTGTGTCTTTCAAGGCAGAAGTTGTTATTTTTTTTTCTTTTTAGACTTCAATGCAATTTGAGACAGAAGGGCTCCTATTAGCTTTAACTGCCAGGCCCCTAGACCTGCTGGCACCATTCACAGAAGGGAGGGGGGAGGCCCTGACACTCCTCGAAGATGCTCACTCTCTTCTCTCTACCCCACAAAGGGCCAAAGGCAAACCCTGTTATTAGTGGAAGCGAGCCCTGTTTTCCCAAAGATTAATCACCAGGGCCGAGTCAAGATTCTGCCCGGATCACACCTACTGTGTGGGGCAGGAGCTTCCTCAGAACTCATCAGGGGCTACCGGGGCCTTCTAATTTAGAAAAACTTTTGCTTCTGAGAAGCTGAGAAATGAAGAACAGGTGAGATCTGCTGTTCCTGCAGGCCTCAATCCGCAGGAAAGGCAAGACTGGCTTCAGAGTTGAGCAATCAGCCATCCTAGAAAGTCTTTTATAGGGCCAAAGGGAACAGCACATTTTGTGCAATCCCACATCCTCATCCGTGTCTGGGTCCATATCCGTTATCACTCCATTTCATTTATATTATACTTCCGGTATGTTGGCTGTCCCTACTCTTTTGGATCATTATACATCCCAATGGCTTGGGCTCTCTCTCCAGCTCTGTGGTGGGATTTTGGGTTGGAGCCAGGGAGCCTCAATGTTACTCATTATTTATTATTGTGTTCATTATTCATTATGTGGAGAACTTCCATTCTGAGGCAGAGCTGGAATTTATAGGCTTAGAGAATTGTCCAAAAGCCTGAAAAGGAGAAGCATTTTAGCCAAGCTCACACGCTGGTATGAGAGAGCCCAAAGCTAGCTCTTCCTGACTCTAAGGGATCCTGCCCTCTAGCCAAGGTTGCCAAATACAAATGGAAAGAGAGCACTGTAGCCTGCTGACTAACTTAAGAAAGCACAAATACAAGTTACATTTTTGTTGATTTTGTTAAACATTGCTTAATTAGATTTTGGTCTGACTCAGGCTGCCCTGATGAGTTTTGATGATTCTAGATAATTGTTTGACAACTCAGGTCCATGTCATGTTGACTAATTTTGTACCTGTACCTGAGCTTTAATCTGTACCTGTATTTAGGTTGTCTATTTAAACCTATAGCTCCATCTATTTCTGTAAATATCTATGTCTGTCTGTGTTTCAATTTATAGGAATAAACATGGGTATAGTGGCTTAGTGGGTTCAAATCCCATCTTCCCACATATTTTTAAGATCTTAGGATTTTAAATGTCTCCTCCTCCATGAAATGGGGATAGTTGTTCCAATTACATATATAATTATTGATTATTAATATATTACTAATTACATATTAATATATAATATACATCAATTATTACATATATTTTGTGTTATATATGATAATTAAAATATTAATACTATATTAATAATTATTACATTAATGATTATCAATATAGTATTGATAATGTGCTAATAATGTTAAAATATTAATTGTATTATATATAATAGGAATAAAATATACCTATTATTATATTTCCCTATTATCTACCTATACCAATATATTATGAGATATAAATATGGTAATATTTTGTGAACTTTTAAACAAAGTAAACACCAATTGTATCTACATCAACCTTTTTTTTTTTTTTTTTTTTTTTGACCTGTGATTTAATGAGGTTGGGAACTTCCAATGAAGAAACTTTTCCCAATACAGATCAGCAACTAATCTGCAATTTAAAGTCTTAAGAAAGTTGCCTGATACTAATTAGGACTTAAGGATCTTAGGGATATGGGGAGTTGAATCCAGGTCTTCTTGACTTGGTATCTGGATCTCTATTTATTTTGTCTTCCCCACTCTCAACTGTGTCTATGTTGATGTCTCTAATTCTCCCACTATCTTATCCAAAGGTGTTGGGGGCTCAAAAGATACAATTTTATCAATTCAATCAATAAACATTTGTTAAATGATTATTGATTACTAGGTACTGTGCGAAGTGTTGGATATAATGGTTGTAAAACACTCAGCAAATTTTAAAGTAGTAGTAGTAGGAGTAGTAGTAGTAGCAGCAGCAGCAGCAGTAGCAGTAATAATGATAGTAGTAATAGTAGTGATAGTAGTAGTAGTAGCAGTAGTAATGATAGTAGTAATAGGAGTGATAGTAGTAGTAGTAATAGTAGCAGTAGTAATGATAATAGTAGTAGTAGTAGTGAAAGTAGTAGTAGTGGTATTATTAACCTAAAATCTGGTACTGTGTTCATTCTCTGAGCCTTCTCTTTCCTCCCTAATGAGTTCAAGTAATATTTATAGATCAATTGAAGGAGTGCTGGTAAATGTTTAACAACCAGGCTCTCCAGAAAAAAAAATAAAGAAAAAGTATGTATGTACATTTTAAAATTTAGTCAGAATTAATCATCCTTTCTTAAGTCTTGGCAATCAACTAAATAAATCAAGCCCTGATTTGTAACAGTTTCTGATTTCTCACACATAAATGCTCACACTGAAAATTTAACAATTGGCTTTCATAAGCCAGTTAGATCTGATTGTTGTATATCCCTTGCTCTAACTATTTATTAAATTGCCTGGCAGGTTAGGGTACCAGACACCAACTGCCAAGCATTTGGCTCTACTAGTCGAGCTCTACTGGGCTGGCCATGATGTTCGAATGCCAAATGCATGTTTGCCTAAAAGATTATTTTATGGAGAACTCACACAAACAAACACACACGGGGAGATCAGACAAAATGGTACAAGGACACTCCAAGATCTCTCTGAGGAACTTTGGAATTGATTGTGAGATATGGGAGACACTGGCCCAGACAGAGCTACCCAGCTTGGCGTGTCCTCGTGAGAGAAGGTGCTCTGTGAGCAAAGCAGAATTAAATTAGCCCAAAGGAAACCCAAGATGTGCAAAATTAGAGAAGCCATGGACCAGTTCACGTGGACCATTTGTGTCGGACCTGTGGAAGAACATTCCGAGCTGATCAGCCACAGATACGCTCTGCCTCTAATGCAGCGATGTCACCTTGATTATCTTCAATGTACCTCTACTGTTATCATTTCTACTTCTATTGTAGCCAGGTGGTGCAGTGGTTAGTGTGTTGCATTTGGAGTCTGGAAGACTGGAGTTCATAATCCTTCCTGGGTGTGTGACCCTGGCCGAGTCACTTAACCTCTGTCAAACAGGGACAATAATAGAGCTGTCTCCCAGTGTTGTTATGAGAGTTAGATGAGGTGTATGTAAAGTGCCTTGGATAAACTATTATCTATCTCTTCTTTTCTTTCTCCATATCAACATCTGTATCTGCATCTCTATCTGTAGCTATGGCTTTATCCACATCTGCATCTCTCTAGGCACATGTACACCGCTATCTCCAGCCCTTTATGTCTTGATGAAAACCTGCTGGGCAGGAAGGCTCCTGCTGAAATATGTTATGGGTGTCCCCCCCCCCCAAGGCCTTTGAAACTGCCTGAAACTCCCCTCGCTTGGGATTGACTGCTGAGAGTCTTAGGGAGGCTGTGGCATCAGGTGTACATCCTGTCCATTGGCCTGTCAGAGATGGAAAGAGAGAGACAGAGGGAAGTGGGGAGGAGGACAGAGACAGAAATAGAGAGAGACAGAAAAGGAGGGAGGGAGAGAGACAGAAACATATAGAGATAGAGGAGGGAGGGAAGGAAGAGGAGAAAGATAAAAAAGATAGGGAAGAAGGGAGGGAGGGAGAAAGAGAGAGAGACAGAGAGAGAGAAAAACAGAGAGAGAGACAGAAAAGGAGGGAAGGAGAGAGACAGAAACAGAGAGGGAGGGAGGGAAAAAGAGAGAGACAGACAGACAGAGACAGAGAGAGACACACAGAGAGAGAAACATACAGAGACAGAAAAGGAGGGAGGGACAGAGACAGAAATATATAGAGATAGAGGAGGGAGGGAAGGAAGAGGAGAAAGATAAAAAAGAGAGAGAAGGAGGGCAGGAGGGAGGGAGAAAGAAAGAAAAAGAGAGAGAGACAGAGAGACAGAGACACACACAGAGAAACATACGGAGAGAGACAGAAAAGGAGGGAGGGACAGAGACAGAAACATAGAGATGGAGGGAGGGAAAAAGAGAGAGACAGACAGACAGAGACAGAGAGAGACACAGAGAGAGAGAAACATACAGAGACAGAAAAGGAGGGAGGGAGAGAGACAGAAACATATAGAGATAGAGGAGGGAGGGAAGGAAGAGGAGAAAGATAAAAAAGATAGGGAAGAAGGGAGGGAGGGAGAAAGAGAGAGAGACAGAGAGAGAGAAAAACAGAGAGAGAGACAGAAAAGGAGGGAAGGAGAGAGACAGAAACAGAGAGGGAGGGAAGGAAGAGGAAAGAGACAAACAGAAACAGGAAAGAAGGGAGAGGGAGAGAGACAGAAACATACAGAGACAGAAGGAAGAAGAGAAGGGGAGAGAGAAATAGAGAAACAGGGAAGGAGGGAGAGGGAGGGAGACAGAAACATACAGAGACAGAAGGAAGAAGAGAAGGGGAGAGAGAAATAGAGAAACAGGGAAGGAGGGAGAGGGAGGGAGACAGAAACATACAGAGACAGAAGGAAGAAGAGAAGGGGAGAGAGAAACAGAGAAACAGGAAAGGAGGGAGGGAGGGAGGGAGAGAGACAGCAAAGAGGGAAGAAAAGAGGGGGAGAAAGAAACAGAGCGAGAATGAGCTCGGCGGCTCGGGGGCCCCACTGGCCGGCGCTCCCATAGAGCAGCCCCACTGGCCGGCGCTCCCGTGGGGCAGCCGATGCGGAGGTAGGCACGAGGGCCGCCGGCCGGCTCCGGACTCCCGGCCCCCGTCCTCCGGCCCGCAGTGACCGCGGGCCCGTCTCCGCGCTGGCGTCAAACCGCCCCCCAGCACGCCGGCAGTTTCACTTATTACAAGGCAACGTTGGACGCTCCAAGTATGAGGGCCGGGCACCAAATAAAGTAATGACCCTAATTAGGGGCCCCCAAGGGCCGGCCTGGGCCCGGCCGCCTCGGAGGGAGCCTTTTGTGGACTAACGGAGGCCAGGTAATGAGGGCGACTTCAAAGTGTCCGGGGAGAAGGGGCGGCTTAATTAGTGGAGAGGCTGGATCCGCAATCCCGCGGGAACAGCGCGCAAAGGCAGCCCTCAATTTGCTTTCGCCGGAGGAGCTCCGAGGAGGATCCGTGTCTTCCACCACTACGGCCTGGGGGTGGGAGGTGGGAGGTGGGAGGGAGGGGATGCCTTGGCCGAGAGGAGCTCCCCGGCCGGGCTGTCTGTCCACCCGGCCTTGAGACCCCTCCTCCCCCCAGGCTGACGCCCAAAGGTGCCTTTGGCTTGTCCCAAGAAGGTGCGGGCCCCGAAGGAACGGGAGCATCTCCCTGGCCCGCGGCCTGGGGCCTCGGATCCCTTTCATTTGGAGAACAAACGTGAGAGGCACAAGAAAATGCGCCCAAGGGCGCTTTCTCCCCCCTCTTCTCCCCCCCCCCCCCCCCCCCCCCCCCCCCCCCCCCCCGGCTGCTCCGGCCAAGTTAAGGAGGGATCGATGGGAACTTGGAGGACCAGGCCAGAAAGGAGCTTCCCTTCTCGCAGGGAAGATTAGTAAACAGCAGAACAGCTCAGCTCCAGAAAGCAGCAGATAATCTCTACAGGGCGGAGCACACTCTCTCCTACAATCCCCCAAACCTTGAGAGAAAGGTGCTCTTGTGATCTCCAATTAAAGAAGGGAAACCGGGCAGTGACTTGCCTAAGGTCTCACAGCTAAAGCGTCTGAGGCCCAGTTTGAAGCCAGATCTCCTGGACTCCATGGCTTGATGTAGAAAACATGGCGGGCGAAGGACTCGGGGCGGCCCTGGCCCTTGTGATCGTCAGAATCGCAGGAGAGTTATAGAGCGACTGGCCGAGTGGTGGGAGCGTTGTTATGGGACATGGAGAATGGGGGACTGAGAGCGGAAGGAAGAGGGCTGGGTCCGAGCCCCCCGGGAAGGGGGGGAGTGGGGGCTTGCTGTGGCAGCTCAAACTGCTTCATCCGAGCTGATGGTTAAATTTTCAGCGTGAGCGTTTACAGCCTGTGCCACAGAGCAGCCTTGATTTACTCTTTTCTTGGTTGTTGGGTCTTAAGAAAGTGATGGAGAAAACGTCAGTGGAGTAGAACCAAAAGCGTGTTATAGGAGAACTTGTTAAATATTTACCAGCACCCAAGGTCTCGAGCCTGGAGCCGGAGCAATGGAGCATGATGGTAGCTGGGGAGAGTTGGTGGATCTGGGCTGAGGCTGAGGAGGGGGCACACTAACCATTCTGGGGTTCAGGATAGGAGCTCCCTATCCCTGTGCCTCTTAAATTAGAAGCTTCCCGTTGTCACCATGTTTGGGACTGGGCTGCTCAGTGCCCAGTCAGGGCTCAGGGAGCCAGGATGAGTTCAGAGGACCACAGCTTTGGAGTCAGAGATTAGGAGAGCAAAGGCCAGATGTGGCCCAAAGCGCACACACAGTAATGAGAGCGCTCCAACTGAAAGGGCTCTCAAAGAGAAACATCTGGATGTGAAGGGCAGCGGGGTCTATGGGGAAGAATATGGAACTTGGGCCGGGAAGACCTGTTTTCAATCCTACTTCTCTCTGGGGCAGAGCTCCAAGACGGAAGTCCAAATTCAAGGTAACAGAGCCTTATGGGGCACCTCAGTCATAGTTAGTTTGTGGGGGAGCTTCCTAGAAATTGCCCCATGGATTATCACCTTCTTGTAAAATTGGATAATCATGACCCAGAAAAGTGGGGATTATTTAAGTGAAAAAAAAATACAGTTATTAGGAGCCTATTAGATACAATGAATTTTCCCCTAAGCTCACATCCTGCCAGAGAGATACAGTGTATACACAGATAAAGAAATAGAGGGAAGAAGAGAGGGATTAGAGCCGAGATGTCATTGATACAGGGAACCTTCGGCTGAGGAACATCCATCCCCTGCCAAAATATGAAGTAATATCAGAATGGGGGGTTTGGGGGAATGAGCTAATAAGTAGAAAGATTGGAAACGTTTTCATGGGCCAGGCTTAACCCCAAATGAGGCAATCCTTAAAGGAAGTTACAAATCTTAAAAAAGGTAGAGATGAGGAAAGAGCAGTGTGCTAGGTCCAGGGAGGTAGCAAGAGCAAAGACATGGAGGTGGGAGATGGATTTATATATATATATATATATATATATATATATGTATATATATGCCAACAGGTGGTTGGAAAGTGGAGGCCATGAAGGGAGAAAAAGATGAATCAGGTCAGAGCAGGGCAACGTAGGAGATTCTAGATTATTTTTGAGGTTTTAGGGGACCACTGGGGATTTTGAGTTGAGAACCATTATGGCCAGATTTATAATTTAGGATTATTTCGCCATGAGAGAGGAAATAAGGGATGCTCAGGCAAGAGGTACCAGGGATCTGAGCTAAAGTGAAGAAAGAAGGATTCATGTGACGAGCTGGGCAGTGTGGCCTGATAGAGACAGGGTATGAGAAGAGTCAGAGAGCAAGATTCTAATCTGGCTCTACATGTGACTTACTGGAGGATCTTGGGAGATACCTCCTTTTCTTCTTTTCTCATAGCTTCACAACCACTGTATGTAAAATAAAGATTGGACAAAGTGATCTCAGAGGTTCCCAAATTCTTTGATTTCATGAAAATTGATTTTATGTATAAGATTTTTTAAAATTAAGTCTTTTATTTTCAGAACATATGTGTAGATAATTTTTCAACATTGACTCTTCTTGCAAAACCTTGTGTTCCAAATTTTCTTCCCCTTTCCTCCCACCTCCTCCCCTAGATGGCAATTAATCCAATATATTAAACATATGCAATTCTCCTATCCATATTTCTACAATTATCATGCTGCACAAGAAAAATCAGACCAAAAAGTGAGAAAGAAAATAAAATGCAAACAAACAATAAAAGAGTTGCTGGGCAGCCCTGTGTTAAGAAAGCTGGCACATGATTCTCTCCTTTGCCTGAAAGGCCCTCCCTCCCATCTCTCCCTCAAGTGGCCCCCATTCTTCAAGGCACCTCAAAGTCTGCTTGTTCATGAAGCCTTCCCTGGTCTTACATGATCGTCTTTATATTTAATTTGATCTGCAATTAGTTATTGGTGTCTGTGTCTCAGTTCTCCGATAAGCTGGGTATGCTTCTTGAGGGCAGTGAGCAGCAAATCTAGGCAGTGGAAATTGATCTGAACTCAGAGGCAGAAGGACTCAACTTCAAGTCTGGTCTCTGATGTTGACCAGCTATCTGAGCCAAGACAAGACATTGAACCTCTGAGCCTTAATTTTCTCATCTGTAAATTGGAGATGATAATACTTCCTAGCTTACACAGTTAGTGAAAAAGTAGTTTGTAAACTTTAAAGACTGGTATCAGTTTGAATGTCCTTCTCTCAGTCCTTAGGACTAAGGGGAAAATAACTATTTCTAGAATTGAATATTTCCAGAACTAAAAAAATCCTACTTGGATGCTGATTTGAATTTGCCAAATTATCATTTAATTTTAATTTTCATTGCCCTTATTAGTAACCTGTAAGCATCAGTCCCTAATCAGTCACTCAGGTTACCTTAAGCATGAGTAATATCCAATGGCACAAGATGCTAAAGACACAGGGCTTTAGAATTAATGGAAGGGGACATTGGGGGTGATCATTTTATAAAGAAGGAGGGTGTCTTGCCCACGATCACACAGCCAGGAAGTGTCAGAGTCCAGGGTCTATCCACGATGCCTCAGTGCCTTGGCCCTGCTCAGAGGGTAGGAATGGCATTGTGGTGGGGAAAGTTCTAGAGACTAGAAGTTTAGAGTTCTAATCCACCTTCTGATAAATAACTGGCTTTTGCTCCCAGAGGCCTCTATGAGATGCCTCCAGGATGTCAGAGGAGGTGCTGATTTGGAGCGGTGTAAGAAGCCTTCCTTGCATTTTGCACCCTCGGTGCCTGGCTGAGGGCTGGAGATGGGTCTCTTTGGCTTTTGTGTGTCTTGGGCATCTTTGGCATTTTGGGGACGTCCATGAAACCCTTCTTGGAATGATGGAATGATGCTTTTAATGCAATAACACAATGAGGATATCATAAACCAATTACAATGAAGTACAATTATTGACACCTTTCTATGTATATGTACATACACGTATATGTATATCAATATGTCATATACATATATACACACAAATCTATACACATTTACATATACATACATAAATATATATGTACACATACATACATACACATCCCATGTTTATACGGATAATGTCCCCAGCTCCCAGGGGATCCTGGCTGAATCTTCAAGACTCCTTGATCACTTCCCAGATATCCCTGGTGTCTTTTTTATTAAAGCTTTTTATTTTCAAAGTATATGCATGGATAATGTTCAACCTTCACCTTTGCAAAATCTTGTGTTCCAATTTTCTCCCGTCCTTTCTCCACACCCCCTTCTCTAGACAACAAGTAATCCAATATATGTTAAACATGTGCGATTCCTCTATACATATTTCCACATTTATTATGATGCACAAGAAAAAACAGATCAAAAAGGGAAAAAAATGAGAAAGAAAATAAAATACAAGCAAACAACAACAAAAAGAGCAAAAATACTATGTTGTGATCCACACTCAGTTCCCACAGTCTCTCTCTGGGTGGAGGTAACTCTCTTCATCACAAGACTATTGGGATTGGCCTGAATCATCTCATTGTTGAAGAAAGCTACGTCCATCAGAATTGATCTATATAATTATAGTCGTCTTGTTGCTGTGCACAATGATTTCCTGGTTCTGCTCATCTCACTCAATATCAGTTCATGTAAGTCTCTCCAGACCTCTCTGAAATCATCCTGTTGGTCATTTCTTACAGAACAATAATATTCCATAACATTCCTGTACCATCACTTATTTAGCCATTCTGCAACTGATGGGCATCCACTCACTTTCCAGTTTCTGGCCACTACAAAAAGGGCTGCCACAAACATTTTTGCACATGTGGGTCCCTTTCCCTCCTTTATGATCTCTCTGGGATATAATCCTGCAGAAACACTGCTGGATCAAAGGGTACATGAGGTTTGATAGCCCTTTGTATTCCTGGTAACTTGATTGAGAAAAATGCTCAATTCTTTCCAAAGATGGAAGGGCACATAGGGACCATCTCATCGTTCTTGTTTTACAGGGAAGAAACTGCCATTTCGGGAGTGTCGATGTCTTGCTCGACATCACATGCGTGTAGTCAGTGGCAGTCGGAATCTGAATCTAGGTCTCCTAACTCCAGAGGCAGCGCTCCCTCCTCAGGCTCACTGCCCCCTTCAGATTCTATTTTTTTAAAAAACCTAAAACATCACATTAATAAGAAGGGACTTCAGCTTTCCATTTCTAAACCATGACAACCCATGTATAATGAGGTGTGGCTGGAAGGGGGTAGGGTTGCCTTGGAGGGAGGGAGAGATGTCCCCCAATTGCCCGTGGGTGGGCTGGTTAAAGAGCAAGCTGGCTTTAGGTGATCCAGCTCCTGTTTGCCTGCCACTTCCATCACATCAGGATGCACAGGGCTTGTGAGATGGCCACACCAACATCCTCAGGGATGTAATGGGCGCTTAATAGTGACTGAGGAAAAGAAAAAAAGGACGTGAGACTCTGATGATCAGAGTGTCGTTGTCTGTGTGAGATTGCAGCAGGACAGGACAGAAGGAATTTTATTTGGAGTCATAGAACCCACCATTGCCACAAAGTACCTATGGGGCTTGGGCAAGTGATAACCTTCCTCCTGTACCTCAGTTTCCCCCTATGTAGGAAAAGGATTGGCCTGTCATCTCTCAGATCTATTCCAAATCTATGATCAACTAAGAAAAATAAGCCATCATCTGAGCCTACCCTTCAGGTTAACCAGCCTCTGTTTCTTTTTAGGAGAAGAGTGGAGCTAATTGCAAATGACCTCACAGAAGAGTTTGAAGTAATAACAACAAGAAAGTGATGAGCCAGCTTGCAGAGGCGCAGATGCTCCAGGGCCATGTGGGTCATTAATCAGTCTAGGCCCCCAGAATGGATTGCATCCAGAATTATCTGGCTTAGCCATCAATGCATTCCCGGATTCGTTGAATAATTGCCAATATTCCATTGCACTTCCAGCCACAAAGAATCAGAGCAAAGATCTCATCTTTAAGAAGCTCAGAGCTGAGATTAAAAAAAAATTATTTCACTGAAGTATGGAATATTTATATATGAAACCTCCCTTCTCCAAGAAATAGCTCTCTCCTAAATTCTCTGGATATTTCCTAGAGAAATCTGCCTTCCCTGTCCATGATAAACCAGGAAGATACATCCTTCTGCCAACCAAATAAAAAAAATTAGTTTCTTGTTCTGGATCTACATATTCTTGTCATTCAATTTAATTGACATTTATTAAGTGCCTACTGTGTGTGAGATATCTAACTAGGTGCCTGGGGAATACCGATAAAAACAAAGTTGATGTTGACCTCAGAAAGATTACATTCAACTAGGGAAATAAAACAGATACAAAGAGATAAATCAATATCTAGAGAGATTATGTACCTCATAATAGAGAGTGATGGAATAAGGAAGTGAATCTGAATTCTACCTCGGATATTTATTGGGGAGGTGGTCCTGGACAATTCACTTAATTTCTCACCTTCAGTTTGCATATTTGTAAAAATGGGATGATGAAAACAAGGATTTTGCAGTATTGTTGTGAGGATCTGTGCAAAATGCTTTGAAAACCTTGAAGTTCCATGTAAGTGTGAGCTATTATTTTTAGGATGATAAATATATAAAAATGAATTAAAAGAGAAATTTCAGTGGGGGAAGGGATAGCACTAGAGAGGGTGGAACTCACTGAGCTTTGAGAGAAGTTGGGGATCCCGAGAAAATGGAATTTTGATTAAGGTGATCATCAACTAAGTCAGTTTGAATGGAGAATGAGTAAAAAATAGTAATTGACAATTGAGTTGGAAAAATAAGTGGAACCAATTTATTGAGCCTTTAAATGCCAGAAAGAGAAAGCTTTATTTTATCCCAATGATAGTAGGGAGTCGAGGAGTGCCATGGTCAGATGGATGCTTTGGAAGCATCCATTTGGCAACAACACTGAGGATGGATTGGAGAAAGGAGAGGCTGGATTCAGGAGTCCCAGATAGAAGATTACTGGAAAAGTCCAAGTGAGTGGTGAGAAAGGCCCAAATTAGGCTGCTGGCACTGTGAGGAGAGAGAGGGGAGACCTGTGTGGACTGAGATGCTCATTTATTCCTGCTCAGTGTAATTAGTGTAATAGGAGGCAGGGCAGAGAGTCAGTAAGTTCTCATTAAATTATCATTATTATTAGCTATTATATTAATTAATACATTAATAATGTATATCATATAATTGTATCATAAAGCAATAAAATATTAATCAATTAGCACATCGATCAATAAATCATTATTGTTATTAACTATTACATTATTTAATATGTTAATAATGAACATAATATAATTATAAATAAAAATTATTAAATAATTAGCATGCTAATAAATGATTATTGTTATTAACTATGACATTGATTATTGCATGTTCGACCTGATTCTTCATTTACATTTCTGAATCTGCAGATTGTTAGTTTCACTGGGCAGAGGCACAAATGACTTTAGAGACCCTTCATCCTAATCCCTCCATTGCCTGAGGGGAGGCAGCTGTGTGCCCAAACCACTCTGGTGATACATGGTAGAATGGACTTTCATGCTTGGGCATGAATTTTAACTCCCCTATCCCTATCCCCATCCCATCCCCATCCCCATCCACATCCCCGTCCCTGTCCCCATCCCCATCCCTGTCCCTGTCCCCATCCCTGTCCCCATCCCCGTCCCTCTCCCCATCGCCGTCCCTGTCCCTGTGTCTGTGTCCCTGTCCCTGTCCCCATCCCCATCCTCATCCCCATCCCCATCCCCATCCTTATCTCATATGGAGTTTTTCCCACTGGACCATCCTGTCTTCTCTGAGAGGACTCAGAAGGGTTCTCTGGAAAACCTTTGGGTAGGTGGGAGCCTTGAGCCTAATACAAACATAGTTCAGCTTTATGGCACAAGAACTGGGGATTGGAGCAATGCAAGACAAGCCTCAAGCAGGCCAGAATAGCTGTTTTCCAACATTTGAAAGGGGAAAAAGACTTGTTATGTCTGAACCCAAAGAGAAGCATGAGCAAAGGGTGAGTTCATAAAACCAGACACTGAGATGCGGGAAGGGAAGATTTAAGGTGACCTTCCCTTGGCTACCTGGGCTTGTTGCCATGGAGACTTAGGCTGCAGTTGTAACCATGGTAGTTACTCTGAGGTCCCAAATAGTTGTGATCTTGAACTTGAGTCAGTGATCATGATGGAGAGGTGGGGGCAGGGTAATCAAGGGTAATCAAGGAGATAACTCAACAACAAACCCAAGAGGTTGTCACCAACTGCAGAGCATGATGGGGAGGAGAGCTGTATTGGTACAGATGAAATAAGCTTGGGCACCGGCTTGTGAAAAAGATCATGGACTCTCCAGACTTCTTCCACCTTCATCTCGACATGGTACATGCCCCGGTACTTCCATGTGCTGCTGGATCCTCACATTGGACACTCCATTTCTCCAGATCCCTGGGGCTTCCCTGAAAGGTTCTCCCCTTCTAAGCTACATCTTGTGGACTCCTGGATTCCTTCAAGTCTCAATTATAGTCCCAACGCTTATTAGCTGCATCAATCTAAGAGCTCAGATCATTTAATCTTTGAGACTCAATTTGCCCAGCTGTAATATGGACAAAATAGAATTTAATTGACAGAAATAATCCTTGTGAGAATAATAAAAAATAGTTGTCAACTGTTCCACTGTGTATGGCCATGAATAAGTTTCTCCAAATCTTAGTTTTTTTTTTTTTAAATCTTCACCTGGTTATAATCAAAACATACGACCCACATGACAAGGATGATAGAGAAAAGTGCTTTGCTTCCCTTGAAGATAACGACTGAAGCTTGTGCTTGGACGATGTTTGCAAAATGCTTCATAAACCTGACAATTCTGTATAAATGTGAACTGCTGTTGTTAGGCAGCTGAGTTCCCCAGCTGATAAAGCATTGGGCCACTGAGTCAGGAAGACGAGTTTAAATCTACTTCAGACACAGAATAACTGTGTGACCCTGAGCAAGTCACTTAACTCTGTTTGCCTTGGTTTCCTCATATGTAAAATAAGCTGAAGTAGGAAATGGTAAAACTACTGGAGTATCTTTGCCAAAAGGACCCGAAATGGGATTGGATATGACTGAAATGACTGAACACAGATACACACGATTATCAGTATGATATATTTATGTATTTATAGAAATGTAATCTTTATTTATTTATTTATAGAAATTTATACATATTTATAGAAATATAATTTCACTCTAGGAAGTGACACCCACTGAGTCTTGAAAGAAAGTAGCATCTCCAAGAGGCGCAGTCTGAGGCGAGAGACTTTGGGACCTGGACTCCAAGATCCCTCGAAGCTCAAAAATGGATAATCTTGTGACCTTTATGAAGCTCAGTTTGCTGCTCTTGTAAAATCCGGAAACTGGACTAGAGACATCTTATTTCCCCCTTCAGCTCTAAATCTACGCTGCTTAAAAGTGCAAATGATACCAGGAAACATAATGAGAAATAAGTCTGAATTATTGTTAAAGAGAGAATTGGATTTGGCTGAAAAAAACTGCAAGAAACAGTTCAGAGACTGAAAGTGATTTTTTAAAATGCAATTTTTAAATAAACAGAGCTTGATTCCAGGGGCATTCCATCCCGGTTCCTGTATCCAGATCCAAATAAGCATCTTTCCTGGCTCTTTTTGTGTGACAACTTATTGAGCTGATAAATTGTTTTCAGTTTGTTAACCACAGAGAAATTATCTTACTGTATTTCCCCCTTAATGCAAAACAGACTAGGCCACTGTCCAGAGAGCTTCCTGCGGAGGCAGGGCCATTGAGCCGCCCAGCCTGGCCCAGTCCCTCCCGGCTGTTTGTCCCTGCTAATACCCACAGAGACAACAGCCTGCTTATGTCACAAGCCACATCTGTCAGGGGCAAGATTGATGTTTCTCCTCAGCTTAACAATATCTGAAGGAGGCACCAGGCCTCCCCCTTTTTAAAAGCAGGGAGTCTGAAGGCCAGGTTGGGGAGAGGTGCTTTAAAGATCAAAACCAGACTTCTGACAGTGATGGGTGGCTGCAGGGATCGGGACTGACAGCATCAAATCTGTTGGACGGGGAAGGCAATAGCCCCCGACCCACAGGGAGGGACGTTCTCCGTCCTGCTGGCCCCAATTATGGGGAGGCAAGTTCTAAAGGGGTTATATTCCCAGAAAGCTCTTTAAGTCCTACTGTAAAGAACAGCACAGCTGGGGGCAGGATGGAGAAAACAGAGAATAACAGGCAGGAGGACAGAAGTTTGGGAAATGGCACATGGGCTCTTCTCCTCCCTACAGCCCTTTCTACTTTCACTTTTAAAGCTCTTTGCAAATGGCTCCGGATTTTGCTTCTGGAAGTTGGGGAGGCAGGAGTTTGGTACAGCAGAAGCCGAGGCAGGATCCCAATCTTGGGCCATCTAGGCTGAAGCCACAGGCAGTGGGCACTAAGAACGCGAGTTACACTTGGTCTTCCAGCCCTTCTCAAGTGGATGGAATTGAACGCTCTTGCTTCATGGGAACGAAGCAGAGCATCTGGTCCAAGAGCAGTCGTGCCCCAATTAGTGAGTCAGTGATTCCCTATCTTTTGGCAATGAAAGTTGCCACTAGGCTTAAAATTAGCTTGAAGACAGAGCCACATGTGAAGGAGATGGGGAAGAGGGGAAGGGACAGGAAGAAATAGAAAAGGTATCTGGAGGAGAATCACTTTTTTATTATATGGATGATTCCACATCTCTGTCTCTGTCTCTGTGGCTCTGTCTCTGTGTCTGTGTCTCTGTCTCTTTGATTTCTGTCTCGCTCCTTCCCTCCTTTTTTTCTCTCTCTCCCTCCCTCATTCTCTATCTGTTTCTGTCTGTGTCTGTCTGTCTGTCTCTGCCTGTCTCTCTGTCTCCCTTTCCCCCTTTGCCCCCCTTCTCTCTCTCTCTCTCTCTCTCCCTTTCTCTCTCTCTGTCTCTGTCTCTCTGTCTCTCTCTTTGTCTGTCTCTCTCTCTCTCTCTCTCTCTCTCTCTCTCTCTCTGTCTCTCTGTTTCTACAACTACTAGTGTTACTACTACTACTACTACTACTACTTGCCTATTTAGTGTATACATTATCTATGGCATATAGATTCTTGCTGCATTGTTGAATTTCTCAAAAGGAAAAGCTGAAATAGGTTAAATTGAAGGGTCAACCTGGAAGGCTTAGAATACGATCCCCCAGTTTGTGTCAGAGGCAAGGCTTGAACCAAGGTTTTCATGAATGAAAGGGAAGGAGGTAGAGCAAGTTTCCTTTCCCCCACCCAGCTTGGATTCTTTTCTTTTTTTTCAAAAATAAATAATTTAAGCATTTTTTAAATTTTCAAAACATATGCAAAGATAATTTTCAACATTCACCCTTGCAAATTTGTGTTACAAATTTTTTCTTTCTCCCCACTTCCTCTCCTAGATGGCAAGTGATCTAATATGTGTTAAACGTGCAATTCTTCTATACATATTTCCACATGTATCATGTTGCACAAGAAAAATCAGATCAAGACAAAAGAAAATGAGAAAGAAAACAAAATGCAAACAAACAAGAAAAAGAGTGAAAATGCTATGTTGTGATCCACACTCAGTTCCCATAGTCCTCTCTCTGGCTGCAGATGGCTCTTTCCATCACAAGACCATTGCAACTGGCCTGAATCATTCCTTCTTGAAAAGATCCACATCCCTCAGAATTGATCATCGTATAGTTGTGTTGTTGCCACGTACATTGATCTCCTGGTTCTACTCACTTCACTCAGCATCAATTCATGTAAGTCTCTCTAAGCTTCTCTGAAATCATCCTGCTGGTCATTTTTTTAAACAGAACAATAATATTCCATCACATTCATATACTATAATTTATTCAGTCATGACCCAATTGATGGGCATCCACTCAGTTTCTGGGCTTCTTCAAAACATTTTTGCACATATGGTCCTTTTACCTTTTTTATGATCTTTTTGAGATACAGACACAGTAGAAACACCAATGGATCAAAGGGTGTACACAGTTTGATAACCCAATGGATTGTTTTCCTGCTGCTTCATCACACAGTCCTTAATTCAAGGTCAGAATTGGTATCTTACTCCCTGTGGACTTGGGGTAAAATTATCCCAGAAGAACAATAGAGTCAAGAATCAGGAACATTTTTGAATCAAGAAATCTGATCATGAAAGTCCTGAAATTCCAACTCCTTATAATATCTGACTTTAATGAACAAGAATACCGTCTCTCTCATTCCATACATAATGAATCTGTTTCACCAAGAATGAATGGGTGTACATGTTAAATTCTTGTTTCAGAAATATCAGTGCCTTGGGAAAAGGCCCAGAAATCTTGTCCTAAGTCTGTTTCTGATGACTCTTAAGAGCCAACATATTGTCTCTATTACATATCTGGGTCACTTCTTTGTATGGGGTAGCTGTGTATCATTTCTACTAGAATTAAACCAAACAGTGATAATTTTGAGATACGTGAGCATATCTTGCCTGATACCTGTAGTGTGAACAGAGATATATTTAAATTTGTGTAAAAAAAGTAGAGGATTTACCTTCCATTCCGGCTCTGTATTTCTAAGGACTTGGCAATTGCGAATCTGATTTCTTCTTAACTCTTAAACAAATCCTCTACATTTTGAGAGAAAATAATAAAATTAATGAATACAAGCATATCAGGCACCATTTCAGAAACCAGATTAACTCTGAAATCAGAAGCCACTATTTAGTCATTTCGGGAGTTTTTCTCATAGAGAATGATCATGTCATTTTAAAATTACATTTTTCAAAATTTTATGAGATTATTTTAGTGTGTGTGCATGGGGACTTGTGTGTCTCTGTGTTGTGTGGATTATATTAGTTTGCCTAATTCTTAGGTATCAAAATGTTTAATTGGGATTCTTTTTTATGTGCTATTTAGTATCCTTTCCATAAAGCTTTCTAAACTTTTTAATACTATTGTCCAGAGAAAGGCATCTGCTCAGACTCAGTTGAACCCAAGACTCAACAATTTTGCTATTGTTTGAATCAATAAAGAGAGAGAAAAAAAAAAGAAGTCCAGGTCATCTAATTAAAAAGTTGCTTTTTCTATTTAATTGAAATAATCATTTTTCCATCTGTTGACTGTAACAGCACATACTGTTCCCTGTGGAAATCATGCATTTTCAGGATGTTTTAATGGAAACAATTGAAGAAAGATGCTGCAGTTTGGTGGAAAGTGATGGAGTAGAAACTAGAATGCCCTGCTACTTGTGTGCTGGTGACTTGGGGCACCTCACTTAACCTCCCCGCTTTCCTACTCTATAAAATAAGCTTGGATTGATGATTACTAAAGACATGTATTGCTTTAAAGCCTGTGATTCTGGCTTTAATGGATGAGAGGGTCAGAACTGGAATGTATGTTTGTATATTTACATATATGTTTCATTTCATACCTTGAATACATCATTTCTCTCTCAGGAGATAATTAGCATTTTTCATCATCAGTCTTCTGAAATTATTACTGGTAATGTGCTGGACAGTCTTCAAAGAAGTCCTTAAAATATTGTTCTTTCTCTATAAATTGCCTTCTTGGTTCTGTTCACTTTAGTCTCCATCATTTCTTACAAGAAACTATCTGCTTTGTTATTTCTTATGATATAATATTCAAATATATTCATATAACATAAATAATGCCCTCTTTGTTTCCAGTCTTTTCCCACTACAAAAATTTTATACACATACATACATAAATATATGTAAAATGCATATGGATTCTTTTTTTTTTCATTCTTCAATTTTCTTGAGGGTATAACTTTAGTAACAATACTTCTGGATCAAAAAGTATACACAGTGATTTTGGTAACACACTTACAAATTGTTTTCCCAGTTCATATTGTTTGAACCAATTCATAGCTCTACCAATAGTGGAATAATATATCCGATTTCTCACAGCCTCTCCAACACTTGTCATTTTCTCTTTTTTTTCATCTTTTCCAATCTGACAAATATGAGGTAGGACCTCAAAATTAATTTAATTTGCATTTCTCTAATCACTTGGAACATTTTTTCCACATGATTATTGATAGCTTGGATTTCTACCTTAGAAGACTGACTCTTGAAATCCTTTTGATAATTTGTCATTTGAAGAATGACTCTTACTCTAATCAATTCTTTATATATCTTGGGAATAAGGTATTTATCAGAGAAATTTGTTACAAAGATTTTTCTTCCTTAAGTGCCTGTTTCCCTTTTAACTTTAGTTGCATTACTTTTGTTTATGCAATTAAAATTGTTATCGATATTGCCCATTTTATCTTTTATGTTTTCATCTTTCTCTTCTTTGGTCTTGAACTTTTTCCCTGGTGCTGAATTGATAGGCTTCAAATGCCTTATGTGGTTATTTTAAATTAAATTTCTCTTCATGCTAATGATTATATGGGTTTATTTTATCTCAAAGAAATGTTTTTCTTTCTTGCTTCTTTAATTTATTTATAGTATCCTATACACATCTCTATTTATATATGTATATGTTTTATATACAATTATCACATATATTTAACATCTACTTTAAATAGATCATATGTATATTTTTCCATTATCCATTTGACATTTATCTGGTTTATGATATGACATGTTGATTTATACCTACTTTATGCCAGATTGTGTTCTGGTTTTCCCAGAGTTTGGGTTGTCCTTACCCTAGTAATTTGATATTTGGATTTATAGACCACTAGGGCACACCAGGGTATGCTGTTTATTTCTGGGTAAGGAATCTCTTTCATTTCTCAACCTGTTTGTTAAATAATAACATAATTTTAAAAAATTTTAATGATTAATGCTCTGTAGGATAGTTTGCTATCTAGTACTGTTGGGTCCCTTTCCTTCTTATTCCTCCTCCCTTAAGATTGTGACCTTTCTTTTGTATGAATTTAAAATCATTTTTTCTAATTCTATAAGGTAATATTTTGGTATTGAACAGAATAAGCAAGCTAATTTAGGTTGGCATTGTCCTTATTATTATATTGACTTGTTCAATTATCTATTAATGATCTATTAATACATTTTCAATTACTTACATCTGTCTTTGCAAAAAAGAGCATTTTCATACCTGTTTTCATGTAGTTCTTGTATGTGGCTTGATAGGCAGGATCCCAGGTATTTTAAATATTTTTATTTTTATTTTTCACCAGTTACATTTAAAACTATTTTATATTTAGTTTTTAAAACTTTGAATTCCAGATTTTCTTCCTTATCCCCACCCCTGGTCCCCATTAAGAAAGCACATGTAAAGTTACGCAAAACATTTCCATAAAAGTCATGTAAGATTATGCTTTTTTGGGGTGAGGGTAGTGAAGCAATTGGGATTAAGCAATTGGGATTCTGGGACTTGCCCAGAATCACACAGCGATTAAGTATTAAGTTTCTGAGGTCAAATTTGAACTCAGATCCTCCTGATCCCAGGACCAGTGCTCTAAGCACTGAGTTGTGTGGTTGCCCCTTGTTAATTATTTTATGCCTCATGTAGTATTAAATTTGAAATGTTCAATATTTAAAGTGAATTTAACTTCTTTCTGGATATTATGTTGAGGATTTGGGTGGGCTTATTTTATATTCTACAAGTTTGTTAAAGGTACTGTTTGTTTCTGAAGTTACTGTTTATAAGGCTGTCTCTAGGATTTTTCAAATAAAATTATTATATTTTATATATTATATTAATTATTATTATATTTATAAAATTATATATAATATATTATATAATATACATATTACATATACTATATAATATATATTATTATATTACTATAATATATTATAAATAAATATATTATTTGCAAAAAGTGATACTATTCTTCCCCTTTGCTTATGCTTATTTTATCAGTTTATTATTTTTGTCATTGTTATAGCTAGCATTTGTTGTATTATATCAAATATTTTATTTTTTAAGTGTTAATGTTTATAGTTTTACAGCCAATCAGATTAAATGATCATAATCATAATTATTGCGTGATCTTTTGGATGTAGAGTGGATTGAATCTTAGTGACTGAATCAATTAATAGTTATGGTTCCTTATTGCTCACATTAGGAAGACTCTTCTAAAACTGATCAGCTTCAAGCGAGTTGCATTTATGGCAGGAAAGGACCACAGACTGATAACTGGAAAGATCCTCAGGTTCATCTCATCTAATGCTATAAATTTTCAGGAAACTGGATATGTCAGGCAATCACTAAGCATTTTCTAAATGCTTCCTTTGTGACCGACTCTGGTTCTGAGTGGTCAAAGGACTGAGATTCAAGTCCTTGGACTCCAAATCCAGTTGATGCTCACTCCTCCTGGCCCATATTTGAGTGGCTTTGGTCACTGATGCTTTGAAGAACCAAGAGCCACTTGAGTCCTAGTTTTCTGCAAGCTTCTGTGGCGGCTGATGGGGAAAGCAACTGATTCATTGATATCTACTGATCTTCATCAAATCCAGGAATTGCCAGAATGTTCACCATGCCCAGACAAACCAGCTTTGGGGGTTGCTGCTGGAAGCCTAAGATCAGAGATAGTTAACAGTGTGAATGAGGCAGCTTCCTTTCTTTTAGGAAACATGCAAAGTGGGTCACTTTGGTAGGTGACACATCCTAGCTGGGTGACTCTGAACAAGTCACTTACCCCAATTGCCTCAGGAAAAAAAAAGAAACATGCAAAGTTACAAAGAACCACCTTTTGGGCATATAATCTAAACCTGGGAAGCATTGGCCACTTTCCATGCATGGCCTCTCAGGACTCACTGAAGGCCATCATTTTGTTTTTTCTAAGACTTCATGCCTGAGCTGGAGGTCAAAGGAAAAAACAAATCAATCCTGGGTTTTGAGTCAAAGGCCCTGATTCTGCTGCTGGTTACTCATGGTTCTGGGCTGGCCACTTTCCTGCTCTGAACTCATCCATCAGATGAAGTCATTGCACTAGTTGATTTCCAAGATTCCGTTAGCTTTTTATCTGTGAGTCTGGGATCTAAGGCCATGTTTAGAGAAACAGTTCAGCAGTTTTCCTTATGGACTGATGCTCATGTTGTCAGCACCTAGAGCAGTACCTGGAACCCAGTAGATGCTTAATAAATGTTTGATTGATCAGTCATCATTCCTTGAGAATCCTTTCCCCTTTTTAATAGTATTTGACTTCTCAGACATGATAATGTTTGCCTCATAAGCATTAGTACATTAGGTTTTGTAGCTTCGATTTATTTTTGACTTGTTCCACATCCCCTTTATCTACCCATCAATGAGCATTGTTATACTGAGAATAACACAGTTGATGATCACACAATATTGCTGTTACTGTGTACAATGACAATGCTTTCTTATTTTGTTTTTGTTTGTTTATATTTGTTTGTTTTTTTGTTGAGGCAATTGAGATTTAAGTGACTTGCCCAGGGTTATACAGCTAGGAAGTGTTAAGTATCTGAGAGCAGATTTGAACTCAAATCCTCCTGACTTCAGGGCTAGTGCTCTATCCCACTGTGCCACCAAGCTGCCCCTACTGTATACAATGTTTTCTGAATTCTCATTATTTCTTATTTTTATTAAAGCTTTTTATTCTCAAAACATATGATTGGATAATGTTCAACACTAAGCCTTGCAAAACCTTGTGTTCCAAATTTTTCCCTTCCTTCCCCCTGCCCCCTCCTCTAGACAGTAAGTAATCCAATATATGTTAAACATGCACAATTCTTATGTACATATTCCCACATTTATTATACTGCACAAGAACAACCAGATCAAAAAGGGAAAAATGAGAAAGAAAACAAAATTCAAGCAAACAACAACAAAAAGAGTAAAAATACAATGTTGTGATCCACCCTCAATTCCACAGTCTTCTCTCTGGATGGAGTCTCTCTCTAGAAAATGCTTAGTGATTGCCTGAAAAACTCAGTTTCCTATCTTCTCTCTAGTTACTCTCTTCATCACAAGATCATTGGAACTGGCCTGAATCATCTCATTGTTGGAAAGAGCCATGTTCTATACTTTAACATATTTAACATGTATTGGTCAACCTGCCATCTGGGGGAGAGAGTGGGGGGCAGGAGGGGAAAAATTGGAACAAAAGGTTTTGCAAGGGTCAATGCTGAAAAATTACTCATGCATATAACTTATAAATAAAAAGCTATAATAAAAAGAAAAAAAGAGAAAAGAGCCACATTCATCAGAATTGATTAATGTATAATCTTATTGTTGCCATGTACAATGATCTCCTGGTTCTGCTCATTTCACTCAGCATCAGCTAATGCATTCAAGGCCTCTCTAAAATCATCCTGTTGATCGTTTCTTACAGAACAATAATATTCCATAACATTCATATCCCATAATTCATTCAGCCATTCTCCAACTGTTGGGCATCCACTCAGTTTCCACTTTCTTGCCACTACAAAAAGGGCTGCCACAAACAATTTCTGCTCGTCATTTCTTATAGCACACTAGATTCTTTCTCAAATATCCATGTTGTCCAGAGCCTTTCTTTGCCCCATCACACTTACATCTCACTTATCAGTGTATATGTTGAGCACAAGCTCCTTGAAAGCCGGGCCGGTTTAGTTACTTTATCTTTATAGCCCCACTTCCTAGCTCATAATAAGCCTTCCACATAGTAAGCCTTAGAGAAAGATACCTCAGGGGATGGTTATGGTCATTCAGCAAAGAGGAAGTTGTAAAATTTGGACTTTTTGTCACCTTGGAAAGGAAACTTCCCTTTGCCCTTGCCAATTTGAAGAGAGACTTTTCAGCACAGAGGATGATCCTGATCCTGAGACCCTGAGAACTCACCTAGCTAGAAAAACTTATTTTATAATGAATTTAAAATTTAATCTTCCCTCTGCATCACCTCAACACCCTTGGGAGATCAGCACGGTAGTTCCTATTCTCCTTAGGTTTTTACATAAGAAGCTAAAAGAGAGAAATGATTCCTCTGTGGCCATGTGGCTAATACGTGTCTGAGGCAGGATCAGAATACAGGGCTTCCTGACGTCAGTGAGAACATATTAGGCTCCAGAACATATTGCAAAGAGTAATGAAGGGGATATGTGGCATTACCTCCATGAAGCGAGCTGACCTGAGGTTCTTGCTTCTTTTTAGATTAAAACCCATCCTGAAAAACTTTGGCTTTTTGCTTTTGCTCTTATCCTTCCTTATCTCTATCCACCCTGGCTGTCGGTGGTTCTGCATCTTATTTTATTTATCTCAGTTGTGAAAGAGAGATGAAAGCGCGTGTTTTCTCTCAAAGATTATCTCCAATTATCATGTATATATCTTGTTTGTAAAACCCCCAATGGGGTCCCAAAGCTCTAGATGGGAGTGAAGGGACACAGCCACAGTGACAACAACTATCTTGTTTGTACACAGTCAGTGACATGCTGTCTCCCCCGTTTACTGGGGGGTCCCTGACCACGGGGACACGGCTTTTGATTTTCTTTGTTTCTCTAGTGCTTGGTACAGTTCTTGGCACAAAGCAGATGCTTAATAAGTGCTTGTTGACTTGACTTGTTGACTTTGTTTGGCAATTTGGAAGAATCAGCAAAGACTGAAAGATAAGCTTTCGACTGGCCTGTAAGTGCTCTCACTGAGGGACATTCCTACTCCCAGAATTGATTAAAGGAGCAGGGAGATGGCTCAGTGGATGGAGCCCCTAAGGTCAATCGTGGCTTGTGTAACCTTGAGAAAGTCACTTAACCCCAATTGCCTCACCAAAATAAAGTACTGAAAAGTATTTGAAAAGAATTGATGAGGCAGTGGATAGAGCACCGGCCCTGAAGTCAGGAGGATCTGAGATCAAATCTGGTCTCAGACACTTAATACTTTCTAGTTTGCCCCTATCTGAGCAAGTCACTTCACCCCAATTGCCTCAGCAAAAAACAAATAGAAAAAATATCTTAAAAAAAGAAATAAAATTGATTAGAACTTATCAGGACAAGAGGGGGATTGAGCCTCTGCTTTCATCATCTATTCTCTCTTTCTACCTATTATATGTTACTGAATATATATTCCCATATTTTAGAAGGCAGAAGGGAACCACTTATAGGCTATGGGTCTATGGGAGTTGTAGACTATGTGGTCATAAAGGTCATTCTGGCAGTAACTGAAGGATAGGAGTATGAGGAGTTAAGGCAGAAGGGGCTGGTAGGCTGGGTTTGGTCCAAGTGGGTGGTCATGAGGGTCTGGGGGAGGAGTAGGGGGGATGATGACAATTGAGACTTAGATGTCAGGGAAGTCTCAGGACAGATTAGATAGGCTCTGCAAACTTTAGTAGTTTAGAATTTATCACTTAAAAAGAAGTGTGAGGTTCAGTCTTCCATGGACAAAATTAAAGTTTCACCCCCCGCCCACTCCCCCACTGTGGCAACTTGGTTCCAAGCTCTGTAGGAAAAGTTAAGGCACACCACGTACCATGCAGAAGTTTTCATTTCAAGATAAAAAACATGAGAGAGAAAATCTTATAAAAGAAGCCATTTCTTGTTAAAAACAAGGATAAATCTGATCATCACTTCAGTTGGTTTGTTCTATGAGACATCAAGAACTACCTTTGAGGTTGGGTGTGGGTCGTAGTGGCTGGGGAGCTGGTCTTGCAGTTCTGAAGATGTCTCTGACACATATTGGTAGGGCCTGAGGGCAAATCACCGAGCCTCTCAGTGTCTCTGCGGGACTGGTTAAAAGCAAGCCCTCTGTGCATTAAGGGAGAGAATTTTCACACTGGGATATTTCCATTCTGCTGAAATGACAAAACAAAACAAAACACTTTCCCATGCCCCCCCAAAGTTCTACTTTTTCTGGCAATTATGGAATGATATGAATACCTTTAGGAATATTTAAGTAACTCTAGCATTTAGAACTCTCCATCACCCAGCTCCCAGTTCTTATTTTACATGGCTCCCCTTTCTGAGCTTCACCTTTTGGCCAAACTGGATGACCAGGGGCTCCCTCAAATAAATCTCTCATTTTTGGTCTCTCAAAGTCTCTCAGGTCTTCCATCTTTCCGACAGTAAATCCATCCCTTCCTTATCCTTACCTCTCAAAATCCAGGCCTCCATTCAAAACTCAACCCAGTATCACCACCATGAGAAGCCCGCTCAGATCTCTAAAGCAGTTAAAGCTCTTTCCCTCCTCAACTTCCCTCTTGCCAGACTTCTTTTCCTGCATGCTGGGACCCCTCGCATAATCCCCCAATGGAAACTGAGCTCTTGAAAGATAAGATCTGTTTCCATTTTTTGGTCTGTTTACCCCAGCAGTAAAAACAGTGTCTGTATACAGTGAGTATTTAATGTTTGTTTAACGATATTGACTTCTCAGATCAAAGACAAAATCCAAAAGAAAACAATCAATCTAATAATACGCTATAAGTTGAACTATTAGACATTAGACAAATGTTATAAAATATTAATTAGGCCATGAGCTCCCACAGCAATTTTCTAGCATCACTGTAGAATGAGCATTCTGTTTCTTTGGTCTGGAGGATGTTTGGCTGGCTAGATTTCCTCAGAGGTGACTGCATCCCTGCTGTTTGCTGACGTTCACTTTAGTGGGTACGAGTAGAAAGGAAACTTAGAAAACTCAGCCAAATCTCTTGATCGCTACTGCCACTTTTAACTTGAATTATCCAAGTGTGAGAGAGTACTCCATGACATGGAGCAATGGAGAGGAGGCAAACTTAGAATCAGGAAGATGCGGCTTCAAGTCCTGCCTTGATTAGCCTGTAAGCATGTGAATATATCATATCAGCTCTTTTTATTCCAGACCATTCTTATTTGGATACAAAAGAGTCCGCAATCTGCATCAGGATAGGGAGTTTCTATGCTGGGAGTTTTCTCCACACTGATTAAATGACAGATTCAGATCCCCTCAAAAAATGCAGTTGAGTAATATGTGTATAGCTAGCTTATCTCTTCCACATGACCTCTAAATCACAATCATAATAGCTAATATTTATGTAGTATTTACTGTGTGCAGGTAGGGTGTTAAGTGCCTTACAATTGTCATTTAATCTTCCCAACAACTCAGAAGGTAGGTGCTATTAGGATCTCCATTTTATAGATAAGGAAACTGACACAAGCAGAACTTACCCAAGTTGCCCAGGATTGTCCAGCTAGATAAGATCCAAATTCAGATCTTCCTGATTCCAGGCCCCCCACACTTGATTTTCCTAAAGTTGTGACCCTGTCACTTGCCTCCTCGAACTTCAGCGACTTCCTCTTACCTTTAGTAGCAAATCTAACCACCTCTGTTCATTTAAAATCCTTCACAATGCAGAGCCCAGTTACCTTCCATTCTAATTATACATCACTACCTTCCATACTCCTTCAGGCCAGCCAGATTGTGCTAATTCTTCATACACGATGGGGCATTTCTTGCCCCTTTTCTTTCTAATAGATGTCCTCCATAGCAAGAATCATCCTTTCTCAAGCCCACTTTGTAGACATTTATTTCCTTTAAGGCTCAGCCAAACAAACCTTTCTAGAGGAAACCTTTTTTGACTCCTTTTCCTGTCCCTTAGCTGTTGGGTCATCCATCTTTCCCCATCGCCTTTATGATCTATTATTGATTTTGATTAAATATCGAACTCTGAAGAGTGAACAAAGCTGTTAGATGACATGGCCTCCAAAATCCTCTTCAGTTTATTCCCATGGAATAGGGGTCTGAGGACAACCTGCCCTCTTGGAGTTTGGGGTGCAGAGGGATAAGCATTCCCTGCTCAGCCTTGAGAGTAATTGGGGACTGTCATGATTGTTGATCTAGAGGACAGAACTCAAGTCTTAACAAGAAATGCAGTCTGTGAAAGAGACTGAGAGGAGGAAGGAGAACCTGGAGACTTGAGCTGGAAAGAATGGGAAGCACAGGAGAAGCAAGTGAAAGGAGAAGGAAAACATCTGGGAACTCTGGCAGGCAAAAGAGATGGAGGAGGGCCATGAGCCTCTCCCAATGACGCCAAAATGTTAGGAATTTTCCTAATTGGGGGCTCTGAGCTATTCAAATTGCACTTCTAACTTTTTGCTGAATTTAAACTGCACAAAGTTTCTCTTAAGCTAAAAACAAACACTTTTTAAAAAAGAGTCAGTTGTTATAACAGGATGTAACTAATTAAATATCCAGAGTCAAAAGGGATAGGGAAGAAAATATGAATTGTACCATCCCCAGCAACACCCACAGCCACCAATGTGGTACTATAACTCTACCTATGTGTTATGTCCCCTAACTAGCTTCTGAGGATCTTTCACTTTCATGTTTGTACCTTCAACACATGGTACAATGCTTGACACACAAAAGGTACTTCATTAATGTTTGTTTCCTGATGGATTTATCTGAGCAATCTGGTGAAAAGAACTTTCTTTTCCCTCCTGCTCTGCCCCCAACCACGTGACATGATAGAAAAAGCACTGGCTTTGAGCCCGAGAACCCACGTTTCATGTCTAATTCTATATGGCCTGGACTGACAATCCTGAAGGTCTTCAGTTCTGTCATCTGTAAACTAAATGAGTTAGGAAAAACCCTCTGTAAGCGTCTTAAGCTCTCTGAATAATTTGGCTTTTGAAGAAAATACTAAAAATTCAAGGTCATAAAAAGTTGAGGTTGACATTAGCCCCCAAATCCTTTGACGTTATGGGTCTTCCTCATCTTCTGTTTGGGGATCCCAAAGGTTAACATGCTTTTCTCGTTGAACAAATCATTCTCCCAACTTGTCTTTCGATTTCAAGTTTGATGGAAATGATTAAGTCTTTTGGATTGGCTAGTGAGCCTTGTAATCTCTTATTAGACTTATGTTTCAAGTTTGATTGGCAACGTACTAAGGCCTGCCCACAGACACCAGGATGCCAGAGTGTTTATAACTCTGTGGGCTGTAGCAATGTTGGAATCTTCTGGGAGGATAACTTTGGGTAAATCTGAGAAAGCTAAGTGTCCCATCTGGAGGCTTTGAACCCGATAGGATGATGGGATGACTCCATATTTCTCTGAGTGCCCAAGCTATCCGAGACACTTGTAGAAAACTTAAACTCAGGAGATCTTGACCTACCATCTCCTACCTCCTAATCTACATTTCTTCAGTCTGTCACCAGCCTCAGAGATCTCTCCTTTACTTTTCCTTTGTGCTCTGGAAGTGGTTTCTTTTACCATGGGGTTTTCTTGATTCCCCTATTTGTGAGTGATCTTTACCTCCTAAAATTACTTTGTTTACATGGAATCGTATATAAACTGGCAGTAAAGCAGCTAGTGAGAGACACAGACTACTGTAGCATGTGCAGAACAGCTCTTGGCTTGCGAATCTTCCAAATGCTCCAAGCCTGGACTCTTATCCCTTTGAGGGACGAGTTGGAACAGAGCCTGGAGGGCCTTGGATTCAGGAAACTTGGATTCGAGTCTTATTTCTGACACCTACTAGTTATGTGACTGTGGCAAGCTAGTTAACTTCTCAGTGCTTCAGGCAACTGCGGCCTCATGAATTATGGGAGGGATTTTTCATGCCAGGAATTCCATGCATTGATGAAATCCCAGTAAAAAAATACAGAGTGGGGGTGGGGATATTGCATTTATTTGTTCACAGATCACTCCCTCCCACTAGGGGAATACCCTAGTGTTTGGGGACAGGGGATTTTTCTGTTTTGTCTGTTTTCCCCCAGAATCATAATAGCTGGATGTGACTAAGTTCTAATAGTTTGGGGGAATTCTTCTCAGGGCAGGATCAGGGAGAGGAAGGTGGGGAGCTATAGTCTAGGAGCATCACATGAAGGTGGGTGGGAAACATCAAAGCTGGGTGGCAGAGAGATGGCAAATGCAAATAACACAGGAAACACTGAGCTGTATTATTTTAAATGCACAATAACCCCTTCAAATCAACTCTGTGGACACAGAAGCAAACAGTCCTGTATTCCAGAAGTTTATATTCTCCTTTGAGTGATGACAAGTATACAGATATATACAGTGCACAAATATATAATATAAGCAGATACAAAGCTTTTCTCTCTCCTTTCCTCCTTTCCTCCCTCCCCCTTCCTTCCTTCCTTCCTTCCTTCCTTTCCTTCCTTCCTTCCTTCCTTCCTTCCTTCCTTCCTTCCTTCCTTCCTTTCCTTCCTTCTTTCCTTCCTTCCTTCCTTCTTTCCTTCTTTCCTTCCTTCCTTCCTTTGACCTTTGGGCCTCAATTTTCTTATCTATAAAATAATAGGATTTGATAAATTAAATTACTCATTGGCCCTAAATTCACACTCTAAAAACTCTTCAGTTCTCCAATAGCTTTGAGATCATAGGAATATTTCCTAGTCCAATGTAGAGACTATGCTTGCCCGTCTTGATACTCATTCATGGAAGCACATGGCTTAATCTGACGAATCCTAACATTCATACCTGTCCCCAAACCTTTTCAAAAAATCCTTAATTCAGAGATTGAAAATTGGCAGGGGCCTTTGAAGTTATCTAGTTGAAGTCTCATTTTACAGATGAGAAACTGAGAGAAACTCTCCCTGAGAGATAAGGGAAGTGAGAAGTGAGCTCAAAAGTGAGGTTTCAGATTTAGGTTCGAAAATTCCATTTTTGGATCTCTTTCTACTTTCCTATGCTATTCCTTTAAACATCATCACTTGGAAATTTATCTTGATTTAGCTGTTGAAACATTTATCAAAGTAAGAACTCAATGTTCATAGTATTGCTAAATGTACAATTTCTATTTGTTTTTTTTTGTTTTTTTTTTGTTTTTATGCTGAAAAGGCCTCAGGTTTTCTTTAGCGTAATATTGACTTGGATTGTCTTGTAAGTTGTTTTGTGTGGTTTCATTTTACGGGACATTCCAGTCAACTGGAATCCATGCTATTTTCCCATTTTACTACAGTCCTCACCCTTCTCCAGAAAGGATTTATGCCTTCTTCTAAATTTATGGGACCCTTTACAACTCCTGCTAAAAGAAAAAATAAGTCAGGTTACAATTAATCCCCTTACAGATACTTTATGAAATCAGTGGTGACTCAGTCCCTTCCTTTACTACAGTCTGGGAGGCCTTAAAATGTAATTTAAGAGGTGAGATTATAAGCACTTCCTCATTCAGGAAAAAACAGGAGGAAGAAAACAAGTCTCAGGAAATATAAAAGCTGGTGAAGAATGATTATTCTGTGGTCATTGTAAAGGAAGGAGGGGAAAGCATGTGAGTTGTATATTTTCCAAATAGATGATGAAGACTTACTAGGTAATAAATTCAAATGATCCCTTATGGGGGTGAAGCAGTTTGAATTATGAGGAATCTTCCCAAAGCACTGTTTAATCTTGCTCTTGTTGCTTTGTAGAGACACCGAGTAAAAAAGATCCTTTAACAAGAGATAGGGAGATATGGGATTTGAGGAATATAAAGAATCCATTGAGAAGATAGTTAGCATTTTTGGAAAGACAGATAGGGACAAGATAGAAAAGGACAATGGCAGGATAAAATTAAAATTGGTATGGGCAATTACAAGAGATATTCAGCTACTTTTATTAAATCTCTGTCAGCCACTCCATCCTCTTCTTCCCTTTCAGGTATCTCTGAAACTAAAATGTGAAAGTTGTGCCTTATAAACAGGTATTGTGGATTCTAGCCTTAGGGCTACTCATTTAAAAAAGAGAGAAGAATTGGTAGAGTAGTTAGTTACTTTTTAAGTTAGGATTAGTCTAATTGGGGTAGTAGTTTATACTATCCAGTAGTATCTAGGATATGAATTGGAAGTCAGATATGTTCAAATCCAAACTCTATTCTTTTCTACTTTTGAAAGCTGGACAAGTTACTTTGGTTCTCTGGGCCTAAGCTTCCTTACCTGGAAGACCAGGGGATTGGATAACTTATCTCTAAAGTCCCTCTCCCCCCAACTCTTAACCTAGGATTTTGTGATTTAGAGCAGGAAGAATAGAAAACATTTATGTCATCAGAATCTCATGGTTGGAAGGAGACTAATCCATCATGTCCCATTGCTCTTCCTTCTGTCCTCTGGTGCCGACTCTGAGGATTATGTTCCCTTCTGTAAAGTTTCTAAAATAATTGATACTGATGTTAAAAGATGTTGCTCCCTTCCGATATCACCCGTACATTGTCATTGGGGAATTTGTTTGAGGAGATAATTAATGAATTGGAAGGAAGAGTTCATTGGCAATTTGGCCAACAGGATTGGTATTTGAAAGGACAATTCTTTTTAGTGAAATTAAAACAAACAATAAATGACCACCTGACTTTTTCATGTGCTTTTGAAGACTAATAATAACAATAGCAATGACAACATCAACATGATCACAATAGTTGCATTTGTGGAGTGCTTTAAGTTTTGAGAAGGGCCTTACACTTTCTCAATCTACTTATAAATTTATGATTAAAGCAGGTGTTCCATCCTATCCCAACATACACACACACACACACACACACACACACACACACACACACAGATAAAGAGAGAAAAAGGGAGACAGAAACACAGAGAGAAACAGAGAGAGAGGTAGAGACAGAGAGAGAAAGAGAGAGAGAGAGACAGACAGACAGAGAGAGAGAGAGAGAAAGAGAGAGAGAGAGAGAGAGAGAGAGAGAGAAAAGAGAGAGAGAGGAGAGAGAGAGAGAGAGAGAATCTAGCATGGCAGTCAACTACAAAGGGATTTAGAAGGCCAACATATTTGTGCACGATTCTTCTGCTGAGTATCTCCTGATTGCAGAGCTTGAAGAAGCATGCATGCTAGGGGATACATTGGGTAGAAGAGGGCATAGGATTTTCTGTTGGTGGTTCTCTTGGATATAGCCCTTCCAAGAGGTCTCAGTGAAGGGCACATGACACGACTGAAGAAGAGGCCACTGCTCCCCTTATGGAATAGGGATCAGTTGGCCGTGTACCCTGGCTCTTCTGTCTCTTCTGGGTTTCTCTGTGCCATGCTGTATCCCAGGGCAATCTTTCCAGGAGAGAAGTCACAGAAGGAAGGTCAAAGTTGACTGTATGATCAAACACTGTTCAGTATGGAGATGAAGTGGAAAATTCACAGAATCGCTGAGTTGTGCTGCTGTTCCTTGATGATGCTTCCCTAACGGATGCCCTTTAGCAACTTACAGCAAAATCTGCAAGTCGGCTGCTAAATTCTGTTCTAATCACTCTGTAAATACGCTGATTCTTTTAAGTTTAACGTTCCATTTTCTGTGTGGGAATAAATGACTCATTTCAATTATAATTCATGTCTGCACACTGAGCACTTTTTAAATTTCCCTTCTTTGGGAAACTCCTACTTCCAATCCTAACTTTTACTATTATAAGAGTTAGTTATATGTTAGCATCTTTCCCCTGAAGATCATAGCAACATAGTTTTTTTTTTAATTATTATTAAAGCTTTTTATTTACAAAACATATACATGGGTAATTTTTCAACACAGACCCTTGCAAAATCTTCTGATCCTACTTTTCCCCTCCTTCCCCTCCCCTCCTCCCTTAGATGGCAGGAAGTTCAATACAGAAATATAGATTTAACACCAGAAGGCACCTAAGAGTCCGACAACAGTGGTTGAGTGTCTTGCTTAGGATCTGAGGCAAGATTTAGACTCAGGAGCTCCTGTGTCCAAGGACACATAGGTATGTGAGAATCGGGAAGCCATTTCTGTTGAGAAGTCTGGTTTTTGGTAGTAGTGAACTCAATGCACAATCGCATGGCTGGGTTAGAGAATATAAAGCAGACTTGGTGAGCCCCAGACTACCCAAGGCCTCCAGCCACCATGCTAGTAGCCAGTGCCCAGTCGATGACTGTAAATATAGTCAGCAAATGCATGTTTATTGAACAAGTGAATGATTGTGGGAATAAATAAATAGTGTATGGGAGGGGGGTCTTTGGAGTAAAGCTGTTTTCTACCCACCAGGACTTAAGGTACCTAGAGCTGTAAGGAGGCGGGAAGGAGGGAAGGCAAAGTCACATTAACATGGTGGGAGGTGAGTTGATTTTTTTACCTGTTGGCTCCATATCTATCCCTTGGGCCACATGGGCCCCTTCTGGCAGTGCCCATGGAGTAGGCAAGAAGTGACCTTGAGAGAGGATGAGGAGTCAGGGTAAAGGACTAGGAGATGCTGGAAGAAGGGGGAGGCCCCAGGCCACCCACTCCACTGGTGGTCAGATTGCCCTTTGTGATGCCTTCTCCATCTCATTTTTCTTTTGGGGGGAATTGGTTCCTAAACCTTTGTGTTTGCCCAGAGTCCAGCACTTTCTACCCACCTTGCCTGTGATGACTCCTTTATTCAGCTTCTTGAGAAATAGCCAGTGGCCAAACCACACAAAACTGGGCCTGAGCCTGACCAGACACAAGAGCAGCCCTGTTCCAGAGGGAGATGGGTAGGTATGGCCAGACGCCGAGGGTCCTGTCTTTAGTGAGGAACCAGCCTGAGATGGCCAGACTTGGACGACCCAACACAAGGGAAGCCTTGTCCTGGAGACAGAAGGACAGGTGTACCCAGATGTGGAGGGCTCTGGCTTTAAAGGAGAGCCAGCGTGAGCTGGCCAGACTTGACCCAGGTCAACACAAGGGAAGCCCTGTTCTAGAGAGGGATGGCCGGCTGCTCCCAGATGTGGAGGGTCCTGTCTTCAGAGCAGAACCAGTCTGAGCTGGCCAGACATTTAGGGAAACAGCCTCTCTGGCCTTTTCCCTGTGCCTTTTGAGCACAGAGTGTTCCAAGGGTCTGTTGGGCCCTTCTTAGGTAAACAAGAAAAAGACCTTTGCCAGGGCAGGTCCTAGACTTGGAAAGTGCTCTGCCTCCATTATCCTTTTTTACAACCTCAGCTTTCTGTATCTCAGAGCTTCTTCTCCTTGATCCTTCATCCCATTAAATCTGGATTAGTTTTGAAGGCCGGAGTTCTTAAGCTTGTTATAAAAGAATTAAAACTTATCAAGTGATCTCAAAACAACCCCCTGAGCACTCTCATACCCATTTTACAGATAAGGAAGCTGAGGCTCAAAGATATTTGCCCAGGGTCACCTGGCTAATAAATCCTGGAGCCGATATTCTCACCCAGACTTCCTGCCTCCACCAGAGCTACCTCAGCCTTTCTGGCGGATCATTAAGATAATTGCATCTACTTAAACCGGTTGCAGGAAGAACAAGATGTGTTTGAGCAGATAACTGTGACCTGCTGACCTATAAGGCTGAGCCTAAGAACTGTAGTTGCAAGTTCACTTTTTCATGGAATAAATTCTAATTTCTAAAAAGTCAAGGCATGTGGAATGGGCGTCAAAAGCCAAGAAGCTGTAAAAATTAGAAATCTGGGGCCACCAGATGAGGTTAAAGGGAACTACAAGTGTCAGAGGGGCCAGCAATGTGATCTGACAAGCAAAATCCATCTCTGTTAACCTATGTGGACCTAGGAGAGACGGGAAGGGGCCGGGTCCCCAGCAGAACACGCATGGAGTGTGGTTTTCAGTCTCTTTTTGTATCCTCGGCTTATTCTGTAGCTTAGTTCCTGGCACATAAGAGGTGATTAATCCATGTGAGTAACTATTGGCCGATTGTAGAGCCTCCAGATAATATCCAGGTAATATCCAGGTAATGGGTCTGTAGCAGGTTCTTGAATTCTTGCTTAGTTCCTGGCACATAATCTATATGATTAATTATTGGCCAACTGTAAGAGCATCCAGCTAATACCCAGATAGTGGGTATATAGCAGGTTCTTGAATCCTAGCTTAGTTCCTGGCACATAACAGGTGATTAATGCACATGATTAATTATTGGCCAATTGTAGAGCATCCAGATAATATCCAGGTAATATCCAGGTAATGGGTTTGTAGCAGGTTCTTGAACTCTTGGCTTGGAATGACTACTGGAGAAACTGGAGGACTTTAGCTATAATGTTGAAGGCAAACGGGGAAAAAGGACTTTCTTCAGGTTGAGTCAAGAGTTTTTAAGACCTTTTCATTTAGCAGGCGCAGTCCTAATTGCTGGGGTCACAAGGAGAGACAAAGAGAGTCCCTGCTGTCAAGGAGCTTCCATTCAGATGGAGGAGAGAACATGCAAGTGACCGAAAAGCCATGAACATGAGCTCTGGGGATAGATTTGCTTGTGTAAGGAGCAGCAGGGAAGCCGGTGTCATTGGAGTAAAGTGTGAGAAGGCTGGAAAGGGGGGCAGGAGATGGGCCAGGAAGGGCTTTCTGAGACCCCAGGGGGGATTGTAGTGTGTCCTGGAGAGAACTAAACTTCCTGAAAGTTATTGAATATGGAGGATGTGGTTAAATGTGCCCTCTGCAGCTGGAGAGGAAAGAAGCGGAGACCCCTCCTGACTGAGAGTCCTGGAGAGCCGAGGGTACAAGGGGGGAGCATCAGAGGAGAGAAGGGAATGTTTAGGATGACACCCAGATGGTGAGCCTGAAGGACTAGGAAAGCTGCCTGAGGAGCACTGAGGGAAGCGAGGAGGAGAAAGAATGAGGATTAGCTTGTGACATCTACAGAACATCCAGGTGGAGATGGCCCATTAGGCAACTGGAGGGGAGAGAAGGCAGGACTTAGCTGAGTCCATCTGTGAGTCATCTGCAAGAAGATGATCCTTGGAGCTGATGAGCTCATCAAATGAAGAAGGGGAACTGGGACAGAGTCTTCAGGGGGTTTCACACATCTCGGTGAAGAGCCAGAGAGGAGGCTGGAGAATCAGACAAGGGGGAGGGAACGTAGTCAGTCACCAAACCTTGAAGAGGAGAGAATACACGAGAGATGGTGGTGATGGACAGTATCAGCAGTTGCAAAGAGGCCCAGAAGAATGAGGATTGAGAAAAGGCCATTAGAGGTGGCAGCTAAGGAGTCATCGGGGATTGTAGAGAGCGCTTTCAGTTGAATGATGCGCTTGCAAGCCAGACTGCTGAGAGTTTAGAAAAGAGGAAAAGTGAGAGCTGTGATTATAGATCATTTTCCCAAGGAGTTCAGCCATGTATTTGAAGGTCTGGCCCGTGGAAGAAAATCAGATTTGTTTGATCTCTGATCCCTTGTTGTTTCCCTCAATAGAACGTGAGCTCTCTGAGGGCAAAAGATGTTTCCTTTTTTGTCTTTATAACCCTAGCATCTGCTACGATTGGCAATAATAAATGCCCCTTAATTAATTGATTGATATTTGCATTAGTGGACAGGGTCTATCACATTACTTCAAGTGCTGAAGTATTATTTTTAGAATGATTATCTTTTCTTCTCAACTGGATTGTAAGTGTTGAGGAAAAAAACCTTATGTTATTTATGAGCCTTATGTTATTTTGGCAAAATAGCAACTAACATTTATATAGCACTTTGCTCATATTATTTTATTTGGACCTCATCATAATCTTATGGGGCAAATGTTTTTTATCCTTCATTTTTTATTATATAGCTTTTTATTTACAAGATCTATGCATGGGTCATTTTTCAGCATTGACAATAGCAAAATCTTTTGTTGTTCCAATTTTCCCTCCTTCCCCCACCCCTTCTCCCAGATGGCAGGTGGACCAATACATGTTAAATATGTTAAATACAATATATGTATACATATCCATACAGTTATTTTGTTGCACAAGAAGAATCAGACTGTTTATCCTTCATTTTTGAAGAAGACCAGTGGCATTACGGAGTGATGTCTTGACTTGCCCATGAATTGGTCAAATCACCATCCTCACCCTCTCTTCCAGAGTCATGGAAATCAGGTAAATCCTGGTAAAGCCCAGGCTGAAGTAGATGTCCTTGGCGTCTTCAGTGTCTTCACGAGTTCTAAATACTTTAAAATCTTTGCTTCAGCTGCCTTCATGGCTGATGGGAAAAAAATTGTTCTCAGTCACCCATTGCACTAGTAGTCATCCTCCTAACTCACCAGTGAATTAAAATCTGGAGGCTACAAAAATCTGGGGTTTGGGTGCACTTCAAACTGTGCATGCTATAGCATGGGGCATTTTTGCAAATGAGGAAACCAAGGCTTAGAAATGCGATTTGTATAAGATGAGATCTGAACTGGGATCTTTCCTGACTTTAGACCAGTGCCTAATCTACCATATAGTATTGCCTCTCTAGCTTCCATGGGACCTATTATCTAGTTAGAAGCATGTAAGAGGTACTTAAGAAATACCTGTAAAGTCAATGTCAAGTTCATGTGAATTGTTTTTAGAACCATCCTGCTTTACCACACGATCGCCAAACATAATATTATTATGTAACAATGGCGGTCAGAAAAATTTCAGGTTTTTTTCATCATCACGTTTATACTTTATCTTAAATTGCCAGTAATGGCCAAAATGGTTCTATCATGACATTTCCAGTAATCTCTACTTTTAGCCTATATTTCAGATGTAGCTCTCTTAAATTAATTTAGCCCACTTACTTCTATTGGCAAGAGCTCAGAAAAGTGTGATGTAAGGGGTGGGAGATAAAAACAGAAAATGATGAAAAGATAATTATATTCCCAACTCGACTAAAGCGATGGCTCTAAGAACTGATAGGGTAAGGAGGTCATGAATCATGTAGAAAAAACAGCTTTATATTTTAGTGGCTAACCACAGAAAACTGGATGTAAACCAATTAGTCTTTGAGAGACACAAAAAATCCACAAATGGACATCATGCAACTTAAAAAAATACTTACCTAGGTAGGAAGGGAGGTAAGAGATAGTAATTGGGAAATGCAACTATGAAAATAGCTAGGATGTGACCATGTTAGGATATGTTGGCAAGGTGCTAATTGTGCCAAGGGGGTGGGAATGGTGTCATCCACCAAGAAAACTTAGGGTGTTACCTTGTTTAAAAATGTTTTCTTGTTTGTGTCAGATTCACGGGCGATTTCCAATTTTACACAATAAAACAATTCCCCCACACTCCTCCTTTTCATGGAAGATGTTAGTGATTGTAATTATGTAGAACTTTGAGAAACCTTAGCCCTGACTGTCCCTAGTTTCATCATATGTAAGGGAAGGACAATCTCTTCTGTTGCTGTTCCTCCTTTGTTCTTGAAGAGTTCCAACAATATCACAATGATATCTTGACATGTATGTGAATTGTATTGAAGTGAGGGAGGGTTTCACAGAGTCATCAGTCTCACTCTCTCCTTCAGAACCTTTGGAGTCCAATGCAAAACATAAGTCAAAATGATAGGAGATGGCCAGGGATGAATGGATGGATGATTTTGCTATCTTTGATACTGATACCTGACTAAGCTTTCAGCACTTGAGAGAGCTTGCTCTAGCTGCCTTCATGGTGGTTATCATGGTGGTTGGAATAAATTGCTCTCATCCACCCATTCAACTGGGGAAGTCTTCACATGCTTGGGGTCAACATCCCCCTAATTCAGCAGTGGGTTTGAAGTTAGTTACCCTTAAAATGGTTGAGCAGGTCTCCCAAGATGGTTTTGCCAGGGTTCCTCGCAACCACAGGTGGGAGTTGGGTGGTAGCCCACACCAAAGGTAGATAGATGAGGGATGCCCAATGTGATGGTCTTCACTGAACATAAAACAAATACATATGCATTTTTTCTCAAATTCATCCAAATTCTTTACAGAATCCTTATTACTTTTGGACTTTAATTAGAGTCAAATACAAATTCCTCTATTTGACTTTTATTTGACATCCCTTCCTAAACATCCCTTCCAACCTTGTTTTCTGTGACTCCCCTTCTCACTCTCATCCTAACAAACTGGTCGTCTGTCACCTAACACATTCTGCCTCTTGTAAGACTGTTACGGCTACCTTGTTTACCCTCCCTTCTCCTCTTCACCTTGGAGAACTCCCACTTTCCTTCAAAGTTCAGCTCAAATACTGTCTTCATTTTGAAGATACTCAGATACAAGTGTATAATTCTCTTATATTTATGTGTATATTGTGTATATATTTCTATATGTGCATATCTTCCCAGAGAGAATGTAAGTTTCTTTTTTGTCTTTTGTCTTTGAGATCGCCAGTTCCTGGGGCTCAATAAATACTTACTGATTGACTAATGGATATGGGAAATTCTGTTTTACGTTCAAAATGAATAACATACTGAAGAACTTACCTCTTTGCAAGTTAGGAGCCATTTGTAGCTGAATAAAACATTTAGCAATTTAATTCTTTTTTTTTTCTTTTTTCTGCAGGAAAATTCCCAATGTGTGAAAACTCACTTAGGCTAAGCAATCATCCTTTAAATCTTCCTTCTGAGATTTATAAAGATTTAACTTTCTCTTCTGAAGAAGAGACCACAGGGTGAAAAATACAGGCACACGGTCACTTGATCTGTCCCTCAGTAAAACTATTGGACAGGGGCAGCTTGGTGGCACCAGCCTTGAAGTCAGGAAGACCTGTGTTCAAATCTGGTCTCAGACACTTAACACTTCCTAGTGTGTGACCCTGGGCAAGTCACTTAACCCCAATTGCCTCAGCAAAAACAAAACCAAAACCAAAATTAACTGCTTGGACAACAATCACACAAAATGTTGCAGTGTTGTGCTGGAGTACCCTTCTGTTAGTGAGATCACATATCCACCAAAGTTGGGATTCATTTTGGATCTAGATGCTTATGAAATAGGTTAATTGCAAGAGAATGAGACAGTGATTGGTGGCATTTATGGATAATCTGGAGGTGATATTTGGGCCCAGAGAAAGGCTTTAGAATATAGTCAATGTGTCCCAGTCCCCATAGTTGTTAGCATGCTGTAGTTTTCTTATGCTGTGTATGCTATTATTGTTCCCCAAAAGTAATGGAAGTTCCTTCCTAGATGGATTTATTTTGTTTCGGGTTTAGCATCTCCAGAGCCTGGCAAAGGGTAGTTGCTTGTTGGCTGGACAATGCTGCTTTTTTCTAGAATTACACTTCACATTTTGGGGTTCTTTTTTTGCTACAAATGAAATGTACACTTTTATGAAATAATAAGAAATGATTTTCTGAGCTTATGAATGGAGCAAAGAGAAGGGAAGAAAGAAGGGGGGGATAAAGAAAGGCTTTCCTGGGAAAATTAGGAAAATGTTGGGAAGGTAAAGTAAGAAAAGGGACATTAGCTATGGTGTATGTGTGTGTGTGAGTATGTATGTGAGAGAGAGAGAGAGAGAGAGAGAGAGAGAGAGAGAGAGAGAGAGAGAGACAGCGACAGAGAGACAGACAGAGAGATAGAGAGAAAAAAAAAAAGAAACAGATTCAGCTCATCTGTCATTTCCTTCAGGAAGCTATTCCTGATCCTCTCCTTGATTGTTAGTGGTTTCTCCATTCTCAAGTTATCTTGTACATAATTATCTGTGTGTATATAATTTACTCAGAATGTAAGGGCAACGACTTTGTTCCTTGCATATTATTGTTCAATAATTTAGTGATGTCCGACTCTCCGTGAGCACATACAGCACCCCACTACTGGCCATTTGGTTTTCTTGGCCAAGATATTGAAGCGGTTCACCATTTTCTTGGCTAGTGGAATGAAGCAAACAGAAGCCAGATGACTTGCCCAGGGTCACACAGCTGGAAGGTGTCTGAAGCTGCATTTGAATTCAGGTTTTCCTGACTCCAGGCCCAACATTCCATCTGTTGAACCATCTAGTTGCCTCTTTCTTTGAATATAGAATATAATGGGTGCCTGCTAGCTTCAATTATGACTAATTAATTTGGAGTCATTAAAACTTGAGGTCAACTCAGACACTTAGTAGCTGTGACACTTTTAGCCAAGTTGCTCAGTCACAATTTCCTCATCTGTAAAATGGGGCCAATAAAAGTATCTGCTTCACAGGGTTGTTGTGGAGATTAAATGAGATTTTATACACACACATCCATATACACACATAGTACATACATGTGTGTATTGTGTATACAAACTTATTTTTAAAGCTTTAATAGATTTCCCATCTATCTCTCTATCTATGTATCCATCTATCCATCTTTCTGTATCAGCCATATTTGCCTGTTGTCTCTGCAATAGAACATAAGTTTCTTGTCTCCATTTCATGTTCCCAGAACATCTCCCAGGACTTCATAAGTGCCTTACACATGCTTATTGAAAGGATGAACAAATGAAAGACATCATCAAGAATGCTTCTCACCAAGAGGAGATGGTGGTGGGCTGATCCCAGAGGGGAGGGAGTAAGGGAAAACATCTGCACAGCCTGAGTTTTGCTCTAGTCTCCATGAAATATTGGTAATAATAGCTAACTCCTCTTCCTAAGCTCCTCTCGCTCAGGCTCCATTTTCTTTTTTTTTTTTTCTCAAAACTTTCTTTTTTTTTTATTTTATTTAATAGCCTTTTATTTACAGGTTATATGTATGGGTAACTTTACAGTATTAACAATTGCCAAACCTCTTCTTCCAATTTTTCACCTCTTACCCCCCACCCCCACCCCCAAATGGCAGGATGACCAGTAGATGTTAAATACATTAAAATATAAATTAGATACACAATAAGTATACATGACCAAACCATTATTTTGCTGTACAAAAAGAATCAGACTCTGAAATATCGTACAATTAGCTTGTGAAGGAAATCAAAAATGCAGGTGGGCATAAATATGAGGATTGGGAATTCAATGTAAAGGTTTTTAGTTATCACCCAGAGTTCTTTCTCTGGGTGTAGCTGGTTCAGTTCCTTACTGCTCCATTGGAACTGATTTGGTTGATCTCATTGCTGAGGGTGGCCAACTGGTCATCATATATATATTGAAGTATATAATGATCTCTTGGCCCTGCTTGTTTCATTCAGCATCAGTTCATGTAAGTCTCTCCAGGCCTTTCTGAAATCATCCTGTTGGTCATTTCTTAGAAAACAATAATATTCCATAATATTCATATACCACAATTTATTCAGCCATTCTCCAACTGATGGGCATCCATTCAGTTTCCAGTTTCTAGCCACTACAAAGAGGGCTGCCACAAACATTCGTGCACATACAGGTCCCTTTCCCTTCTTTATGATCTCTTTGAGATATAAGCCCAGTAGTAACACTGCTGGATTAAAGGGTATGCACAGTTTGATAACTTTTTGAGCATAGTTCCAAACTACTCTCCAGAATGGTTGGATTCGCTTACAACTCCACCAACAATGCATCAACGTCCAAGTTTTCCCACATCCCCTCCAACAATCATCATTATTTTTTCCTGTCATCTTCAGGCTCCATTTCCTTAACTCATTCAAAGACTCAGGCTAACTCAGCCTTGGATCCTCCACAGTTTCCCAGCTTCCCACTTTCCTCTTTCTTCTGATTGGAGGCTGAAGAATGGAGCACTAAATACCTCTCTAAGCCTTCCTTTAGAAAGATGGCTCTGGAAATATAGCTCTTCCTCAACATGTCCACAAGATGTATCCTTGATGTCCTTCTCCATCCCACCCTTTCCAACTTCCTTTTGTGGAGTGTCCAAACTAGCTCTCTGGAGGGTCTTGGGACCAGCCTTCATTTTAGTGGTGGAGTGAAGGAGGCAGGAGAGCCATCAGGATGGTCAAAGATGGAGTGTCTCTCTTCCAGTCCTTCTTAGCTCTTATATACCCTATTACAATTATATCATTACAGCATTCTGATTATGTGTGAACTAGAGAACCATGACATGACCATACTAAGTACTAAGTATATATGGGAACCAGAGAACCATGACATCACTATGGTAAGTACTAAGTATATATGGGAACCAGAGAACCAAGACATCACTATGGTAAGTACTAAGTATATATGGGAACCAGAGAACCATGACATCACTATGGTAAGTACTAAGTATATATGGGAACTAGAGAACCATCATCTCATCAATTCCTCTGAGTTAACACCTTGTTTCAAGTCTAATTCTCCAGAGTTTCCCAATATCTGTCATTCTCTACACTCTTGTTATCTTCCCATTAGATTGCAATTTACCAAAGGCATGGGGCACCCTTTCTTATTTATATCCCTAACACTTGGCATAATGCTTCTCATATAGCAGATAGGTAAGTGTTTATTGAATTTTCTCATTTTTGAAAAGAGAGTAATCTATGTCTGTCTCCTAACTTTTGCCCTTATTTCTATATAAGACTAGAAATATAGTCTAAGTTCTGCATATGAATTGTGATCTTGTTATAAAAATAATAATTGTTATTAATATAATAGAATACATTATATTATTTATAACTCACTTTGGAGTGAGAACAGTCGATTGTGTATTCATTGGGCAGCATCCATATGAATATAATGGAATGACTAAAATATGTGTCTCTGCTAGTTCTGGTAAAGGACAGATTGGAAACAGCCGAACAGTCAGAAGTGGTGAGTGGACTTGACAGAACCACACACCGAGAGCATTTGTAAAGCCCTGGAGTATTCATTCAGATCAGTTTCAGTGATTTGATGACATTTCCCCTCACCCACACTGCTCTGCCATTTCCCCCTGCTCATACTTGACCAAACCACAAATAAATGCAGAGCCCACCATTTCATATTTCTCCTGTTAAATGCTCTTTCACTTATTTTCTTGCTTATTTGCCGTTTTTTTTTGAATCAAGTACCTTAAAAAGTTAAACAGACCAAAAAGATTTTTTTTAATTATTCTGCAAATATTTACATCCTGCAATACATCCTGTGATTACAATTATACTTATCAGCTTTCCATCCCAACCCAAATCACCACAACATTAATCCTTGTTTGGGGCTATAGTGGCAATGAAAAAAAAATGCAACAGTTGTACTTTTCTCTATTTTTTTTGTTAAAGAGAAGAAACTTTATTACTTCTTGGGTTTGCTCATAAAAGTTTCTTATCCCAAGAACCAAATGGCCATTTCCCCTTATTTGCCAGATGGAGGCTCGTTGCGAGTAGGAATCTTTGAATCTTTGTATATATTTCCCAAGCATCTTCAAACAGAGTGGTATGTGCCTAATCAGGACTTGTTGATTGATGGAGTATCTGATGTGATGATGAAAATAAGAGCTTGGCTTTAAATAGTGTTTTAAGGTTTCCGAACTCCTCCATGCATTATCTCATGTGTGATTCACAACCGCTCTATGTGGTAGGTGCTATTGATGAGGTCCAGGTAGTAATAACTAGTTCCTAATAGACATGTGACAAATTCACAATGGCCATTCTCTTTGCCAAAAGGGAGGTTTAGTTAGAAGAGTTTATAGACAAAAATAAGGGGTAAAATGGGCACATGAGGAGTGGTGAATATGAATTAGAGTTGGGAGAGTTTATAGTTAGCAAGAAAAAAGACGGGTTCTTCTGGGGAACTCACAGTTAACCAGGAGAAAGGAAATACTCCATGAGGTGGGAGAAAGCATTGATTGGCAGGTTAGATTAGCCAGTTAGCTAGAGTAAGGAGAAAGGCACCTTTAAAGGGAAGGCACTACGAGGGAGAGGAAGAGAGTACCTTGTAGTGAGCGTAGTCCTGAAGAGAACTTAGCCAAGATTTCATCATAAGCAGATTTTTTATAGGGAAATTGTAGCCTTGGGGTTTCTCAGGTACAAAGGGGTAAATGCACCTGGCAGACCAGCTCCATCCCTTTTTAAAGATATGTCAGTCCAGATAGTCTGGGAAAGCTAAACTTCTTGACATCTGGTAGTAAGACAGTTTGGGAAATCTAAAGTTGTTGTCAATGTCTTTAAAGATGCTAACTAGATTGGAAAAAGGATGGATGAATTGATAATAGACTCTGCTTTCACATGATTCTATATGTCCAAGATTTGGTAGTTCACATCATTATTGCCATTCTGATTTTTCCATAAGTAGATGGTGAGAAAAATCATGTAACTTGGCAAGGATCACACAGATTCAAATTCAGGTTTTCCTGATTCCAAATCTAGCCTTCTAACCAATATGTCCCCTAGCTTCCCTAACAAAGGAAAGATGCTTTTATTGCAATGTTGTTTCCTATCAATACCATGGCTCTGATACTTTACTCTCAATGTAAGTCTAGCCATTGGAACAATACCTGGTATGGAGTAAAGCATTTAATGAGTATTTGTTAATTGCTTGATTGATTGACATCTGCTATATCAGAAAGTAATTTAGCAGAAACTTTCTTGGCAGATTTTATTGTCAGAAATTGGCTTGTAGAGTGAGAAAATGAGAGCTGGTATTCAGGGCTAATCGGCTCAGTAGATGTTTCTGTAATTCTTTCATAAAGTTAGATACAGTTCATTAATATAAGATTATGTATTCCAGCTGTTTTCTTAAGAATTATATTAACACTGAAAAAAGAAATATCTCTTCAGCATGGAAAGTGTTTGATTTTTAGAATCACAGAATTTCACAGAAAGGACATCAGAGTTTAGACCCCATCTTCTTAAACTGTGGGTTGTGACTCCACATGGAGTCTTGTAACTGAATGGGTGGATCACAAAATTTTGATTTCTTATCAGTAAATGTTTGATTTGTCTACCTATTTTATATACCTATATCCTTGGGGTCACATAAAAATTTCTAGGTGGAAAGGGATCACAAGTGGAAAAAGTTTAAGAAGCATTGGTCTAGACTAGAGATAACAAATCTGTGTCCTGACAAGAGAGGTATACACAGCCCAAAGACTCCCAGTCAGATTAAAATAAAATTGAGAATTATTGAGCAAAATAAATAGATATAGAAAAACACAGGTCATGCTAATATGTGACTTTAGTCTATATATAGTCCTCTTGAAATCCTTATTACAGTTTATTTGAGTCTGACACCACTGATCTAGACCATCTGCACACACTCAGATCCATTCTACTGCTTTGCCATTTTGTGCTCGCATGACCCCAAGAAGGGGAAAACTTCTCAAGTCAGCATCTGTGTATTGCACTGGACACCTCGATTTATCTCTTTTTCTTTCCATGAAATCTCAGTCTTATTCTCTGAAACTTCTAGCCATTGCTTATCATCCTGCTGTATAGGGATAAAAAGAATAAATATAATTTTGATCAATAAATCTTTAAGCTCTTGAAGACAGCCAGCAAGTACCCCTCAAGGCTTTTATTCACATTTCCCCTTCTCCTACCAAGTTCAATATTCCTCAATCTTTCCACTATACTTTATAGGACATAAATGAATGAGAATATATATATATATATATATATATATATATATATATATATAAATATATTTAAAAAGTAATTATCATATGCCTAGCTAAGTGTCTGAGTGTGAGAAAGGCACAAAGAACAGTATCTGCTTTAAAGGAACTCATGCTCTTACTGGAGTAGGAAGGCCAGCCAATGAGGTCAACCAATATTCCTTACTTATTTCAGATCAGGCACTGAGAAGATCTCTGGAAAACTTTGAAGGGGAATCCCAGGACCCTTGTGCATCATCTCAAAGTGATTTTAATTCAAGCTAAAGGCCCATGTTGTAATGAAGGGAGAGTTGAGTCTTGACATTAGATCTGGTTTAGAAATCTGGGTCTTTCTGCATCTGTAAATGGAGCAGGTCATGCTTTCTGGGCCCTTTCTGGGCCCAGTCTTTAATCTCTCAAACTAGAAGATGTAAAAATGACAACTCTCCCTAAATTAATTATGTATTCAGTGCCATACCAGTCAAACTATTTTATGAAGCTAGAGAAAAAATGTGTTGTAGTAAATCAAGTGCCATGGCTGGAGTCAGGAAGACTCATCATCCTGAATTTAAATCTGGCCTTGGACTCTTACTAATTGTATGACTGAGCGAGTCACTTCATCCTGTTTGCCTCAGTTTCCTCATCTGTAAAATGAGCCAAAGAAGGAAATGACAAATCATGGCAGTGTCTTTGCAAAGAAAACTCCAAATGGGGTCATAAAGGGTCAGACATAACGGAAAAATGACTGAACAACAAAGAATTGGAAATCGAGGGGCCGCAATCAGTGAGGGAATGGTTGTACAAGTTGTGGTACATAATTGTGTGGGGTACCATCAATCATGAAAAGTATACACACTTAGAGACAACACAAAATCTAGTAGATCTGAAAGATAAATAGCTCTCGTTGCAAGAGAACTAACAGATATTATAGCAAATAACAGCCCTGAGGGAAACAAGCCTGGTGAATGAAGCCCAGCTTATTGGCGTTGGAGCTGGATACATGTTTTTCTGGAGTGCCATGAAGCTGGTGTAGGTTTTGCTATCAAAACTAATTTAATTAACAAGTTTGTATACCTACCAAAAAGAGTCGATGACAGACTCATGACAATACTATTGCCTCTTTCAGGGAAATAAAATGCCACCATCATCAGAATATATGACCCCACCATGATGAATCCTCATGAGACAAATTTCATGAAGACCTGGAGACTCTTTTATCATTAATGTGTCAAAAGAGGAAAAACTTATAATTCTGGGGAACTTTAATAGTAGGATAGGCTTAGACTATCAGACATGGCAGGGGGTCCTTGGAAAAATGAAGTTGGAAACAACAACAGCAATGGCCATTTACTGTTGAAGACTTGTGCATCTCATGACTTTCTCTTCACCAACACTGTCTTTCATTTACCTCAATATATTAAAACTTCATGGGTGCACCCTCACAGCACACATTTGGATTTAATAGAATATATAATTGTAATGAGAAGAGACAGAGAAGAATGTTTGAGTGAGGAAGGCAATGTTTGGTGCAGAGTGCTGGACTGATCACAGACCTATCCTCTCCAAGTCAAATATTCAAATTCAACAAAAATAATGCCACCAAGGGAACATGACTACCAGGAGAATTCATGGCAGTTTGGCAAGCTAGCAAACTGTAGCAGGCTTAGCTGCTGAAGTCATAGAGTGTCTGGCCCTGGCATTTGAGGGCATAGACCATGTCCATGGCAGTCATTGTTTTCCTCTTGGAGTGCTTGATATAGGTGATGGCATCCCATATCACATTCTCCAGGAACACCTTCAGCACACCACAAATCTTTTCATAGATGAGCCCTTAGATATGCTTGATATCCTTGGGTTAAGCGAGGTGGTGGATGGCGGACTTGGTGATGCCCTGGATCTGAGGAGGAAGCAATTTGTTGCTAATTTGGAGAGAAACTTGAGCCAACACAGTTGACAACAGTTGGAGAGAAAAGAAGTGAGCAGCTTTCAGAGATTTAGTGTACAACACTAAATTTGCTCATCTGTGTCAGAACACTCACAGACATCAAGATTAATTTACTGAAAATAATAAAGAAATTCATAAGCTACTAAATGAAAAATGAGAACTCTACAGAGTTTACCAACAGGATAGTCCATCCATCTTTAAGAAGGCAGCATTTAACTCCACAAAAAGTAAATTACAAATGAAACTTAAAAAGATGCAATATTATTGACTTAGTAAGAAGGCAGATGAAATTCGATTTTAAGTTGATAGTAACCATCCAAAATACTTTTCTAATGTCTTGAAGAATATTTATAGGACAAAGATCTATGGTGAATCTTAACTACTCATTGCTGATGGAACCACATTGATTAATGATAAGGTCTTTGGAGACATACGTTGAGCAGTACCATAGTGTTCTCAATCATTACTCAGTGTTGAAGCTATTGACTGTTCACCTCAGATCAGTCTCTCTCTAGACAAAGAAGAGGATTTTAAATGCCATTTGGCTCCTCTTCTGTGACAAAACTTCTTGTACTGATGCTATTTCAGCTGAAATTTATAGGGTGTATGTGGGAGTCCACTGCTCAAAGAAAGCCAACTAAAATTTTTCAGGCTATATGGCAAGAAGAGGTTATCCCTCAGGAGTTCAAGGATCTCCATAAAGGTAAAAGAAATATATTGTCCTGTGACATTCAAAAAGATGTCTCTCTCTTAGTCATTGCTGGCAATTTTCCTGCCAGGGTCTTCCTCAGTAGGGTAATCCTTCATCCATCTACCTGAAAGTCAGTGTGGCTTCAGAAACGGCCAAGGAATAATCAGTATGGCATTTGCCACCTAGCACTTCAAGGGGAAAAGCTCTGAGCAGAAGAGAAGTCTCTACACAATGTTTGTGAGTCTGATGAATACCTTTGATACTGACAGATGTGCAGGCTTTTTAGTTTCCCAGAGAAGTCCAACAGTATTGTATGCCATTTCATGATGGCTGCTTACTCTGGTTCTGGAGTGAAATAAGGCTGTGGGCACGATGTTTTCAGCCATGTTCTCAATCGCCTTCAGTGGAGGTAAACGTGACTTCAAGGTCAGCTCTCACACGGATGGTGAATTCTTCAGCTTGAAAAGGCTACAAGCTAAGACTAAAGTGGAAGGAGTCTATTGATTGTGCACTCAGTGAAGCTTCTGAAGCTGAGAAGCAACAAAATATGGATTAGCAAAAGTATGATTTTGCTAATTTTGGTCTCACAACATAAATCGTCCACCATACCATTTATATTGGAACCATTGGCTATAGCAAATGGAGAAATTTTGAATACTGTGGATAAATACCTTTCCACAGATGTACACCTTGATAACGAGGCTGACATTAAAACTTCCAGAGCTTACTCAATGTTCAGGAGGCTCTGAAGAAAAATATAGGAGAGAATAGATATTACACTGGCTACCAAACTGAAGTTCCATGGAGTCACTGTGCTGACCTCATTGTTGTATGCTTGTAAAACCTGAATAGCATACCAGCTCCATGCCAGGAAACTGAATTGCTCCCATTTGAATTAGCTTAGGAAGATTCTGAAGATCCCCTGAAAGGTTAGAGACTAGATACTGAGATCTTTTCTTAAACCAAACTGCCAAGGATTCAAACTCTACTGCAGAGAGCACAACTCCCATGGTCTGGCCAAACTGTTCTATTGCCAAATGTATACTACAATGGAGAACTCACATAAAGTAAGTACTCTTATGGTGGTCAGCATAAGCAATATAAGGACACTCCAAGTCTCTCCTAAGAAATTGGAATTGAACAATCAATTCTGATGGACGTGAGTCTTTCCAACAATGAGATGATTCAGGCTGGTTCCAATGATCTTGTGATGAAGAGAGCCATTTGCACCCAGAGAGACTGTGGGAACCGAGTGTGGACACAATATAGCATTTTCCACCTTTTTTTTTTGTTGTTGTTGTTTGTTTGCATTTTGTTTTCTTACTCATTTACTTTTCTTTTTGATCTGACTTTTCTTATGCAGCAAGATAATGGTATAAACATTTTTGCATATATTGTATTTAACATATATTTTAGCATGTATAACATATATTGGATTGCTTGGCATCTGGGGAGAGGGTGGGGAGAAGAAGGGGAAAATTTGGAACACAAGACTATGCAAAGGTCAATGTTGAAAAATTATCCGTGCATATGTTTTGAAAATAAAAGGCTTTAATTTAAAAAAAAGGATTTGGAATCGCAAGACATGGGAGACGGTGACCTAGCATGTTGTGCTCCCAGCAGAGAAGATGCTGTGCTCTGTAAGCAAAGCAGAACTGAAGTAGCTCAAAGAAAGGTGAGATGTGCAGATTTAGAGAATTCGCTCCAGATGTTCATATGGACATTTTGTGTCTGATCTGTGGAAGAGTGTTCGGAATTTATATGGGTCTGATCAGTCACAGTTGGACACACTGTAACTCGACTCCAATGCAGAGATACCATTTTGGTCCTTTTCTAGAATGAAGGACAACAAACAATATTGGAGTAATTTTGTACTGTAAGAAATGATGAACGGGATGCTTTCAGAGAAACCTGGAAAGACTTACATGAAGTCATGCAAAATGAAGTGAGCAGAACCAGAACATTGTACACAGGAACAGCAAGAGTATACGATGATCAAATGTGAATGACATAGTTTATATTTATATATATATGTATATATAATTATGTATATTCTCTGCAATACAAAAATCCAGGAAAATTTTCAAAGACTCATGCTGAAAAATGTTATGTATCTCCATAAAAAGAATTGGTTGAGTTTGAATGCAGAGAAAAGTACACTATTTTTATTCTATTTTTTCCCATTTTGTTAAAGTTTTGCTTGGTTTTTTCTTTCACAACAGGACTAATATAGAAATATGTTTTGTGTAACTGCACATATATAATCCATATTAATTGCTTGTCATCTTAGAGAAGGAAGAGAAGAATTTGAAACTCAAAATAAAAAAAATTTTAAAAAGTTTAAAATGGTTTTACATGTAATTGGATAAATTATTAAAAATAAATTAGGAGATTTATTATTGAATAAAATGAACTTCAGATTTCCTTCATATTCCTATCCATCTCCTTACACACATGTTGTTTTTCCCATTGGAATGTAAAACCCTATGAGATCAGAAGCTATTTTGAAACCTTTTCTTTGTGTCCAAAATGCTTAGAAGAGTATCTGTCACAGAGCAAGTATCTAATAAATGCTTCATCAATGGGTATTTTATCCTCGAGGTTCCCTTCTAGCTGTATGATCTAAGATCCCTTCTTATTTTGATGTTCTATGTTTATGGGCTTGCATTGCTTTTAGCTTAGACATTCAATGAAACTTTCGAAATAATCTCTCCCCTTTGGCAACTCACTTTGTCTTTTCCTTATCAGTTAGAACATGCATTGACCATCTTGGTATAATTTTACCAATGTTTAAGTGTAACAGCAATTAATGAAAAACGGAACCATCCCTGAAGTTGCCAATGGCACCTATTGGAGATGATCAGGATAGGCTCTGAGTTTTTGAGCTTTTTGTGGCACAACAGTGACATCCAGTGCTCAGCTGAGTTTATCAGAGATGGCCTAAGGAATATTTCATTACCAATTTTGTAAATTACCAGTCAAAATCTCCCAGGGCAGAGAGGGTCAGTCACACAACTCCTTCGTTTACCATCTACCTGCCAAACTCCTATACCCCAAAGATGCAAAGGCTTAAGATCATAGAATCACAGCTAAAAGAGACCTTTGAGTTCATCTAATTTAACTCCCTCCCCCTCTTTTTTTTTTTTAACAAATGAGGAAAGTGATGGCCAGAGAAGTCATATGACTTAACTGTGGTCATTTAAGTGTTTGAAGCAAAATCTGAAGCCGTATCTTCCTGACTGCAAGTAAATCAGTCTGTCTCCTTTGCCATACCAAATTATAGTTCAATAAATGTTTCTAAATCAAAAAGAATTCAAATCTAAATTGAAAAAGCTCTTTTTAAAAGTACCTTTTGTGGACCAAAAAAAAACGGTGCTCAACCTTGGCAGGAATAGAGCATTTAGTTAAGGAACAGTCTATGACTTTTGGATCATCTGCTCTCTTATCTTTAAATAAGGACACGTTTGCAAATACTTCTAATAAAATGCAATACGGGCAATGTTTAATAAGAAAAAAGGTAAAATGGGGTGGAAAAAGGAACATCATAAAAGTTCTTTGCCAAAGACTGAGGCAAAGAATAATAAATGGAGGAAGAAGTCACTTTGAACTCATCTATAAAAATAAAGTGTTGAATTAGTTAAACTCAAGACTGTCACTGTTAAAGGATGAGTAAAAATTCTGTAGGGAGACAAGTGAAAGAGAAACATTTTAATCATAGGAAATAATTTGAATAAAGCCACTAGAATAGGAAAGCCAAGGATTCTTTCTTCTGAGATTAGAGATTGGCTAAATGTAATTTTCGCATAGAAAAGATAGTGGGAAATTAGGATAGTGGGAAATTAGGTAAAGTGACACTAGATTGTGGAGGGTTTTGAATTCCAGACTAAGGGTTTTTATCTTTACCTGGTAGGCAATAGGAGGATATTGATGATCATTGAGCAGAGGAGTGACATGTCAGAATAAAGAAGACTATATTGGCAATGGCTTTTTTTCGAAGGGTGGCTTGGAAAATAGAAACTTCTGTAATAATCAAGACGTGGTAATAAGTATTTGTACTAAGATGGTAACAAAGAGGAAAGGATAGACATCAAAAACATGGCAGAGATAGAAGGACTAGGAAATTAGCAACAACTCATTGAGAAGGGATTCTGAAGAAAGAAGAATAAAACATATCCAGAAAAAGTGGAGACCAAGGAAAGAACAGGATTTTGGGGAAAGATCTTAAGTTGAGTTTTGGACATGTTGACTTTTGAGATGGTGTGGGGGTAGAGGCATATGGACAATACTCTTCTATAGGCAATAGCAGAGGCTGGAATGGAGATCAAAGTAGTGGAGGGAGTGACGCTTTTTCTAGAACACTTTGAAAGGATGGCTAGTGTCATGCTGAGAACAATTGATTAAATTTTTAGTTTGAAAAACAGGATGCTTGATACGATATCATTATCTCCAGGTATTAAATTGCCAACTGCCTACTGGGCATTTTGAATAGGATGTCTCTCAGGTATCTCAAACTCAACACATCCAAAGCACAAATTTTTATCTTTAGCCTTTATTCTGCCTCTTACTGACCTTTGCTGTTTCCCTTGAGGGCACCATCAGCCTACTAGCTCCTCAAGTTCACAAAATTGTCAACTTGAATTTTATTCTTCCATTCTTTTCCAATCAGGTACCATATCTTATTTCTACAATATCTCTTTCATCTGTCCTCTTCTCTATGCACAAAGTCACAACCCTGGCTCTTGCCTAGAATTGTTATTGCCCCTATAATGGCCTCTCTGCTACATACTGTTCTTCTCTCCAGTCCACCATCCACAGAGCTGCCAGATCTAAGTTCTTTTCTACTTTATAAACTCCAGGGGTTCCCTATTACCTCTAGCATCCAATATAAATTTAATTACTTTGCCTTTAAAGACTTTCACAAACTGGTCCCAACCTCTCTGATTCTATATTACTTCCCTTTATTACTCCCTTCAGTACAATCAATGGACCTTTTCACTGGCTGTCCCATGTTTAATATATGTTCTCCTCATTCCTACTCTGAGAATCCCTCAGAACTTCATTCAAATGTTCCTCTTTCTGAGGCTTTTCTTATCATCTGTCCTTCCTCTGACAGTGTCCTTCCCAAATTACATTCTGTTTCACATTTGTCTATAAGCATGTGTATTATCTCCTGATAAGAGAACAAAGTCTGTGAGGGAAAAGGCTTTTTCAGTTCTGTCTTTATATTTCTAACACTTAGTATAGTAGTTGATCCATGTTATTGCTCTTGTTGCTCAATCATTTCAGTCATATCTGGCTCTTTGTGACCTTACTTGGGGTTTTCTTGGCAAAGGTGCTAGAGTGATTGCCATTTCTTTCTCCACATCATATTATATATGAGGAAACTGAGGCAAACAGGGTGAAGCAATTTTCCCAGAGTCACACCAACAGGAAATATCTGAAGTTGGATTTGAACTCAGACCCAATGTACCATCTAGCTGCTCTAGTAGTACTTGACCCATAGTAGCACTTAAGCAAGACTTGTTGGTTGACCAATTTAATTTAAATTAAATGGCTGACTCTTTGGACAAGAAAAATTCAATTTTTGATTGGCTTCAGAAGTCAGAATTGTGATAAATGGTCAAAAAGATAAGAACAGACAATTTTCAAGTGAAGAAATTGAAACCATTTCTAGTCATATGAAAAGGTGCTCTAAATCACTATTGATCAGAGAAATGCAATAATATTAAGACAACTCTGAGACACCATTATACATCTCTCAGATTCGCTAAGATGACAGGAAAAGATAATGATGAATGTTGGAGGGGATGTGGGAAAACTAGGACACTAATTGTTGGTGGAGTTGTGAACAGATCCAACCATTCTGGAGAGCAATTTGGAGCTATGCCCAAATGGTTGTCAAACTGTGCATACCCTTTGATCCAAAAGTCTTTCTACTGGGCTTATATCCAAAGAGATCTTAAAGGAGGGAAAGGAACTCATATGTATGAAAATGTTCATGTTAGTCCTTTTTGTAGTGGAAGAAACTGGAAACTGAGTGGCTGCCCATCAGTTGGGGAATGGCTGAAGAAATTATGGTATATGAATATTATGGAATATTATTGTTCTGTAAGAAATGATCAGCAGGATGATATCAGAAAGACCTGGAGAGACTTACATGAACTGATGCTGAGTGAAATGAGCAGAACCAGGACATCATTATACACGACAACAACACGACTATATGATGTTCAGTTCTGAGGGATGTGGCTCTTTTCAACAAAGAAATGATTGAGGACAGTTCCAATGATCTTGTGATAAAGAGAGCCATCCGCACCCGGAGAGAGGATACCAGGACTGAGTGTAGATCACAATACAGCATTTTCACTCTTTTTGTTATTGTTTGCTTGCATTGTGCTTTTCTTTCTCATTTTTTTTTCCCTTTTTGGTCTGATTTTTCTTGTGCAGTAGGATAATTATATAAATATGTATGCATATATTGGATTTAACATATATTTTTAACATGTGAAAATTTGGAATGCAACATTTTGCAAGGGTTATTGTTGAAAAATTATCCATGTTTATATTTTGAAAATAAAAACCTTTTTTTTAAAAAGGACTCACAATTGGGAGAAATTGAAAAAAAAAACAAATCTGGTTGGATGTCAAGAAAAATTAACACTTTGAAAAAGTCAAATGAATGGCCCTGGGAGGCAGTAGGTTCCCCATCACTGATATAAACGAAGTGTTGCATGATGCTATCCTTTTATTGAGATGTTTTCTCTTCAAATGCATGTTGGGGTTGAATTTCTCTCTGGCTCTGAGTTTGTGATTCTGGATTCTGTGCTTGATGAGCAATAGAGATTGCTCTAATGTGATTTTCTGCCTTGCATTTATGGTGGATGAAATCAGGGTGATTTTACAAATTTTGCCAGTTCACTAGAGTGGTAGCCATATTGGAAAAGTTAGAAAGGTAGTGCCCATTCACCAATGTTGATTCTTAGAGGATGGGACCAAGTATGACTGTGATCTAAAAAGAAAAACACTTTAATCTGCTCTCAACTCTGGTAAGCAACACATTTTTTTAAAATAGCATTTTATTTTTTCCAAACACATGGATAAACAGTTTTAAACATTCATCCCTGTAAAACCTTGTGTTCCAAATTCTTTTTCCACTCTTCCTTACCTTCCTCCTCTCCAAGACAGCAAGTAATCTGATAGAGATTAAACACGTATAGTTCTTTTAAATCTATTTCCGTATTTGTCAGCAACACATTTTTAATAAGAGATTTATGAGCTATGACTTAGTTTTCAACGATATCTTTGTTCCTCAAACAATTTGTGGTTCATTGTGTCACAGGATTTTCTCCTCTGTTGTTTTTCCAATCCTTTCATCCCAAGTATAGGCAAGCATAAACCCAGGGCCCGTAGCCTAGAGCAATATCCAGTCATCCCTGGCAGTCTCACACGATGGGGTAAGCAAAGCAGATTTTGGACAAAGTTTGTAGCTGTCCCTTGCAATTGCTGTCTTGCCCCTCACATTAGATAGAGGGGACCCAGAAAATATTCTAAAAGAATATCCTGAACTCAAAACTATTGCTTTGATCCACATAGTTTAACTTGAATGAAAGTGGACAACTAATTGTAATAGAATCTATCAGTTCACCCAAGGAAAAATCTCAGTTCTCACACTTGTACTTCTCAAAATGCTGTGGAATGGCCAGCCATTATATTTTCTTTTTTCTGAAAATCTCTGAAATTATATTTACTGGAATCTTTTTCTATTTCACAAAATTCAAGATGAGGAACTGTTCTGTCTCTGTACAAATGCTTTATTATGAAATCATTAAAGTGTATCTCAGACTCAGGGCGAAATTATGAAAGACACATCATATCCTGAATGTCATTTTATAGAAAAACATAAACACATATGTGACCATGAGACATTGGTTCCCAAGACCATCAGCAATAGTTCCGTCATGGGGTCAGATAAGTTAGAACCAGTTTGGGAAGACTGATGTGTTTTAGTTGAGTCAGTAGGTAGGAGTACACTTATAGATCCCTAGTTTCTCCTTATACTTTTGATTGTGGTTCCCCTGTTTTGGGATTTGGAAACAATCTCTTTCCACATAGATGCCTTGATTTACTCCAGTTGGAAATGTCAAAGAATCACCCACTACAGAATATAATTTGTCATTGCAGGTTTTCCATCAATTGTTGAGAAAGGCTTAAAATCTCAGTCTCCATTTGTTTCCCAGTGGAATTCTTTCCCCACTAGAATGGAAGTTTTACAAAAAAAATTGACCATCTAGTATGACACAGGGTTATTGTAAATAAAAGAACAGAGGTTGAAACAGTAAATAAAATCTTTGTAGATCATAATGCAATTTTTAAAAATGTCATTGGTCCAGCCAAAAGTGATAAAACACAGTATTCAGAGATCAACACAGAAACCGTAACCAGGAACAAAGGGCTACACACACACACACACACACACACACGTGTAAGCCACTTAAGAATCCATCATGGTCAAGAACTTATGATCTACTAGCCAGTTTTGGGACATAATTTTCACTGTATTTGGGTGGACTGGTACTTAGATAGTAGATACAGTAAATTACCAGGTCTGACTATAACTGATGGACTCAAGATCTTCAGTAGCTCCCTATTAATTCAGATAATTTACAACCTTATTCCAATTCTGTGGCTTGTGGACATAAACAGACGGAGAATTACAAGACAGTGATCAGCTTGCAGGGGACATGTGCTCTCCCTCTAAATCAGCACCCCAGAGTAAAGCCCTATTCTTCCATCCTCAGGTATAGCTCTTACTATGACCCTCACAGTATTTTAGAGAACTTAACAAATTAAAGGACTGGGAATTATCTTCCTCTAACTGCCATCATCTAGTCTCTTGTCTAGACTGGCTTTTGTCTCTCTTTCTCCCCTCCCTCCTCAGTTCAGGATACAGGACAGGCTTGAGCTCTTTAGATACCTTAAGAGAAACAAAGCCAAAATACAGAATGTCTCTTTCCTAGTGTGGTTTAAAGCCTGTCTTGTATCCATCATTACTTCAAGAAATCAGGGAATTACAGAATCACAGTTTTAGTTTTAAAAAGGGATATCAGTGGTTACCTAGTTCAATCTACACAGGAAAGTAGGTATGAAGAACCAAGAACTACAGTGAAACTTGGAAATAAGTCTGTCAGAAATCCTTTCTTTTAAGAAAGTCATATACATACAGACACATTCTATTGAGTAGCTCAATACCACCAAGTTTCAGTGATATAGCTATCACTGAGGTTAATATAAAAACCTATTATGAAGACCTTTAATTTGTATACTTTGTTTCTCAAGCCTATGAATTATTTTTGGATAGACATTTGTAAACAACATTATAATTTTCTTTCTTGAATTTTGTTTTCTATGGCATTCTGGGTATTTCAACAGCTCTTTTTCCCACACTGTAGTTTCTTTCCATGATAGCTTGCATGCATATATGAAGGCGGAAGACACAAAGCAAACACATTTTTACCAGCTTTCTTTTTAGGTATGCTCCATCCCTGGTCTGAAGCTTATCACTGCTATATTTCAAATCCTCGTCTTACACACCATCTTCTCAATCAGCTATTCATCTCTGTTTTAAGAAAGGGAAAGGGACCCACATGTGCAAAAATGTTTGTGGCAACCCTTTTGTAGTGGCTAGAAACTGGAAACTGAGTGGATGCCCATCAGTTGGGGAATGGCTGAATAAGTCATGGTATATGAATGTTACAGAATATTATTGTTCTGTAAGAAACGACCAGCAGGATGACTTCAGAGAGGCCTGAAGAGACTTACATGAACTGATGCTGAGGGAAGTGAGCAGAGACTGGAGATCATTATACACGGCAACAATAAGACTATACAACGATCATTTCTGATGGACGTGGCTGTCTTCAACAATGAGATGATTCAGACCAGTTCCAATAATCTTGTAATGAAAGAACCATTTACACCCAAAGAGAGGACTGTGGGAAATGAGTATGGAATACAACATAGCATCTTCTTTCTTTCTGTTGTTATTTGCCTGCATTTTGTTTTCTTTCCCAGTTTTTTTTTCCTTCTTGACCCGTTTGTGCAACAAGATAAATATGTATATATGTTGGATTTAACATATATTTTAACACATTTAACATGTATTGGACTACCTGTCATCTAGGGGAGAGGGTAGGGGGAAGAAGGGGATAATTTGGAAAAGAAGGCTTTGCAAAGGGTCAGTGTTGGACAATTACCCATGAATATGTTTTGTAGATAAAAAGTATTAATAAAAAATAAAGTGGATGGTTATCAAGAAAAAAAAGCTATTCATCTCTGAAATAAGCTTTACTTTTCTAAATTATTTGCCTTTTGAGGGTAGCTGTGTTTGAAATCCTACCTGTACCTCAGCAAGATGGTACAAAAATAAGCCTGAATCACCTAGCAAGAACCAATGACTAAATTTTCATAGTAAAAACCAACAAACAGTTGGTAAAAACCAACAAACACCAACAATCAGGAATTGATTTTGTTGATTGTCTAGACTAAGAAAGTGATGGAGATAATGTTAATAATATGAGTGAAACAAATGAATTGGTTGTATATTTATTATTTGGGGAGAGAGAGAACTAGGTTGTTAAACACCGAGCAGCAAACTACTTCTAGTATCTTTGTTTTCATACTGAAGACATAAATTAGTAATGAATTTATTTCTCTTTTTTAATCTTTATTTTCCTGTAGCTATTTCCTTTCTGTGAAGCAAAGGAATAGCACTGTAATATGTAGATTTTATAATGCTAAGAATAAATATAATATATCTTACAATAAGAACTATATAGTAAATGAATCCAAGTATGACCCAGTAATCACAATTTGGTCATATGGAGAAGACCATGATCAGTTTGAGCTGGTTTAGCATTTCTGTGCCCTTTAATTCAAGGATTTTTGGCTTATCACCAGATTCTCTGAAGAGCCTTGAATCTATAAAATTGTTCTGCCATATGCACATCCGGCGCCATTCTTTTGGTGTTTATTGAGCTCCATCAAAATTTGCAGTATGATTTTTGTAGTAAACAAGTTAATGTATCTTATATGAGACTGGGGGGAAATTGCATGTCTCCTATATAGAAAAGAATATAAGCAGGAACCATGTTTTGTTTGCATTGTTTTCGAGATTGGGACCTTTCTCCACCAATACAGATAACAATCTGATTACCCTAGTAATTAATTTCTAGGATTCTTGATGCTGCAATGATAGATCAAGTGACTTGCCTAGAATTGACTCAACAAGTGTTAGAGGTAGGATTCAAATCCAGGTTTTAGAATGAATTTAGGGAATTTGTGAGGATCATAGATCTACAGCCAGAAGTGACCTAAGAGGACATCTCATCCAACCTTTTCACTTTATATACAAGTAAATTGAAGCCCAAGAAACTGAAAAGGGACAACTTCTTAAAGCCAAGCCAAGCAATCTCACCACTATGCCATGACCCTTGTTATAGAACATTTATATACTTGTGTTTTTCCTTTGTGATAGCTAGTATTGGATTTAATAAAATAAATGCTGATTTTCTGGAGAGATTTACATGAACTGATGCTGAGTGAAATGAGCCGGATCAGAAGATCATTATATATTTCAACAACAATTCTAAATGATGATCAATTCTGATGGATGTGGCCCTCTTCAACAATGAGATGAACCAAATCAGTTCCAATAGAGCAGTAATGAAGTGAACCAGTTACACCCAGCGAAAGAACTCTGGGAGATGACTAAGAACCATTACATAGAATTCCCAATCCCTATATTGTTGTCTGCCTGCATTTTTTATTTCCTTTACAGGCTAATTGTACACTATTTCAAACTTTGATCTTTTTAAAAAACAGAGTTTGGGAAAAAAATTGAATTAGCAGATCTTTTAATGGCTACATATGTATATGTATATATATATATATATATATATATATATATACATATTTCAAAAAATGCATCTGAGTGCATGAAAGGTGAAAAAAAGAATGTGTATGTGTATGTGTGTGTGTGTATGTGTATTGATGTATCCAGATCCAATCCCTTTCATTCTCCAGTCTATAGCTCAGTCTATATTTGCTGCACTTACCTTTAATTTTTTAATAGTATTTTATTTTTTCTAAATACATGTAAAGATAGTTTTTAATACTCATTTTTGTAAGATTTTGTGTTCCCCAAATTTTTCTCCCTTCATCTCTTACCTTCTCCCTCCCCCGAACAGTAAGCAGTCTGAGATAAGTTAAATATTGCACTGACCTCCTTTAGTCAGGACAGATTAGAACATTGAGCCAATGGGTCCTTCCTCGTTCATCCCTTTCCATGCTCAGTTAGGCTTTTAAAATACAAGATGTAAGTATGTGGAACCTAAAGTATGAGGCAAAATCTACACAGAGGAAGTACATAAGTCTATACAGAAGAATAACCTGGAAGAGACAGTTTCTCACTGTCTCTCATATTCTTGATACAATATATAGTCAATCAGTCAGTCGGTTGGTAAAATGTTCCAAATACCTTATAGACTTAGTTAATTTGGCAAAAAGCTTAGAGTTTGAAGATGATCCATAGAGATGGTCTAATACTGCTCAAGTTCACCGAGTAATTACCAGTGTTTCACTTCATTATGTGCTGTATAGCACTGGGAGAACAAATTTAATTTTAATCAATAAATCAATCAGTAAACACTTGTGAAGCATCTATTACATGCTATGCACTGTGCTAAGTGTGAACCATAGTAAAAAAGAGCCAAAGACAGGCCCTGTGCTTGAGGAACTTACAGTCTAATGAGGGAGACCACATGCAAACACATACAGAGTAACTATATACAGAATAAATAGGAAATAATTAGCAGAGGGAAGGGACTAAAATTTGGAGGGATTGGGAAGGGCTTCTTATAGAAAATGGAATTGTGGTTGGGACTTGAAGGAAGCCAGCAGGGGAAGGTGAAACAGGAGAACCAAGATAGCCAAGAGACTTCTCTGAACTCCATTATTCACTTTTTTAGCTAAAGCTGTTGTGTTGTAGTATATAGAGATTTAAAGAGATTTAATCCTCTACATTGTACGCAAAATCAAAAGTGAATCCATCTCTGAATTATGATGCTCACATTCTTTTATGGGACAAAACACACACACACACACACACACACACACACACACACGAGATAAGTCCCTCATTATAAGACAGTTTAGGGGAAAGAAGGCATGAGTAGCTAGGAAGGGTGAGGATACATAGAATGACTTATTTCTAAATGAGTTTTTCCTTTTTCTCTTGTTATAGAACCAGAAAATGTGCTTCTGGAAGAGGAACAAAAGTTGTGAGTGCAGGGAGACACAAAGGAGCTAGTCCAAAACAAGAAACAAAGAGGGAAGTGGCGAAGCTGGTGAGGAGAGCCACCTTATCAGATCCTTTTGTGTCTCCTTGGCAAATGCAAGTCCTTGGTCTTTGTTTAGGCCCCCTCTTCTCCCATTGATCCCCTTCTGATCTTATCCAGAGTCAGCAGGCCCACCGTAGGTTCTTTTGAAATCCCATTTTCCCAACATGGGGGGTGGGGTAAAGAATGGCCCAGAGTGGCATCCCAGAGCCTTGTTCCTCTCCCCTCAGGCCCAGTAAGCAGACTCGAGGGAAACAAAGGGAGAGCCCAGGCTGAGCCTTTGATATCTTAGTGGAGTCTCCAGCTAAGTCTTCTCCCTGCCGAGCATCCCCATCACTTCAGGTAGGAAAGTTCTGTCCCTCTGTCCCTCTGGACTTGTCTCAGTTATGTCCTTCCCACGGCTGCCCCTGAAGATGGTCAGTGAGCATTTGGTAAGTGCTTCCTGTGTGCCAGGATGGTACAGTGGATAGAACTCTGGGCTAGAGTCAGGAAGGCTCACCTTTCTGACACTTCCTAACTGTGTGATTCTGGAAAGTCACTTCCTCCTGTCTGCCTCAGTTTCCTCATCTGTAAAATAAGCTGGAGGAAGAAATGGCAAACACCCCAATGCCTTTGCCAAGAAAACCCCAAATGGAGTCACGAAGAGTCAGAACTGGAATGACTGAACAGCCAAGGTGCCAGACACCGTGCCAGGGACCAAGGACTCAATCACTGTCCTCGAGGAGCTGCCATTCTGAAGGGGTGGGGAGATCATCCACACAAGCCTCATACAAAGTAGATCCCAAGAAGCTTTAGAGGGGAAGGTAGAGTCTAGAAGCAAGAATATTGCTCTAGAGAGAACATTAGAAAATAAAACACAGACCAAAGGGACCTTAGACCTTACCTAGAATATCAGAACTAGAAGAGAACCTGGCAGTTATTTCATTCAATAACAGCTTAAGCCTTTTCATTTTGAAGGGAAAATGCTGGGGCCCCACAGGGACAGTGACTGATTCCACACTGGGGAGGTCGATAGATGGCAGAGTCATCTTCCAACCGCTGGCTCCTAAAATCTGCTGGCCCTGCTGCTTTATTTGTAATTAGGGTCATTTTGAGCTTATACCCAGGGCCTTCACCATTCACCCTCCAGCACACATTTAGGACCTGTGGGCTTTCCATTGGCCTTGCATTTGGACCATTCTGTCTTTTCTCCCTCAGTTAGAGTGGGAAGTCCTTGGGAGCCGAGGATGACTTCCTTTTCTGAGTCTCCCCAGCATTTATCACATAGTAAACACTAAACACATTTTCTCATTCATTCATTCACTGCATTCGTGTCCTAAGTACTGGGCAAAGGAAGCAGGAGTGCTTACCTTGGAGACAGCCGGCTCAGTGGAGACGTCCCAGCTGTCTGCCTCCTATTGGGCTCCAGAGGGGAAGATTAAGATCCAACTCACCTGGGAATCACTTCCATTTGGCCCAGACAGGGTTACACCACAGAGTGGAAATATCACCGACCCTGGAGTAAAGGGACTTGGGCCAGATCCTGCCCATGGTTCACAGCCAGCCTCTTCACCTCCAGAACTCAGAGTCCTCATCTGTTCTTCACAGATGAGAAAATGGCCTCGTGACTTTGTGCTTTGTAAGTGCTTTGTAAACTTCATTAAGTGCTGGGGACATGGGGGTCAGTTATGGCAGAAGTCATTGGGTCATATTTCATCTTTATTCCAGGTTCAGGTAGGATGAGCGCAGAATCAGCAAGCTGAGAGCTGGAAGGGACTGGTAGGTCACAGGGCCGCAGATTGGGAGCCATCGAGCTGCCCTGATTTTACAAAGGAGAAACTGAGAACTGGCCAGGGCAAGTGAATTGCTCACAGTGACATGTCTAATAAAGAGGAAAACTGGAATTTAACCCCAGATCTCCATAGTCCAAATGCATCATTCTTCCACCTGCACCAAACCAGCTCTCTGGTTCCTCCATTTGTTTCCCTTATGTCTTCATTTGATAAAAAACAAAACAAAACAAAACAAAAAACCAAACAAAAACAAAACAAAACAAACAAAAAAAAAATCCAGACACCAAAGAGGGCAAGTCACTTACTTGGCTTACCCAGGTATAGCATAGCCAGGGTCTGGGAGGCCTGCATGGCGCAGTAGGAAGAAGGCTGAATTGTGAGGCAGAGGATCCGAGTTTGAGTCCTGGCCTGCCACTTCCTAGAGGACACAGGTAGCAATAGCAACCTCTTCTCCAGCAAAAGATTCGTTTTCCTCACACTGTGGTGTTCTTGTGTTGTATCTATGAAGAAAGAATGGATGGGATCTGTTTCCATGTGATTCTGAATTGAAATGAACCTTGGAGTTACTCTCATTAAGTCCTTTCATTTGATGCAGGAGGAAATGGAGGTAGAGAAAGGAATTAGTTGCTGAAGGTCACACAGGTTATGAGTAACAGGCCTGGAAATCAAACCCAGGACCTCTGGTTCTGCATCTGGGGATCTTTCTTCTATAGTCTCTCTCTCTCTCTCTCTCTCTCTCTCTCTCTCTCTCTCTCTCTCTCTCTGTGTTTCTCTCTGTCTCTCTGTCTCTATTTTTGTTCCTTTCTCCCTCGCTCCCTCCCTCCCTTCTTCCCTTCCTTCCTTCCTTCCTTTCTTTTTTCTTTCTTTCTTTCTTTCTTTCTTTCTTTCTTTCTTTCTTTCTTTCTTTCTTTCTTTCTTTCTTTCTTTCTTTCTTTCTTTCTTTCTTTCTTTCTTTCTTTTCTTCCTTTCTTTTCCTTCCTTTCTCCCTCCCTCCTTTTCTTTCCTTCCTTCCTTCCTTCCTTCCTTCCTTCCTTCCTTCCTTCCTTCCTTCCTTCCTTCTTTCCAGATTTTACTGCTGCCTTTTATGTTTATATTTTCTATATTTTCCACTACATAATTTTCCTTTCCCCTTTTCCCAAGACCACTATTACAAGGATGTTTAAGAAAAGGAGGAGAGAAAAGGCCATTAGTAAAAATGATCAATATATTGAAAAAATCTGCATAATCTATGCAACATTCTATATCCAAGTAGCCCATCTTCCTCAGGCTACCTGGGAAGGGCGGGGGGAAGTCTCTTCATTTCCTTTCTTTGGGCCTATGTTGGATCTTAGTAATGTTGTAACCTTTCATTTTGACTGTTTTCTGATGGTTTTTTCCATTTACATTGTTGCAATCACTGTGAATATTCTTTTTTTTTTTTTTTTTTTTGGTTTTGCTGACCACTTTTTTTCAAGGCATGTAAGCATTTCTATGCTTCTCTGTATTTATCGTGTTGGTTGTTTCCCACTGTCCTTTCAGATTCCACTCTGTTCATGGAACACAGATTGATTGAGTGTTCTCCAGCTGACAGGCACCTGCTTTATTTCCAATTCTCTGCTCCCTAAAAATCTCACTGTGATTGTTTTGTACCCGGCTTCACTCCCAAGCTTATGCAGTTGGTGCTGTCTGTATTGTTCCATTTTACTAGGTCACAAAGTTCTCAATCATTAAATTAAAAAGTTCTTATTAAGCATCAAAATTATTCCAGGCACTGTAACAGCTGTTGCCTAATTGTTTTTTTCCTACATCTTGATGTATAGGTTCAGAGACATGAAGTTAGAAGGGACATTAGAAGCCTTAAGGTCCAAGGGTCAGAAAACTCATAAGTATCTGAGGCCAGATATGACCTTGAGTCCTTTTTGGGCTCCAGGACCAGGGCTACTTAGCCACCAAGGATCTATCTGCCTCCCTTATTATCCTGTGTATTTTTTCCTTATTCTTGCATCCCATCCTCTCTTCTACCACTATCCAGGCTGTGTGATTTCCCTGGTTATTTCTGCCTGGGCCTTTGGGGAGCAGTCCATTTAGGAGAAAGCAAGAATGGCAATGACGCTGAGCAAAGAAAGTATCTTGGAAATGGTCAGAATAGGAGGCTCAGTCTTTGTAAGCAGAGGAAAGCCTGGGAGCTTGTGTCTCTCCTCAGCACATCAGATCAACCCATCTCAGTTGGGATTCAGTGATCAGTGATAGCCACACATGACATTCATTCAATTAATAATAGTTATTCAATGACTACTGTGCACTAGGTGCTGTGCTAAGTGCTGGGGATATAAAGGGAAGTCAAAGAAAGTCCTGGCAGTCTAAGGGAAGAGGTTGACAGCTGTTGGAACCGACTTATGATCATGGGACAGACTCTCAGTGGGTCCTAGAAATCGGAGCATCATATCTGGGGAAGAGGAACTTGGGAGAGAAAGAAAACAGAAAAAATCTGAACCACAGGAACTACCTCTGTGTGAAGGGATTCATGACCTGAAGGCTTTCCTAGCGGCCTCTCAGAATCCAAATGGAGACATTGATAACACCAAAGAGTCTTGGTCATTCTTCCGACACAGAGCTATCATAACAGGGCCTCTAATGCAAGGAAAATAACGATTTCCTGAGGGAAGAGATTAATCCTGCATATTGTATTTTCCAATAGTGAGCAGGTTTTATAATCTGAAGACCTGGATTCAAATCCTGAATATGCCATTTATTACCTGTAATGCTGGACAAGTCACTTTTCTTCCAGCTCAAATTCTGTGACACTATATTCCTGTGACCTCTCGTGAAGGGGAAGAGTCACTGAGACTGAGACTTTTAAATGGGCAAATACATTGTCCTATGTAACCCAACCAGTATTAGGCATGAGAACAAGTGAAGTGCCCAGATGACCAAAGGTCTTCTTCCTATTGTATACTGGAAACTCAAAGTAAAACTGTCAACAGTCCCTGCATTTTTAAGTTTAATCAGCATTTTAAACATTTTCTCCATTACTTCTTAAGTTTAGAAGTGAGCAAATTGACATATCTAGCCCCAGTATTTTTTTAAGTAACCAAAAAGTTATCCTTTTAAGCCAAAAACTGGTTTAAAAAAAGTATTGGCCGATTTCCAAGATGTAAATAAAAATGCTCACACTAAAAGTTTAGCAATCAGTTCTTTTTTTTTTTTTTTTAGCTTTTTATTTACAAGTTATATGCATGGGTAATTTTACAGCATTGACAATTAGCAATCAGTTCTTAAAAGCCAATAGGAGATACTTCCAGCATGGCCCTGGTTACATGTGAGCTCTAACAAGATGAAGTAAATTCCTAAGATAATAGGATTTTTGAAGCTGGAAAGAACCTTAGAGGTCATTCAGCTGTCAATCAGTTGGAAAAGTCTTCTGTTCCTTAGGATGTAGCCTCAAAGTTCATTAGGGATACCACATAAAAATATCACACATTGACTGTTTTTGTCTTTTCTTTGTAAGCACAGATCCTGGGACAAAGTAAGTACTTAATGAATGTTTCTTTATTGATCCATGTAAAAGCCTCACTCTCTTCTGCTAAAAATGGCCTGGACTCAACGGCTCCTCTGGTCCCTTCTTTCTCCTGTTCTATACCTTTTTAATACCTCTCTGTTGGAATCTGGAATTTTAACATGCACAGGTGACGATGAGTGAGTGAAAAACTATCTGGATTGTATCAAAGCCTTTTATGTTGTATGTTTTAACAGTCATTGGTTAGACTTGATTTAGATAATCAGTCAGGGAGATCCGATTTCATTGTTCCACTCCACCATGAATAGTTCCAGAAAGAAATGCAGAGTTCAGTCACAGAAATGAAACTTGATCCCATGGAGTATGGTGAAAAGAGCACTAGAGTAGTGTCAACGATGGGAGGACTGGGGAAAGTCAGGCATGTTGTTGGAGTAGCTAAGGATTGGTCCGAATAATCTGGAAAATAATCGGCAATCATGAGAGAATATGATGAAATTAAAAATGCCCCTCACTCCAGTGATATACTACTGGGCATATACTCCAATGTTGTCAAAGACAGAAGGATTATATATATATATATATATATATATATATATATATATATATATAGACACACATATATATGTATGTGTATGTGTGTGTCTATATATATATATATATATATATATATAGAGAGAGAGAGAGAGAGAGAGAGAGAGAAAGAGAGAGAGATAATTGCACCATATTTTTTCTTCTAGAAGCACAAAACTGAAAACAACATAATTGGCCATCAATAAGGGAATGAAACAAGTTATAGTACTTGATATAATGGAATATTCTAATGAAATAATGAATAAAAATGATTTAAATTCAACCTCCAAGTTTGATCTGCTAACCACACTTCTGATCTCATTCAAAAGTAATGATTTAAAGTTATTCACCTCCCTTCCCTCCTATCCACCTTCCCCGATCTAGGTAGCAGCTAGGTTTGAGAGTGGAACAGAGTATTAAATCTGTCTCAGCTTACTAGCTGTGTGATCCCAGGCAAGTCACTATGTCTCAGTTTTCTCATCTGCAAAATGCACAGGTTAGATTTCATGGACTCTGATATCCCTTCAAGCTCTAAATTAATGTTTCCATGGACCTGCTAAATAAGGAAGTCAGTTTTACCATGTGGAACTCCTAGAGAAATGCCAGAGTCTTTGTGGTTCTCACAGAATGGGAATGTCCATCTTCTTTTAGCAGAAATAAAGACTAAATCTAGATAGTATGGACAGGTGGTGGATTTACATGATAAGAATATATTTCCTTAACTCATGTATTAGTAGAAATTATAGTCCTGATTCCAGAAGATACTGGAATCCCAATATATCAAAAAAAGAACACTTCTTGACATAGCTTTTTTTTTTTTTTTGCAATCAAAGAGGAAACAAAGAGGGTTGGACCTGAAGGCAGAAATGACCTGGCTTTAAATCCTATTCCTAATACTGACTAAATTGGTGCCCCGTGATTACTCAGAGTGTCCGTTTTCTTTATCCATAAAAGATGGACATTACTACTCCCTATCTCATCTAGTTACTGAGAAACACACTTTGCAAACTTGAAACCTTGATCGAATTATGAGCCATTATAATCATTTATATGTTGGGTTCCAAGTTTTGGGCCACAAGGGCGTGAGTCTGACCAGATTAAAGGCTTGAAGCTGGCTTATTCTGCTTTACCAGCTCATTGTCCCTAGGCCCCTCAAAGATTCCCTGTGTAGCTGACCTTGATGGCATCAGTTGACCCTGACCTTCCATCCACATCAGCTTCCTGGTTAATGACCTGTGAGCTTTGATTCCAACTGCCCTCTTTGTACTTTGTTTATTCCCATCGACATCCCTTCCAACTCCTGCTTTATGACTTCTAACTACTGGGGCATCCACTGAAGCTCAGCCCCTGAGGACTCCAAGGTCTATAATTCCATGCTCTCCAGAGTCAGTGCCCTACTCTCAACACCCACGGTATTCAACTAAAATAGTCTTTGCAGAAATTTCTGCTTGACTTCTATTCGTTTTTGAGTGTATTTATTTCCCCACCCCCTTGCCTGGATAGCCTCCTCCATGCATCTCTTGTTGTCTTAAAAACCTCCTACTTTTGGGGAGCTTCAAGGGCTCCACTGTGTACACAACCTCACAAGTAGACAATGGGGCTGATCACATCTGTTATCTCTCATTCCTTATGCTGCTTTTAACAGGCTTGTGATCTCTGGAGACACAAATCCACAGTCTGAGAACTCCAACTCAGCATCCCTTTGAAGCCTAATGCAATTTTCTAGACTGAGTGAACTCCCATTGAATACAATGGTTTCTTGAATTTTTCTTAATCCCCAGAGGGACCATCAGGAAGCCCATAAAATCAGGGAACTAACATCCTTAGTGAGCAATTCTGTATAAAATTGTAATATTTATAAAGCTTTAAATGAAGCCTCCATGGATATACTGCCTTGGATTTTATAGAATGACAATTTTAAGTTCGGTCTTAGAGCTTGAATGCATGTGAATGTGAATATTTCTTCATTTAGGTTGGTTTCCTTTTTATTTAATGAACTTGATTGAAACCTTAAAAACAATTACTTTTGTTAATCATGGAGACTTTCTTTATTCAGTCACTCAGCACTGACTTTACCAAATGGCCAAGAAGTCAAGGAATTATTTGTCACACAGAAGCAAGTGTACTGGGATCACTTCAAGAATGCCAAAGGAGTGACTGTAATATTGTCCTGAGTAAGTATATGTGGTTGGATGTGACCATCCAAGATACCCAGGGCTATTGAGACAAGAGAGTTTTAATATACACTGAATAATGGATGACACTGAGGGGAGACTGGGAGGAGGAGAAAGATATGTGTCGCATTAAGTTAGGTGGGCAAGGTGGTGATATTGGTTAATGCGATGGACAATGGAAGTTCAACAGGATGTTCAAAAGGGAATGAAGGGTTGGGACATATACACAGATACATATATGAAATTTTGTATGTAAATAGATGTTTTTCCTCCTATAAACATGGTGAATCATTCTTAGAAAAATTGCAAGTATAGAAATGTCATGAATCCAGAAGGTGAGTCAACAAGTCAATGCAAATTGGAAAAGCAATGCAAGGATTCTGTCTGAGTGAGCAAGTTCAGGGTAAGGAAGGAAAAGGAAGAGAAGAGAAGAGAAGATAAAGAAGGGAAGAGGAAAGAAAAAGAAAGTCAGAGAAGAAAAGAAAAGCCTCTGACCACTGTAGGTGTTTTGGTCACAATGATAGCAGAGGAAACAATTGAGCTCAGTGAGAATATTTATAAACCAGACAGTTGGATCCATCCTGATTTTCTGGGTTTTACCCAGTTCCATAAAACACAAATAGTAGTTTTATTGTCCCCCTTGTGTTGTTTTACAAGCTTAATGGTGGGGACTGAGGTTAATGTGCAGTCAGCATTTTCAGACAGGCGTTCTTGAAGACATTAGCTCAGAGAACACAGCCTCACCTAAACTGACTCCCCAAAGCATCTTGTTGCGGGAAATGCTACTCTAGTGATTATGAAGGATGACCTCATACCTCTGGACCAACCACATCCTACCATTACGGTAATTCTAATTGTAGTGAGCTGAAGAATCAATGGGAGGAGGGGGGGAAAGATCTTCCTTCTAGTAAAACAAGACAACAAACAAAAAAACAGCTTCCAATATTTTTGGCAGGCTTTACACTTCAGTCTGACAGACATGGACCTGGCCAGTCCGAGTTTCCTTTGTTCATTTTCCTTCTCTATCTATATTCATAAAGATCCTGACATACTCTCTCCTAATCCATGTGTAAGAATTATCCAATCCAATATTATCTCGGCTTTTGAGTTAGACTCCAGTCTCATAAAATATAAGCAAATCTGTTATTAATGGAGACTTCCATTGAATGGTTATAATCGATTTAAAATTCCCATTCCATCTTTTACCATTTACTTTGCCTTTAAGTTGAACCCCTACTTAGCATAACTACCTGGATACAATAAATGGATTACATCCCACCAAGTCTCAGTCATAAAAGTTAAATTATTCTTTATACATGAGGCCATCCTTATGTTCATCCTTCTTGTGGCCCAAACTTTGGGTATTTTCATATAGATTTTTGGGACCATGGCCTTCCCTAGTAGCTTTTTTCTTGGATTTGCATTTGGGAATATCTGGATGTTTCAAATGCTAATTTTTATTTTGTCTTTGCTTTTGTTTCTCCTACTACATATTATTTTCTCTAACATAAACTATTCTTCCTTCTTCAGTTCTTTTTTGTTTAAATGTTTTAAAAATTAGATTTGCTATACGCAATAAAATTCAGTCATAGTAATCTATTAGGTAAACTCCATCCCTGGACAAGTGGCTTTTATTCCTTTCTTTTAAGCCATGATCCAAAAATCTCCATACCACTCAAAAATAACATCTTACCAAGTTGTTTTGAGTCTCTTTGAGCTTTTCCCCTTTGTGTCTTGAGTTTAGGGAACAAAAATAAAAACAATACCACTTCTATCCCTTTGATTTTTAATTTCTTGCCAGGATTTTTCATCCTCGGAAATGCTTTCTAATTTCTTTCTTTATAGTAACATTTGTGCTTGCATGAATCACCCAAATGGGCAGTGGTCATTCATCTGACAAGTCTGAGAGGTTCCATTTTGATTTCTTGTTTTTTGAGGAAATGATAGACTTCTCTGTATTGCTTCATGTTAACAAATGGCTTTCGAGTTCCTGAGTGGGGAGTCACTAATCTCTATGTTTCTTTTGTTCTTCTGCCCCCTCCTGGATGTTCCCTCCCACCTGGGACAGCCGCTTGGGGCTTACAGTTGGTGGACAAGAAGATGCTTTCTCCTCAGAGTCTCTAATTCCCTCCTTTGAAAGAAGAGCACTGTTTTCTTTTTCCATTGTACTCTGCTTCTTCTTTTTCCTCTCTTCCACTGAATGGTTTTCTTCCACTTTCCAGCCCCCTGACACAGTTCAGACAATTTCCCTTCTGTCACTTCAATTCCTTTCTCTGCTTTTCTTTTTCTCACTGAAATCTCAATTACATTTTTAAGAAAGGAATGTTTTAGTGTCCCTGGTAGCCTGGAATTTGAAGAGGTCATCCTTGAACCTCTTACTGACAAGACATATTTATTAGCTATGAAAATAACTTAATTTCTGAGCCTTATTTTTCTCATCTATAGACCCAAACTGTTACCCCATGGGGATGTTGTAGAGGTCAAAAGGTGTAATATATGTAAAATGTTTTAGAAATCTTAAAAGGCTGTATTGATGGCAGCCTATCTTGGGATGTGATAAAACAAGATGATCTGATATTGGGAAGTGTGGACTGCTAGGATGGTCATTTGACTTCTTCCTGATGAATTTAGCTGGGACTACTGAAAAGAGCTTTGGATCTAGAGGCAGAGGATATGAAGTCAAACTTTGGCTTTACAACTTAAAATCTGTGTAATCTTAGGCAAATTACTCTGGTCTCTTTAATCTTTACACAAGTAAATATACTGCTAAGTTTTCTTCTAATGCATTTAAAAAAACAAAGTTTTTCATTTTCAAAACATGTGCATGGATAATTTTTCAACATTGACCCTTGCAAAACCTTGTGTTCTAAATTTCCCCCCTTCCCTCTACCTCCTAGATGGCAAGTAATTCAATATATGTTCAACATGTTAAAATATAAATGTTAAATCCAATAAATTATCATGCTACACAAGAAAAATCAAATTAGACTGGAAAAGATGAGAAAGAAAACAAAATGCAAGCAAGCAACAAAAAGAGTGAAAATGCTATGTTGTGGTCCATACTCAGTTCCCATCATCCTCTCTCTGGGTGTAGATGGCTCTCTTCATTACTAAACAATCGAAACTGGTTTGAATCATCTCACTGTTGAAGAGATCCATGTCCATCAGAATTGATACTCGTATAGTCGTTTTGTTGCCGTGTACAATGATCTCCGTTCTTCTCACTTCATTTAGCATTAGTTTATTCAAGTCTCTCCAGGCCTCTCTGAATTCATCCTGCTGATCATTTCTTATAGAACAATAATATTCCATAACATTCATATACCATAATTTATTCAGCCATTCTCCAATTGATGGGCATCCACTCAGTTTCCAGTTTCTAGCCACTACAAAGAGGGCTGCAACAAACATTTTTGCATACATGGATCCCTTTCCCTCTTTTATGATCTCATTATGATACAGACCCAGTAGACACACTGCTAGATCAAAGGATATGCACAGTTTGCTAGCCCTTTGGGTATAGTCTGGATCTAAATTTTATGATTTACAAGGTATCTTCAATCAGTTGACCTTTATTACATATTATTACAATTCTGTTTATGGGAATTTAATCAAGTAAAAAGTATTTATTAAGTGACTATCATATTATGCCAGATATAGGGATACAAAGACCTCCCAAAGTCCTTAAGGAGATTGCATTATTTTGCAAAAGACAATTGTGCCCATTTGGAGTTTTATATATATATTATAATATACATATTATACATATATATATATATAAATTTGAGAATCATCAGTGTAAAGATGATAATTGAATTTATGAAAGTTAATAAGTTCCCAGGTGAAGAAAAGAAGACACAGGATAGAGCCCTGTAGGACACCAGTGGTTGGCAAGCTTTCCTGTATGCAGAGGAAATAAAGGATACTGATCAGATGAGTAGAAAGAGAAGTGCCACGAAAACTCAGAAGAGAATATCAAGTATAAGAGATTGATTGACTATGTCAGAGGCTGAAGACAGTTAAGAAAGATGAGAATTAAGAAAAGAGTATTGATTGTCTGCCAGTATGGATTGTCCTGGAGCCTGGTTAGCTTTAATAAAGGCCTATCTCTCTCCTTGGTTCCAAGAGCTCCTGCCACTAGTTCTTTCCCTCTGCCAGCTTCAGCTTCAGTTCCCTCCAAATCTCTCCAGCCAGCACAGGAATGGAAAATGGAATGAATCTGTCTCTGTCTCCCAGATTATTATATTTTCAAAAAAAGAAAATGTTGTGTGTTTTTTTTTACAAAGAACTAGTGTAACTTCATCCAAAAAAGATTGTGACATACTAATGGTATTTCTTTTTTTGTCAAGGCTATCAAGCAAGTGAATCAAATGAATGGTATAAATAAAATGTATTTACTTTTTAGTACAATATTTGATAAACCATCCCATACAATTATGGGAAAGATGGAGAGTCATGGACTAGACCATATGATTGAATAGATTTGGACCTGGTCAAACACTAGTCATTTGTGGTTTGGCACTGCTTGTGTATATCTGTAGGGAAGTGTCCCAGTGCCATAACTCTGTGCTGTTGAGTGTTTTAAGCCATGACTCGGATAAAGTCAAAGATGGCGTACTTTTAAAAATTTTCAGATGTCACAAATCTGGAAGGATTGGCAAGTGTACTGGAATCCAAAAGAGTTTGGAGAGAGCATTGACTGAATTCAGCGAGATGAAGCTCACTAGGGATCGATTCAGAAATCAACTCTAAGGTGAGGGAAGCAATGCAGAAATCTGTCTGGAAAAAAAAAATCTAGGAAAAATATTGGACTGAAAGCTGAGTATGAGTCCATATTATGATGTGGCAACCAGCACTCTGCAGCACACATTGCCTTGGTCGCTTTCATTTCCTAGCTTTCCCTTCTCTTTACAATCACATATTCTATTCAATGCAAATGTTTGTTGTGAGGATGTTTTATTGTGTTTAGGTAAATGGAGTACAGTATTGGTGAGCAGGTCATCAGATGCACAAGTCTTCCGTACTAAGTGACCATTGCTGTTTCCAATCCCATTCCTCCCAAGGACTCCTGGCATGTCTGGTGGTCTGAGCCAATGCTAGCATTAAAGTCATCCAGAACCATAAGCTTGTCCTCCTTTGGCACATTGATGATAAGGGTCTCCAGTCTTCATACAACTTTTCTTTGACCTTATCAGGGTTCATAATAGGCCGATCCCATATTCTAAAGAAAGTCATCTACCTGAGAGTCTTTCAGAAGAGGCCAAGGAACAGTCGATCTGGTGTTTGCTGCCTGATAACTTCAGAAGAAGTTCCAGAATCAGAACAGAAGTCTGCATACATTTGTAGATCTAACCAAGGCCTTTGAGGGTCACGAGGGCTTATGGAAAATTATGTCAACATTTGGTTGCCCTGAAAAGTTCCTCAGAACAGCACATTGCTTTCATGATGGCCTGCTTGCTCAGGTTCTGGACAATGGACGATGCTCCCAAGCTTGCCCAGTCACCAGGGGAGTGACTGTGAAACAAGGCTGTGTGTTTGCTCCCATGCTTCTAAGCATGATGTTTATAGCTATGATGTCAAATGCCTTCAATAAGAACAAATGCATCAAAGTCAGCTACTGTATTTGTAATGTTCTTCTCTAAAATATAATGTTCTCTGGGAGCAGGTTTCTTGGGGGTTTTCTGGAGGCAGCCTTAGTTTCAGTTCAGTTCAGTAATCATCTCAAATGCAGCCAAGGATTAAAGTCCAAATCCTTTATTTTCCCATTCAAAGTCTTGTCTCTTTTCCTGGGGCCCTGTTAGCTTTAATAGAGGCCTATCTCTCTCCTTGGTTCTGAGACCTCTTGCCACTAGTCCTTTGCCTCTGCCAGCTTCTGCCTCTATCTCCCTCCAAATCTCTCCAGCCAGCACAGGAATGGAAAATGGAGTGGATCTGGAAATGGAGCCTCCCAGAGTGGGCTTATGCTTTTTAACTTGTGAATCTTCTGGACTGAATCCTGGTTGAGGGTCCTAGCTTTTATATGCTCTTTTAAAGGTGTAAATCTTGTGGAACTGTAATAAGTATTAAGTATGTTAATGAACTAGAGAACTGTTAAGTACCATGCTAAATTAGATAACTGACTTAGCACCTTGTAAGAATTCTAACTTGTATTTATGGTAAATTCAACTTGAAAAGCCTACAAAAGAAAACTAAAGTGGAGGGAGTGTTGGTGCATGGTTTGTGTAAATGAGTGCACATTCAGTGCAGCCCCTGAAGCTGAGATGCTGCTCCAGACCATCCATCAGTTACCGCAAATGATGGAGTTTTAAATGCTGTAAATAAATTCACTTACTTTGGTAGTTCTCTTTCCAGGGTTGTCCACGTTGATAATGAGGCTGACAAGCACATTGTCAGAGCTAGTTCAGTGTTTGGGAGGCTCTGAAGGAAAGAGTGGGAGAGGAGAGGTATTAGATTGACTCCCAGACTGTAGGTCTACAGAGCTATTGTTCTGAGCTCATTGTTGGATGTCTGCCATTTGAATCGAATTAGGGAGATTCTGAAGATCCTCTGGCAGGATAAGATACCAGACACTGAGGTTCTTTCTCAAACTAAACTGCCAAATGTTCCAACTCTACTGCAGAGAGCACAACTCCATTGGGCTGGCCACATTGATTGGATACCAAATGTGTACTTGTCAAAAATATTTTAAGGAGAGCTCACACAGGGCAAACCACTCATAAGATGGTCAGAAAAAAACAATGCAAGGATCCTCTCTCTTAAGAACTTTAGAATCGATTGTATGACATGGGAGACACTGGAACAGGACAGCCTAGCATGGCGTGCCCTCATCAGGGAAGGTGCTGTGCTCTATGAGCAAAGCAGAAGTGAACTAACTCAGAAAAAATCTAAGATTCTCAAAGTTAGAGAGTCACCCTGAATGTTCATAGGGGCTATTGGTATCTGACTTGGCAGCACATCCTGAGCTTATATTGGTCTGATGAGCCAAAATTGGACACACGAATCTGACTGACATAGTAATGTCATGTTGATCCTCTTCAAGAATGAAGGGCAATAACCAAACTGAACTGTGGCAACTTCCCTCAATGAACCCCACCCCCCAAAAAACAAACAAACAAACAAACCAAAAACAACAACAACAACAACAACAACAACAACAAACAACCAATGTCGATTTGGTGCTATAGCTCTTTTTGCAGTAGCAAAAGCCTGGAAGCCAAGGTGACGGCCTGTAAGTTGGACAGTGAGCAAATCAACTCTGGTAAATGATATTGCAATGTAAGAAATTATAAAGGAGAAAGTGAAATGTGAAGGATTTGTATAAACTGATGGCTGGAGTAGTGAACAAAATCAGGGAAACAATTTGTTCAATCAAATTGTGAAGACAGTTGCGAAGACTGAAGGATTTTGATAATGCATCGAGTAAGCCCAATTCCAGAAGACTGATAACATAGCTTCTGACAAAAAATAATAGATTTAAGATAAATAGGAGATTAGGATATTGTTCTATAAGAAATGGTGAGTAGGTGGATTTCAAAAAAAAACCTGGAAAGACTTTCATGATCTGATCCTGAGTGAAGTGAGCAGAACCCTGTAGCCAATAACAGCAACATTGTGCACTGATCCACTATGATAGGCTTAGTTCTTCTCAGCAATATAGTGATCCAAGATAATTCAGAGTCATGATAGAACTATCCATATCCAGAGAAAAAAACTTGAGTCTGAATACAGACCAAAACAGACTTTTCACTTTTTTATTTCTCTTAGTTTTCCCTTTTGGACTGATTCTTCTTTCATAGTAACTAATGTTACTATGTTTAATATGATTGTGCATGGAGGGAGGCAGGAAGAGAGTAAAAATCCAAATCAAAAGTTTATTAAAAGAAATATTGAAAACTATATATGAATGGAAAAGAAATACCTGAATACTTTAATAAAGGTATTACCTTAATTACCTTAATAAATATCTTAATAAATAATATCTTAGGGGCAGCTAGATGGCACAATGGATAGAATACCAGCTCTCAATCCAACCTCAGACACTTAACACTTCCTAGCTGTGTGACCTTGGGCAAGTCCCTTAACCCCAATTGCCTCAGCAAAAACAAATAAAATAAATGAGTAAACAGATAAATAAATACATAATGCCTTAGTAAAAATATATTCAGGATACAAATCAAAACATGTGATTTTTGGATAAGGAAGGACCATCCACATTCCCAAACTATGGCCATGACTAATATGGAGGCAAGAAAGAAGGAGCAGTCAACTGAAAGAGACTCGGAAGGAAGTGATGTCATTCTTAGCAGTAGGGAATTTTGGAGATATGGGAACAAAGAAGCAAAAAATGAAGTAAAAAGAGTTGTGCTATGTATGTGGCAAAGCAAATTCCCACATTTGTCACGTGAGCAACACAAGGCATCACTTATTGCAGAATTGTGGCTGCTAAGGAACTACTGTCTGTCTATTTAACACAACAATTAAATGCCTGAAGAATCCGAAATGACTTCCTGATATGTGGATTCATCTGTTTCTCCTTACAAACTGTCTGATTGCTGCCATGCTTGTTATTTGTATTAAGCTGCAGTGTTTCTTGGAAGGTAAACAAAACAAAATATTTCAGGGTGTACCTGGAGTCTGTTACGTGTCTGTTGGGAGGTACGACATCAGTCCTCTGGAATCGTGGTTGTTCATGTCATGGATCAGAGCCCTTTCAAAATCTTTCAGAGTGGTTTATCTTTACAGTGTTATTCAACAAATTGTTTCCTTGTTTTTGCTAACTGTTCTCCCATCAGTTCATACAAGTCTTCTAGGTTTCTCTGAAACTATTTCCTTCAGGAGTCAGGAAAACCTGACTTCAAACTTGCCTCCAATGTGAATGAATGACTGGTTTCCCCCTCCCTGCAGGAGATCATACCCTTAGTGCCTCAGTTTCCTATAAAATAGGAAGAAGGGTGGACTTAATGACTTCCAAAGTCTCTTTGACAGCCAGGTGGCCCAGCGAATAGAGCACTGGGTCTTGGAGTCGGAAAGACTCATTTTCTTGAGTACAAGACAGACCTTAGACACTGACTAGTTGTGTGACCCTGGGAAGGTCACTTTGCCTCAGTTTCCTCATCTGTAAAACGAGCTGGAGAAGGAAATAGCAAACCCCTGCTGTATCTCTGCCAAGGAAACCCTAATGGGATCATGAAGAGTTGGACATGAATGGAGTGACTGAACATTAACAACTAAGGCTTCTTTCAGCTCTAAATCTATCTTTCTGGGGAACTGAAATGTAATGTTTACATCACTTGCCCAAGTACAGATAGGAAGTATCTGGGGCTGCTGAATATGACCTCAAGCTCTACAGTCACTTTTCACTATAATCAGACTCTTACCCTGGGGTTACTGAACTTTTAAAGAATTAATTTTGATAAATCCATTACAAAACAATTTTTTTCTTTGTAATTTCATATATTTAATTTTACTCAATTAAAAACACTAAAACAGAGTTTCATCAGCTTGTCCAATACGTCCAGGACACAAAAAGGATGAGAATCTCAGCATTTTCTTCTATCATCAGTATGGCTACATTTGTTCTCAGTGCACAATGAAGAATAGGAGAAGTATGAAAGATTTAGGAGTATTGTAGGGAAAATAGATGGTCACTTTCTGAATCTTTCAAACAATTCTCTGTCTGCTTTTTAGGAACACGAGGATGGTCAGGCGCCAACATTTTCAAAGCATGTTACCTGTCGACTGAGCGAGGGGTGAGGGAAGGGTTTGTCCCTTGTATAAACAAGATGGGATGTCATGTTGTTTTACAAATGTTATACTTGACAAGAGCATTGCTTGCTTGAATTATTGCCAGAGAGAAGCAAGGACGATGGGTAAAAAATCCAGTGTCCTATTCCCTTTGTTCAGGGAAGTAAATGTAGAGAATCTGAAAGGAGCGGCAAAGGCAGAGCAGTGAGTCGTAGTTTCCATGTGAAAATGAGAAGGAGGCAGTATTGAGAGGGTAGGAAAGCTGCTGCTTCCTCCTCGCCCGCCATGCTCCGAGCAAGTGAAAGGCGTCAATGTTCAAGCAACTTGACTAAATATATTTTGAGACGAGGAGACAAACTCTAACTATATAATTTCTGCTGCTGTTTCCTTGCAGCCACAGTCTTTCCATTTTTTTTTTTTTTTTTTTTTTTTTTTTGCTGCTGCTTTAACCCTTCCTGTCAACATCCAAGTCTCAGGTCTTTAAATAGCATGTGGGAAACCATGTTGGCAGGGGGCAGAAAACCTTGCCTAGATGGTGCGAATGGAGCGTCCCCAGCAGGGATTGGGGCAGAATTCCAGAAGTCTCCAGCGAAGAAAGAGCCTGTTATTAGAGTGGTTCAATGGGTTTCATTCAGCAAATGTTTACTGAGCACCTACTGTGTGCTATCCATTGGGTTATGGAGATAATTTAGAAGTCCCTGCCTTATGGCAGTGTGCCTTCTATTGGGGGCAAGCCATATGGATGCGGAACTGCAAAGGCAGCATATAAACAAAGTAAATGCAGCATTTTCTGGAAAAGAAGGACTCTAGCAATGTTGAAGACAGTCTGGGTCTTATGTAGGAGGAGGTGCCTGAACAAAAGCTTGGGCTTGGGGCGTTTCGTGCAAGCAACAAGAAGCTGGTCCATTTGACTGGACATGAACAGGACCTGGATGAGAAGGTTGATTGTTAGGGCCATAGAGATGAGCAGATACTACCTTAGAGGAAATGGGGATCCATTGGAGCTTCTTGAGCAGGAGACCCTTTTGTGATTATTTAGAAATGAAGCTCTGAATAATAGGGAGCAGTGTCAGGCTGGGGATCAAACATGGGGCTCACAGTTAGGAAATGTGGGTTCAGAGTTTTGTCACAATCACACTTCTGACTTTTCCAAGCTTGGGCAAGTCACAATCTTTTTTGAACGTAAGTTTCTACATCTTTTACATAAAGATAATAACACCCTGAGTAACAACTTAATCTTGTGGGATCTAAGTGAGGTAATGTCCATGTAAGGTCACTCTTGAAATGTGTCAAAGAAGTCGGTCAAGATTCTTGTTTCATGTCAGACACTTAGTAGCGGTGCCATCCTGGAGATATCATTTAACCTCAAGGATCCTTAAGTTTTCTCTTCTGTACAATGGGCACAATAATATTTACACTATCAATTTCACCGAGTTATTAGTCAATCAACAAGCATTTATTAATCCCTTAGTATGTGTCAGGCACTATGCTAAACACTGGATATACAAATGCAAGTAGAAAGAAAGACAATCCTGCCCTTCAGAAACTTCCATTCTAATGGAGAAAGATGACATAAAGGGAACTTGAAAAGTGGAGGAGGAAGGTGTAGCAGTACTACATTCAGCAAATGGTAGAGGAAGTCCAGAGCATGTAGTCCAGAGAGGAAGAGGCATGGCTATTCTGGGCATCTTTTTTTTAAATTATTATTTCAATAGTATTTTATTTTTCCAATTATATCTAAAGATAATTTTCAACATTTATTTCTAAAAGATTTTGAGTTCCAATTTTTTTCTCCTTCCTCCCCTTCTCTCACTCCTCCCCAAGACAGCATGAAGAAGGGACCCTGAAACTCTAAAACTCCTTGAAGGAGAAATTCTCCTTGGACTCTGCCTTAGTAAGGGATCTGCCCAAGGGAAACAAGATAAACAGCTTCATTCTGTTATCTAGGTGGGGTTAGTTCAGTCCTACACTAAAAGAATTCCATCCTTATTCAATTAAAGATCTTCAATTCAACTCCATCCACCAGCTTCATTGGGAGGTGGAGCAAGTCTCACTTGCATCCAAAGATCTCTTTTTAAAAATGGAAATTAAAAACTCATTTCTTTGCAGAGGTTCTATACATGCCAGCTATGCCATGCTTGCTATGCCAAGGAAACCTCTGCCCACTGGATAATATTCTTTTCCAGTGCCATCCTCTCTTTTTCCTCACCTATTTCCCTAACAAGACTTTATGCCTCTCTGTTGGGATTTCTAACCTTACTTCCCAATCCCTATAATAAACCTCTCTTAGCAATCTAGATTTTCAGGTTTGTAAATTCCTCTACAGAGAATCTCCACGATGCCAGAAGGGGAGTTCCCCAAAACTCTCTACCCTTGCTCCAACTCCCAAGAGGTACAGGGGAGCCAAACCTCTCCATTTGGTTCCCTGAACCCTGAATCTGCCACTAGGCCTTATCATTTAACTCCCTGACCACCAGAAACCCTAATCTCAGTTTGGTTCCCTAAACCTAGACCTCATCATTTGGTTCCCTATAAAAGAAAACCCCCAAACCTAAACCTCATCATATTTTTGGCTCCCTGACCGAATGGAATCCTGAAAATGAGACTTTACCTCATCATATTTTTGGAATCTGATATAAGTCATCCATGTGCAATCATTTTAAATATATTTCTATATTAGTTATATTGTGGGAGAAAAACCATGAGAAACAAAAGCAAACCAAAAAAGGTGGAAATAGAATGATTGGATCTGCATTCTCCATAGATCTCTCTCTGGATGTCGATGACATTTTCCTTCCCAAGTCTATGAATTGTCTTGAGTCACCACATTGCTTAGAAGAGCCAAGTCCATCATAGTTGGTCATCATGCAATATTTGTTACTATGTACAATATTCTTCTCGTTCTGCTCATTGCACTCAACATCAGTTTTTGTAAATCTTCCCAGGCTTTTCTGAAATCAGTGTGCTCATTATAGGACAATAATATTTCATCAAAGTCAAATAACAAAACTTATTCAGCCATTCTCCAATTGATGGGCATTCATCGGTACATTCTTTAAAGGGGGATTCTGGGAGGAAACAGTTAATCACATAGATAGAAGGTACTTGTAAGGAAAATCCTTTCTAAAGTTTAAAGCAGTATTAAAAAAATAGTTATTTTTAAATGAGCTAGACAGCAATTTTTCTGCCTTATGAATATGTATAAAAACCTATACATATATGTATATATCTGTATGGATTTAATATGTGCATACACATTATATATACATTTCACATAAGTATATACACATTTAGTTACCGACTCCCAACTCCCGACTTGGTATGGTTTTATTGCTATAGAGATGAAATTAAGGAACAGTCTTCTCTTTCTTGCCAGTGAAAAAAAAAAAGGAGACAATTTAAAAATAAATGAGAACAGGATGCTGGTAGAGAGTGTCAGTCCCAAACCAGATCATCCATCAAGTGACAGGATTCAAAGACATCATTAGAGAATTCTATTTTGAAACACTTCTCTTAGCCATTGGGAGGATATCTATTAAAGAGCCCAATTAACAGTGCCAGAGGAGTAGCCCCTTTGCCCAACACCTCTTTAACCCAGCCCAGAAGCCTTGGCTCACCACTTCCCAGTTGTTAGGCCCTTAAGTTGAGTTTTTTAGCTTTTTTTCTTTTTTCTTTAAAAAAAAATCCATCAGGAGAATAAACAGATATATGGTAGGAAAAGCTAACTTTCCATATTCACAATCCCAAGGATTAGTGAAATGTGAGAGGGAAGAAGCTGCATGAGATAATGAACTGACTATTGGGAATGAGATCAAAAAAATGGTAGATCCTGCCTCTGACCCTTAGTAATTATGTGCCATTGGGGAAATCATTTAGAGCCTCAGGAAACTCCGGAAGACTAAGTCACAGAGGAGTTGGGATCTCGGCTGAGAGGGCAATGATTTTCTGTTTCATGAGGAGCCGCTTGTTCAGGTGTGGACCTGTCACTTCTTTACCAAGTACAGTGGAATGGAGATCAGGAAGGCAGCTCCTAGGAAAGAGACGCCAGCGGTCTAGGGTAGAGCCCCTTGGTCCTCCCATCTGCCAAACAGGAGGACTAACAATTGTACTTCTAGGAATGGCCACCAGGCGGTACCATGGACAGGGTCCTGTGCCAGCAGTCAAGAACCTGAGTTTGATCCAGATGCAGCACTTGGAAGCTGTGTGACCTTGGCAGGTGACGGCTGAAGTCTGCTTAACCGTAAAATGGGATAATTATGACTTCTCCCTTAGAGCGTTATCATGAGGAGCAAACGAGAGCTTATGATTAAGATGCTTAGCACAGTGTCTGGCACATAGTAGGAATACACTTAGTAAATGCTTGTTTACTTAAGAAAAGTTCCTTGCAACTTTGGGTACTAAAGAAATGGGAATTGTGATAAGAGCAAAATATGGGAAAAGATAAATATGTTTCTATGAACTAGAAATCCAGATCAATAAATATTGGTTATTGGTTGAATGTAGGGACTGGGAGTAGAGCCACGATACAAGAAAAGTCTCAGGGAAAGAAAGTATTCAGCCCAGTACAGGTCAGCATCTTGTCTGTGACTTGGAGTCTTAGGGACCTGCTGAGAAAATTTGCCCAGGAGGGACAATAGAGTACCAGCCCTGAAGTCAAGAGAACCTGAGTTCTAATCTGGTCTCAGACACTTAACACTTCCTGGCTGTGTGACCCTGGGAAAGTCACTTAACCTCAATTGCCTCAGCAAAAAAAGAAAGAAAGAAAGGAAAGAAAGAAAGAGAAAGAAAGTAAGAAAGAGAAAGAGAGAAAGAGAAAGAAAGAAAGAAAGAAAGAAAAGAAAGAAAGAAAGAAAGAAAGAAAGAAAGAAAGAAAGAAAGAAAGAAAGAAAGAAAGAAAGAAAGAAAGAAAGAAAAGAAAGAAAGAAAGAAAGAAAGAAAAGAAAGAAAGAAAGAAAGAAAGAAAGAAAGAAAGAAAGAAAGAAAGAAAGAAAGAAAAGAAAGAAAGAAAGAAAAGTTGCCCTGGGTCACAGCCAACATGAAGAAGAGGGTGAGTTGATCATAGCTTTGAGTTGAGTTCTCTGACTGCTTCAGCCTGCTGTCTCTCTGAGCATATTCAAAGTGCTCTCATGAAGCAGAAAGATCTGGGTAGAGAAATACTTTATTATTTGCAAATATTCCCACTGATTCTTGAATTCTCAACTCCATTTCTCTTATAGATGTTCATGTGATAATTCAGTTCTTCATGTGAACATATATATTTCCAGGTCTTTCAATTCCATAGTTCTAGGGTGCCATCAAGCAATGTTAGAGAGAAGACTGAATATGCAATGTAGGAGTAACAGGTGATTTGTCCTGGGTGCATGCCAGTCTATGTGCCTGTATGTGTTTGTACATGTATACATGCAGAACTTGGAACAGCAAGATGAGGCTATCTCTGCCCTTTGAAAGAAAACGACAATCACCAACTCAGAAGTTCAAGATCCCACTTAAGAGGAGGTAGGGGTTACCCTTCTCTGGAGATCTTCAAGAAAGGGCACTGAAATTCTGTGATTGCACAGGGTACTATCTGATAGAAGTTATATTACATGTAACTATGGAAGTAATATCTAATTTTAAATTCAGAAAACTAAGAAAAATGTATGTGGGAAGTCACTGTAATCCAGGCCTACCAACTGTTGTTAAAGGTAGACTGATCCTAAATTGTTCTCATTGATCTGGATCAATTTGAAAAGTATTCAATCCAATGTGTTTTGGGATCTTCATTCCTATTCAGCTATACTCTGTTGAAGTGGACTCTAAGGAACCTCAATGATCAGGAGATTCAAGGTCAACAGTGTTGGAGTCAAATTATCCCTTAATGTTGTGCTTTGGGCAAGCTCACTGATTCAGTTTCCTCATTTCTAAAATGACTAGATGGCTTCTGAGTGATCTCTTTAATTCAGATGAGCCTTTGATTCCATCTTCCTTTTTGTGCCTCAGTTTCCACAGATACAAAATGAAGGACTTGAATCTGATTATATTTAATTTTTTTTCCAGTTCTTAATTCTTATGAATCTTACTATCTCATTACCTCACTCTAGTCACTAAACTTTTTCCATAATTTATGTCCTTTTCTACCTGTTCTATTGGTCTTCCTGCATCAAATCTTTCCCTTTTTCTTTCTATACTCCACACACAACTGCCTAACTGATGTTTTAAGTGAGGAGCTGACTCTGTCACTCTCCTACTCATTAAATCCTAGTGACTCACTATTGTTCTTAGGTTCTAATTCTAGGTTAATGCTGCTGCAGGACTTACTTGAGTATATTCAGTATATGTGCAAAATTTATAAACAATATGGCTATTTTAGAATCCTCTGCATCCCTCAAAACTAAAACAAGTGACTCTTTGAACATAGTAGGTGGTCAAAATATATTAATTGAATTATATGTTTATGGTTCCCTAGCTCAGGACTGAACTTGCTGAACTGATCTGCATGTCGGCTTCCAAATAATTATAGATAATCCTCAATTTGCCTCCCTTTAGACAGTCCCATGTCTAGATGTTGTTTTGGTCTCAGAAAAATATTTAGGTACAGAATATTCGGGCTTAGTCACACAATTATGTCATTTAGTTTTGGGAAAGACACCTTAGATAGTAGATAAAAATCAAAACAACATGCTGCCTTATGTGCTTAGGCCTAGGAGATATTAATTTTTCACCCTGTGCTAATAAATGTTTTTTTTCCCCATGATATTGATAAGAGGAACTGTGAATGACATCCTGTCTAACAGTTACCCATCATCACTCTCTGAGTTTCTCAATTTATACTAACCACTTCCAATGGTGTTCAAGTATTTTTTATTTATGCATTTTTACACCACAGTTGTGTCTTAAGTACAGCTCCATCAACTCTATATCCAATATGCCTGTTTTCTGACAGCCCCACCAACATAGACTTTTAAATTTTAGATCTTTTTTCCAATTGGATTTATTCAGGCCATTTCAAAACCAGAGCAAGATTTCCTTTTACAAAGCACAATCTGGTGTTGTGTAAAACCGATGTATATTTTTAATGAAATTGAAACTAAAGTATCACTTAGTTTTTATACTCTGAAAACGAGGCTAAATTAATGCTATTTTGTGTTTTAGTCTGGCCAATTAGAGTGTCTCAGGACCCAAATTTATATACAAGACTGTCTTTATTTTCTACAGGAAGAAGAGATGCATCAATCTCACAGACTTTCAAGGGGATAACTGTGGTCCCACCACAGTTGGTAGGGTACGTGCTCTTATGCTAAAAATAAATACATGAGAAAAATGGCCCACAGTGAGCTTTACAGGCATATAATTAGGTGAGCCCAGATTAAGCTCCTGTTGCATTCTCCAGATTTTTGGAAGAAAGCTCATGGCTGGTAATGTTGTCCCTGGAAGAGGGCCAAGATTCAAAAATATCAATTTGTTTCAAATGATGCTACATGTAAACAGGGTAATGCAGAAGGAGAATGCATTTATCTGCAAGACCACAAGGGTTTTGAGGTTGTTTCTCTTTCAAACCTCTGTTTTAGGTTTGTTTGTTTATTTCATTTGGTAGTGGGGGAATGGGAGAGAAGCAAGGGTAGAGGGGAATTAATTCACTACCAGTTAAAACTAATAGATTCAGCTAGGTCATTTTTTTTCTCAAACTAAGGATTATATTGCCAAAAGCTCTTTTGTAAAATAGTATTTTATTCTTCCAAATACATCCAAAGATAGTTTTCAACATCCCCCTTTTTAAAACTTTGTGTTCAGATTTTTCTCCCTCCTCTTCTGTCCTCTTCCCAAGAAGGCAAGCAATCTGATAAACTTTAAACATGTGCAATCCTTCTAAACAAATTTCCATATTCATCATGCTGTACAAGAAAAATCAGATTCAAAGGGGGAAAAAACCACAAGAAAGAAAAAAAGAAAAACCAACAAGCAAACATAAAAAGATCAAAATATTATGCTTTAATTTACATTCAGTCTCCATAGTTCTCTCTCTGGATGCAGATGGCACTTTCCATTACAACTCTATTGGAATTGCCTCCAATTACCTTATTGTTGAAAAGAGTTTGTTGTTACCAGGTACAACGTTCTCTTGGTTCTGTTCACTTCCCTCAGTGTCTCTCCAGGCCTCTCTGAAATCATCCTGCTGATCGTTTCTTATAGAACAATAATAATCCATTACATTCATATACCATAATTTATTCAGCCATGCCCCAACTGATCCATATCCACTCAATTTTCAGTTTCTTGCCACTACAAAAAGAGCTTTTACAAACATTCCCCAAAGCTCTTCAGTGACTAAGTATTTTAGGAGGACTTGGATTCTTGTTCATTATGAATAGATTTATCCTGAGGGTACCTTGGTCATTTACTATTTTCTTCCACTAAATTATTTCAAATTGGATCATATTTTTTCCAGTTATCCTATTGTAGAAGACCTTCTTCAGATTATTCCAAAGCTTTGTCCCAATGGTAATTCCATTCGATTTTCTTTCAAGGGTAACTGTTAGGCTACTGTGAAGTGCTTTCCATGCTTTTGAGCTTTTGGAACCTTGTGCACTTTCTCTGAAATAAAATGAAAACTGTCCTCTGTCCATATTATTATGCTGAGTGCTTGTAAAGAGGTAATGATCTCACTATCTCTACTTGTAGAAAATTAAATATGAGCTACATCTTAGATATATTTTGAGATTTCTTGAAGTAAATACTGAGGGGGGTTTGGATCTTTCCCTAGTATTAGACATAATTTGTTATAAGCTCTCAGAGTTTTTGGAAGTTCTGGACCATAGCATATAGAATTTCTTGTAGAATTATCTTTGAAAAATAATTTCTTTTACAAGTAATAAGGTAGCTTTTGCTTGAAGAACTCCAATGAGGGAGAAGTTATCAGGTCCCAAGGTGGCCCATTTCCCTTTTGGATAGATCTCCTTCATAGGAAATTTTTCCTGCTGCTAAAACTTTTGCCTTTTAATAAACAAAACTATTGCTCCTGGTTCTGCTTTTTTGAGCCAAACAGAACAAGGTTAATCCTTTTTCTACCTGATAACATTTGAAATGGTTGAAAAATTATTTAAAAGTATCCTTTGAGTTTTCTCTCCAGTTGGGTTAGCCATCCTTTATGAGATATTAACTCAAGGTCCTTCACAATTCTGATTGCCATTCTCTAGAGTCTCTCTAGCTTTCTGTGCTCATAGAGTGAAAATAATTTTTTTTTGTTTTTTTCAATTGCCTCTGATGTAATATCATGGAAACACTTTGCATATAAACCACAAAAATGATCTGATTTTAGGGTGAGAACAGATTTGAGAGATCAACTAGTTTCCCTCCCCCTCTCATTTTACATCAATAACCTGTAATTCCATCAGTGTGGCAATTCCCAAGCTAGGGGTTCCCTTCTCTGCTACAGATTACAGGTCTTATTAAACTCAAATCTTTAGTAAATTTGCTGCAGATTTTGTGCCTTACCCATAATCCCTCAGATAAGTGCTAGAGATAAAACTGAATGCCAAGTCTTTGGATTCCAAATTCCAAATACTCTTTCCACTCCAGAACTTGACTTCATAGTCAGAAAAGTAATGAAAATATAACTGCTTTGTGAAATGTGTATTCCCACCCCTTCCCATTGGATTTCTTCACTAGAGAAAAAGAACAGGATCCTGGGCCCCTAATCAAGCCTGCTTCTACAAACAAACCTTTCATACATGTTTTTGCTTTCTTTGATCTTTTAAATCTAGACACCTTCAATTTCTCATTACAGGAAAAAACAAAACTGTTCTATTCAATTATATAGCCAGACATTTTGAGAACAAGGAAATTCAATTACCAGCCCTGACTAGGTTCCTTCTGACACTTAGCATCTTACATTGTTTGGGGATTTGACTTTCTTATTCCAGAATGGTAGATTTGCATTGTCTGAATTTAGAAGCAACACTATCTTTCTGAAAGGTATATTTTATAGAGATATCACATCAAAATGGATAAATGCTCAGGTTTGCAGTGTATCAAGTTTCATCCCCACTAAAGGAAATCCTCACACTTAATCACTTATTTGCATTTTCAGGTCTCTGCTAACAATTTAGAATTATATTGAATCCATAACACAGCTTAGAAAAAAATTTCAAAATGAATCTTTCTTCATAAAATCTTTCACAGATTTTCTAACTTTCTATCCTGAATGCTACTGATATTGCATTTGTTGCACTAGCCTTCCAACCATTCTTCTTCCCTCTACTTTCTTTTTTTCAATCCATTTTATAAAATGCATAAGATTCATCTTTTTGATAACTGTGGCTGACATTTAAACAGTGTTTTAAATTTTGTAAAGCACTTTAAATACATCACCGGTTAGTCAACAACCATTTATTAAGCATTAGGTTTGATGATGGTAAATGAAGAAAGGCAAAGGAAAGTCCCAGTCCTCAAGGAGCTTATGGTCTAATGTGACAAACAACATTCTAGTAACAGGATAAACTGGAGATAATCCATAGAGGGAAGATACTAGCAGGAAGGGGATATGGAAAGTCTTCTTAGAGAAGATGGAAGAAGCCAGGAGGCAGAGATGAAAAAGAGAGAGAGCCAGGCTTGTGGGACATCCAGTGACAGGGATCCCTGGACTAGGGAGATAGAGTGTCTTATTGACACTTGGAGTGGAGATGGAGTGACTTATTGAATAAGACACTCAAGGGACAGTAAGAAGGCTGTCCAGTGTCCTTGGATCTCAGAGTACATGGCAGATGTAATATCTTAGAAGACTGGAAAAGTAGGATCCTCACAACAAACGTATGAAATGGGTCAGTCAGAGAAGGAACTGGGGTTTTGAAAGTGTAGGACCTACTTTGATATATGAAATGATGAGTTCGATGATTTTAGAAAAAATGTAGAAATACTTGTATGAAATAATGAAGCGCAAAATGAACAGAATGAAGAGAACATTGTAGGCAGTAAGAACAAAATTGTTTCAGGAATGACTTTGGACAAGTAAGTTATTTTGAATATTATAAATACTTATTAATTGTAAAGGACACATGAAAAAGTCACTTGTGTGTAGAGAAAGAACTGACAAATTAAAATATGTATAGGATAATTATATATATACATATATATATATATATATATATATATATGTGTGTGTGTGTGTTTCTATATGCATACACACATATCCATGTATATATACACACACCTGCTTGTGTTTAATGTGGCCATCTTTAAGGTGGGGAAGAGGGAAGAAAAAAAGGAAAGAAAACGAAAAATAGAAATTTACAAAGTAAATCAGCTAAACAAATGAATATGTATCAATTGTTGCAAGATTCTGGATAAAATCGGATGATGAAATAGAGTAGGATTAAATAAAAAAAAAGCTGCATATATAGGTTTAAGTTTATGATAGAAATAATTAAAGCAAGAAAACAGGCAATCTTTGAAAAGCCAGATTCTTTCCCCTATGAGAGTGCAGTGGTTGTTGGCTGCAGAACTAAGTTATTAGTTCTAAATTTAATAATAATAATAATAATAAATATAAATAAATAATTAATAATTACCTAGTTCTAAAAACTAGACCAGTCAAAAATGAACCAACCATCATGGCCAGCACCAGCGTCAACACCACTACCACTAAACGTATCTAGCCTGGAACTGAGAAAGACAAGTTAGACTTATTAGGACAAGAGAAGTGATCACTTTGTCCCAAACCATTTTGTTGAAACAATTCTAACGAGTCTTCGCAGGTCATCATCAGAGGCAGCTCGGAGGCACCATGGACAGTCAGTGAACAAGCATTAATGCACTGGACCTATAGTCAGTGGGACTTTGGTTCAAGGTTGGTCTCAGATACTTATCCAAGGCTGGGTGTGACCCTGGACAAATTACTTTATCTCTATCCGCCTTAGTTTCTTCAACTGTAAAATAGAAAAAATAATGAACCCTCTCTTCCAGAAATGTTATGAGGATCAAATTATGTAATATTTATAAAGGTTCATATCTGCTTACATTTTTAGTATTATTGTCATTATCATCGTTGTTATACATATGGAAAATCATCACTAGTGCGATCCTCTTAATTTAAACATTCATTGGACTGAGAACTTGGAACAGTGTGGTCTAGTCTCAGCTACCGGTTGTGTGACCTTGGTCAAGTCAGTTAACCCAGCTGGACTTCAGTTCCCTCATGTACAAAAAGCAAGATTATTAACCCAATTAAATAACCATCCATTGGTGCTTACTTGAGACACGGTGCCGCTTGTCCATCCTTTGTTTTCAAGAGGATCAATGACATCATGGTGATACTTTCACTCATGAGCAAGTTGGATTTAGATGAGACAGAGCTGTATAAAGTTGCCATCCTCTTTCTCTCTTCCAATCATGAAATCGAGTGATAGGACAAAATTCAGGATGACTGGTAATGGTCTGGGGTACCTAGGGATCTTCCATATTTGACTGAGTTCTAAGCACTCCCCAGCACCTGCTTTCACATCCGCTGGAACAAATTGTCCTCGTGCTCATCCTCTGGGCACCTGATGTGAGATCTGTCAGTTACTCTCAACCTGACTTAGCCAGTCACTGAGATGGTTTTGCCAGGCAGTCAGCTCCCAGTGCTAAGAGCTGAGCATACAAAGAATGAAAAATGTACTTTGAGTGGCCACGAGGTTCCATTTAAAGAGAGGCTGAACATGTTCTCATAGGTAAGTAAATACATCCTGAATGAAGAAGGAGAACAAATGCCCTGTGCAGGAGGTGGATCAGGGAAGGCTTCCCAGAGGAGATAGCTCCAGAGTGGAGCCTTGACGGTGCTAACCAGTAGGGGTTCAGAGGGAGTGAGTTGCCCCGGAGATGATACTGTCCTCCATGCTCCATGGTACTTGGTTGCTCCAATGCCAGTTGGTTTAATAGTGTTGGGTAGAGAAAGGAGCACTGCCTGGAAGTCAGAAGATTTGTGCTCTGACATTGTTCTGCTCTCTGACTCACTTTAAACCTGGACCAGATGGTCTCACTTTCCTCAGTCTCAGTTTAGTTCACTTAGAAATGAGGGTTGGGACTCTGGCCCCTTTTGGCCTTTTCAGCTCTAAACCCCCATGGGAACCGACTCTGTGAGTGACTGAGAGGTAAAAAATGGAAAGGATCGGTTGTTTTGTCTGAACTATACCAAACAATGGTCAACAGATGGTTCTTGTTGCTGCAAAATGGATTGAAACGCTTTTGCTTGTTCCTGCTGGAAAGCTGATATTTTCATATATTTTTCTGGATGAATATTAATTCTGTCAGAGAGTCGGTATCTATGAAAAGTCTAACAATGTATTTGGGTTGGGAATGTTGTTTGACTTTTACCATGGCATGGTTTTAATTAATGCAAGAGGTTCTGGGTCAAGAATGGAATGAGAGGATCTGGGTTCCAGTCCCTTCTGTGATTCTGTGTGAGGCTGGAAAAGTCCCGTTTCCCTCATGGACGATAGTTTCCCCATCTGTAAAGAAAAGGGGCATTGGGCAAGATGGCTTCCGAGATCCCTTTTAGATAGAAAGCTGTGATCTTGGGATGGATCTGTGAGGTAATCCATGTCAACTGCAGAGAGGGGAAGAGTGCTGGATGTAGTCAGGATAATTGCCTTAGTTACTTAGTAAGTCAGTGAGCATGGGCAAGGTACATTTCTCAGTTGTGTTCCAAAGCACTGGACGCGACTGAGAAATGATTGAACTGGCAGAGATACTGGAGGGCTTCGTCATTTCCTTCTCCAGCTCATTTTTACAGATGAGCAAAGTAGGCAAACATGGTAGATCACCCAGATAATAAGGAGATGGGGCCAGATTTGAACCACGGTTTTTTCTGACTTCACATCCAGCATTCTATCCACTGTTGCCCCCTAAAGCACTTTGCAAACTGCAGATCCCGACACCGGTATTCGTTATGATGATGATGATGATAAAGATGCTGGACTGTGTGGTGAAGAAACTCCCTGGGAACTTCACCAGGAATCAGTGGATCAGGTTTCTAACATCCATATCCAGAGTTGCTCCAAATTCTGCAGTAATAAATTCAGCCCCAAAAGCAAAGGCTGTCAGTAGTCTGAAAAGGGATAAGTGAGATAGGGAAATTTTATCAAATGAATTTTATGTTTATTTAATTTCAGATGGTGGGTGGCAAGTGGAGAGCATTGGAAGATCTGTCGGTTAAATCCCAGCCTTTCTCCTTTCTGCCTCTAGAAACTTCCTCCTTGGTAGAATGAGAGACTTTGACTAGATATTTTCTGAGATCCTTTCCTCTGATCACTTGATCATCCCCCTCTATAATTTCTCTGAAACTGCTTTGCATTTAATACATTCTGCTGTGGATTATAGTTATTTATGTATATGAGCACCGTATGTAGGTTAAGTCATTTTGTCATGTTCAACTCTTCATGAATCCATTTGGGATTTATTTGGCCCCAGAAGTTGGCTATTTTCTTCTCCAGCTCATTTTACACATGAGGAAACTGAGGCAAACAGGGTGAAGGGACTTGCCTAAGATTACAACTAGAAAGTATTGGTGGCCAAATTTGAACTCTTGAAGAGGAATCTTTCTGACTCCAGGCTGGGCACTCTATCCACTGAACTATTACATAGACATTCATCTCCTTGTGGGTTATTTCCTTGAGGTCGGGCAGGGTGATTTTTATCAATGTTTGTTTCTATAGAACTTAGAATGGTACCTTGCATACAGCAGCTATTAGTAAAAGGGTGACCATGATATGGAGCAGAGCGTTCCAGCTCTTTGTTGGGTAGGAGAGTAGGTGTTGGGACTCCCAGTGTAAAAATAAGGAAAGGGAGACTTAGTGGTGTCCTGTGAATTATTCAAGCTTGTGAGGCTTAGCAGTGGCTGAAAGGAGCCTGAACCCCAGTTTGTGACTTGGTCTCCTCATTACTCAGGTTCTCCACATCCTTTGGCAGACTTAGCCCACTGTTCCTGTGGTTTTCTCTCTCATCCATTCTCCTTTCCATAGATGAATCAATCACGTGGTAATTGACCCAATAACAAAAATGAACATGGCAGACCAGTTGGCCTTGTCAGGGCCCTACGGTCAGTGCAGGTACGTGGTCGAGCCTCAGGCCCAAGTAAATTGTCAACGTAATGTGATAAACACGAGATCGTTCAGCTGGAAGGCCTTGAGTTTCTAATTTGCTAAACTAAATGAAACCATATTCTTTCTTTTTCCTGGCCAAGAAAACATTCTACATGGAGGCACGCTTCCCTCACGGGCTGTGATAGCTTGAAGGAGACGCACTGGGTGTTTTCTCCTGGGGTGCACCTGGATGGGGTACAGAGATTTTCTCAGCACCAAAATAAGTTCTGTTGGTGGACGAGTTAGGAGATTTGGAAATCTTTTCACACCTGAAGCTTCTTTCCCACATGCTGTCCCCAAGCTGTTAGGGAAATTTTCTAATTTTACTGATGGACTCAGACATAACTTCTGTTAGGATGGCCGCCATTCAGTGGCAGGGAGATCTCTCTGCAGGGCTCAGGTGGGACTCCACCTCTTCATGATGTGGGACATGGGCTGGTTTCAAGGTCCACCTTTGGCCATTGCACACTGTATAACCTGAAGCAACTCTAACTCTATTTACTCTCAATAATAATAATAATATTAATAGCTGTTTATAGCATTCGCTATGTACCAGATATATTATAAGTACTATCTCATTAGAGCCTCATAAGAAGTCTGGGAAGTAGATACTATTATTATCCCCATTTTATAGATGAGGAAACTGAGGCAGATAGAGGTTTAGTGACGTTTCTAGGGTCACAGCCAGTAAGTATCTAAGGCAGAACTTGAGCTCAGCTTTTTCTAGTCAGACCACACTTGATTCACTGGAGCCACTCTCTCTCTGCCTCTTGTCTGTCTGTCTCTCATACAAACACATATACATAATCTCTTCATCTCTGTCTTTCTGTCTCTTTTCCTCTCTATTTGTCTCCTCTTTCTCTACCTTCCTACCCTCTCTCCTTTCCTTCTTCCTTTACTCTCTTTCTCCTTTTCTGTGTTTCTTCTTTCTTTCTATCTCTATCTCGGTCTTTTCCTTCCTTCCTTCCTTCCTTCCTTCCTTCCTTCCTTCCTTCCTTCCTTCCTTCCTTCCTTCCTTCCTTCCTTCCTTCCTTTCTTTTCTCTCTCTCTCTCTCTCTCTCTCTCTCTCTCTCTCTGTCTCTTTTTCTTTCTCTCTCTGTCTCTCTTTCTGCCTCTGTCTAAGTGTCTCTCTGTCTTTCTCTAAACACACACACACACATACACACACACACACACACACACACACACACATATCACTCAGGCTCTCCTTCACTTGGGTTCATCATACATGGACTCGACTACTTTATGGGTATGTTTCATAGGGGACATTTTCAGGAATCTTTGGGCTCGATACCCATCGGAACCCTTTCTAACTCTGAGATCTTGAGATCCGCCACTTGGGGATTCTGTCAGGCTAGCCTTGCTGTGTGTGACTGGGCTTCGGGCACACGTGCCAGTCTTCACCCTTCCACTGCCCCACTTCAAGTCCTTCGTGGAGCTTGTTCCCTCCCCCACCTGAACCTCCACTGAACCATTGGCTCAAACTGCGAGCACTACAATTGAGGATATCTAAAAACAGAAATGTGAAACCTAGGACATTTTGGGGACTGAAATAAATACAATGCCAAGAGCGCTGTAGCCACAACAATTTAACCTTTTATTCTTAGATACACACTAGTATGGCTGTTGAGTCCCAGGCGTGTTCCTGTCATCTCTATCGAAATCCTTGTCTTTAGGATTCAACCTAAAGGTTTCTCTTTTCCCCACAACAATCGATAATCTTGCTAAAGTTTTGCACATGGATGTGTATGTTTAAGTTTGTGTATATGTGCCATAAGCAGCTTACATTCTTGATGTGACCAACACAGACCCCAAGAGGGGATAGCAGTTTGTCCAGAAATGACACCACTTTGTAGTGCCTTTTTTTTTTTTAGTAGTATAAATCTTCTCAGAACTACTTGACAGCCTAGAATCCTGGGTGCCAGAGTTCAATATAATCTTCTCCAAATATATCAGAGTCTATATCTGAATATGTCTAAGAAAGTGTCGTCTGCATTTTCAGTCTGCATAATTCAGAAGGGACGCTCCAGATTAAACACATCCATAATCCATCTTGCTATTTTCTATGAGTGTTTATTAGCTCATCCTTCCCAAGTTTGTAAAATTCTATCATTTCTAGAAATTTTGTTTGTGCCTTGGGGAAATCTGGTCACTCTAATTAGCAGTAAATCCACATTTTGCCTTTATGATGGGTGGGGACTGGGAAATAATTGTTGATGGATGAACTGTATTAGCAAGCAGAGGTGATTAGGAGACTTTATATCTTTGGTTGACAAGTTTATTTCAACTTTGCCTTGAAGGAAACCACACCCATCAAAGGAGAAGCTCAGGGGCTGCATTTTTTGTGGGTTTACTGTTGATCTCTGTTTCCTGATACAAGAATTTCCTTATAATTGACAATCAGACTGGTGATATACAGGATGCTTTAGTCTAAATATCTTAAGGTGCTTTTTTTTTTTTTTTTTTTTTGGAAAATAGATTTTCTTAATTGAATCAACAGAAACATGAGACTGCACTTAAATGCAAACAGCTCAAATGCATGAAAGTAAGAGATGGGGCTGGTTTTTAGGGACAGGGTAAAGCAAGAGGTTAATGGGAGCAAGGGATTATTTTTTCCAAAAATGAAAACAAATCTCCATGGTTGAGGAAACAGTGTTTATTTGGCTTGAATCATGCAGTTTATGTGACCACATTACCCCCAACCACTACATGGCTGACCAGTTTTGTCATCTACTTTGCATATGCAGACAAACCAAGGGACCATTTGGCTCATGATTTATTATAAAGATGGATGTAAAGTAACCTGGAAAGTTTTAATGAATTCTAGATTCAGGCACAAACAGGGTTTTTGGTCCCTCGGCTCCGATGTGGTTGGAATCAAGTTCAGAAATCTTTGCTGTCGGGAAGATAGGAAGGTCGTTCCATAAAGCTAATAGGTAGCAGGGACTTGTGCTAGCAGGCAGGATGGGAATCTGGTGGAAATGATTCTATGCATCTTGCACACATCTTTGAGCACAACGGAGAGGAATAAGGGCACATCTGAATGGATGGGCGAGGGACTGGGTGTCAGAAGGAACCAAGTTTGAACCAATTCCTTCACCATTTTTCTGCCTACTGGATGTCATGAAGGAAGAGATCAGAAAGGGATCTGCAAGCTCCTCCATATTACCCAGAGGCCTCTCTTCTGAATGCAAGTCTATTGTATGTGTGTGTGTGTATCTGACAGAATTATTTGCTTCAGCCTGGAAGATAGTTTTGTTTTTACAACCTCATCATTTAGCATAGTATGTGTGTAATAAATGCTATAGGATTAAATAAATTAGATACCTATAGGGATAGCTAGCTAGTGAGAGGGATGGATGAAGGAATATTAAGTATTTATTAAGCACTGACACTATGCTTCAGTTCTAGTGGTATGGAAACATGTTGGGAACTGGAAAATATCCTGAAATACGTAGTTGTAGATATAGGTATGGGGACTGTACTGATGTAGACATAGAGATATATGATCAGTAAGAGAAGTATCATTTGATTCCTTTCTGTTTATTTTGTACATACACACACACAAATATACAATGTGACTATATACATATATGTTTATCATCTATTATCCTCCATACATGTATATTTGTAGACACCCTCATTAGAGTGTAAGCTCCTCTGAGACAATTTTATTTCTTTCTTTGTGTCTCTACCACTTAGTACCTAGTAGGTCTTTGAGAAATGCCCCTTGATTGATGGATTGGTTTGCTGGATCCAATGACTGCTCTTGTTTTCCATTCTCTTCCCTATGTCACACGTGCTTGTTGGGCGATCCTCTGAGTTCTCTTGCCTCCATTCTAAAAACATCCTCAGAGGACGTGGCTGTAACTGAAATGCTATGGAGTAGCATTGACTCCTTATGGTTGGATAGCTAGTCTTTCCTCGATTCCCTTCTGTTTCCATCTTTAATTTCTGCCTTAATGAGGATCACAAACCTATTTTTCTATCTTTTTCTCTTTAAATGGACTTAATTCCCACCCTTCTTATTACTTTATTTTCTTGGGTTGGATGATCCTTTTCCATGGGCATTTTGAGCTGATCCCTCTCATTATGCTGCTTCAGACCTGAATGATCAAGGAGGAAGCGTTCAGGGCCTCGCCAGCCAGTCTGCCTGGTCTACTGGGCCTGGGCTGCCTGGCCCCTGGGGGTCACTAATGGCTGATACTCCTCTAATTATAGCCATGTTTCTTTCTGGGCCAGTTAATGGCCTCACTGCAGGGGGTGACTCCACTTCCTGACTGAGAGCCCACCTTCATTATTTTAAACCATATATCAGAACCCTCCAGCTTCATACTAACCCAGAGACCCTGTGTCTCAGGTCTGTGGCAAAGCCTTCCTTCTTTAGTCATATAGTATGTGGGTAATGAGGACTTATTAGAAGCAGAAAATATGAAAAGCTTTGAGGAAGATATATGTGATCTATTTTAACAAGCTTCCAGAAGTCATCTGTGATTTTGAGCAAAGAAGAAATACCCAGGGAATTGTAGTCCAGTGCCTCCACTTCCCCCTGAGGAATCTCCTTCCTCTGGCCTTCATTCAGGTCGCCATGGACCGCTTGCCACCTGAGTTAGCCTGTAGCAGTCTTGGGGTACGTGCTTGCTTGATGGTGTCTCCCCCATTACACTGTGAGCTCCTGGAGAAGAAGGCCGGTTTTGTGTCCCTGGCTGCATAGTGTCTGCTATATAGTATAAGTTTTCCTGTTTCTGGAATGAAGCTACAGGGCCCAGGGAGAAAGTGATGGTTCTAGAGTCAAGAAGAGCAGGATTCAAATACAGGCTCAGACCCTTACTAGCTGTGAGACTCTATGCAAGACACCTGACCTCTGATTGCCTCAATTTTTTCAATGATATATTGGGGGATAATAATATTTCTTACCTCCCAGAGTTGAAAAGATGAAATGAGATAATTATGAAATCCTTTCAAAGCCTTAAAAACACTATGTAAGTGCAAAGTGCTTAGCAAGGTGGTTGTCACATAGAAAGCACTTATACATGTTAATTATTGCTATTGTTATTGTCATTATCAACTAGAAAGTAGTTTTCTGAATAATACTGGTGAAATCCAAGTAAAATGATACTGAATTCTTAGAAATTGAGGGGATGCTTTTGAATTGAGGAATGACTGAATAGTGATGGTATATGAATGTAATGGAATATTATTGTTCTGTAAGAATTAAATAGCAGGATGATTTGAGAAAAACCTGGAAAGACATGAACTGATGGTGAGTGAAGTGAATAGAACCAAGAGAATATTGTACAACAAGACTGCATGATAATCAACTAAGATAATCTTGGCTCTTTTCAACAATGAAGTGATTTAAGGCAATTCTAATAGACTTGTGCTGGAAAGAGCCATCTGCATTCAGAGAGAGAACTGAATATGGATAGAAGTGTAGTATTTTTACCTTTTGTCGTTGTTTGTTTGTTTATTTGCTTGTTTTTTCTCATGTTTTTTCCCCTTTTTGTTTGAATTTTTGTGTATAAATGACTAATATGGAAATATGTTTAAAAGAATTGCACAGAGTGCTTGCTGTCTTGGGGAAGGGGAAGGTAAGAGAGGGAGGGAGAAAAAATTGCAACACAAAGTCTTACCAAAATGAATACTGAAAACTGTATATTTATTTGGAAAAATTAAATGTTATTTAAAAATAAAGGATAGTGAGTCCCCCATCACTGATACTATTCTTGTGGAAAGCCAGATAAGAAGGTGGAAATACTAAAGAAAGATTTGTTGTAATAGTCACCTTTGGGTGATGAGATCTTTGTGGTCCCAGCTCCAATGCTGTACGATTTTTAAGAAAACACAGATAGGAAGTGGAAGGGAGGAGACAAAGAGTCATCATCACTTAATCTGGCTTAGATAGCACCTAGATGAATCAATCCATTAAGTTTTTCAGCATCATTTTCTTCTCGTACCAATCCCATAACCTGTGGAGACTCCACAGAATCTTAGACTAGGAGCTGGAGGAGATCCAGACATCATCTAGTAAAAACTCCCCATTTTAAAGATGGGGAAACTGAGATCCAGATTCACCCAAAGTTCCCCAGCTAGTACATGGCAGAAAGAGGCTTCTCATCTGGTATGCAGAGAGTTTTGTGACCCTGCAAGTGCTACATAGATGTGAGCAATTCTTACCATGTTCTGTGTATAGAATTCGTTATGTACCTATTCTCTCCCCCTTCCAGTGGTCGGCAGGCTTTTGCTTTTCTTGGTGTCCTGGGGGTCTTAATCCTTGATGATTACCTGATTTAGCTGAGCTGGGATTTGAACTTCCCTTTCAGTACTCTTCCTAATGCTCCAGACTCCCTTGCTTCCCCCCCCCCCCATATTAGGAAATGTTCTAAGCCCCACGCTTCTCCAGCCCAGCCTGCCTCTGCCTGTGATGACAGAGATAGACAATCAGGTGGAAGCACCTAAGATCACACCCTCATCCCTTTAGAACACTCTGGACCACACCAACCAACCAATCAAGAACCCCTTCTACTGCTCACCTGTCATGGCGCTGCTTAAGAGTGGATAACCTCTGAGCATCCCAGCTTCCCTACTGGTTTGGCAGTGTCAGTGACAGCCTCGGTGGGAATAACTAGACCCTGCCTTTGTCACATCCCTCTCTTGTCTCTGTTCTCTTCCCCCAGGATTGAATTTTGGGCTCCCGGTGTCTCCTTACACAAAAGTCTTTGCTTAAGTTCCAGTGAACCTTAATAAAAAACAAGGTCTTAAACCTTCACTGGCCCATGTGACTCTTGTGAGGGCTTCATGAGATCCTAAGACTTCAACAACAACATGGAACTAATGTTTCAGCAGTTGCACAATAGTCTCCAAACTCTGTTTTCCTTCTACTTTTTTTTGGTTTTGTTTTACTGAGGTAATTGGGGTTAAGTGACTTGCCCAGAGTCACACAGCCAGGAAGTGTTAAGCGTTTGAGACCAAGTTTGAACTCAGGTCCTTCTAACTTCAGGGCTGGCGCTCTATCTACTGCACCATCTAGCTACCCCCAAAACCCAGATTTTATTAAGAAATTTTCCCCTGAATCAAATCAAATTGTTCCTGCAACTTCCTTCTTCCCCTACTTTTCCCTTTCACTTTCATCCCAACACCAATATATATATACACACACATACATACATACACACACACATATATGTGTCTATATACATATATAATCATTTTGTATTTCTTAATATTTTTATTTTATACTCATGAATTCTCCCCTTCTTCATAAATCTATCTAATAAACTATTCCTTGCTCTCTTAATTTAGTAAGTTCTTCTCCCAGAAACTGGAGTCTTTGGGTTTAACACACAGTGCATTACTATAGTCATTAACTACTGTGTCTTGTGTGCCTGATCTATTCCACTGATCCACCACTTTATTTCTTATGTACTTCTAAAAAATTTCCTGATTGCTGCTTTATAATATAGTTTTAGGTCTGGTACAGCTAGGTTACCTTCTTTTGCATTTTTCATTAATTTCCTTTATATTCTTGACCTTTTGTTTTTCTAGATGAAATTTGCTCTTATTTTTTCTAGCTCTCCAAAACAATTTTTGATAGTTTGGTATGACACCAAATAAATAATTTAGGTAGGACTGTCACTTTTATTATATTGTCTCAGTCTATTCATGAGCAATTGATATTTTTTCAGTTGCTTAGATTTGACTTTATTTGTTTTAAAAGAATTTTCTAATGGTGTTCGATAGTTTTTAGTTGTTAGTTTTGTCTTGGCAGGTAGAATTCCAAATGCTTAATATTGCCATAGTTATATTGAATGGATTTCTCTCTCTTGCTTCTGGTCTTTGAAATGCTGATGATTTTTGTGGGTTTATTTTATATCCTGCAACTGCCCCTCCTAATTCCCTATAGGACAAGATAAATTTCTTTTTTTCTTTTTAAGATAAATTTCTTTACTCAACTAAATGTGAATATTCTTCCCTCTTTGAGCCAAATTTAATGAGAGTAAGACTCAAACAATGCTCACTCTCTCCCTTCTTTCCCTGTATCTTTTTTCAGATATAATTTACTCCATCCTGTCTCTCCCTTTCGCCTTCTCATAGTACAATCCTTTTTTCAGCCTTGGTCAATTTTTTTATCATCACTTAAAAATGAACTTATACTCATTCTCTTTGTCTATGTTTACTCCTTCTAACTAAATGAGATCATTCTTCTTAAGCATTGCAATTATCATCTTCTCCTGTAGTGTTACAACCAGTTTAACCTTACTGAATATTATGTTTTTTTCCCTTCCTATTTACCTATTAAGCTTCTCTTGAGTCTTATATTTGAAGCTCGCATTTTCTGTTCAACTGTTTTTTTCATCAGGAAAGTTTGAAGGTCTCCTGTTTCATTAAATATCCTTCTTTTACCCTGGAAGATTATGCTCAAGTTTTCTGGATAGTAGATTCTTGGTTGGCGTCCAACCTCCTTTGCCTACTAAAACATCATATTTTAAGCTTTCTAATCCTTCAATGTAGAGGCTGCTAAATTCTGTGTAATCCTTACTGTGGTTCCTTGATATTGAAATTTTTTTCTGGCTGCTTGCCATATTTTCTCCTTGTTCTGGTATTTTTGGAATTTGACTATAATATTCCTTGGAATTTTCATTTTGGAAAATTTCATTTTCATCTTTTCAGTATATGATTGGGTGGATTCTTCCACCCTCTTTTTTTTACCCTTTTTATTTTGTTCTTGTTCTTGGTCTTGTTCAAGAATATCAGCAGTTTTCCTTGATAATTTCTTGAAAGATGCTTTCCAGGCTCCTTGTTCTTTGATCATGACTTTCACATAGTCCAATAATTTAAATTATCTCTCCCAGATCTGTTTTCCAGATTAATTGTTTTTCCACTGAGGTATTTTACATTTTCTTCTATTTTTTCTTCCTTTAATTTTATTTTATTTTTGATGTCATTAGCTTCTACTTGCCCAATTCTAATTTTTAAGAAATTCTTTTCTTCAGTTAGTTTTTGTTCCTTCTTTTCCATTTGGCCAATTTTATTTTAAAAGAATTATTTTCTCCAGTGGATTTCTTCCTGGTCCCGTTTGACCAATTCTATTTTTAAAGGAGTTGTTTTTTCAGTCAATTTTTGTGTTTCTTTTTCCAAGCCATTGACTTATTTTTTTGGTAATTCTCTTGGATAACTCATATTCCCCCCAATTTTTCTTCTGCTCTCTTACTTGATTTTTAATCTGCTCTTGAGCTCATCCAAGGGGAATTTTGATTGTGAGATAAATTTCTATTCCCCTTTGTGGCTTCGCAAAAGGGCATTTTGACATTGTTGTTTTCTTCTGAATTTGTCTGGATCTTCCTTGTTGCCATAATAAAGTTCTATGGTCTGGTATCTTTTCTGATTTTTGCTCATTTTAAAAATATGATTCTGCTTCTGGAATGCTAAGGCCACTGTCTCAAGAAAGGACCTGGTCCCTGGGTTCCCAGACTGAAGGTTGGCCCACTGCCCCAGGGTGGCCCAAGCTAGTCACAGGTATTGTGCACTCGGGCTGGCAGCTTTCTGGTTGTGCTGGGGCTGGAGGCCTTGCAGTTGGCCTGCTACAGCACTGACTTGTTGAGCCAGGACATGGGGCCTTGCTGCTGACCCGTGCTGGGGTTAAGAGCCTTCCTGCCTGTTCACCACCTGCCCATATCTCCACGTCCCTTTTACCCAAGTGACTTTCCTGAAGTCCTTCTAAGTCATGTTGGGCTGGAACGTTGTAAAAGACAATGAAACAACACACACACACACATACACACAGACACACACACACAGTACTACATGGGAAGGCTTATCATGTATTTTGAAAAAATTACCTCCAATGGGGAAACTGTGACCTCTCAAACTAATGAAACTACTTTGAGACACTCTAATACAAAGATTTCCTCCTTTACAACACCTACATTATGTATCTCTATAACTTCACCCACTGCTCTTAGCTCTGCCCTTTGGAAAGCAGGAGAAGTCTATGTTCTCTTCCACTGGACGCCTTTCAGATACTTGAAGACAGCTAGTAGGTTCTCCATGTTTTTCTTCTCTAAGCCTCTGTATCTTTGCTATGATCTCTACATCTCTTACCCATCTTGTTCTCTGCTTTCTTTATGTTTGTCATGTCCTTCTTAACCTGTGCTGCCCACAGCTGAATGTGGGACTCAAGGGACATTTTGATCCTAACCTAGCAGAAGATAACAGAGATAAATGCTCCTTATTTTTATCTTTATTTATCTTTATATTATTTTATCTGTATTTATCTTTATTTTGAGCTATTTATATCCCTTACAAACTTGTGAGATGCTTAGATGTGGCAGCCTGTCCTGATCATAGTTGAGCATCCCTGCCTTGCTTATTCAATGTTTTTTAACATTCAGTGATCACTGGCTAAGATGACGGGAAAAGATAATGACGGATGTTGGAGGGGAAGCAGGGAAACTGGGACACTGATACATTGCTGGTGGAACTGTGAATACATCCATCCATTCTGGAGAGCAATTTGGAACTTTGTCCAAAGGGCTATGAAACTGTGCATACCCTTTGATCTAGCAGTGTCACTACTGGGCCTGTATCCCAAAGAGATCATAAAGAAGGGAAAGGGACCTGTATGTGCACGAATGTTTGTGGCAGCCCTCTTTGTAGTGGCAAAAAACTGTAAACTTAATGGATGCCCACAAATTGGAGAATGGCTGAATAAATGATGGCATATGAATGTTATGGAATATTATTGTTCTATAAGAAATGACCAGCAGGATGATTTCAGAGAGGCCCAGAGAGACTTATGTGAACTGATACTGAGTGAAATGAGCAGGACCAGGAGATCATTATACATGGCAACAGCAAGAGTATATAACAATTAATTCTAAAGAACGTGGCTCTTTCCAAAAATGAGATAATTGAGGCCAGTTCCAATGCCCTTGTGAGAGAGAGAGCCATTTACACACAGACTGAGGCCTGTGGGAACTGTTTTTCACAACAGAGTATTTTCACCTTTTTATTGTTGTTTGCTTGCATTTTGTTTTCTTTTTCATTTTTTTTTTCGTTTTTGATCTGATTTTTCTTGTGCAGCAAGATTGTTGCACAATTGTATAAATATGTATGCATATATTGGATTTAACACATATTTTACCATATTGGATTTTTGTCACCTGGGGCAAGGGGTAAGGGGAAGGAGAGGAAGATTTGGAGCATGGGGTTTTGCAGGGGTCAGTGCTGAAGGCTTGTTCGTGCATGTGTTTTGAAAATAAAGGTCTTTAATAAAAGAAAACATTCAGCAATCATGGGATTCAATAGGGCTTCCCTGTGGTTTTCAAGGGAACATGCTATGCTTACCTTAGTATTTACATAGGAAGAATAAGATTTATTTATGTTCACCGTAGGGAAAAAGACTTAGAGAAGTCTAAATGATAAAATGTAATAAAATACATAAGGATGCCATTTTTTGCAATTATAAAATTCACCTTGTGGACAAGGAATCTCTGCTAATTTTTTATTGCTTCTATGTACTCTCATCATCCTCCCAGGAAAAAGGTATTGCACATTTTTCTGGGAAAGTTTTTCCTGCTGCACATACATTCTGAGGTCAATGACTAAAGTGATTTTAGTCTTCAGGGAATCATAACAAAATCCCAGCATATACTGACCATTGGCATTTCTTTTTTGAAATGGAAAATTGGAAGAATGAATAAGTTCATCCCTATGTTGAAACATTTGCTGAATATTACTGACTCAAACACACCATGATGACAAGAAAACATAACTGAAAAGCTCTTTGTGTTAATAGATTTGGAAGCATTTCAAGAGACAGGTAGATGATGAAGTTTAAAAATGCTATTGAGTTATAGGTTTTTAGGTTTTGTGGATAAAAAATACTTCAAAGAAATGGTTTTTCTTATTATTCTCAAGAGCTAACCATTCTTTGTCTTCAAGATTTTTTTTTCAAATGGGCTTCCTTTAGGGTCCCCTTGGCTTACCATTGGTAACCTACCCTTGTCATGTGAGACCAAGACAAAGAAGTTGATGACTGGCTTTCGGGTTAAATCTTTAAAATGCTTTGTGGAGGGTAGAATATTATTTATTTTCAAAGTCATCCAGGATATTACACGCAAAATCCAGTGTAGTCCAATGCAATCCAATGCAATATAACCTTATGATCCAGTGGAACTTAATCCAATCCAATCCAATTCAATCCAATCCAATATAACCTGTACACTGTAATCCAGTCCAATCTAATCCATTCCATGGCAATCAAATCCAACGAAATCTAATCCAATATAATCTACTGTAGCAACTCAGGACAGTACACCCATTACAATGCAATCCACTCTAGCGCAATCAGACCATTGGAATCCACTCCAGTTCAATAGCATTCAATTCAATCACATTCAATTTATTATTGCCATTAAATTCACTTTGAAACAATAAATAAAGGCAATAAATTGCCTTTATATTCAAGGCAGTGTCCCTCTGGGTATTCGGGATATAAAGGTAAAAATAAAACGAAGAAGCTTATATTCTCGAGAAAAAAAGAACACGTTCATGGTTAAGAAAATGCAGTCTACGCAAAGGATGAAAGTGACACGAGGAGGGAGAGAACATTTATAAATGGGGAAGGGAATGGGAACTTCTCAAGAAAGACTTAAGGAGGAAGTAGACAGTGAGCAGGTGTTTGAAAAGGTGGTGGTGAAATGTATTCAGTACCAGAGAGGCAACCTGGGCAAAGTTTAAGTGACTTTACCACCAGTTTTGAAGCATTTATTAAGGCGTTGGGTTAAGACACTGGGAATGCATAAAACTTAGCAATTCCTGCCCAAAAGGAGCATACATTCTAATAGTGGGGACAGCGTGGACATCTATGGGTATATATCTATATAAAGGGACAGGTAGAAGCAGAGGTGAAGGCACCAGAGCCTGAGAAAACCCCCTTTACCAATGTCTCTTGGTGTCTGTTTTGCAATTTCTAGCCAAATATTGCTGCCAGGAACACTGGAACTATCCAGGGACATACAGTCCGTGTCACAGGCATAACTTGACCCTAGGTTTCCTGTTCAAAGAATCATAGATCAAGAATTGGGAAGATATTTCAGAGATCTCTCAGCTAGTTCTGCCCTTTCCTTTTACAGGCACTTAAATGAGGTACCCAAGGCCTTCTGGGTGCTAAATCTCAGAGGTAGGATTTGAATCCATTCCCTGATTCCACAATCTCGGCCCAGAATTCATCTCCTGGCTCTCTGCCTGGTTTACTGATTGGTGGGAGCTCACCTGGGCTCAAGGATTCCTTGAAAAAGCCAGAAGATGTGCCCAGCTGTAGTGGGTAATTTAGGAATCATTTTGCCTGGAGCCAGATAAAGCAGAAGGGGCTGAGTCCCTGTGACTGGGGGTCCAAGAAACCTGAAGTCAGAAAAAGCAAAAGATCATGGGAATCACCTGCCCCAAAACCCAGGAAAACTCCATTGGAGTGGCTAAGGAGTAGTTTGTAAAGATATTAATATCAGAGCTCCCTCTGCTGTCAGAATGCAGGCACCACACTTCCTAACCTGTCCTCTGCTCTCTTCCCTGAATGGTCAATCTCAGCACCCAAAGGAGGCAAATTTCTCCGGGTTTTACATGGAGCCCGATTCTCCTTCTTGATGACTCCCTCATGGCAGTCACAGGCCCTGCCCTCATTCTGGTCCCCTTTCTTCAAAGCTTCCTTTCCAGAATCACTCTCCACCCAGCCCAGAAGAAAGGGTTTCTCCCTGGAGCCCAGAGACCTGCCATCTATCTCTCTATGTCTGTCTCAGGGGTACAGTGAGGAGAGCACTATATACAACACACAGGAGCAGACTCGAACCCAGGACTATAAGCAGAGGGCTTGGCTCAGCTCACCCCTCTGTGCAGTTTACTCCTGGGTGACAGTGGATCAATCAATTACCTTTCTGGGCTATAAAACAAAAGGGATGAACTCGAGGGCTCCTTAAGTCTCTTCTGGCTCTGACTCTGTGTCCTACTAGCATTTTTCTAATGGGCAGGAGATCATAAAATGAACGAATGAATGAATGAGCACCTTGGGAAGCTGCTATGAGCCTGGCACTGGGGATACAGACACAAAAGACAAAGTGGCCCCACCTCCACAGGATCCAATTTGAGTGGGGGGATAGCATACTTAGGAGAAGGGTGGCCAGCAAAAGGATCATTTTCATCTTGGAGGATCAGAATGAGTTAATACATAAGACACAACGATTGGTATACCCTTTCTGGAAACAACAGGGCTGCTGAGGAGGCACAGAGTGGAGGCAGAAAGGGGAGGGGGCTGTGTGGATGTCAGGCAACTGAGGGGGATGGGAATGGGGAAGCCTGGGCTGAGGCCTGAGGTCATCTCCAGAGAAGAGTCAAAATGGGCTATTTGGTGCTTACACAGACAACAGTCAAAGTGGTGGGGCCCTAGGCTAAGAGTCTGAAAAATCCCAAATGTAAGGAGCGTAATTTCTATGGGATTTGGGAAGTCCTACTAGGAGGGGACAAGCAGGGCAGTAGAGGCAGACAGACATGGTAAGATGACCTGCGTGGACGACCGGATGGCATCATCTGTAGACTAGAATCCTGGGTCTGAAGCCTCCTTCTGACATTCACCATCTGGAGAGCTTTAGGGAAGGTCACTCTCTTTGAGCTCTAATTCCCTTATTGTGCACCCAAAGGGCTAACAGCATCTGGCTGAGAAAACGTTCCCAACATCCTTTGCAAATCTTAAAGCTCCACAACTGAGATGTTGTCGTGGGATTAGGTGATCTCTAAGGTTGTCCCCATCCTAGTGTCTTTTAGATGTGCTATCTCAGATGTGCCTTTGTGGGAATGGTAGCAGGGACACTTTCAGTGTAAATGCTGAGATGAATCATTCTGATTTCTTTGGCTCCCAGACGCTTTCTATCCAACCCAACTTGGTAAGCATGCTTAAGTGTAACTCAAGTGGCGTATGCTTTGGAGGAAGATAAATGTTATCAGCAAGTGACTGTCAGGGTCTAGGTGAGCAAGGAGTGGAGTAGTTCCTCAGATGCAGTGGAGAATTTTTCTGCAAGAAGTTTTACATTGCTTCCCAGAACTCAACAGGAGAGAAGCAGGGATCAGGTTCCCTTTTCATCTAGGACCCCTTGATTTTCTTCAAAGAATACCGAAGCCCTCAGAGAGAAAGGAGGGTCTCATTCTAAGATTGTGATCTTGCAGACTAACAAGAGAATGAATATAAAATTCAGACACAGTAAAATTCCCAAATCCATCTATTGGATCCTTTCGCCAAATTCTACTGTTCTATTCCTAGAATTCTCTGCAGATGTTGGTTTGTAAATTAATTTGTACCATAATTAATATAATTTAGAAGATGAATCATACATCAGAAAGAGAGGTCACCCCTTTTAAGATATTGTGCTGACAAGACTGAATCATATTAAATAAAACAAACAGAATGAATTCCAACAATTTCTTAGCTCCTTGAGGGAAGGAATTGTTTCAAATTTGTCTTCTTGTCACCAGCACAGTATCTGGCACATCATAAGTGCTTCATAATTGCTTTTTGATTCATTGATAGCTCCTTGAGAGAAGAGATTTTTTCCTTGGTATCTTGGTGTTCCCAATATCTGCAAAAGGACATTTTCTTGGGAAGTAGGAAGAAAGGAAGGAAATGAGCATTTGTTAAGTACCTGCTTTGTGCCAGTTACTGCTCTAGGTGATGAGAATTGTAGTCTGTAAGGCTAATGTAAAATAGTCCTTCTTGTCAAGGAACTTATTCAAGGCTGGTTTGTGGAGGCCAGAAAGATGATGAGTAAGATGGTACTTAGTCTAGTAGGAATGAAAATCCATGAGTGAAAATCACTTCCATGTAGATGTGATCATAAGAAACACACTGGGGAAGAGGGAACAAAGGCTGGTGAGAGTTGCAAAGAGAGGGCCTTGTAGGGGATCAGAGATTTCTTGGAGGAAGCAGGTACAAGTAGAAGATAGGGGGAAAGGACATTACAGTTGTAGTTAGTCACTTGGACTGAGTTGCAGAAGCTCAAAGCACTCTGAATAATGTTGAGTAACATGGTTTGCTGGAGCTGAGGGTATGGGGTGTAGTGTGTCTAAAGATGGGAGTATTCCCTCCCACTCTGTTATCCCAGCTCATTACACTTGTGGTTTCCTTTCTGTCTATGCACTGTCTTGACTCCAGATTCATGTATGTATGTATTTATTTATTTATATTCATTTATTTATCTATCTATTCATTCATTCATTCATTTACTTCATTTATTTATCTATCCATTTATTCATTTAATTATTTATTTGTTTGTTCGTTTATTTATTTATTTGCTGAGGCAATTGGGGTTAAGTGACTTGCCCAGGGACACATAGCTAGGAAGTGTTTAGTGTCTGAGGCCAGATTTGAACTCAGGTCCTCCTGACTTCAGGGCTGGTGCTCTATCCACTGCACCACCTACCCCACCCCAGATTCATGTATTTTAACAACACTTTCTTCTTCTGGAAGTATTTTCCTTTAGCTGAGCTTTCTAGCCTTAACGACCTTCAATGGATGTTGCTCCACTTAAATTCTGATCTTCATATCTCTCCTCCTAGTCTTGGAAAATCAAGAAAACATGTCTATGTATTCCTTCCCTGCCACTATCTTCTTGACTCCTTGGAGTTTGGCTTTCAACCATCTGACATTAATTGTTCTCTTTAAAGTTATCCATTATCTCTTAGTGGCTGAAGGCAATGGCCTTTTCCCAAACTTTTCAGCAGCTTTTATCACTGCCAAATACCCTTTCTTCCTGGTTGATCTCTTTTCCCTTAGCAATTCCATGTCTCTTTTCTCTCTTTGTTCTCCACTTCACACTTGACCACTCTGTCTCACTTTATCTCTTATCTCTAACTCTAGGTGTCTCTGAAGTCCCTATATTGGGCTCTTTCTACATTTAAGTTCAGTAAAGTTGATGGTCTCATCCATTACCATGGACTCAGTTTGTTACCTTTATAAATCCAGCACTAATTTCCAGAACTCCATTCCCATATTGGCAAATGTCCACTAGACATCTATGATGGATGTCACATTAACATTTCAAAACTGACATGTTTCAGACACACAAAAATCTCTTTTTTTGCCTAAGTGTGAAGATACTCTAATCTTGCCTAGTATACCACCATCTGTCCACTCACACAGTTTCCACCTATTCAGAATCATCCATGATCCTCCTCTTTCTCCCCATATGTTTGTCTACACTTGTCTGTTTTATTTCCACAAAATATATTCTCCACTCACATTGTTACCATGCCGTTTCACACCCTCATCAGTCCTTGTGAAAATTACAAGGGTCTCATAATTAATTCTTTTGTTTCTCTTTTCTAGTCTTTCACAGAACTGTCAAAGTATTCTTAGAGCATACTCCCTTGCTCAAAAATCTTCACTGACTGCCTGTTACCTTCAGGATAAAATGCAAGCTTGGTCTAGAATTTGAAGCTCTTCATGATCTATGTTCCAATTGTTTGTTTCAGTCAAACTGGACCACTTGCTGTTTGTCATACAGAGCATTTCATCTGCTGTCATTGCTCCCTTCTGTGCCTTTGAATAATCTGTCCTCCATGCTTGGATGCTCAACATTCTCATCTCCACCTCCTATAGTCATTGGCTTCCTTCCAAGTCATCTCATCAGGAGTCTCCTTTAGAAAGGCTTCTTTTCTGATTTCCCCCAGTTGTTGGTTTCCCTTCCTCATGAAATGCTCATTATTGTACACATCTCTGTGAGAGGCAGTATGGGATCACACATAGGGAGCCAGATCAGAACCTTGGGAAGAACAGCGCTAAGTTTTCATCTCTGCCATATATTGATCACATGACATTAGGAATATCCCAATATCCCCTATTTTCTCAGTGCCTCAGGGAGATCGCTAAGCCTCTGAGTTATGGATGAGATGCCAATCTGCATCAGGAGAAGTAATGTCCATACCAGGAGTTCCCTGAACTGATGACATCATAGGCCTTTACCTGAAGTCTAAAATTATGAGTGAACTTATAGAATATAAGCTCCTCAAGGTCAAGTTTTTTCATTATCCAATATCTTTGTTGGATATTTGTCTTATTATTGTAGTAACTTAATAAAATGTCATTGGTTTGGATTGGATTGAAACTGGAAGTCCAGTAATGGAAAGATACTCTTCTCCAATGGCTAATTTTATTTACATTGGTGTTATAACAATGGAAGATGAAGTAATAAAAATCCTTTTGGAAATCTCCTTCAAAGGCTTTTGTTCTGACTTTAAAGGAAACAAACCATAGACAACAAGATTCAAAGCCTAATTTCAAATGAGAAAGGCTTTCATATGAAAGTGATGACTGTGATTCTTCAAATGGGAAAACAGCAGTGGGTGTTTGTACATGTACAGAGACAAACACTAGAATTTGGTCCATTTCCTTGTCCCACGAGGGAACCATCGGCATGGATGTCTGCTGGAAGACCTCTCTGCTGCATGGCCCTTAGGGAGGATGACATACCTGATTCTTGGAAACAGCCTCTGATTCTCCTCCCCTGCTTTTCCAATAGTGATTGCTCCATCAAATCATTCTTTCTTAGACCTTGTGGCCTAGTTCTTGGCTTTTCTGTTATCAAATCGTAGTCCTCTGTGCATGTTCTATATCTCCACATTCTAGCTGTTGTTTTTAGTGAGGTCCAACTCTTTGTGATCTTTTTTGGCATTTTCTTGGCAAAGATATGGAGTGGTTTGCTACTGCCTTTTCCTGCCCATTTTACATATGAGGAAACTGAGGCAAACAGGGTGAAGTGATTTGTCCAGGGCCACACAGGTAATGAATGTCTGAGGCTGGCTTTGAAATCAGATCTTCCTGACTCCAGGTCAGGCATTCTATCCACTATACCACCTACCTCCCCTTCCACATCTTAAGTAGATTGTAAACTCTTTACAGGCAGGGATGGTGCAATTTTCCACCTTCATATTACTAGTGCTGAATACAATGCTTGGCAAAAATAAAAGCACATTATAGATGCTTGCTGAATTATTTAATTGGATTTATTTAGTGAACGACCTCTCTGGGTAGTTCTTAATTTGGTTCACAAAAAATGTATGAAGATCCCTTTTAATTTTGGCATTTTCTGGGTTTGAATCAATAGGCACTAATGTTCGGTCTTCATCTTGAAAATGAAAATTTACTCCTCCTTGTTTCTTACGTTCTAATGTAATAGTTTCATAAACTATTGCTTTAGAGTCAAGAAAAGCCCCTTACACCATCTGCTATTTTAATACCAATAAGATCGTCTTTGAGAAACTCCCTAATTCATAGCATCTTAGACTTGGAAGTGAGAGGCTGCCTTGACTAACCATGACCTGAAAACAGAACTCCCTTTATAAGACAACCAAAATATGGGTATCCAGGCTCAGTTTGATGACCTCTGGTATGGAAAATTCACTCCCTACTGCCACAGACTATTCTATTCTTGGATATTAGCAATCAGGAACTTTTCCTTCATAATGAACCTTTTTCTTTGCAGTATTTAGTTATTTTATTTAATTTTAAGGTCTCTGGGTCCATTTAGAAAATCCTTCTTTTATGTGACCTTTCTTCAACTAGTATTTATCTTAACTTATGTCTTCCCTCCATTCCCATCCTCAAACCTTATATTTTTGCAAGCTTAAATTGCAATGGTTCCTTAACAAACCTTCACGTGGCATTTATTCAAATCTTGCACCATTCTCCTTTCATCCTCTTGTGGAAGCCCTCCAGCTGATCAATGGGCTTCCTAAAATGTGGGGCACCAAACTGAATGCAGAGTCCTAAATAAGACCTGACCAAGGCAGAACAGAGGGGGACCCTATCTCATCTTTTGCTGTAATCTATATCTTTCTTCATACTCCTTGAGCTCATGTTGGCTTCTTTGGCCACCATTTTGCCTAGATCCCTCACCATCATTATGATCACCATCATCATCATCATCATCATCATCATCATCATTATCATCATCATCATCAAACTAGGAAAATTATTTCTATCATCCCACACTCATGGAATTATTGAATCAGAGCTCCATGTCCAACATAACATTCTAAAATCCTTTTTAATTTGTCATAGCAGCATTTTATAAATCCTACCTATCTCATGAGTGATAACTAAAATAATTTTAATTTTGGATTGGAATTATGTTTTTATTGGCACAAGTAGCTCTTACTGAGGAAACCTCATCCGTCAGTGCAGATTGGTACCTGTTTAAAGATTTAACAGCTTTTAAAATGCGCCAGGGGCCTTAAGAACTTGAGTGAAATATTTAATTATGTGACTAGAATGTATTAAAAGTGGTCCTCGAAGCTAGAATTTCCCAATTTCAAGGCCAGAATCTTTCTACTCCACCATGCTACCTGCTTTAAAATAAATAGATCTGGTATATTCTGATGGAAGTGGATATCTTTGACATAGAGAAGATCCAATTCAGTTCCAATTAATCAATGATAGACAGAACCAGCTATACCTAGAGAAAGAACACTGGGAAATTAGTGTAGACTACTTGCATTTTTGTTCTTCTTCCCAGGTTATTTTTACCTTCTGAATCTGATTTTTCTTGTACAACAAGAGAACTGTATGGATGTATGCACATATATTATATTTAAGATATACTTTAACATGTTTAACATGTATGGGACTGCCTGCCATCTAAGGGAGGGGATAGAAGGAGGGAAGGGAAAAGTTGGAACAGAAATGATTGCAAAGGACAATGCTGAAAAATTACCCATGCATATGTTCTGTCAATAAAAAGCTACAATAAAAATAAATGAATGAATGAATGAATAAATAAATAAATAAAAGAATGAATATTCGAATAGATAGATAGATAGATCAATCGATCGATCCGGGGGGGAATGTTCAAAAATGGAATGGAAAAGACCAAATCTGCTAAGAAAGATATAAAGGTCTCAATCTTACTCAAGCCTATGATCTTAATGACTCTATAATGACCTTGGGGTCATATTCCTAGGGTTCTTAATTTGTGAGATGAGCACACAATTGTTGTGCCACAAGAACTAGAGAAAATGAAAAAAAAAAGTACTTTGAAAACTCAAAATGTTAAATAATACCCAACAGGTACCCCCATCTTGGGTATATAAATAAGAGATTAGTCCGATTCCTTAAATAATGATGAAGTGACTAGCTCAATGGGGAGAGCGAATGCTTTCTCATTAATTGGCAAAGGAAGAACTACAAAGAGCCCACTTTGAGGCGCTCTCAGGAGATGTCTATTCTTACCTTTTCCCTTTCAATAAATGATAGAATTCCTGTTAAATCTTGTCTCTTCCCAAGCTGGAAGTTTAACATAGCATCCCAGGCAGGAGGGGGCTGAGCCGATTCTCCTCAGCCCACAAGGAGCGACCGCAGAAACCTCAACAGCGAGCCCTGGAGCCAGACAGAAGTGAACCAAACACTCAGGCCCACTGGGAGGGAAATTATGTTCCCACGCTTGGCATCTGGGGCTTGTCGCTGCTCGGCTCATTTTCTGAAAGGTCACAAGTAGTTTATCTGCGTCTGGAGAAAAGAAAAGGCACGAAAGAGATGAAATCCTTAAAGGAGACCCAAGGTAAAGCTCGATACCTGCTCGGTCACATGTACCCACAAAGATAAAGAAGGAGTCAGGACCTGAAGATCCATTGGTGTGGAGGAGGGCCAGGGAAGGGAAATGCCAGCTGGTGCACTTGCTAAAATTTAGAGATGTCTAGAGTCATCTGGGACACTGACTGGCCAGAGAGCAGGTTTTGCAGGCAGGATTTGAAGGCTCCAAACCAGCCTTCTATCTGCTGTGTGTGTATATATGCTCATAAACACTTTCTGGCTGTGTGACCCTGGGCAAGTCACAACCCCAATTGCCTCAGCAAAAAAAGAAAGATATATGTTCATATCTCCATGTGTACACAAATATAGCTATATGAATGAATAGGGATATAGTACATACATATATACATACACATATGTATGTGTACAGACATGCGTGTGTCCAGGTACATGTGCTCACACATGGATATGTAGCTGAGATAGCCAGGAGATGGTCGGTGGAGAAATGGCCCCAGAACAAGCTGGCCTGGCTTCCAATCCTTCTATGAGTGTGTGACCTTGGGCAACTCACCTGCACAAGCACAAGGAGTCCCTCCATCTGAAAGTTGCCATGTCTATCGAATCCAGTTCTGCTGCACTTCCACTTCTCTCCTTCCTCATACTGTCCTCCATATAGAGCTCTGCAAATCTGCTTGCAGGTGGTTGATCCAACCCCAAGGCCATTAAGGAAAAGTGGATTTTTGTGTTCTTTTAGAAAATGCTTAATTGTTTTCATTCATTCATTCCCTCCAAAGACACACATACAGGTATTTGTCTTGCTATTTCGAGGGCAGTTTCCGGCTTTTTCAACCATTCAGGTATTCACATGCCCTGTCCAGGTGACTATATACATACAAATTAAGATAATTCCATTTCTGGAGCCCCAGGGCCTAGCACGGTGCCTGGTATACGGGCATTCACGTCTTGCTGATTGCCTGATTTATGTAGAGATGAGACATCTCCTCATACTCACGTTCTGATCTTCAGTTCTCAAAAGCTGTGGTTTTGTTGCTGTGGCTTTGGCCTCCCCCAGCAGTGATTACGAGCCTTCTACAACTCAGGAGATGACAGTTGTCTGGGTTCATCCCTTCTCTGTCTTGGTCTTGTCAATGTACAGGTTCTCTGGTTCCTAAGGGGGTGATCCACCTGCTCTTAATCAGGACTCATTAGATTGAAAATAATCCACTTCAATGTTGCTTGAGACACTAAAGGGAAAGCTGTACCCATGGGTCTGTACCTATATTTATAAGTTAATATATTATTTTCTAGTCATAAGAGGTTGAAATAATCCTAAAGTTCTCTCTCGTAAGGAAGAAAATTCAGAGAGCGGTCGTGAGGGAGCTGTTCTTACAAGTGCTTCTGCAACATTCATACCTGGATGACATTTCTACCCGAAGAGAGGTAACCTCCCATCGGATGATACCGAATCCATGAGCTGTTGCTTCTGAAGGTAGCACGTGGAAAGGGAAGCCTAAAGGCATTGTGGGGGATGCCTCCCATAGCATTTCTCTGGAGGACTAGTCAGTGTGATTGAATGTGTGTGCATCGAAATTCACTGCTGGCTTTTAAGAGAGAGAGAGTGGGAGAGGAGATGGCAGGCTGCCTATGGAATCTTGATGATCCTGGGTCGGGTTCTTCCTCCATTTTATCCTAGCTGCATGATAGCGGACCAGTCACTAAACCTCTCAATCTGAGAAGCATTTATTTAGTGCCTCCCATGTGTAAAGGCTCTATACTAGATTTGGGAGATACAAAAAGGAAGAAAGCTTCCTCCTGTAAAGAATATACCTTGTAAAATGGGGAGAGAGAATCTCATTTAATCCTCAAAACAACCCGAAGAGATAGGTGCTATTATTAACCCCATATTACAGATGAGTAAATTGAGGCTAAAATTAAATGACTTGTCCAGGAGCACACAGTTAGCGAGTATCTGACAGAATTTGAACTCAGACTTTCTCGTTCTGGATCTAGTGTTCTATCCACTGCAAAACCTACTTGCAACATTTGTTTACTTTTTAAAATACCCATCCTTGGGCTTCTATACCCATCTTCTTACAGTCAAAGTCCGGGTCATAAAACCATCCATGAGGACTGGATTTAGATGCTGATTCTATAACTCATGGGATTATGCTTCTTTACAAGGGCTCATCCAGCAAGGTATCCCCACAGTGGTGCATTGGTATGCCATGATGGAAGTTAATAAATATGATGAGTTTTCTAAAATTCATGAGTTTTCAGTATCAGTTTTCATCTATCCTAAAAACAAATGTCAAGATTACAAATCATTTTTGAAATACAAATAACATATAGGCAAGAGTTCCCAAAGAGTTCAGAGAATCCTGGGATTTTAGAGCTTTGAGACCTTAGGGATTGTTTTGCCACCTGCTTTGGGTGATAACCAAGGACATGGACAGTCAGAATGAGGAGGTGACTGGGCTTATCCTGTATGGGAATTGTAGAGATCCAAGACTGATTATAGAACTAGATCTGGAACTCCAACTCCCATTTCAAAGCATTGGTATGATATTGTGAGGTCGTTGATCTTGAGAACAAAGGACCTTCCCAAGCATCTAAATTAGCTCTTCATGTAATAAAGAAGGAAACGGAAGTCTGGGGAGACAATCACTCCCTCCGGGTGACATGGATGGAGATGAAATCCCAACATTTTGTCAATTAACGAATGCTTTCTATTTCATAAATAAAGTCTTCCAAGTCACTCATCTGGCTGCCTTAGGTATCTTAAACTCAATATGGGTCAGACTGACCTCCTAATCTTTTTCCTAACCCTCAGTGATTTCTTAACATTTACAGGATCAAGCATCCATCCTCTCTTCGACATTTCAAACCCTTCATAATCTGATCCCCTCCAGCCTTTCCAGTCTTTTTATACCTTACTCACTCATGCATCGGTAATCAATGATGCTAATGTCTATTATTTCTCACACAAGATACTCCATGTGTTTTCACAGACAGTGTCCCATACCTAGGATTCTCTGCCTCCTCATTTTAGTCTCCTGACTTCCAGTTCCAGCTAAAATCTTACCTTTCCTGAGCCCCCTCAATTCTAGCTCCTTCCTCTCTTGGTTACACTCAATTTTTCCTCTATGTAGCTTGTTTTCTCCATAGTTGTTTGTGTGTTTCCTCCTCCACTAGACAGTGAGCTCCTTGAGAACAGGAGCTGATTTCTCTCTCTCTCTCTCTCTCTCTCTCTCTCTCTCTCTCTCTCTCTCTCTATATATATATATATATATATATATATATATACATATACATATATATATATATATATATATAATATATAATATATATATATATATATATTTTTTTTTACTCAAGAGGTTACCGATACCGAGTAAGCACTTAATACATGCTGATTGACTGGCTGACCACAAGGTTTAGAAGCTTTATTTCGCCATATGAAAGACATCATCTTGGTTTCTCAACCGACATTTTCCTCTGGGCTCTGGTGACATCTTCTGGACACAACTGGGACTAGACATGACAAATTTTCCTAGTGACTTAGGATGGATTGAATTATGTGATGAACTGAAGGAAAAGCATTTTTGAAAAGAGTAGAATGAAATAATGTCCCCCTGTCTTCTGTTCTGCATTGAATGAAATGTCATTTCGCTATATTGTATGTGACCTATTTAAGTTCTCTTCTATATTTGAACATATTCTTTCCTCATTTATGTTTCTGAAATCCTTTGTCTTTTTCAAAATCCAGCTCAAAAATCACATCTTCCAGGTAGATGATCCCTCAGCTTGTGCGTCCCATCCCACCCCACCCCAACTTATTTTTCATTAACTTTTCTGTGTTCAGGTTGCTTGCATCCAGTAAAATGCAGTTTCTTGTAGGGCAGGGTTCATCTTTATGTCTTTATCAAAGTGTGCAAAGTTCTTGACACACATTAAATGCTGAATAACTACTTGTTGATTCATTCGAGCACTAATGGCTTTTTCCAATGTACAGTCATAGGAAATAGTGTGGATTTTTAAAGGCTGTATCAGCTGATTCCAAGGTTTGTCAGGATCCACCAAACTGGAAAGTAGGAGGCACAATGATGGGCTCTGCGTCTACTGATTGTGGATCATCCTAGTTAAATATGGTGGCTCATCTCTTAATTAACAATTGGGTGGTGATCTGTAGTACCAGGAATCCACTATATGAAATACTTGATGCAAAGTGCTTTGCAAACCTTAAAGTGCAGCGGGAATGTCAGCTACAGCATGTTTGGTCTTTTATTGGGTTTGATGGCCACTGGGTTGTCTTTCAACTCCAAAATTCTTAGATTATGGCATCCTTCTTATCTTGAGCACTATCACTCTTCCTTCTCACTACCAGTATCATCACATCCATAAACAAACATCATCATCATCATCATCATCATCATCATCACTACCATAACCACTTACCTGCACTCCCATAGTTCATTGTTATCACCAGCATTGTCACCTGGCAACTACAGGTTTCCACATCTGCATTTTACATTCAATCTCTGATTAAGTAGAGTTGGGAATTAGGGAACTGCTCTGCCAAGAGGATTTAGAGAACCTAATATTCATATTCAGGTAGCTTCATCATTTCCATTTTGTTTGACCACATGATAGCCCTGGGCCCTTGGCCAATCTTGGAGAGTAAATGCCTAGAAGGTAGTTCTAAATTTTTGATGTAACATATAATAGGCAATCAGGTAAAAATGGAATGAAACCTGAATGCTGGATCTTTCTATAGTGCCTTGTCAGCTCCTTCTCCATTCTTCCTCTTTTTACCATCTATTGTGAGCCTCAGAGTCCTGGAAATAGGCAGGAACTGGACCTAGCTACTAAAGAATCCCCCAAACACTTCAAAGACCCTTTCCTCACGTTCTTTTTGTGGTATAGTCACTATTGATACCGTCATCTTCCCTCCCTCTTCCTCCTGCCCTGGTGTAGGTCAGTAAATGGAAACTCAGAGACTTTTATGGAACTTTAATAAAGTCCCAAGGCTGAGAGTTGGGTGAGCATGGGATCTCAAACTTGGATCTGACTCAAAGGGCTGTGCTCATTCTGTTCTACTGAGACGTGAAGGAAAGGAAGTCAAAACCATCACCGTGGCAGTTGGGAGATGTGAGGTGAGGGGGCAGCTGGAATCAGGAAGCTGGATGTCCACATTCCAGCTCTGACTAAGTATGGCCTGGACTTCTTTTAGCCTTAATTTCTTTTTAGTGATGTTGCTGGTAAAGATGAAGATGCTACTATAAAAAAAGCTGATAAATCACGGGACAACTTACAAGGTGCTTGCCTGGCATTTGGAGCCATTGTGCCACCTGACTGCCCTTATGTTTGGGTCCACATAGTCAATTGTACCATGCGGTCCTCATCCATAAAATGGAAATGACTCCCTTCCCAGTAGCAATATCTCACAGTGAGACTCAAATGGAAAAAAAATGTAAAATGCTTTGGGGTCTCTACAATCCCCAATTCTTCTAATGAATCTGTGATCTCTTACCCAGAAAGTCTTTCTAATGAGGCAAATCCCAGATCATTCACACTTACTCATTTGGGGTGACTCTTTTCTATTTCCTCCCACAGGTTTGTCCTTCAGGGTCAACACGAGGCACTGGCGATGTTTCTTGCATCAGTTTGGACATAATGGATACTGGTGGGACGATCCAGTTGTCCATCTGTCACCTCTTAATCTTGCTGCCACTAGCCCAGCTTCTTTCCTTATCATGTAATTCCTTGTTAACTTATCTGGAGTCCCCACCCTCCCTTCTTCCTGACAGTGATTTTTAGTTCTTCAGAAACAGCTGTATTCCAAGTTTTGCTGATATTCACATTCAAACTTGTGCCTTCACCTTCATGGGAAGCTTGGAGTCATTAAAAGGGATCCTAAGTGAGTCTGTTGTCCAAACACAACCCAGCTAACTCCTCTTCCATCTGCTCTTCTCTGGGCCCAGCCTGTTGTCTACCTTTACTGCCCCAGGTACTCAAACTTAGTATAGCTCTACTGAGTATCTATCCAAGAGCATGTTAAAATCTGCATAATGGGTTTTCTTTATCCAACTGGTCTTTCCCATGGTGATGGACAGTGAACTGATCACTTCCAGGGGGGCTCTGCCATATTCTGGGCCTTGGTGCAATCAACACAATGTTATTTAGGTAAGAGCGTGGTGATCCCTGGAAAATCTTTCTTTGACCTTGATCTTCCCCATCATGGGGGTGAATACCAGTGGTGTTTTTGTCTCTCTCCAAGACTATTATCAAGAGGTTTTTGTTTAAGATTATTTCTGTCATTACAGTTTCCAAGGGGGCTTCAATGGTTTCCTTAAATAATGGATGGAAGATATTTTTTCCTAAGAAAGCCTGTATGGTGATATCTCATCCTACTCAATCAAATACTTTTATTTTCATAATCAACAGACAATAAGCACATTGGAATACTATAGCCATTGTGTTTTTCAATTAATTATAGACTATGCTGGAAGATTATGCTACAGTGGAAGATAATGGCAAAGATGTGGCTCATTGTTGAATATTGTTGGAAAAAGCATATGATTCCTTATTAATATGATCACTGAATATTGCCTACATTTCTATATAAATGAGCCTCCTACAGATGCTATATAAATAATTGGATAGCCATACAGCTCAACATTAATTGATATTTCCCCATCTTTCTTCTTTTTCTCCTTTTTTTTTCCTCCTCCTCCTCCTCCTCTTCCTCTTTTTCCTTCTCCTCCTCCCTCCTCTTCCTCCTCCTCTTCCTCCTTCTCCTCTTCTTCCTCCTTCTCCTCTTCCTCCTCCTCTTCCTCTTCCTCCTCCTCTTCCTTCTCCTCCCTCCTCCTCCTCCTCCTCTTCCTCCTTCTCCTCTTCCTCCTCCTCCTCCTCTTCCTCTTCCTCCTCCTCTTCCTTCTCCTCCCTTCTCCTCCTCCTCCTTTTCCTCCTTCTCCTCTTCCTCCTCTTCCTCCTCCTCCTCCTTTTCCTCCTCTTCCTCCTCTTCCTCCTCCTCCTCCTCCTCCTTCTCCTCCTTCTTCTTCTTTTCTTCTTCTTCTCCTCTTCCTCCTTTTCCTCTTTCTTCTTCTCCTCCTCCTCCTTTTTTTTTTTTTACTAATAAAGCTTAAAGGATCACCCCATGTGTTACCATCTTCCCCTCCCCCAGAAATATTGTTTAGCTGTAACTCAATATTCTCACAACGGATCTTCCTTTACATACTGGGTTGAATCTGACATTTTCCTTCAATTTTCCCTCTTTACTGACACATCTACCCCTTGAATAGCAAAGTCTAAGGACCCTATAAATGTCTTTTATTATGGTACTTCTGGTTGCAACAGATGTCTAGGATAAATGAACGTCAAATCTACCTGTAGCACTCAGAATACAGATAGGATTAGCAAAGCTATGAAAAGCTCCTCACAGGCAGCTGGGGAGTCTGCACCATTTCTCCACACAATTACAAATGCAAATGAAAGGTAGAGTCATACTACAGAAAGTGCACAGCTCTGGGTTAATATTCGAAATCTTTCTCTGACACTTATCCTTGTGTGAGATCTTGAGCAAGACACTTAACTTTCTCCAGCCTCAGTTTCCTTATATGTCAAATGAGGGGATTGTATTAGATAGCTTCTAAATTTTCTTCCATTTTTAGATGTAGAATCCTGTGACACCTAAACTCCCTCTGCCTCAGTTTTCCCATTTCCAAGTGAGGGAGTTGGACTAAATGATCACAGAGGATCCATTTCTAAATCCAAGGTCTTATGTCTTCTTATCATGAAGCCATAATGGCAGGTACTCTGACTTGATTTTCATTCAGTCATTCCAGCAAAATTTATTGGACATTAATGACAAAAGGTGATGTGTGAAAAGCCCTACCTATTTTCAATTGATACCAGTCTTAGGAAATTAAAAAAAATCAACCTGATTCAAAACATCTTAGTTTCTTTTCTTTTATTTACAAAGCTGTAATTAAGAAACTAAAAAACTAATTAAGAGACATTTAATAGATACAGGACTAGATTTGAAGTAAAGATCTGGATTCCAGTCCTGATTACGGCACACAGCAGTTGTGTGCTCATTGGAAAGTCATTCGGTTTCCTGGTCTCACCTAATTTTCTGACATAGATGAATGGCCAGCCTTCTTTGGTAGAAAGAATTCCCACACTTGGAGTTCCTTAAATCAAGTCACAGGTTAGAAACACAAATTCACAATCTGGCTAAATGTATCTGGATCCCATTTATAGCTTTGAGTTCACAGTACCACTTGGGGGCAACAAAGTCCATCATTTTACCCCCTGATACAGCAAGACTTCCATTATTCTCGAAACTAAGTTTAGGTTTCAAGGGTTCGGGCATTTTCTCCCAACTTTGTCTGTGTAGAATCACAATGTAACAGCAGGGGTCCTAATGGTTGCCTAGTCTAAAGACAAAATGACATCCTCAGTTGGCAAAGGCTTCCAGCGAGGGGGTCCACTCCACCTCCCCTGGCAGTCCCTTTCATTTTGGAACCATACTCATTGATAGGAAGTCTCTTCTGACATCAAAGCAAGGACATTTCCCTCTCGGCGGCATTCCTCCACCTCTTGCTTGGATATCAACCATTCAGGTGCCTGCTTTATGTGGCAGATTTGTAGCTCCTGTTACCCACAACTAATATGAAATAATCCTCTCCCTCCAGAAGGCACCAGTCATGGAGCCCTTGATGATCACTCCTGCCACTATGTAGCCCCGGGGCCAAACAGAGCTGACCTGGTCCTCCTGCTTCAGTGCGGCCATTCTGTGGCTTCTGCCACATTCACTTGAGCAAGAATGGCCGCAGATCCCTGGCCTGGCCAGCTCAGGATAATCAGGCTCCAGGTCACCATACAGGCAGGGGAGTTCTTTGGACAATACTGATTGGAGAACCCTAGGCCTGCAGTCTTGGGAAGACTCCAGCTTCAGTCACTCCCTAGATATGTTATCCTATGCCAGTCACCTCTCTGCCTAATCCTCTGGAGAAGGAAATGGCAAATTTGGGAAAATACCAAGCTGCTCAAGAATAAAAGCAACTACAAGAAGCCCCTTAACTCATTTTATAGTTTTAAAACAACAACAACAGAAAAAACTAAGACCTTGAAAAGTAAAGCTAATTCCTTGTCTCTCAAGTCAAGTCTAGGTACAAAACTTCTGCTGAGCCCGGGTACTATCCTTAGTGGAGCCTGCTGTGTCCAGATGACTGAAAAGGGCACACACTTCCCTGGAATGGCAGCATCAACATGGGGGGGGGAAGGAGTATTCAGGGAAGACTAGACCCTCTGGGGTAAGAGCTGCCGAGCCCTTTACAGGGCTGCTTTCCCACTTTGTGTCCCCCTGATCCACCCAACTCTCACCTGTAACTCCAAGAAGCTGTAGCAGGCATAATGGCCATTTTGGAGATGGGCTAAACCAGGTGGAGGGTAACCAAAGGGTCTCAAACCCTTTGTGAATTAGGGGATGTCTACACCAGGCATGTAAAGATTTCCCTTGGTGGAATGGGTAGGTGAGAACCCTTTGCTCCATCAACCATGAAGGCAGGGGAAGCAGAGCTGTGGAGCGCTTAGAGCTTGGTCAGACATGAGAGATCCCTGGTTATTCTTGAAACATCACCAGGGTCTCGAATCATCCTGCCACTGGTCAGTGATCGCTCCAGAAGAGAGAGTAAGACCAAGTACTTCATGCAGCTCTGCCTCACTTCAATCCAATTTATGCAGGAATCAAAAGATAAGCCCCATGCCATTTTACCATTTCTGCCTATCTCAAAGCCCTGTGGTGATGGGCGGCTGACAGGTGCAGATATGGTCGACTGTGTGCAAGTGACCCAGGTCATAGGGCTGTCTTCTCACTGCAGGAAGCAGTAGGATTGGGTGGTCCCTGAGCCTCTGAGCACCATGCTAGGAAGGAGAGGATATAAAAGGTGCCCTAAAATTGTCTGCTCACCCAACCCCAGCCTGATTCTATGACAGGCAGGGATCCCACAATGTGGTTGAGACACTGAAAAATGTACAAAAACTTCTGAGAAGGTGATTTTGCTCGCCGTTAGTTCATGGAATGTATGCAAACTTATAGACAACACAAAACCCAGTAGACCTGAAAGAAGAACAGCTCTTGTCTCAGAGAACTCAAAAGCTATTACATTCAAAGAGCAGCTCTACATGAAACAAGGCTGGCAAATGAAGGCCAGCTTAGTGAAGCAGGAGCTGGATATAGGTTTTTCTGGAGTGGCAATGGTGAAAGGTAGTGCCTGTGAAGCTGGGGTGGGCTTTGCAATCAAATTAATTTAGCAAACAAGCTCCCATGCCTTCCAGAAGGAGGGAGTGACAGGCTCATCACAATGCAATTGCCACTTGCAGGAAAAAGCCATACATCATCACCACTGCCTGTGCTCTCACCATAACAAACTTTGATGAGGTCAAAGAAAAATGTCATGAAGATCTAGAGACTCTTATCATCAATGTGCCAAAAAGACGATAAGTATAGTTCTGGGTGACTTTAATGCTAGAGTAGGTTCAAATTACCAGACATGGCAGGGAGTACTTGGGAGCAATAGAGTTGGAAATAGCAAGGGCAGCAACCACTTATTACTAAAGACTTTGCATCTTATGACCTTCTCATCACTAACACTGTGTATTGTTTACCTACACAATAAAACTTCAGCAGCAAACATTGGCAATTAATAGACAATATGATTGCAAGGAGAAAAGACAGACAGAATGTGAGAATAACAAAGGTAATGTGTGGTACAGAATGCTGGACTGATCATAGACTTATCCTCTCCAAGCTGAATATTTGCATTCGACAAAAGCAGTGACCCCAAGGCAAAAAGGCTACCAGAATAATTAATGTCAACAGATCAGAGTGCTTCTCTAAGAGCAGCAGTTCGTTGCTAATTTGGAGATAAGTTGAGCCAACTCACAGTTGGCAACAATGAAGCAGAAAAGGAGTGGGCAGCTTTCAGAGATTGGTGTACAACACTGCATTTGCTCATCTGGGTCAGAACATGTGAAAAAATCAAGACTGGTTTGATGAAAATGATGGGGAAATTCAGAAGCTGCTAAATGAAAAACAAATACTCCACAGTCTGTACCAACAGGATAGTTCATCCATCTCTAAGAAGATTGCGTTCAATTCTATCAAAATCAAAGTACAGTTGTAATTTAAAGAGATGTATGATTCTTGACTAATAAGAAGGCAGATGAAATTCAGTTTTATGTTGATAGTAACAACCCCAAGTGTTTTTATGTTGTATTAAAGGCTATTTATGGGCCAAAGATCTATGGTGCATCTCAGTTCCTCAATGCTGATGGTGCCACACTGATGATAAGGACATTATCCTAGAGAGAGTAACTGGATACTTCCACAGTGTTCTCAATAGACCATCAACAATCAATGCTGAAGCTATTGACCACTGGCCTCAAGTTGAAATCAATTACTTCCTTGTTGAAGTTCCAACTGAAGAAGAGGTTTTGAATGCCATTAGGCTAATTTTGTGTGTTTTAAAGCACCAGGTGCTGATTCTATTCTGGCTGAGATTTATAAGGTGTGTGTATGGGGGGGGGGGGGTCCATTGCGCATACAAAAGGTGACTGAAATTTTCCAGATTATATGGCAAGAGGAAATTATGTCTCAGAAGTTCCAGGATGCCTCCATTTCCCATCTTTATAAAGGCAAAAGGAATAGATTGGCCTGTGACAATCACAGGGAGGGGACGGGTTCTCCCTCTTAGCCATTGCTGGCAAGATTCTTGCCAGAGTCCTCTTTAATCGGTTGACCCTCCATCTGGAAAGAGGTCCTCTATCTCAGAACTAGTGTGTCTTCAGAAAGGGCTGAGAAGCAATAGATATGTTGTTTACTGCTCGACAACTCCAGGAAAAATGCCAGGAGCAGAGAAGAGGTCTGTATATGATATTTGTAGGTCTGACCAAGGCCTCTGAGACTGTCAGTCAAGATGGCTTGCGGAAAATTAGATCAAATTTATATCAAAATTTGGTTGCCCAGAAAACTTCATCAGTATAATACATCCATTTTATGATGGCATGCTTGCCCAGAGGCTGGACTGCAGGCAATATTCTTGAGCTTTCCCAGTCACCAATAGAATGAGACAAGACTGTGTGCTTGCTCCCATGCTTTTTTAGCATAATATATTCAGTCATATTGTCAATGAGGACAAATATGGAATCAAAGTCAGTTACAGCATTGATGGTAAATGTCCCACGTGTACAAAAATATTAATAGCAGCATTTTTTATACTGGCAAAAAACTGGAAATCAAGATGACCATCAAATGGCTGAACAAATTCTGGTATAAGAATATAATGTAACACTATTGTTCTGTAAGAAATGATCAGCAGGAAGATTTCAGAAAACCCTGGAAAGACTCACATGAACTGCAGCAAAGTGAAGTGAGAGAATCAGGAGAATATTGTACATAGCAACAGCAATGATCGACTTTGATACACTTAGCTCTTCTCAGCAAGACAGTAATTCTTAAAACCATCCTAAAGACTCATAATGGAAAATGCTATCCACATCCAGAGAAAGAACTATGGAGTCTGAATACAGATCAAAGAATATTATTCTTATTTTTTTTTCTTTTTGCTGAGGCAATTGGGGTTAAGTGACTTGCGTAAGGTAACACAGCTGGGTGGTATTAAGTGTCTGAGGCCAGATTTGAACTCAGGTCCTCCTGCCTTCAGGGCTGGTGCTCGATCCACTGTGCCACCTAGAGGTCCCCAGTTCTGATTCTTTTTTTTTTTCACACCATGACTAACATTGAAATGTATTTAATATGATTGCATATGTATAACCTTGTTTATCATTTTGAGTAGGAAAGAAAGGAGAAATGGAGAAAGCGTAGAAATCAAAATCTTATAAAAGTAAATGTTGAAAACTAAAAAGAAAATTAAAATGGGAAAAAGAAAGCCTTTAAAGTCAATTCTGGGATTTATCGTCAATTATATGCAAGAAAAACAAGTGTTATGAAATGGAGTTTGAAAATTTCCAAAAGTAATTTCCTGTCTTTGTGCTTCAACAGGTTTTTTTGAACTTTATCTCATAACTGAATGCATTTCTGTCTAAGTTAAGATAAATGTTAAAACTGCATCCAGTAGCAGATACTTGAACAGATCACAAAGCAAACTACCATTTCACCAATGTTACTGAAAGAAGTAGAGCGTACTTAAAAGCATTTCAGGTGTTATGCAAAGTAAAGATAAAGGTGTGTGTGTGTGTCTAAGTTTTCCGTTGAAGAAAACTAATGCTTTGAAGGCAATTTCATCATCATTCTTGAAGATAAATTTCACATAGATGCTTTCGTATTAGTGGGGGAAAATAATTCCTTAGATCAAACCATGATTCTGACAATTAGCTGTGACCATCTGTGAGTTACTTCAACACATAGACCATAAGGTGGCTCTCTATGACTTATCTATTAAGTTCTGTTTTTAATTTTGGACTCAAAATTCATTGATAGAAGATAAAAGTACCAGTTATATTCATAGAAAGAGAAAGTTTCCACATCATTTTGGACATAAGGCAAAGGTACTCATTTTGCTTACAGATTTCTTTTTGATTTTAATCTTGTATCATGTTATATTTTTATTTCAATTGAATATGTAAGTATAGGTGACTAGCATTTATTAATTAATTTTAATTGGTATATATATATATATATTTAAATTAAAAAAAAAACTTTAGTAACTTGGCTCTTAGACTTGACATACATTATTTATCTCTGGAGTAAATTGTACCATGGAGACCTTTGTTGTTATTCATTTGCTCCAGACTGACTCTTCACGATCCCATTTGGGGTTTTCTTGGCAAAGATACTGGAGTGGTTTGCCATCTCCTCTCCAGTCCATTTTACAGATGAGAAAACTGAGACAAATAGGGTGAAGTGACTTGCCCAGGATTACACAGCTAGAAATTATTTGAGGCCTGATTTGAACTCAGGAAGAGGAGCCTTTCTGATTCAAAGCCCCATATTCTACCCCCTGCATCACCTTGCTGCTTCTTGGAGCAGTCGTGAAGCCCACCCTGCCCTCAGTGGGCACCACTATAGACCTAAACATAAGCAATCTTTCTTCCACTGGAGAAACTTAACAATTTTAAAAGCATATACCTGTTTCACTGATGGATATATCACAGTGAAGTACAATTATTGGCCTGATTTGGGAGACAAATCCTCTGCATTATGTGTGTGATTCATTTGTCTCTTCCTCAATCGTTTCTTTAATTACAAGTGCTATATAGACCGATATTTTTCAAGTCAATTTTTATGACTGAACAACTCAATAGCAGAAGAAGTCACAATCAAACATATCATAACTGAGAGGGAATGGCTGTTGAAAATTAATATTTGATCCATTATGTCAGAATGATTTGCTTCTTGGTCTTTTTACTAATAAAATTGGAGAGAAAAAAGTATTGCTCTTATGAAAATCTCTCTTTAAAGAGGTTTAGGCTTCTACATCTCTGGCTACAGTTTTCGTTGCCTCACTCATTATTATCTCTTCTCTTGCTCCATGGCACTAGAAAGGATGGCCTCGGGGATGTAAGAATTTGTCTTCTGTTTGTCAATTAGCTTGTAATCAGTTCAATAGACATGAGCTATTCATCTTCTGCTCTCTTTAGAGACTAAGATAACCTTGAAAGCAGGCAGAATATCTGACATTCCCAGACACATGAGTGTTAAAACTGAGACTCAAACCTGGGTCTATTGATTCCTCTTGTCTTTGATCTCCCTTAGGGAAGCCTAGAGGCTCTAGGGAACAAGCAAGAAGTCTTTCTCTGGACTTTCCATAATCTGTAACCTTCAGTGAATTGCTTGGGGTTTCCATTTGTTGTTCCTCATTCCTACAACAAAATGGGTTCAACTTCTTCAGTGATACACTCTTTGATTTTGATATTTTATACCATATTCTGAAGAGCCAAAGGTCTTTCTTTTATAAAACTCTGATTCTTGACCTTTAGAGAGATATTCTGTTATAAATCGCTTCAGGGCCAATCTTAGCAGGTTGGAACTATGGAAGATGGATCATTACTTGTCTCATAAGAATTCTAGGGATGGGCATAAATAGTGCCTAGTGTTATTTCCCTGAACTCCCACTGATGTACTCCCCAGTGATTATCAGTCAGATTTAATTAGTATAAATAAATTAAGGGTATTTATTAAGTGTTTACTCAAAGACTCCTGTTCTTGGCCCCTCTCCCCAGTTAGCAGTACTTCCTCTTGCACATACAGGACTGTGGGAAAGTGAAGTTAACTTATAGAGCATATATGGCCAAAAGGTAAATTCCTAGCTTCTGGTACCTGAAAGTCATTTTCTCCCTTGCTCCTGCAGTTCCTGCTAAATGTAGTTCAACATGGCTCTGATATTAATGTCTTTGTAGAATACTGAGGCAGTCTTTCCTTGGGGTGTCTAGTTGGTCTTTGATACATCTTTAAGCTTCTAATACAGGTGTTTTTTCCCCACTCTTATAACTAGTAGAGATGCCCAGGAAGAACCTCATCTTCTTATAAATCCTTTGCCCCCTTTTCTGGCCAGCACTTATAATGCCTTTTATTGTGATCCAGGGCACACGATTTTCCAAGGAAATACTCAACAGAGGAAAATCTATAGATATACAGAAGAAATCTAGAAGAAGCCCTGCACACTCAAAGCTACATTATCCTCCCTCTCCCTCTTTCCAAAACAAACATCTTCCCAGAGTAGGCCAATTTAAGACATTCTGGGCAAGTACTGGATTTTCTTGTCAGGGAATCAACATTCAGAGAACATAGCCTTGGAGTTGCCTGGGGCTCAGAGGAATTAAGGCACAGTGTCAAGGCAGAATTTGAATCCACCTTTTCTTGACTCCAAGTCCTTCCTTCTGGCAACTCTAGTAAGTTGCATATAAATATATATTTATTTGAGTTAAACAGATGTTGAGACAAGGTCTTGAAAGAATGAGATTTGGACTGAATGATGGAGAGAAAAGCGGGAGGATGTAGGCTCTCAAGAGGAAGAGCTCATAATTTTCTTAGTGGACAGCCAGGGTCAAAGAAAGAATGGCTTTGGGCATCTCTGAACCCTATAGGAGCTATTTGGAGGCGCTTTCTAGTAGAACGCTTGGAATGGTCTATATCTACCAAGTTTTACTCTCTCTAGGATGGATAGCCCCAAATCTAGATGTTGGCTCAGTAGCTGTTTTCTCACTGACATTGACTGACATGTAATTAATATCTGTGGAAACGTCTTTGGGGGAGTAGAAAACCTATCTGGATGCTGGAAATTGATATGGCCACTGGGGGGACTCTGGTACCATTTTCTAGGCAGAATGAGATTAAGGCAATGCTATCTGGCTCATGATTAGCACCGTTTTCAGATGGAATGTGCGAATTTTTCTGTTTTGTATAGTCAAGAGGCCCTTTTTGGGTTCAAGTCTAACTTATGTTCTATTAGATCAGAATTTTACCTTCATTTTGTGCTCAGATATTCATCATCTACTGAATTTCCTTTCTAATTACAGTGATGATGATATTGTATTTTAAGATTTTCAGGGGGCTTTATATATCATTTATTCCTCACAACAAATTGCATTACCTTGAGAGTTATGTGCCAGCTAGATCACTTTACAGATAAAGAAACTGAGTCCGGGAGAGGTTAAGTAACTTGTACAGAGCAATAAACCACAAGACTATCCAGTAAATATCCAAGGTAGAATTTGAACTCTGGTCTTTCCTATTCTAAGCTTAGCACTCTCCATCGTCCGCCTCAGATGTAGATATTTTTGTAAACTTACAAGATATTAAAACAGAAGAAGACTATGAAGATATCATCTTAACCCAAAGAGCTTTAGGAGTTTTACAGAGCAGAATGAACCCTAAAGGAAGGAAAGCTACTTATAGTGCTTCTTATTCTCTATTTCTGACTTAAGGAACCCAACCTTTGAGGAGACAAATGGATAAAGCAGAGAAGGCCACTGAGGTATCCAGTACCTGAGAGTCTCTGAGTCTCTCTGTTCTTGCCTCTCAAGTTCTTTCCAGCTCTAAAAATCTTATGATTTCATTATCCAGAATTTGACCTTTAGAAGCCTATCTCTGGCAGTATTCCTGGGAGACTATATTAATGTCATATTAATATAGCATTTTTGTGTTAATCATGACATTTTGGCTATATGGGACCAAAAGCCCATCCTGCTTCATTAATGGCTCATAGCCCTTGTTTACTGCAGCTGACAAGGTGTTAATTGTTTTTTTTAAAAGATTTATAATAGTAGACTTTTAAGCAGTGTCTTTAGTATTCAATTAAAGTAGAGAGTTAGTACTTCCTTTCTTTCTTTTCCTTATCTCCTTTTCTAGGGCCTACCCCTAGGAAAGGTGCAAGACCAAGTGATCCAGGGGCCTGGGCCTCTTTATAGCAAGAGTTCCTGGTCTGGACAGACACAGACTGGGTTAAATCATATGATGGTCAGATCTCAAGGGGAGAAGATCAGTCTTCTCTTTCTCTCTGAGATTTTATTTACCTTAGAGTAGAATTCTACTTCTAAAACAAAGCTGGTTGTTTGATTTATGTCAAAGCTCTTACCAAAGAGAACTATTAATTAGGTCATTTCTAGAAAAGATACTTAGATGTACAAAAGGGATCAAATTATAGAGCAGTTATTTATTTTTTCTGCTATGAGGTAAAAGAAATGCTAAAAACATACCCTTTTGGGCATGGGGTATAAGCCTTCAGATACTAGAGAGATTGAGCTTGACAGATCTCTTGAGCTTTGGCTGATTTGTATCTGAATAAAGTTCAACATTAATGTGGTAAGCCTTATGTCTTTCTCCCACTACCCCCCCCCCCCAGCAAGGGACCACCAGGTTGCCTAAAAGGGTAAGTCCCTTAGTTTTGCTTGCCTCTATTTCCTCCTCTGTAAAGTGATCTGCAGAAGGAAATACTTGGCAGTATCTACCAAGAAAACCCAAAAAGGGGCACAAAGAGTCGGATCTGATTGAAAAGTTACTAAATGACCAAACAACAACAAACCTCATGGGCAAAGCAGTACTGGAATCAGCATATAAATCTCTATACTTCCTAACTGCAGGAGAGACAGGAACTTGGTCTTAAAATGATCATACAAAATCCCAGGAAATTTTCATAAGCTCATTTAAAAATATTTAAAATGTTAAAAGCAACAGCAACAAAACCAAATCCCCATCATTATAATCTACCTTGAAAGGTAAGGAAACTTTGTAAAGTGGCTGAATATTTTTTCCCTTTTTTTGAGCTGCTCCCAAGATCCACATCTCTTGCCTTTACATCTTTCAGTATTGGGATGGTCCTGTCAGTAGTTAGTTATCTGATTAACCACTATAGTTATAGTAATCTCTTTTCTCTGGGTATTTGATGCTAACTCGGGGACCTGGGACTACTCAGACTTAGGAAGTAGCCCCTGTGGAAGCTGGAAACATTTATGCCATTTATGGCAGGATGGCTGGCAGCTGCCTGCAGGCCTGTCTGCTCAAGGGAAAAACACACTTTGAAGAAGTAGGGATCGAGGGTTATCTCAATGCCAGGTGCTTAACCACCTTTGCCACTGTTAGGAAAAAGAGTGAGAAACCCCCTCCTTCTGTCACGGCAAATCTGACAACGCAGTGGGCACGAGAAAGGTAGAACTATTTCCCCCCACAGAGAAAATGCTTCTTTCTGACTCCGTTTCCATTATCTTGGACGAAGTGATGAGGGATTGAATGGTGGGTGTGATTGGCAGAGAGAAACTAAAGCAATGACAAAATTGTCCTCTGGAGCAGGCAGAAAGAAGGCTCTGATAGAGATCCCCCTCTGTGGAGATAATTCAGTTAGAAATCCAAATTACATCAAGTCCCTGAGGTGATATTTTCCTATCAATCAGCTTATGGACCTTGCCACTGATGTTGAACCTCTTTGGGTGGTTCCACCATGACACTTTGTTTTTGGTTATCTTTCCCTGTACTTCTCTCCCACATAATGTAGTATCTCTCCTAACCTCACTATGCTTCTCAATCCCACTTTTCCTCCTCATATCTAATTCTTTTAGGTCTTTAAGTCTCTTTTAGGATTCAGCCTGGCATCTAGGGGCATCCCCAACCTCAGGGGGTGCTTCCTTTCCACTGGGTAATTGTGAGTTCCACAAAAGAACTTGTCTTTTATATGCTCTCCTACTCTATTTCCTATCTCCCATTCTTATATCTATTTTATCTCTTTATTTTGTCTATAACTTTTTCTAAATAAACTTAAATTTCGCCAAAGAGGATGGCCATTGTGAGTTCTTCAAATGACCGAACCCCAACATTCGGTGCTACATCAGCGACATCATTTTGGTGCTCGAAACCCTTGGCCTCCTTAACAAAAAGTAAGTTATACTCGCCCCAGTATTTTTTCCTTCTCCTAATCTAAGGCAGGGATGTTACAGTTGGGAACCCAGCAATACAGCACACACAGTACCTCCCATCATATAATATTACTTTGCTCACTGGATAGAGTGATGGACCTGAAAATAGGGGGAGATTATAACTTTTTCTGAGAACAATTGTGTGTAAAATGCATATCCTCACATTTCTCTGGAGCACTGGGTGAGTGAGTGAAGCTGCTTGGGAGTAGGATTTTGCATTTTGAGGGATGTTTGCATCCCCAGCATTGGGAGAGAACTAGTGGAACATCGGGCCAATATATGTTTTCTCTGTATTGTTCCTATCTTAATGCTCCTCTTTCTGCCTATCTGTGAATGTCTGCCTTTTCTTTATGCTTCAAAATAACCTGAATTTTTCTTAAACCTTAAGTTTCTCTGCCTTGATGAGATTAATTGTCCAAGACTGGCTTGATTAGATCTCATTGCCCTTTTTGCTTTGTCCAATCTCTCTGACAACCAGTGGGTCCCTCAACATTTCCCTCCCCATCCCCTGGAATCTGCCTCAGTTTCTCTAGATGGGAATCTCATGTGATCTCAACTTCTAGAATCTTAAAATTCTCCTCTTGGGACTCTAAGTATGTAGAAGGCTGTGGTTCCTTTAGCTTCTTCTTAGATAGGGGATTCTCCCCATTCTCTCTAGACAGAGACAGCCTCCAAGTGACTTGGGCAAATTTGGATGCCTTTCTACCTTAAAATCTTTCCTCCTAATGATTTCTTCCCTCTAAATGAAATAGGCCATGGAAAGAGAAATCTAAAATTAATTGAGGAAAATGGGATAGAATTGTATCTAACAAATAATTTGTTTCATTACTAAAAACCTAAGAAAAGATTTTTTCCTTCTTGAATAAACTCTTTCAACCAAAGGAATTTATACTGAGTGAGGGAAAGCTATAAGTAATCTTTGTATATTTTTATAATATAATGTATATTAAGATATTTTGCTGCCCATAGATACACATCTATGCTGCCCATAGAAACATCACAATTATATTTTTCCTTTCAGATTAATTTTGAATAAAGATCTAATTCTCACTTAGATTAAGTATTAAATTGATTTTTCAGTCATTCTACTTAAATTCATTTAGAACTAACCCTAATTAAATTGGAGATTGAAAATTCTTAATGTAAATTTGGCTAATTTATTAGTTGATTATTTTAGCATTGAGTGAACATTTCTCCCCTTTTATTGAAAACTATGAATCTTTTCCACATGAATTTTTTTAGAGAATAATCACATAGATGACACAGCAGAGTTTTGAAAGTATCCAAGTGCTGAATTGTCTATACAATTGTAGTTACCAGTGAAGTTGGCATATTTATTATTGATGCCATTTGAAGCTCTAAATCTGTGATCCTGCTCTGTGCTGACATTTGATGAAAGGTTATCCAATTTAAATGAGAAGTTCTGCTAAAACAGCAAATGTAAAATACACTTGAAATTTAAAAGTTTATTATAGCTGAGTTCCCAGTTATAGAACTTAGAAAGTTGCCATTTTTAATGCTTTAATATCCATTTTCTAAAATTATTATTATTAATTCATCCCTAAGAATCACAGTGAAACCAGTACCAATCAGTGGTGGTGGGATTTTAGTGGCTAAATGGAAAATGACAAGTTTTAGGGTCCTGTTTCCAGGAAATAGATTTTATGACTTGACAGATTTTTGCCACATGGTCAGAAAAGTAACTCAGTTATGTAAGAGGTATTTTAGTTGTAAAATATAAACTTTATCCACATGATGAGAAATGTAAAAAAATGATGGTTCACACCACAACATCCTCTGGATGTTGCTCCAACCAGCTTCTGAACCCTGCTTCTGAGCTTTGACTCCTTTGAGTGGGACCTTCCTCGTAAGGCAGACTCACTTCTAGGTCCCCTTCCAGCTTGAAACACCCATAGTTCCAGTGAGACTGGACACAGTCTTTTTTTTTTTTTTTTTTGAGAAGATAGAGACCTCTGGCCCTTATCCCCAAAATTTCCTTTCTCCAGAAGACAGAAAGGTTAGAGATGTTGACTCCCCAGCCCTTATTCCCAGAATTTCTTCTTCCTAGAAGACTGAAAAGGGGGAAATGATGGGTCACAGTCCAAGGTCTACTCAAAACTGCATATGTAGCTGAATGTAAAACAATTAAAACCTCTTATCTGTTGCTCCTTATTTGAATTCTGTAAATCCCCCATCTAACTTATTTGTCTTTTTGTAAAAGCTCTTTCTTGTCTTCTTCACTAAATTATGTTCTTTCCTCTCTTTCTTTTACAACCTTGTAGGCTGTTATCCTGCTAGCTAAGCCCCAAATTTTCAGCCTTTCCTTATATAAAACTAATTTGCTGACTTCCTTTAGAGTCTAATCCTTCAACTATGGCATAAATAAACTCTTTTGTGACTATAAGAGATTCTCTGTGAATTTTTTACCCAGGAGGTTCTTTTTTTGGATCTGGATTCTCTTGGAATCCACAAGGTGTGTGTTTTCCTTTGAACTCCTCTTTCACCCACAGGAACCCTGGAAGAAGACCCAAGACCCCTGGCAGCAGTGTGTCCTCCAGCTCATGGGTAGTTGGGAATGACAAGTTCTGACTAGGTCTGATGGAATTTTTGAAAGGGGTGCCTTTCAATTAGCTACTGCTAATTGAATAATTAATTCTTTGATTGAATTAATTGAATAATCGATAATAATTGAGTACTAATTGAATATTGCTCTCCCTCGCATATTCTCCTCATCCTTTGGGAAGCTGAAAGATAGGAGATGGGTTGTGGGATACGGATCAAGGTGTTTTTTTTTAAGAACTTGCTGCTGGGATGTCTCCTCAGACATTTGGAACTATTTGGCAAAAGGGAACTCACACAAAAACACCTCGTCTTCCTATGCTTGGGCCCAGTTCAGTCTTGGGGAACTGGAAAACTTGCCTGAGAAAGGGCCTATAACACTGTCTTCAAATTGACTTATTTTTCAGAAGGGAAGGCAAATGAGGAGGGATCTACCTCTCTCTCAGGATCCCTTCTTTTTGTTACTCTTGCACCATCTAGCCGAAAGAGGAAAAAAACTCAAGGGCTTTGGATGGCTTTTTCTTGCAGTGGGGTACAAGATCTCAGGCTTCCCCTCTTTCCCCAAATCTCTTGGTCATTCATTCATGTGGGTGCTTTTTTCCTGTGAGCCCAGCACTGGCCAAGTTGAGTCTACAGAAATAAAGTTAGTTAATTAAAGTTGTAGAACTGCTCAAAACATTTTTAGCAGATCCTGGGAATCTTGAGATTAATAATTAAGTTGTTTGGCACTCCGTCTAAGGTATCACTCTGTAGAATTTATCTGAAGGAAAAAGGATTGAATCTTTTTATAAGCTTTAAAAAGGTTTTTAGAGCAAGTGACAAGAAAAGTTGGTTATAAAAGCAATCGATAAGACTGAGAAGGAAAGAAAGTTTCATTCTCTGTCCACATCCCGCCTTCTGCACTCCTCACTGCAAGGATGGTGAATGGGATAGAGAGAGAATGGAAGTACATTCAGCATAGTGAAGATGGTTAAGAGAACTGATTGAGATTAGAAAACTATTGTATCAGAATAAGAAAGAAAAGTAGAAAAGGAGCAGTGAGAACAGGGAATTTGAGAGTTTGGGAACTGTTAGAAACAGAAAAGCAGTTTCCTATCTCTAAAAAAATTCTTGCAGCAGATCAGCCTGCATTTGCATCACTCAGAAGACCAGTTTAAGGGTCAAAGTGAGAGAAAACTGGCACTCAATCCTTTCCTGGATAACAAACAGAAAAAGGTATATGCAAAACAGGATTAAAATATCTAGTTAGAATTTAGGAAATTTCCACAAATTAAAGTTAGTTTAGTCAATTTTAAAATTACCCTTTAAGTGATGTGTATATGTTACTCCAACCCATTTTGTCTTGTTTTTGTTTTTTTGCTTAGGTAATTGGGGTTAAGTGTCTGAGATCAAATTTGAACTCAGGTCCTCCTGACTTCAGGGATGCTGCTCTATCCATTGAGCCACTTAGCTGCTTCCCTTCTACCCATTTTTTTGTGATAGATTTGTTTTCTATGAATTTTAGAAATTCTCTTGTTTCTTTCCTAACTCAAGAGGGAAACTCATTTGAGATATGGAAGCCCAAACTCTTCTCTAAGAACTCCTAGAATTGAAAAGCTTTAGAAAAGAAAATTGTCTCAGTTATAGCTATGAAACTTAACAAATATCCATTGATAAGTAGTGGATTCTTTCTGAAATTATAGAACTAGAATTCGACTTGTAACTAAAAACTTGTGGAAAATATGTTTAATAATATTGCTTCATATGGAAAGTTGGGGATGAGGTAGAAAACCTTCTCTAGACTGGCTTTCCATCTTTTTCACAGAATGTGTAGGGAGGAATAGCTTAAAAACATCTCCTTAGATTTCAAGTAAGTTGTGAATTTTTGGTGATAAATTTCTTACAATTATATGAGATAATGACTATAAACTGGTGCATGCTAAAGTTGTGAACTTGTTTATCTGGCCATCATTAAGCTTTAATATTGAAGTATTGCTACTGGAAATTTCAATTTGTATTTAAGCAAAGTTTTCTTTGATAATTTACTCACAGAGATCACATGCTTGTCCTAATTAGAGTAAATATATTTAAGGTATTATCACCTATGTTGTGAATTTTAGAAAAGTCTTGTTTCTCCCTTTAAGGAAAAGCTAACTGTTAGCTGAATTTTCTCAGTAAATATTAATTAAGGAGTTCATGGGTTCTTTCTGATATTATAGTACAGAGATAATTTATTCTCTTGAGTTATCTGAAATTGATGAACCTAAAACTGGTTCCCACTATGTGTAGCAAAGAAAAATACAATGAAAACTTTTGGATCAGTTGGCCTTTCCCCTTCTCTGGGTGGGGAAAGAAAAACTCAAACAGAACCATTCTCCATAGCAGGGTCATCAGCCCTAGGAAATGACTTTCATATAGAATATGAAATTCTCATACAAGAAAGAAAATACAGGTGATCATTTAACTATCATTTCAAAAAATTCTTGATTAGGATTTTTGGAAATAATTTGAAATTCAGGATTGAAAAATATATACTAATTATTTGCATAATTTCATGGTTTTATTTCAGATCAGTTGGCCCTGGAAGATGAGGACATAGTCCATCCTTCTTTCACTTGGTGTGGCTGCTCCTTAGCTCTGGCCTGAAACTTTTTCTCTTGGGGAAAGTGAGAATCTCATACAGTTTCCAGTTCTTTCCTATGCTCCCTGAAGTTAAATGAAATTTCTTTCATTTTAAATTGCTTCTATTGTTCAAGGGAATAGCCTATGTTCACATGGTATTAATAATGGAATATTTGTTTTTATTTTTCAATCTGTGATTGTTTTAAGAGAAAAATCATTTTTGTTGAACATCTATTTAGATAAGATGCTGTAGCATAAGTTTCTGCTACTTAGCAATGCAAGGAACATCCAAGAGAAGTGTGTTAGACATTTTTTACGTTTTGATTAACTAAGTTAAATGAATGGTTTTCATCTGTCTTCAGCAAATCAGTAGATGTTTATTAAGTTCATCATTTTCTTTTTGTTTAATGAATAGGATAACAAATGTGATCTTTAGTTTTCTTAAAATACTAGGGCAGGATTTTAACCTGCCAGTCAGTGTTGGTTCTTTGCACATTTTCCTGATTTTGATTGTGCCCTACAGGCATGGGAGAAGAAAGCATGGCATGAGAATATCTGCCACCATATCAGCCTTAGGATAGTTTAGGTTATGCACAATGATTTAAAAACCTTCTTAGATTTGAAGCTCTGATGTAGGATTTGTCTGTTCGATAGAAAAAAAAAGTTGGAGGGACTATAATATTATTTCTTGAGTTTGAATCCAGGTATGGATGAGGACCAATAAATCAGAAAATGCACCTTCTCAGAGAAATGCCATGAGCTACAGGTGGATATCTATATCTGGGCAAGAGCTGGAAGGACAATCTTGGTCTCGGCTTAAGGTCAGATCCCTCTGACTCAGTTTTCCCGTTATGTTTCTTTCTCTAGAAATGATTCCCACCTATTCCTCAGTCTGGCAATGGGGTGAGATTCATAGGTGGTTTTCATACCTGAAGTTAAACAGCTAGGGATGCTTTGTCCTATCCCTGCTTCTTCTCTCTTACAGCAAATTTCCAAATTCAGAGCAAGTGGTCAGTTTAAAAGCCATGAGCAAAAAGTCTATTTCATTTAAGCGAGTGGGGAATAACATCTGTTTGTCTTGTGTGTCCTGTGGCACAAATATTTTCTTATAAATAACTTATTTGATATGAAAAGCTGCTGGCCAATCTATATTGATCTCTCCCAGTTCCTTCTACAACAGACTTTGACAAAGAGGGGATATTCTCTTTCTCCTCTGGGTTGTTTTAAACATCCTCAGGCCAGCTTCTCTCAGGCCAGAGAAAAGCCAGTGGAAACTTTCCTTAGGCTTATGCAAGGCTATGAAAAATGTCCTTTAATTTCTTGTGAACAAGCTAGAAGAAACTATTAGATAGGATGCCTGTCTAGAAAAGATTGGCAGAGAGAAATCTCTTTTACACATATACGTCATGTGAGGGTTTGGGTTAATCTCTATCTCAAAGTCCTACTTTTTGAAATATAACTTCAGCTCCCTAAATCAGTCTCCTTAATGGGAATCTTGGATCTCTCCTTACTTGGCACAATACTTTTAATCAACATCCCAGTCTTAAGTGGGTCTTTTTTAATGGGAGATTTCTGGAAGTCCACCCTTCTCCCTCTCCTTTTAATTGTTTGATAAAGAACCCCCCCAAAAAAAACAATTAAAAGACTATGGTAGAGATCAGTTTAGCTTCCTGCTCACTCTCTCTGGAGGCAGTCCAGTCAGAAATCTAAATTATATCAAGTTCCTAAGGCTAAATTTTCCCTGTAAATCAGTTTATGGTCATCAATGCTAAACCTCCTTGGGTCAGACCACCATAACACTCCTGGTGTCTTTCCCCAAACCCTTCTCTCATGCCTCATGCCCTCTCATGCCCCACTGTGCTTTGCAAGCCCCCTCGTCCTTATAACTAGCTCTTTTAGGGTGCTAAGTCCCTTTCAGGATTTAGTCTGCCAGCTAAGGACATCCCTCAACCTCAGGGGGTGTTCTCTTTCTACTGGGTAATCGTGAATCCCAACAAGGAACTTATTTTTTATATGCTCTCCCACTCTATTTCATATTTACCATTCCTGGTGTCTATTGTATCTCTTCATTTTGTCTGTAATCTCTTCTCCTAAGTAAACCTACCTTTTGCCAAAGGGAATGGCCATTGTGAATTTTTCATGTGACTAAACTTCAGCATTTGGTGCCTACCAATTAATATGGTGCTAGATCAGTCGCATCAGAAGGATCAGTCAGGAACTGCTGGGCTCCACACATATTCCCTACAAAGGGACTTGATCTTGTGTTATACTGAAAGACCCATGAGAAATATTCTGGTCCATCTCTTTCTACAGCTTTCATCCCATTAAGGGATGTTATGTACCTATTGGCTGAATAGAGTTCCCTACTACAGTTCCTGGCCTTGCCCTTTCTCCCAGATCTTCTTCTCTCCATTGTAGTTGCCTTTTTCGAAGTGCAGCTATATTAGGGAAGTGCTGAGTGAAATAACTTTATTAAATAAATTTACGTGTAATGAATAACCTAACAGAGGTTTATCCTAACAGAGATAGGATAAAGGTAAAGGGGGAGAAATTGGAGTGCTTGAGTTAAGGTGACTGACTTAATAGATAAACTGGGTTTCAGAGCACTTTAAAATCTTGCCCAGAGTCACACCTATGAATAATTAAAAGCTTCTACTTAATCCTGGTTTTCAGAGGATATATTGTCTAGCTTTATTTTCTTTTGTCTTTTTTAAGGTGGGAATGATGGAGATTACCCCTTTAACTCTAGGTAACTGGGTGGAATGAGATATAGAATATATCTATTCTATAGATAGAGAATATATTTTGGGAGGGGGAGAAGGGCAATTCTCAGGCCCCTTAAATGACCTAGGACATGTAAGTGAGGATGGATCTATCTCTCCTTGCATTCTGACATAGAAATCATTTCTGAGGATATAATAACAAATATTTCCTATAATGAAGGGCCAGCCTTAGTGGGAGTAGATGTACTGTGGTTTATTGTATCCAGTTTTGGGAAGGCCTAAGAAAAAATCTGGAACAGTCCACAACAGTAATTATCATTGTCTGATACTTAAAATTTTTTGGGGGGGATTACCATGCATATTTCTATTTGTGGGGGATGAACTTAAATTTCCAATTTATTAATCATTATTGACTTAATGCACATTTTTTCCTCTAACTCTCCCCAGGATTCTGTAACTCATCTCTCCAATGGTGCACATCTGTCCATACAGGCCAATATCTACCCAATCCCCCACTGTGTTCCTGTTCAAGTTTACCCATAAATACTTCAATAGGACTTCCCTCAAGGGCTATTGAACTCCTACATTCTCTTGATTTTTTTCTGAATACAAATGGAGAAAGCAGCTGTATCTTCAGTATACTCTGTTTCAAAAGCTATTTTTTAAAATATAAAATGCCCCTTACTCTGATCACTCTTCATAGAATCACAGATATAGAGGGAGAAGGGACATTAGTGATCATTTATTCCACCCTTCTATTTTATAGATGAGGAAACTGAGGGTCAGGAAAGCTAGCCACCTAAGGTAATACAGATCACAAACAGAGAAGATGGGATTTGACCCTGATTCCTCTGTCGGTGCTTCTCTAAGGTATGATGTATGATTCCTTCCAGCAATGGAAAAAGATAGATTATAAAAAAACAAAGAAAATATTAACGATGATTAAATAATTTAAATTTAAATAATATCTACTCATTTTTATCCTGCTTTAGGTTTACAAAATCATATTCCTCTCAATGAGGTAACCAGAAACTGAAATGTCAATCACAAGCGTTTAAGTGCCTACTATGTGGCAGTCATTGTACCAAGTGCTCAGGAGGCAAGTGCTCAAGAAAGGCAAACAACAGAAGGAGCGTTTAAATTGTCTAGGACAATATCTCTGCTAAAATGTTGAGTCACTGGGGGAAGGGAGTAGAGTAGGAACAACCATTTGGCATTCACATTTGAAAGGAAAACCATACACCCCTAGGGAGGTTCCATCTTTCAGAAGGGAGAGGAAGAGAGTTTCTGGGAAAGAAAGGAAGGGAAGCAGAAGGGAATTCTGCCCCCAATCCCCATCCCCAGAACAAGCACAGACTGCATCAGACTAAGCAGTGCTGGACAGCTCCACCACATTGAAACTGTAGCAATCTTGTTAAGTGATTGCTTCGGGTATTATCATTGCCAACTTTAAATAGGAAGGGATGAAGGTTTATCATTTAGATTTTGAATAATTTGCCCATTCACAAGCCAATGTTGTCACTGGCAGGATTCGTACCTGCATCTTCTGTAACGAAACTTAGTCTTTTCATTTGGGATCAGGAAGGCCTGAGTTCAGATTCAGCCTCACACATTTACTACTTGCCCAAGTGACCTTAACTTAAGCCCTTTCAGCTTCAGTTTCCTCATCTCTAAAATGTGGATAATAAAAGCATCTCCTCCCTTATATAACTTGCTATGAGATATAGGCATCATAAATTATAAAGAGCTATCTACAGGCTCGCTATTATTTTTTAAAGTGCTTTGCTGATTATAATCATTATAAATGTTTTGCATCTACTATCTCATTCAATCTTCACAACTCTTTGCAGAATAATATGAAAACAGATGCAGAAAAGGGAAATGACTTGCCTTCTCTCTGAAACAGTCTGAAATCCCTTTTTAAAACACAGGCCAAAAAGCCATAGAGGCAGCTGGTGGTTCAGGGGATAAAGTGCTGGGCTTTGGGACAGGAAAACCCTGAGTTCAAATCCAGTCTCAGACAGTTATTGTGTGACTGAGCAAGTCATTCAACTCCTGCCTCAATTTCCCTAATCATAAAAATGGGGGTGATAATAGCACCTGCCTCTGAGGATTGTTGTGAGGATCAAATGAAATGATTATAAAGTGCTTGGGACAGTGCCTCACACATAGTGACTGCTGCCTAACTATTAGCATTACTGTTCATCATCTTATAAATGATCACTGATTGAATAATAGTTATAGTTACTTTATGTGATCAAGTAGGGATTCAAACCTTAGTCTTAATGCTCAATATAGTATTCTTTCCCTTACAAAGCTTCTCAATAGTCAAAACAGAGATCTGATTGTCTCCTGACTCTGGCGATGCCTGCTTTCATTTCCTCTCCATGTGAGCTGAATCAAATGCCAGAAATTGACCTGATCTTCCAGAGATCAATAGATGTATTTTTGGATTCTCTCTCATTGATCGCCCAGAGTCAGAGATAAATCACCTGGAGCCCCTTTGGTCATTACTTAAAGCAATGGAGCCAGGAAGGAATTCCTGAAGATGCGCAGAAAAATGATTGATGGTCCACGACTTCCTCTCAAGGCGTCTTCCTTAGGAACCACCGAAGCAAGAGAGAAAATTCTGATCATTCTTCATCTTTTAAAAAATTATGATTCCAGGCAAAGTTGGAGGAATGATGGCAGCTGTGAAACTTTGATTTCTTTGGTTTCTGCCTGAGAGAGTCTATAGCTTAGATTATATTGAAAGCTCTGCATCGGTAAAGATAGGTTATCTCATTGTTATTTAAATAAAACTATAGTTTCCAAATAGATATCCAAATGTTTTGAAATAAATTTAAATAAATACTAGTCAATCAAAAGGCATTTATTATGGGATAAACAATATTGGGGAAATGAATAATGATAATGGCCAATGTCTATATAGCAGTCAGTGTGTGTGAGACACTGTGCTAAGCATTTACAATTATCTAATTTGAATTCTCAGAGGTAAGTGCTATTATTATTCCTACTTAATGGTTGAGGAAATTGAGGTAGAAGTCACATGACTTGCCCAGACTCACACAACTGTTAAAGGCCTTAGGCTAAGTTTTTTTTTTTTAAACACTCAGCTTTTTTTAAACACCAGCTGCCTCTTTTGTATTTTGCCATGCATAGTCATTCATTCATTCATTCATTTGTTTGTTTGTTTTTATGCATTTATTTTTTTTATTAAAGATTTTTATTTTTCAGAACATGTGCATGGATAATTCTTCGATATTAACCCTTGCAAAACCTTGTGTTCCAATTCCCTCCTTCTCTTATCCCCTCCCCTAGAAAGTAAATAGTCCAATATATGTTAACTATGGTAGAAATTTATGTTAAATCCAATATATTTATACATATTTATACAATTATCTTGCTGCATAAGAAAAGTCAAATAAAACAGGAAAAAATGAGAAAGAATAAAATACAAGCAAACAACAACAAAAGGAGTGAAAACGCTATGTTGTGGTCCACACTCAGTTCGCACAGTCCTCTTTCTGGATGTAGATGGCTCTCTTTATCACAAGATCATTGCAACTGCCCTGAATCATCTCACTGTTGAAAAGAGTCACGTCCATCAGAATTAATCATCATCTAATCTTGCTGTTGCCATATATAATGTTCTCCTGGTTCTACTCACATTCACTCGGCATCAGTTCCTGTAAGTCTCTCTAGACCATTCTGAAATCATCTTGCTGATCATTTCTTATAGAACAATAATATTCCACAACATTCATATACTATAACTTATTCAGCCATTCTCCAAATGATGAGCATCCACTCAGTTTACAGTTTCTTGCCACTACAAAAAGGGCTGCCACAAACATTTTTGCTAGATCAAAGGGTATGCACATTTTGATAGCCATTCTTTTTGTTGTTTGCTTGCATTTAATTTTCTTTGTCATTTTTCCCTTTTGATTTGATTTTTCTTGTGCAGCAAGATAATTGTATAAATATGTATAGATATAATGAATTTAACATATATTTTAACATGTTTAACATATATTGGATTACTTAACATCTAGGATAAGGGGTAAAGACACGGGGAGGGGAGATTGGAAGGTTTTTCAAGGGTTAATGTTGAAACATTATCCAAGAATATGTTTTGAAAATTAAAAAGCTTTAATAAAAAAAAAATTGTGCTTACAACTTTGAATTCTTTGTATTTGCTATTTGGTTAAATAAAACTTGTCCTATGTGCAATGTCTCATTAGCTTTGAAAGAAGGACAAATTTCACATATTCTCAGGAGAAAAGTGGGAGAAAAATCTACTATAAGAGATTTATGGAAATTCTTTGAAAACATGTTCTTGATCTGTGTAAGCCCAGAATTGCTATTCTGTTCTGTCAGTGACCTAAAAAAATAATTATGCTCTGAGTCCTAAATACTCGAGTGAAAAGATATGTCAGAAAGAGACCACATCCCTTGGCTTCCTTTTAAAATAGTGCTGTGGCCCAAGAACTATTTGAACACAATCACATAATACTTTTCACACAATCAGAACTAAACAATTGGAAAAATATCAATTGCTCATCGGTAAACTGAGCTAATAAAAATGACAATTCTACCTAAATTCATCTGTTTGTTTAGTGCCATTCCAATCAAACTGCCAAAAATTATTTTATACAGCTACAAAAAAATAATAAAAATGATTTTATAGATCTAGAAAAAAAGAATTCATCTGGAAGAACAAAAGGTCAAGGATATCAAGGGAATTAAAGGAAAAATATGTATACCAGACTTAAAACTCTATTATACAGCAGCAGTCATCAAAACTATATGGAACTGGTTAAGAAACAGAGTGGTGATTCAATGGAATAGGTTAGATACCCATGACACAATAATCAATAACTATAGTAATCTAGTGTTTGATAAACCCCAAAACTCCAGCTTCTGGGATAAGAATTCACTATTTCACAAAAATTGCTAGAAAACTGAAAAATAATATGTCAGAAACTTGGCATAAACCTACATCTCATACTCCATACCAAAATAAAATCAAAATGGGTACATGATTAAGGTGTAAAGGGTGATACCATAGACAAATTAAGAGAGCAAGGGATAGCTTACTTATCAGACCTTTGGAGAAGGGAGGAAGTAGAAGAACTAGAGAACATTATGAAATGCAAAATAGACCACTTTGATCACATTAAATAGTTTTTGCGCAAACAAAATGAATGCAGCCAAGATTAGAAGGGAAGCAGAAAGCTGGGAGAAAAAATTACAGCTAATTGTTTCTGATAAAGGCCTTATTTCTAAATACATAAAGAAGTGAGTTAAATTTATCACAATATAAGTCATTCCTCTATTGATAAGTGGTCAAAGGATATGAATAGATAATTTTCAGATGATGAAATTCAAGCTGTCCATAATCATATAAAAATGCCCCAAATCACTATTGATTTTTTTTTTATTTAATAGCCTTTTATTTACAGGATATATACATGGGTAACTTTACAGCATTAACAACTGCCAAACCTCTTGTTCCAATTTTTCAACTCTTACCCCCCCCCCCACCCCTCCCCTAGATGGCAGGATGACCAGTAGATGTTAAATATATTAAAATATAAATTAGATACACAATAAGTATACCTGACCAAAACGTTATTTTGCTGTAGAAAAAGAATCAGACTCTGAAATATTGTACAATTAGCTTGTGAAGGAAATCAAAAATGCAGGTGTGCATAAATATAGGGATTGGGAATTCAATGTAATGGTTTTTAGTCATCTCCCAGAGTTCTCCAAATCACTATTGATTAAAGAAATGCAAATTAAAACAACTCTGAGATACTACCTCACAACTTTCATATTGGCTAAGATGACAGAAAAGTTAATGATAAATGTTGGAGGGGATGTGGGAAAACTGGGAGGCTAATGGAGTTCTAAAATGATCCAACCATTCTGAAGACCACTGAATGACCAAAGAGGTAGCAAACTGTGTACACCCTTTAATCCAGCAGTGCCACTACTGGGTCTGTATCCCAGGGACATCTAAAAAAGAGGGGAAATGACCCTCATATGCAAAAATGTTCATAGCAGCTCTTTTTGTGATGGCAAAAAATTGGAAAATGGTAGATGAGTAGAATGGGGAATGACTGAATAAGTTATGGTATGTGAAAGTAATGGAATATTATTATTCTATAAAAATGATCAAAAGTCTTATTTTAGAAAGGCCTGGAAAGATTTACATGAACTGATGCTGAGTGAAACAAACAGAACCAGGAAAACATTGTACACAGCAATAGCAAGATTGTGCAGTGATCAATTATGATAAACTTGATTCTTTTCAGTGGTTCAGTAATCCAAGGTAATCCCAATACATTTTGGATGGAAAATGTCATCCACATCCAGAGAGAGAACTATGTAGATTGAATGTACATTAACATGTGCTATATTCAGTTTTTTTCCCATTTCTTTTTTTTCTCATGATTTTTCCTTTTGTTCTGATTTTTCTCTCCCAACACGATGCATAGAGAAATATATAAGAATGTACATGTATAACCAAATTTTCTTTTACATATAACTGGGGAAAATAAAAATAAAAAAAATAGTGCTGTGGCTCTATGGGAAAAAATTAGCTTAAATGAGTACTAGAAACTTAGGATATGGGTATTTTTCTTTAAATGTGGGATGTTTGGGGGAATATTTAAATACAGTCAGTAACAAACATTTTAGGCCTTTCACCTCTGTTCCTGTCTCATTTATAGCATATGCACACATGCATGTATACATGCACACACACAGAAGAGTACTCAAGTTTTAAAACATCAAGTATTTGAAATATCCTATTATATTGCTATGTTATCTAAATAAAAGACACCAATTTTTGTGGGAACAGAGAATCTATTACCTGAGAATGATCAGTAAATTCAGCAATTACACTTTGCAAGTATTTTGGGTTATTTTTTTTTCCATAGAAGAAAAGAACCAAGTTTCTATTAAGCTTATATGATCCACAGAACTTCTTGTGGCACTTTCCAGTTTGCAATAATCCTGGACTCCAGAAAAACCAAAAAGTCATTTCCTTGTCACAAATTCAATAGATTGAAAAGACACCTGAGCAACATATTCTGCTGACAGAAGACCTTCCAATGGTTGAGAAAACACAGAGAAAACCTCTGATAACCTTCCTTGAATTGTTTTTTATGCTATTTCAAAATCATTTGAGACAGAGAATATTCCTCGAGGTGATGTGAATGAACAAGAGAGACCCAGGGTGCTTTGCCTAAATGAAATATTTTATTTCAGTAATTCTGCATGAGTGATTAGGAAAGTTTCTGACAAAGACAGCATACTATTATGGAAAGAATATTGGGTCTCGGGTCCATTGAGAGCTTTTCTACTTTTTTCAATTTAATAAGCATTCATGCAAGGCTTATGCTGTGGAAAGCATTGAAGATGCTATAGATACAATGAAGAATACCATTGTCCTTGAGGAAAATACATTCTCCTGGGACAAAAGGACATGCTATTTATGGTTTTTGTTCAGTTTTTTTTAATCATCATGACTCCATTCCACTTGGGATTTTCTTGGAAAGGATACTGGAGTGGTTAACCATTTCCTTCTCCAATTTATTTTATAGAAAAGGAAACTGAAGCAAAAAAGGATTAAGTGACTTGTTCAGGGTCACATAGCTAGTCAGGCCAGATTTGAATTTAGGAAGATGAATATCTCTGACTCCAGACCTGACACTATTCATTGTGCCACCTAGTTGGTCTAGGACACATGAATAAAAACTATTTATCAATAATTTGGGGAGAAAGGAAAAACAAATAACTAAGGGAACCAGGAAAGGCTTCCTTTAAGAGACAGAACATTAATACTTTTAATATTTCAGGCATTTGGTCATATTGTCCTTTTCAAATTACTATGTAAATATAAATCTGCTTACATAGTTTATCTATTCCTCTCCCCATTTTCAGATGCCCCACTCACCTTGACCCATAAGCCAAATAGTTCTCTGGGCCAAAGGTTATGTACAATGTGATAAGCTTTAAACATTTCAGGTTGATTTCCACTTGGTTGATAAGTCTAACATCTAGAACTCTAAACTTCTTTAGGAAGAAGAGTTGGTGTCCTCCATTCAGTGATGAACATTTTCCCAGCCATATCCATATTCCAGTGATTCTGAATTCTTGTACGTCAACATACAAATTCTACTCCCCAACACCATTCCTAATTTCTGTCCCATTCAACCTTCCCACTTCAAATTTTAATCCAATACTACTATACTATGCTCCATGGAACGCCTGTTTCTTACATAACAAACTTCCCTTTATATGAAAAAGTTTAATCTTCTGCTCCCTCCATATACCAGCTCTTACTAAGACTTCTCTTCCCCTTATGAAAGTTTCTAGTGTTGAAACTCCCCTGGCTCATTAGTTGAGGTGAGAATTATAATAATCCTTACTCTCTGTTGTCACTTCCAAGTTCTCTTCCTACTTCAGTTACTCATTAACTTCCTTTGAGGTTCATGTTATTCCTATCTATCTTCCACCCAATCAAAATCATGGTTTCTATTGCTTACAGACTTCCAGATCACTTCCCTGCTTTCCTCAAGGAGTTCAGCACATGGCTTACAAGGCAGGTAGGTGGTTCAGTGGATAGAGTTCTGGGCCCCGAGACAGGAAGACCTGAATTTGCATGTGGCCTTAGATATATCAGCCATTGATACCTTCCTCCAACCTCAGAAACACACAAAGATGATCTTGCTCTTGGCATTACTCATAAATTCATCATCATATTTAAGAATTGTGAAGTCTTTTCAACCATAATTTATTCAGTTTTCACCTCTCCTCTTCATTCCTATAGTTTCCTTGACCATGTCACTAAGATACTCTATTCCTTTGACCCTTCGATTGTATCCCATGCCATCTTCCCTACACTAGTCACTCTCTCCTTTTTTCGCCATCTTGACCCCTTGGTGAATGAAGGCAACTCTATAATGTTGAGTTTTCTTACATCTCTAGGCTCCCTATCATTTCTCTGATGACATTTTGCCAAGTTGTAGTCCTAAATCAGCCCTACCATCCATTACTTTCACTCCTATATATGTTCTGTTGAACAAAGGAAAAGAAAATCAAGCACTCATTTTGACTGGGCGCACTTCTATTTTATATTACCTATTCATAGTTGGGCCCCAATCCAGCCACTATCTCACTTACTTTTCATAGCAGCTCTCCCAAACTTTTTCATCTCTCCTCAAACCTCCTGTCTCATCCTTATTTCACTCTCTCAGTTAAGAAACTGGCCTCATATTTTACAGAATATTTGAGGCCATTTTTAATAAGTTCCCTCTTCTCAATGTCATGTCACTCATGTGCCTTCCACCGCTCTCTCTTCCATCTCTCTCTGCCATAATCTGAGGACTTTACACTTTACCAAGGGTTATTCTATCCTATTTTTCTAATGGATTGCCTCCTCTGTCATCCCTACTCTGTCACTTATTTTCCAATTTCTTCTTCTCTACTGACTCATTCTCTACTGCCTATAACCTAGTCCATGTCTCCCCTGTGCTGAAAAAAATCCTCACTTGTTCTTCCATTCCCAACTAACTCTTGATCTCTAGCTCTTCTGCCCTTTGGGGCAAAACTCTTAAAAAAGATTGTCAACAAAAGGTGCCTTCACTTTCTCTCTTCTCAATCTGTGTTCTTAACCATTATAATCTGACTTCTGACTTCATCATTTCACTGTTCTCTCCAAAGTTACCCATCATTTTTCAGTTGTTAAATTCAAGGGCCTTTTCCCAAATCTCATTCTCTGGGACATCTCTTCTACCTTTGACCTTATGGATCTCTTCTTTCTCTCTAGATTTTCACGAACCCATTCTCCCCTGATTCTCCACTTACCTATCTAACCACTCCTTTTCAGTACCTTTGTTGACTCGTCACCTACATCCTACTTTCTAACAGTAGGGTTCTATCTTGGGTCCCCTCCTCTTCTTCCTCTAAGGGGCTTCACTTCATAATATTGTATCACACCCCCAATCCCCACAATGGGATTAATTATCATCTCTGAGCTGATGAATCTCAAATCCATCTATTCTTCCCCAGCCTCTCAGCTGACCTCCATTTCCACATCTCTTTTCAGATGCCTTTCAGACATCTCAAAGTGGCTGTGTGGCAGACAAACTTAGTATTTCCAGAGTAGAATTCATCTTTTTCTTTTAGTGCATCTCCTCTCTTACCTTTCCTATTATTCTAGAGGACCACACTCTTCTCAGTCTCTCAGACTTGCAGCCCTCCTCAGCTCCTATCTCTCACTCCACACATCCATACTGTTGCCAAGGCCGTCGGTTTCCCTTGTATGACATGTTCCTGTCTCTGCCACTGCCACCTCTCAAGCCCTCATTACCTCCCACCTAGACTATTGTCTCCGTGCCTGCTCCCACTCCAATTCATGTTATATTCATCCACCACAGTGATTTTCCTGAAGTGCAGCTCTGACAGTAACCTACCCACCTTGATAAATCTCCATCACTCCCTATTAACTCAGGGATCAGATACAGAATCTTCAGTTTGGTACCTAGCCCCTCCTACCTTTCCAGTCTTTTGACACTTTACATTATATAAATGTACATAATAATAAATCTACATAATGTACATTTGACATGTACATTTAGAAGCGGGGGCACCAATTTCCTTACCGCTGCACATGAAGACATGATGTTTCTCAGCTCCAGGAGTTCTCTCTGGTTCTCTCCCATCATTTCCATTTTTTTGGCTTCCCTAACTTTTGAAATCCCAACTAAATTCCCATCACCTACAGAAAGTCTTTCATTCTAGTACCTTCTCTCTATCGTTTCTTTCTTATTTATTCTGTAGAGTTATCCCTTCCACACTGTGTTTTCTCCCATGCTGTTTTCAGTATGTTATGGATTGGTATAAGAAATTAATGGGAATTTGGGAGGAGTTTTGCAGAAACTGTGAACAAAATGTGAAGATCCACAGATGACATAGAAAAAAGTTTAGAGACTCAGAAATGTATAAAATATAAGCGTAATATTGCATAATATCAATCCAAAATTTACAATAAGGTATAAAAACATCTCATAAAAAAGAAAAAAAATGAGACCTGCTCTGGTACAAAGGGAGGGCCAAAAATTTTATGCTGGTTTTCCAAATTATGGAAGTGTCACACCCCCAGCCCTGACAATGTAGAAAGGATAACTGTATACTACTTGTTTGTCTATATTTATTTTTATATTTTCTCCCCATTAGATTATGAATTTCTTGAGAGTAAGGACTGTTTTTGTCTCTTTTTGCATTGCCATAGCTTAGTACAGTGCCAAGAATATAGTAGACATTTAAAAATTGATTATCTCCATGCCATCATATCATTAATACATGTTTTAAGATGTCTAATTTAAGTCTGCAAGATTTCACAGGACACAGATGCTAAAACAATGACTGATTCTATCACATCAGACCACAGAGCAGTTCTGACCAATGTAGGCATCATTTCAAAATTTCAGAATATCATTGCATACATGCATTCAGGTCCTTAACTGGTAAGAGTAAATGCCAGCATGGATACAAGATGAAGGGAAAGGAAAAAGATAAGACGTTACTGTGTGAAATGAAGCCACTCTAAGCTCACCTATTTAAACAAACTCTTGTAGGTATAAGGAATAAAAGCTGGAAGATGGCAGTTCGAGTACTGGACTTTGTGCTTCTTTGAGAGAATTTACCTGATGTCTTTTGTTGTTTACACTACAGTACATATTTTTTTTTTTTTTTTTTTTATTTATTTAATAGCCTTTAATTTACAGGATATACATGGTAACTTTAAGTTAACATTTAAACCTCTTGTTCAATTTTTCCCTCTTACCCCCCACCCCCTAAATGGCGGATAAGTAGATTTAAATATATTAAAATATAACTTAGATACACAATAAGTATACTAAAAAACATTATTTTGCTGTACAAAAGAATCAGACTCAATTATTGTACAATTACTTTGAAGAAATCAAAGATGCAGGTGTGCATAAATAAAGGGATAGAGATTCAATGTTGGTTTTTATCATCTCCCAGGTTCTTTTTCTGGGTTGCTAGTTCAGTTCATTACTGTATTGAAATGATTTGGTTATTCTTTGAGGATGGCCTGATCCATCAGGACGGTCATCATCTAGTATTTTGGTATTAATGATCTCCTGGTCCTGCTCACCTTAGCATCAGTTCGTGTAAGTCTCTCGGCCTTTCAAATCATCCTGTTGGTCATTTCTTACAGAACAGTAATATTCCTAATTTTCATTCTCAAATTCAGCCATTCTCCAACTAGGGCATCCATTCAGTTTCAGTTTTCTAATACAAAAGGGCCCACGACATTCGTGCAACAGGTCCCTTCCTTTTTATAATCTTTGGGATATAATCCCAGTAGTAACACTCTGGATCAAAGGGTATGCACGTTTGATAACTTTTTGAGCATGTTAAACTACTCCAAAATGGTTGTTCGTTCACAACTCCACCAACAATCATCAATGTCCCAGTTTTCCCACATCCCCTCAACAATATCATTTTTTCCTTCATCTTAGCCAATCCACAGGGTTTTATAGTATCTTAGGTTGTCTTAATTTGCATTTCTCATTTAATAATGACTTGGGCATCTTTTCATATGACTAAAATGTTTCAATTTCTTCATCTGAGAATTGTCTGTTCTATCCTTTGACCATTTTCAATTGGAGAACTTGATTTTTTATAAATTAGGTTAATTCTCTATATATTTTGGAAATGGCCTTTATGAAAATTTGACTTAAAATATTTTCCCAGTTTTTTCCCTTCTAATCTTGTCTGCATTGTTTTTGTTTGTACAGAAACTTTTCAGTTTGTATAATCAAAAATTTTCTATTTTGTGATCAGTAATGATCTCTAGTTCTTTTGGTCAAAAAACCTTCCCCTTCCACAGGTCGAAATAAACTATCCTATGTTCCTCTAATTTATTAATAATTTCATTCTTTTCCTAGGTCATGAACCCATTTTATTATCTTGGTGTACGGCGTTAAGTATGGATCAATGCCTAGTTTCTGTATTGTTTCCAATTTTTCCCAGAATTTTTATCAAACAGTAAGTTCTTATCCCAAAGCTGGGATCTTTGGGTTTTCAAAGCGGTTGCTATATTTGTTGCTGTTTTATCCCTTAACCTAATCATTCCACTGATCAACAATTATTTTAGCCAATCCAAATGTTTTGGTAACTGCTGCTCTATATATAGTTTTAGATCTGGTACAGCTAACCCACCATCATTTGATTTTTTTTCATTAATTCCTTAAAATTCTTGACCTTTGTTTTCCATATAACTTTTTTATTTTTTTCTAGGTCTTAAAATGTTTTTTAGTCGTTGGTATAGTGCTAAATAAATAGATTAGTTTAGGTAAATTTTATCTTTATTATTTGCTCCCCTATCCAGGAGCATTTAATATTTTCAATTGGTTAGATCAGACTTAATTTGTGTGAAAAATGGTCTTAATTTTGCTCATAAAGTTTCTGATTTTCCCTTGGAATAGATTCCTAAATATTTTATATTATCAGTAGTTCTTTAAATGGAATTTCTCTTTGTAATTTGACTGTTGGTTTTTAATTATGTATTAAAAATGCTGGTGACTTATGTGGGTTTTTTTATAACCAGCAACTTTGCTAAGTTGTGGATTACTAATAACTTTTTAGAATCTCTGGGGTTCTCTAATATACCATCATTCATCGGCAAGGTGATTTTGGCTTCCTCATTCCTATTCTTTTCCTTTAATCTCTTTCTCGCTTTTTGCTATGCTAGCGTTTCTAATACAATATTAAATGTAACGGTGATGGTGGGCACCTTTTTCCTCAGATCTTATTGGATGGTTGGTTTGTCTCCATTACATATATGCTTATGATGGTTTTAAATAGATCTCGTTATTTTGGAAAGTCCATTTTTCCTATACTCTCAAGGTTTTTAATAGGAATGGATGTTGGATTTTATCAAATGCTTTTTCTGCATCTATTGAGATGATCATATGGTTTTATTAATTTGGTTATTACATGGAATTATATTGATGTTTTTCTAATTTGAAAAACCCCATTCCTGGTATAAATCCTACTTGATCATAGTGTATTATCTTGGGGATGATTTTCTTAGTCTTTTGCTAATATCTTATTTAAGATTTTAGCATCAATTTCATTGGGAGATTGGGTCTATAATTTTCTTTCTCTGTTTTCATACCTGGTTTAGGTATCATCCATGTCTGTGTCATAGAAAATTTGGTAGGATCCTTCATTCCCTATTTTTCAAATAATTTATTATTGGGGAAATTTTCTTTAAATGTTTGGTAAAATTCACATTAAATCCATCTGGTCCTGGGGTTTTTTCTTAGGGAGTTGTTTTTTGCCTGTTCTATTTCCTGAAATGGGACTATTCAAAAATTACTTCTTCCTCTTTAGCGGGAAGTCTGTATTTTTGGAGGTATTTCCTTTCATTGGTTATCAATTTTTGGCATAAAATTGACAAAATAACTCCTTATTATTTCTCTAATTTCCTCTTCATTGGTGGAAAGTTCTCCTTTTCATTTTTAAGACTACTAATTTTTTTCCTCCCTCCTTTCAAATCAGATTTACCAAGGATCTATTTTATTGGCTTTTCATGAAAACTCAGTTTTATTAATTAGTTCAATGTTTTTACTTTCAATTTTTTAATTTCTCCTTTTAATTTTAAATTTCAATTTATTTGATTGGGGGTTTTAATTTGGTTTTTTAGTTTTTTTAGTTTCAAAATTCATTAATCTTTTCTTTCTGTTTATTCAAGTAACCTCTAAAGGAATAAAATTCCCTCTTATTACCCTTTGGCTGCATCCACAAATTTTGGTATGATGTCTCATCATTGTCATTATCTTTAAATTATTAATTGTATTATATTGCTTTAAATCATTCTTTAAGATGGTTGTTTGTTTCCAATTACTTTTTGGTCATTTCCCCTAATTTTTTTGAATGTGTTTTTGCATCATGTCTGAAAAAGCACTATTTCTGCTTTCTTCATTTAATTTTAGGGTCTTTTGTTAATATTGGGTCAATTTTGAATAGGTTTGAACTGCTAGAAAAAGTATATTCTCTTCATCTCCATTCAATTTTTAAGATCCAACATACCTAATTTTTCTAATATTATATTTACTTCTTTAATTTCTTTCTTATTTGTTTTGTGGTTTGTTTTGTCTAATTCAAATCGGTTGGATCTCCTACTTTACAGTTTTTGTTGTTATTTTTCTTGCCTTTCTCTTAACTTTCCTTTGGAAGTTGGTCCTAACTTGGTGCATATATTTTAATATTGTTTGTTGTTTTTTGTACCCTTTGCAGGATTTTACCTTCCTTATCTCTTTTAATTAGATCAATTTTTACTTTTGCTTGATCTGGAGGATGGCTCCCTCTTTTTTGACTTCACCTGAAGATAATTATTTTCTCAGCCTTTTACTTTTTATTATACATCCCCCTGCTTTAAATGTGTTTCTTTAAACAACATTTGTAGGGTTCGCTTTTGTCCAGTCTCTATCCCTCCTCTTTTGGGGGTTAATTTTAATTTGGTTAGAATTATAAATCTGTTTTTCCATCCTAATAACCCCCAGGGTTTTGCTTTATTTTTTCCCCCCAACCCTCTTTCCCCTTTTAAACATTACCCCTCTTGTATCACGATCTTATCCTCTTTGTAATCCCTCCCTCCCCCCTTTGGGTCTTTCCCCTTCCCCCTTATTTCTTTTTCTTTTCCCTTTTCCTCTCCCCGTTTTTAATGGGGCGAGGAAATTTTCTCTAAAACAAATGTCAATTATTTTTTCTTTAAACTCTGGGGAGTAAGATTCCCAAAATTTTCCTCCCCCTCTAAATTCCCTCAGATATGATAAAGTTTCTTTGTCTTTTGGGATGTGGTTTCCCTCTTTTTCCCTCCCCCACCCATCATCCCTTTTCCATATCTACCCCTTTTTATGTTATATCATACAATCAAATTTACATGTATTCTTTTTGTAAATCCACAACAAATACAATTCTAAAAGGTTATTTTTACCCTGCATCTTTGGTTCTTGCGGAATCAAATTTTTTTTTTAGTTCTGGTTTTTTCTTCAGAAACAGATGGAATTCATTTGTTTCATTAAATGTCATCTTCTTCCCTGGAAGAAAATGCTCAAACAGCTGGGTGTTTTTCTTGGCTGCATTCAGTTTTTGCCTTTGGATATCTTTAACCCTTCTTTCCTTTAATGTGAAACGGATCTTGGGTGATCCTTATTGGGCACCTCAGTATTTAAATGGTTTTTGGCTCGAAAATTTTTCCTTAATCGTGTTCAAATTTTCCAAATATTCCTTGGTTTATTTTGGGTTTCTTTCAGAAGGTGTTCGTGAATTCTTTCAATCCTATTTTACCTTCATTCTTTACATCTGGGAGTTCTCTTTGATGATTTCTTGTAAAATGTATCAGGCTCTTTTTTTTCATCATGGTTTTCAGAAAGTCCAATAATCCTCAGATTATCTCTCCTAGATCTATTTTCAAGTCTGTCGTTTTTAAATGATAATTCGTGGTTTTTTCCATTTGTCATTTTTTTGTTTTCTTGACTGATTCTTGCTTCTCAATAAATCATTGTTTTAATTTGTTCAGTTCTAATTTTTAAAGAATTATTTTCTTCAATACTTTTTTCTTCTTTCTGTTATGTCCAATTGAGTTTTTTGAATGTATTGTTTTGGTCTGTGGAATTTTTTTCCATTTCACTAATTTTTTTAGTGAATTTTTTCTTTTTCAATTCACAGTCCTATTTTTCGTGTTCTTTGTCTTTTTCAATTCCGGTCCTACTTTCTTAAGTTCTTTGTCTTTTCAATTCCCAAAATCCTCTTTCCCAGTGAATTTTTATTTTCAATTAAATTCTTACTTTCCTAGATTTTTTTTTTTTCAATTCACCAATTTTTGTTTCCTGCACTTCCCAAAATTTTTTAACTTTTTCAATTCATTTCAGGACTTGTTGCTCTCTTGTAATTCTCCCCTTTCCCCATTTATCTTCAACTCTCTTTTTGAGACTTTTAATGGTCTCTTCTGGCATTATGTAAGGAGGACAGTCGTGCATTTTGCTGTTTGGGGTCTCTTCAGGTTTGCTGACCTGCTCTTTTCTGCATGAACTGTCGTTTTCTTTCTCTTTTTATTCAGTTTTAAAGCCTTTAGGTGGGTCTCTAGGCAAGGGGTTCCAACCCTCCAACGGGAAAATGAAATTTCCTCAGTATGGGGTCTCTGTGGAGGGTTTTCCCCCCCAACCGGAGTGGATTCAGCACTGGGACTATCAAACTGTTATGGGCTGAGTGGTTATCGATTGCCCTCGGCTGGGGGCAAGTGGTGAAAAGTGTCACCGGGCGGACCTCTTTAAAGGGGACTGGTTTGGCTGGCGGGCCGCAGACCTCCCAAAACTCTGCCCCAAGTCTCTGCCTGATGAAATCGCCCTGGGGAAGCTCTTGGCCCCAACCGGCTCCCCTGGCAGATTGAGTAACCCGGCCGTCCTCCTGCCGTAGGATCCAAACCCCAAGGGAAAGCCCTCGGGTTGGGGCTGCCTTTGTGAGATCGGTTTTCACTTTCGTTTGGGCTCTCCTAGCCTAATTTTCTCCAGTCGGGCTGATCTCCCCTGGGGAACCACCTTTTTAGACCAGATTTTCTTTGGCCCTGAGTTGTTCCTTTTATCTTTCTTGTAGCAGTCAAGACTATTTTGGGCTCATTAATATTGATAAAGAGGGTAAGAGAAGAGCTTAGAAAGACGCGTGTGTCTTCTCCGCCATCTTGGCTCCACCCCTACAGTACATATTTTGGAGGCAGGGAGAAAGCAGACCAGGGTTTTAGCCTCACCTTTGTCACTTCCTATATGTGTGACCTTATAGGCAGAGAGGTTGTGATCTCAAGCTCCTCATTAATAAATGAAGGAGGTTGGACTAGTTGGCTTTGGAAGTCCCATCTTATTGCTGCCATCCTAGTGCATGCCCTCATTGAGTCATACTCTGCTGACTGCAGTAGCTTGCAGTGAGTCTGTCTGTACTCCAGTTTAATTGTCATTTAGTCACTAAAGTGATTTGACTAAGTAGAGGTCCAGTCATGTCACTGTTCACTCAGTAACTTTCAGTGGCTCCCTATTGTCTGCAGGAGCATCTGGTGGGCACTCAAAACCCTTCATAAGCTTTTCCCCTCATCCTTTCCAGTCTTCTTACTCTTTACTCTTCCGGGTTTATTCTTCAGATTTGCCCCCTTGCTATTCCTTAAACTCCAGCTCTGAGCATTATTGTTTGGCTCTCCCCATGGCTGAAATGTTCTCCCTTCTCATCTCTTTTTTACTGACTTTTCTGCCTTCAAGTCCCAGCTAAAATCACATCATATACAGGAAACATTTCTCAACATTGTTTTTATTTTAGAGCCTTCCTTCTTTTAATGATTATCTGGTTTTCCTGCACAAACTTATTTGCTTGTTCTCTTCCCCCATTATATTGCTAGCTCTTTGAGGGCAGAGACTGTCTTTTGAGGCTTTTTTGGGTTGTTTGTTTTTTAGTAGTACTAGCACTTAGTACAATGCCTGGCACATAGGAAACACTTAATAAATATTTATCAACTAAGCGACCATTCTATTTGTTGTTCAGTCATTTTCAGTCATGACTGATACTTCATGATTCCATTTGGGATTATCTTGACAATAATGCTGAAATCATTTGCCACTTTTTTCTCCAGTTTTTTTGACAGCTGGGAAACTGAGGCAAAAAGGGTCACACAACTAGTAAGTGCCTGAGGCTAGACTTGAGCTCAGGAACACTTGAGGAGTGTTCCCATCTCCAGACCCAATATTCTAGGCACTGCACCACCTAGCAATAATCTATCGTCCTATACTACTGCCATTTACTTCATGTTCTTTCCCCTCCTCCCAAACATTGTGAGTATATTTGCATAAAAGAAACAGTGACAGAAGCCTCACACCTGAATGGCCACATGTGATTCCCATGGGAAGCATTCTTTGTAGCCTCCCTATCCCCCTGTCACAGAATCATATATCATCCTCCTTTCCCTTGGAATAAGAACAATCATTTCAATGACTGATTCGGGTTGCCTTTGAGCCTTCTTATTTTTTACACGAATATACTCATGCATATTTTTCTACCACTTTTTTGGGGGTGAGGAGAGTGAGGTTTAGTCTGTATTCTTGTACCTTTGGGCCTATTGTCAAGTAAAATAATATCATTGACATGGGATTTGGATCTGTACCACTGATTTTGCTAGTATTTCTGGTTCTCCTTAACACTCATTTCATTTTTAGTTCATACATCTTTCTATAATTCTCTGAATTCCTCATATTCACTGTTTCTTCCAGCACCATGAAGTCCATCCACTTCATATGCCCCATTTTCCTAGTCCCTAGGTGGGTAGTTACCTTTCTTCTGCACTATTTATTTCACAAAGTATAAATGCAACCAGAGGAAGGGTCCTAGAATGTTAGGAACGTCTTCTCTGCAATGCAAGAGATAGGAATTCTCTGCAACACAAGACAGAGAATGAAAAGACATGGTCAAGTTGCTATACCTACAAGTGGAGGTACTAATCACAGCATTGAAAGTGTTGACAGGAGTTTCCAGAAGTACAGGAATAAAGACCTTCCCCCTTTCCCCTGGCAAGGCTTTGAATGGGAATAAAATCTCAGGCTTTCTGAAAAGTCTAATTGGGTACACACATTTTGCAACTTTTGTCTGTTTATACGTCCTTCATAAAAAATAATGGTACTACTTATATTGTATTTAATTTATACTTTAACATATTTAACATGTATGGTCAACCTGCCACTGGGGGGAGGGGTGGGGAGAAGGAGGGGAAAAATTGGAACAAAAGGTTTGGCAATTGTCAATGCTGTAAAATTACCCTTGCATATAACTTCTAAATAAAAAGCTATAATAATAAAAAAAACCAATAATGATATTGTGCTTAAGGGCAAAGGATGAGTGAATGGTTATGCTCTGACCAGATCACGTTCCTTTCTTCTGAAGTTGAATGGCCCTTGTACCTCCAGGAAAAAGATACCAATTTCTCACCAGGTATTCAAAATCTTCTACAAATTTCTTTGATCAGTGATTTAGGAAAACATTTGTCTGTGGATCCATAGCTTTTTCTCCTGGAATCAATCAATCAATAAACATTAATTAAGAGCCTACTTTGTGCCAGGCACTGTGCTAATGATCTAGTCCAGTTCCTCACCGTAATAGGTATACACAAGTTGAGGTCTGGAGATGACCATTAAAGTGGCTTGTCCAAGGCCTTACATTTTTGGTATAAAAGCATTTAAGTTATTGCTAAATTGACCTGCTATTGGCTATTACAGTGAGGATCTGAGGTGTTGATTCGGAGCAAGGCTATCTTAGACCTCAGCAGAGAGTAGCTTTTTCCTGTAAATAGTGCTGATTCAAGTAGCAGACACAAAATCATTAACTTGTTAAGGACTTTGAGCTAAAGAGAAAAAATAGAACTCTGGCACTGATCCTTTTGAAAGGCACAAAGTTATTGATGGACTTAGGGTTTTAATTAGAAGACGCAAAAGAGAGTTTGGAGGAACTGCTCATTGAGCCTCAGGAAAATGAATAAGAAACACATGAGCCAGGCTTTCTCAGTGGCTGATTGGAAGGTTGCCCTGCTACCAAGAAGCAATTCTTGTATGATTCTGGATTTTCAAGCTAGTGCTGAGATAGTAGATGGTGACTCGGTTTACCCCAAACTCCATCCCTTTTATTTTTGGCACATGGCCTCACTGAGACTTACACTCAGGCATACACACTTGAGCGTACACTAAAGCTTCAAGTCTAAATCCAAGAATGCAAGGCCTGCTTGTGCTTTTCTGCTTTGTAAAAACAAGTCTCAGTAGGAATACCTAGCTATACTAATACTTTTTTCTTACATTTTTGAGAGGAGTAAAAGAAAATAAAAATATAAACCTGTTCCCTGGGGAACTTTGAACCATTTGATGCTTGGAATAGTAATCTTAATTGCCACTGTGTGTATATTCTTTATGTGCAGGAGGAGAGAACTTTTTATGTCCCCAGTAAATTAGAATCTGATATTCAGCTATATTCTATCTACTCTCCTTACAGATTTGGTTGCTGGTTAACCTCATCCTCACATTTTTATAAGTTTATACCAGAATGACTTTTTTAAAAAGCACATTTGTATTGAAATGTTTTATTTTTAATATTAGTTTCATTTCTGAACATGTCATTTCCATGTCAGCTATCCATCAAACTGCCTCTTATACCAAAGAATAAAAAATAAGAGGAAAAAAATCAGATCAGCAAAACCAATGTATTACTTTGTCTCACAATGCATGTAATAATCTGTACCTAAAGATTCCCACCTTTGTAAAGAAGGAATGGAGGCATATTTTCTCTTTTTCTTTTTTTCTCCAAGATTTATTTAAAGATACAGAATAAGGAAAAAACAAAAAAGGAATATAAAATAAAATGAAACAAAAGAGAACATTGTTATGTGCTCAGCAGAACATGAGGGAGGATTCAAAATACATAACAACAAATGCCAGGTCAAGAAAGCATATATATGTGTGTGTGTGTGTGTGTGTGTGTGTGTGTGTATTTATTAGTAGAGGAAATTAAATTCATGAGTATCCATCTTTTCTTTGCTTCCTCTCAAATTGATTCTTTGTGTTCTGCTGCTCATTTTCTCTACCTTATTCTTTTCTTCCCTTTCACCCCCCACTACCCCCAAGCAGGTTACAATTAAGTTGCTATATATGCAAAGGATATATGTATAGATATGCATATGCATATCTATACATATATCCTTTGCATACATATATATATAGCTTCTGCATATATATTCAGATATATACACACCCATATACACACTCACATACACACACACACATATCTTTCCTATCCCTGCCAATTCTTTGCTTTAATTTGACTTCTTAACTTACCTTGCTATTACTTAATCTTCCCCACCCAAGGATCCCTCCTTGGTCTTCTTCTTGAACCCTTTGCTTGCCTGTCCACCCATTCCTCTCCCCTTATTTTTTTTTTATAGATTTTGGAAGGTGCTACACCCTTCATAGATTATATGTAGTGTTGTGGAGGCATCTTTTCTTAATTTTTTTCCAGGGCCCAAATTGGTCATTTTAATAACTCTGTGTGCAGTTTCAGTTGGTTTTGATCTTTTCATTTCCATAGCTATTTACTACAGTATCATAATCCTCTATAGGATGACTTCCTGTATCCCATGTTTCAGATCCCAGATGCAACTAGTATGTCCATTAAACTATTCCAGAAGATGTTGTGAAGAGAAGCTTTGTTGTTTAATGAATATTTAAGTCTCATCATTTAAATTCATGTGGAAGGATTAAAATTTTTCTGCACATCTGAGAATTCTGGGTAGAAGGTACAAAGAAAAATATTTAGTTTTAATGTGAATACAAAACATCCTTCTCAATAAGTTAGCTGAGAGTGAAGGAGCTTTTTCACCAAGTGTTAGATTTCTTATCCCCTCAAATCTACAATAAGGGGTGGATGAGTGTTTGTCAGGGACTTTATAGAGATTTCTGTTCAGGTAACAAATTGGAGGAGATCCCCACTAACGTCCCTCCTGCTTTTGAAATTCTGTGGTTTTGTAAAAACTAGGACAGAAGTTAGTCCAACAGTATTTTTCTACTACTTTCAATATTCCACTGAAAGTAATCAGGACTTAGAACAAGTGTAATAAAGAAAGTGTTTTACTATTTAGGTATTGGCAAATCAATAAAACATGGTCCTGTTGACTTAACCACTAGTAGTACTTTACTGAAATAAAAACTGATGGGAAAAAGAGAGTTGTAGCATTAAGGAGTAAAGAAATGTTCATTCTGCTTTTCTCTGTCCTGGTCAGAACAAATCTGGAATTTTTAATCCTCTTCTGGCCTCCATTATCTAAGACAGACATTGACAGAAAGGAGAGAACAATGATGCAGATTAATAGAAGGATTAGCAACTGTTTGATCTAGAGAAAACTCAAAGAGGACATGGTAACTGTACTGCTATTGCTGGAAAATTGTCACTTTTAAGAGATTTGTTTTGCTTGGCATCAAAGAGCACAATTAAGAATATTGGCTGGAAATTACTAAAAGGAAAACAAAGACTTATTATAAAGAAAATCCTTTCTACTGATTAGAGTTGTGCACAAATAGAAAGTCGGGCTCGAGGCTTTCCCCTGGCTCTATCTCTTTAGGGAGAGGAGGTATAGACTACATGTTCTTTGTTGATCATTCTATGAAAGACATTTTAAAATTTTAATTAAATACATTTTTCCAATGTAAAAACATTTTTAAAAAACTAAATAATAGCTTTATATATGTATATATATATATTTATGTAGAGTTTTCAACATTCATCTTTCCAAAACCTTGTGTTCCAAATATTTCTCCCTCCCTTCCACCTACCCTCTCTCTGAGAGAGTTAGAAATCCAACATATGTTAAACATGTGCAATTCTTTTATACATATTTCCACAATTATCAGGCAGCACAAGAAAAATCAGATCAAAAAGAAAAAAATGAGAAAGAAAACAAAATGCAAGCAAACCACAACAAAAAAGAGAAAATGCTATGTTGTGATCCATATTCAATCCCCACAGATCTCTCGCTGAGAGGAAATGACTCTCTTCATCTTGTCTATTGGAATTGCCCTGAATCACCCCATTGTTGAAAAGAGCCATGTCCATCAGATTTGATCATCACATAATCTTGTCGTTGCTGTGTACAATGGTCTCTTGTTTCTACTCACTTCACTCAGCATCAGTTCATGTAAGTCCCACCTCTCTGAAATCATCCTGCTCATCGTTTCTTACAGAACAATAATATTCCATAATATTCATGTACCATAACTTCTTCAGCCATTCTCCAACTGATGGGCATCCACTCAATTACCAGTTTCTTGCCACTACAAAAAGGGCTCTACAAACATTTTTGCATATGTACGTTCCTTTCCTTTTTTTATAATCTCTTTGGAATACAGGCCAGTAAAGACAGTGTTGGATTAAAGAATATGTACAGTTTGACAGCTCTTTGGGCATAGTTGAACTTCAACTTCCAGATAAATTTTATTCTTTTTATCACCATAAAATATGTTTTCAAGAGTTTGACTGGTATAGCATTGAATACATACATTAATTTAGGTAAAATTGTTTTTTAATTATTTTTAAAATTTAGATAAAATTGTAATTTTATTATATTGATGTGACCTATCCATGAGCAATTAATATTTTTTCATATTTATATAAAATGTTTTATAATTTTACTCCCATAGATCCTGGATTTTTATTGGTAAGTAGGTTACAGCCAATTATTTGCAATTATTTTAAATAGAATTTCTTTTTTCTATCACTTGCTGCTGCTGAATTTTGCTAGTAATATGTAGAAATGCTAATGATTTGTGTTTTATTTTATATGTTAATTATTCCAACTAGTATTTCAGCTGATTCTCTAGGATTCTCTAAATATACTATCATATTTTCTGCAAAGAGTGATAACTTTATTTCCTCATAACCTATTCTAATTTCTTTAATTTCCTTTTTTTTCTAATTGCTATAGCTATAATTCTAGCACATTTTAAATAATAGTGGTGACAGTGGGCATTTTTGCTTTACACCTGATCTTAATGAGAAGCCTTCTAGCTCATGATAAATAAAGCTTGCTAACATTACTACTTATCATTTTAAGGAAAGCTCCATTTAGACCTATTCATCCTGTGATTTTATTTTATAGGAATGAGCGTTTTCTCTCAAAAGCTTTTTCTGCATCTTTTGAGATGATTATGTGATTTATGTTGATTTTCTTATTGACATGGTCAATTATGTTCTTCCTAATGTTGAACCAGTCCTGTATTTCTATTATAAACTCCACCTGATCATGGTATATGATGTTTTTGATATACTGCTATAATCTCCTTGCTGGGATTTTGGTTGGTTGATTGTTGTTCTTTGTCTTGAAGAGGACTAAAATGACAACACAATGTTAGAGTTATAGTGTGTCTGATTGTGGCTGATCAGACCAATACGAACTTGGTATGCTTTGCCACAGGTCAAATACAAAAAACCCTATGAACATTTGAGGTGCTTCTCTAACTTTGTGCATCTCACATTTCTTCTTAACTAATTCAATCCTGCTTTGCTCATAAATCACAGCACCCTCTCTGATGAGGGCATACCATGCTGGGCAGTCTTGTGCCCATAATATACAATCAATTCTAAAGTTCTTAAGAGAGATCTTGAGAGTATCCTTGCATCACTTTTTCTTATGAGTGCTTCTTATGAGATTCTTATCACCTACTTATAAGTACCTACCCTATATAAGTTCTCTGCTAGCATTTTATTTATTTATTTGCATGAATATTCATTTGGGAAATTGGTTTATGTATTAGCACCATATTTGTGCCCTAAGAGGGAAGTGCATTGTCTAAATAGCCTACATAACATTAGAATTAATTGTTTTTTAAATGTTGAATAGAATTCACTTGCAAATCCATTGAGTCCTGGGATTTTTTCCTTAGGAAATTTATTTGTGACTTTTTCTAATTTTATTTTCTAAAATAGAATTCCTCATTATTGTTCTGTAAGGAATGACCAGCAGGATGATTTCAGAAAGGTGTGGAGAGACTTACATGAACTGATGCTGAATGAAATGAACAGGACCAGGAGATCATTATATACTTCAACAATACTGTATGATAATCAACTTCTTCAATCTTTTCAATTACTATTGCTAACTGTATTTTTTCCTACTCTATCCCAAGTATTTATTTTATTCCATTTCCTTTCACCCTGTCCCTTATCAAAAATATTTTGCTTCTGACTACCCTCTTTTCCAATCAGTCCTACTTTCTATCACCTCATTCTCTTATCCCCTTCCCCTTTTACTATCCTATAGGGTAAGATAATAGATTTTCTACCTAACCGAGTTTGTATGTTATTCTTTCTTTGAGCCAATTCTCATGAGATAAGGTTCATTCACTCTCCTTACCTCCCCCCTCCATTCAACTCTACTGCGAAACTTTTTCTTGCTTTTATTATGTGAGATAATTTACTCCATCCTACCTCTCTCTTTCTCCCAAACATCCCTCTCTCACCACTTAATTTTACTTTTTTAAAGAAATTCTCCTGTCATATTCAACTCCCATCTATGCCCTTTATCTCTATATACTCCTTCTAACTGCTCTAATAATGAGAAAGTTGTTATGAGTTATAAAAACCATCTTCCTATGTAGAAATGCAAACAGCTTGACCTTAAGTCCCATATGATTTCCCTTTCCTATTTATATTTTTATGCTTCTCTTTGATTGGCGAATACATAGTCTCAAATTAGGCTCTGTAGGGATTTGCCCTAAAGATTAACCTAAGCCTGGAGATATGATAGACTTTAAATGAAGACCAGTGTATATCTTAAGGCACCAGGTCAGTTCTTTAAGGTCAAAACATCTTGAGTAATTTATCTTCAGGAATTTAGGCAGTTCACTGAAAATAAACAACTTGTGAGAACCTCATTGGGCTACCCCTCCAATGCAGATGTCTGAAATAGTTTGGCTGAAAGCCTTCTTGGTTAACACTGAGTCTTCTTTGTCTAAAGTCATATTTAAGTCCTTTAAAGCAGAGTTTCTTTGGAATTTTACCCAGGGAGAAGATGCTTTGTCTGGGATCTTCCCATTGGGGAACTTGAAAGCTGTGACCCTGGATATCCTAGCTATCTTTCTCAGAATTTGGTGCTTCCCTGAATTGGTGATGTTTTTCTTTCAGTATTATTACTTTTATTTTTTTCTTTTTGCTATTATGCTTATCTTTGTAATATCACTAGTGTGTTGTTGTTGTAATTGTACTATTCCACTTTTATTGTAATCATTAAACTATATTATTAAGCTAAAAGTGATACCTTATTGCAGGAGCAAATCTGAACCACATAATCCCTTAATTAGGAACCCTTGAGTCTTGTATTTGAAAGCCAAAATTCCCATTCAACTCAGGTCTTTTCATTAAGATATTTGAAAATTCTCTATTTCATGAAATATTACCCATCTACTACTCAGTATTGAGTTTTGGAAGCTAGATGATTCTTAATTACAGTTCTAGCTCCTTTCCCTTCTGGAATATCATATTCCAAATTGTTTGATTCTTTAATGTAGAAGCTGTTAAATCTTGTTTAGCTTGTCTGTGGCTCTACCATATTTGAATCGTTTCTTTCTGACCACTTGAAATATTTTTCTCCTTGACCTGGGGGCTCTGAAATTTGGCTATGATATCCCTGGGAGTTTTCATTTAGGGGCTTCAGGAGGTAATTGATGGGTTCTTTCAATTTCTATTTTACCCTCTGGTTCTAGAAAATAAGAGGGATTTTTTTTTTTGTTTTTACAATTTCTTAATAGATGATTTCTAGGCTTTTTTTTATTGATCATGGCTTTCAGGTAGTAAAATAATTTTTGAATGATCTTTCCTGCATCTATTTTCTGGGTCAGTTGTTTTTTCAATGAAATATTTCACATTGTCTTCTATTTTTTCTTGTTATTTTGGTTTTGTTTTATCGTTTCTTGATTTCTCATAAAGACATTATCTTCCATTTGTTCAGTTCTTTATAAAGAATTATTTTTTTTCTGAGATTTTGTACCTCTTTTTCCATTTTAAGGCATTCTTCTCCTCACTGGATTTTTGTACTTTTCTTACCATTTGGCCCAATCTGTTTTTGTGTGTGTGTGTGTGTGTGTGTGTGTGTTCGTTCTTTACCAGGCTGTGGACTCATTTTTCATGATTTTCTCACATCATTCTTATTTCTTTTCTTAATTTTTCCTCTACTTCTCTTGCTTGATTTTTGAAATTCTTTTTGAACTCTTCCCTGGCCTAGAAGCCATTTTTAGAGGCTTTGGATACAGGAAATTTGAATTTGAATTTATCTTTTTCTGTGTGTGTGTTTTGATTTTCCATGAACTATAGTAATTTTTTATGCTCAGAATATTTTTATGTTGTTTGCTCATTTACCAGTCTACTTGACTTATAACTCTTTATTAAAATAGAGCTTTGCTTCTAGGGTGAAGCATGCATTGTCCCAAGTTTTAGGAGTTTTGTATGTTGTTTTCAAGGATATTTCTAGGGACTTGCAGGCCCTCAGTTCTTCCAAGGTGGTATGATCCAAGGAGAAGTGTTTTTTTTTTTTTTTCTACTGGCCTGTGCTCTCATTTATGAGTTTCCACAAGCACTTATTTCTGCCTCAGAATTATGATGAGGGTTCCTGGTCCAATGTGGCTACAAGCTCTGGTGTGCTAGTGCTTCCATTCACCCTGGGACTGCTACCACGAACTGTGACCCAGATCTGTATATGGACAAAATACCAGCGTCCTGCCCCAGTGTTAGCAAAGATAGCCCTGTAATCTTCTTTGGACTGGTTGTTTGACTCCCTTACCATCAATGGGCTGAGAGCTCCAGAAGCAGCTAGGGCTGATCAAATGACTTCCAATACTTGTTCCTGTTCTGCTGGGGTCAGGAGTCTGTGCTACTGTGCTCCACTTTCACTACAGTGAAACAGAGCTTTCCTGCTAATTATCTAAATTCTCCTGGACTGGAAAATTGCTTCACTCTGTACTTTTATGCATTCTTCCACTCTAGAATTTGTTTAGAATCATCATTTAAAGGTAGGGTTTGATGGAAAGCTCAATGGAATCCCTGCCTTTACTTGGCCATCTTAGCTCTGCCTTCCACTCAATTTTCTATCTCAATTCATGATGTTCTTTTCTTCAATGAATCTTTGTACTTCTTTTTCCTAACTGTACTTTTAAAAAAGTTCTCTTCAGCCAATTTTTATGCCTCTTTTACCATTTGGTCAATTCTGTATTGTGCTTCTTTTCCCAATCTATTTATTGTCTTTTTATGATTTGCTTGCATTATTCTCACTTCTTTTCCCATATTTTTCTCTGTCCCTCTGATTTTATTTTTAAAATCCTTTTCAAATTTTTCCACTCTGAATTTCCTTGGATCTATAGTCAGTTCCCACTTTTTGGGAAACTTTACACGTAGCTGTTTTGACTTTTTTCTTCTAGGTTGGTGTGTTGATTTTTCCTGTTGTCATAATAGCTTTTTAATGGTCAGGTTCTTTTTTATTGGTTTTTAATTTTCCCAGTCTATTCCTTAATTTATAACTCTACCTTAAAATTGTCTCTATCCCTGTTTTGGAGGGGCACTATGCCAACCTTTAAATCTCTCTTGCCCATTTATTCAAGTGTTAGTTTTGGCACTCTATACATTTTTGGTTCTTACAAAGTGGTATGATCTAAGAAGATATGTGCTCTCCTGCTGTCCCTGTCTATGCTCTGATATGTGAACAACCACTGTCACTCTTCTCTCCCCTGGAATTATAACCCTGACTCCAGCACCACTTGGGCATGATGTTAATGAATTAGTGCTCCTTTCAGCTTTGGGACTGAAATCTAGAAATGTGCATGAATAATGTGACAGAGTTCTGTTCCCAATGCCAGCAAAGGGTTTCTTATCATCTCCTTTTGACCAGTTGTCTGACCCCCTGCTTTCTGTGACCCTCTGGCTTGGCCTGTTTTACAGGACTTCTGTCCTAGACACCACCAAGCTGAGAGAGAGCTTTCCTACTGATCTCTTAATTTGTCTATGGCTGCAAAATTGTTTTACGGATCTTACTTTCCTGGTTTATCTATTTTTTCATTAGTTCTGCTTCTCCAGAATTTGATTTGAATTATTAGTTTAAAGTTGCTCGGAAAGAAATTTGGAAGAGATTTTACTCTGTCCCTGTTTTTACTCTGTTCTCTTGTCTCTACCTTCTGTGGCAGAGAAATATTATTGATGAATTCATTGGAAAAGAGCAGGAGCATGGAGGTAGGTCCCTTATAACTCAGAGGTTTTGTGATTCACTAATAGGAAAGCTGTTTATGAAAGCTGGTATCAAAACAAAATCTCAAAAATATAATGCAAGCCAAAAAATATTCTTATTCTTTTAACTGTCAACATAATTGGATTAAATAATGACTCAACCAGAATCTCCCTCGATATTTTTTTCCCCATCTCACCTAGTAGATTTCTTTATTAGATGATGGAAATAATCACTAGTTTGCAAGGTCATAGGAGGGTTTTTGTTATTTTTCCCTTATGATGAAAGGTTAGGAAAGCAAAGCAAAGCTATTTTAATTTGCTTTAAATGGGAATTTAAAATACCTAAGCTGAGGAATAGAGTCTTGGGGAATATAAAATGTATTAACCACAGCTGCTCTATAAAACTTTAGTTGTTATAAATAAATATTAATAAAATGTAGAATAATCAAAGAGACATTTGAGGGCTCTATACATGGTTTGGTTTTCAAAAGAGTTTGCTAGTTCCCCCATTCCTTAACCCTTTAAAAGAGGGGCTATATCGGTTGATGCTACTGGGGAATAGCAATAGCAACCATAATAACTTGCATTTAGAATTTTCATATTCAAAAAGATTTATTGCGATATTTTATACAACAGCTCTGGAAATTTCAATAGATTCGAATTGTGAACAGAGAACTGTTCTTAGAGCTGGGAAAATTTGGGTACAAGTATTACTCTGACACATGTGAGCTGAGGGACCCTGACCCACACAATTAACTTCAGGGGCCCAGGCCACTGCTCTCCATTTGGGAACTGTGTACCCCCAGGATTGTGTGACATGACATCAAGGTATCATAGTTTGTATCTAAGAGGCATCTGATTGGTTCCCATCCCATTCTCTCCAGGAAAGCCTCTTATAAAGTGAAGGGAAGTAGTGTAACTATACCCTTTGCCATCATCATATTTTACCCATGAGTTCCTCATTGAGCCTGTAGTTGGGGAGGGACCCAGGCTAGTTGATTGCTATTACTGCTCTAGCTGCATTGGTGAATTTCAAGACATCAACACCATGCTACTGCATGGGTATAACTTCTATCTATGTCCCACTCTTTTCAGCTCCATTTTGTGTGCTGTCTTCCCCATCAGAATATAAGGTCCTTAAGGTCAGTTTCATTTTCCTTTTTTCTTTATATTTGTATCCATAGCACTTAGCCCAGCGCCTGCATTAAGAAATAATAAAATTATCGTTTTATAATAATAAGAAAAAATAAATAGTAATAATAAAATAAAATAATTAAACATTTATTGCCTTGTCGATTAATTAATACTCCTCCATTGTAACCTTTCCTCATCCTGACTTCTAGTAACTATAACCCTCAGGTCAATTGTAACCTATCATGCATGAACCATGTACCCTCAGCACTGTACAAAGAAAATTTCCCAGAATTCTCATACCTGACTCTATATCATTTCAGAGCCATGGAAGTTCTCTTTAAGGATGGGACCTAAACATTGGGAAATGGGCCTGTTCATAGGCGAGAGTAACTTGCACAGTATAAGCAAAAGTGAACAGATTTTGATCTGTATCAACATATCCTATTACATTTACTTTCTCCCCCAGCCCATCCCTCTTATGACCTTCCTTATTATTCCCAAGGGCAGTATCATCAAATTCTTCTAGTCATTCAAGGTAACAACCTGAATGTTGTTTTCAACTTCTCTTTCTCCCTCTTCTCCCCATAGCCAATTATTTGCCAGATCTTCCCGTTTTTGTATCCACAGCCTGCTCTCATGTGTCGTCTTCTCTCCTTCCTCACAGCCACCATCCTAGTACAGGCCCTCCATGTCACTTACCTGAACTACTGTAATCATCCTATAATTGGTCACCCTTCCTCAAGTTTTTCTTATTTATAAACCTTCCCCCAAACTGTTACCAAATGCAGTCCTTCCTTCACTCAATGAACTCCAATCACTTCTTATTGACTCTAGAGCAAATCTTCAACTCGTTAAAATTTGTTTCTGCAGGTTTTACAAAGTATATAATAGTATAATAACACACGCATACAATAAGTTATCAAATATATATATGGACCACATTATAATTCCTCTTTTGTAATCCTTCAAAAGCTATAACTATAACATGACCCAGCTACACTGACCTACATGCTCCTGGAATATGCTATTGTACCTACCATCTTCCTTCCTTGATATCGGCTGTCTTTTATTCCTAGAACACTCTTCCTCCAAATCTCCAGCTCTTAGATTTCATAGCTTTCTTCAAGGCTCAGCTCGAATCTTGTGGAGAAGGTTTTTCTTCCTTCCCCACCCTTTTAACTGCTACTATTTCTCCTTTCATATTACCTTTACCTATATATCTCTCTATATTATTTTCATTTATTTTCTCCATTAAGAATATATATGCTGGACTAGCTAGGTGGTGCAGTAGATAGAACACCAGCCCCAAAGTCAGGAGGACCTGAGTTTGAAACTGAACTCAGATACTTAACACTTCATACTTCCTAGTTGTGTGACCCTGGGCAAGTCACTTAACCTCAATTGCCTCAGTAAATATATATATATATATATATATATATATATGTATATATATATACATATATATATATGTATATATATATAGAGAGAGATCTAGATATATATTTATATGTATCTATATAATAACTACACATGATTCAATGAAAATTTACCTCAGTGTTCCCAGAAAATGGAATGAACTGATTTGATAAGTAATGAGTACCCTGTCATTGGAGGGCTTCAGATAGGGTATAATGACTACTTTGAGGAATAAGTTGCAGAGATGATTGATGACTGATATACCTTGAGCTGAATGAGATCCCTTTCAACTCTCAGATTCTGTCTTAGAAAATTTCACTGCTGTGAAGTGATTGTGTGTTAATTTATACCACTTTTTTTTTTTTTACCTCCCAGGACTGATTCACAAAAAGTTTCCTGTCTTAAATGTTCATTTGTTTTTAATTTTAATTTCTCCTCTTTGTACATTTTTGGTCCCTTCTGAGACTCTCAGCACCTTCTAAAAGAGTAATGTTAGGAAATTTCATTAAAGCCCATTTTCTTCTGCTTTCCAGATCATTAATAAAGATATTAAATAAATGTAGACCAAAAGCAGTGATCCCTGAGGCCCCCATTAGTGCCTCTAGTTGACTTAGAGTTAATTTACAATGCATGAAATTATAGACAAACTCTGTGTCATATTTTATTCAGAAACAGTAAAACAAAGTAAAGGTAGGGAATTCTGGATCTGTGCTCAATACAAAGAAGAAAAATAAACATTTTAGCCAATAATGAAAACATTAAGAAAAATTAACTCTCTGTTTCACTCTGCTACATCTCTGCACTCTGTAGTTTTTCATCACTGGATGCCTAGAATGCTCTCTCTCCTCTTCCTTCCTGCCTCAACTAAAATACTCTTATACGATGCTCTTTATGCACTAAAATACTCTCTTATACGATGCTCTTTATGCAACTAAAATACTCTCTTATACGATGCTCTTTATGCAACTAAAATACTCTCTTATACGATGCTCTTTATGCAACTAAAATACTCTTACACGATGCTCTTTATGCAACTAAAATACTCCCTTATACGATGCTCTTTATGCAACTAAAATACTCTTACACGATGCTCTTTATGCAACTAAAATACTCCCTTATACAATTAAAATAAAAAAAATATTTATAAAAATAAAAATACAAAAATACTCATATTATATATATATATATTATATATATATATATATATATATATATATATGCATACATACACACACACACACACATACATACAGAGGAATCCATGATTCCTTTGAATACCTCCTTAGCTCCTTCTTTTTGTGATCCTCTCCAATTTAATCTCTCTGTCTCTCTCATAGAATAGTTGTTTACGTGCTGCCCCCTCACTCCCACTTCCCTTGGATTTTTAATTTCATCATGGCAAAGACCATTTTTGACTTTTCTTTGTATCATTAAGCTAGTTCAGGGACTGGCACATAGTAAATATTAATCACAAGCTTGTTGACTTCATTTGCTTTAGAGCCGAGTTGGACTATTTTGGTTAATTATGTAATCTTACAACAGAAGGCCAAGGATTTACTTTGAGAAATTTCTCCCTTCTCTGTCTTGTAGTCTACACCAAGAAGATCTGGGAGATTTATTTCTGAACCTCATCCCGGATGTGCCATCCCCTCCCTTTGTAAATGACTATTTCCCCCAATGAAAGAAGAACAGAGATCATGTGTTGAAATGGAAAGGCCACTGGCTCCTGGAATCAGAGAACCTGGCTTCAAAACCTGTCAATGCTACCTGTACATTTCTGGTCAAACAACTTGAATTTTCTGCGACTGTTTCATCATTTATATATGAATGAATTGGACTACATCAGAGTTCTGAACCTTTGGTTGGGCTGATGTGGAAGGATAACATAGGCTCCTTGAGCAGTCAGTCTGATAAAATCTAAGCTCCCCCCTTTTTCATGTTTTTCAGTGCTTTTTAAGATGATTTACACCAGTTTACAAAGAAAATCAATTATTTTTAGTAAAGAACTATGTTGGGTCAGCTAGGATGGTGCAGTACAGAGAATATTAGTTCTGAAGTCAGGGGGACCTGAGTTCAAATCTGGCCTCAGATGCTGTGTGACCCTGGGCAAGTCACTTAAACCCAATTGCCTCAGCAAAACAAAACAAAACAAACAAAAACAGATCTGTCTTTTTTTTCTTCCATCCAAGTTCCTAGGGACTTCTTGCTAAGCTGCAAAAGACCCTGGAACATTTCTAGTTTAACTCCTTCAATTTAAAGATGAAGAGTCTGAGTCCCATAAAAAAATAAAGGTACTCCTACATGTGGTGAGGTATAGGACCAGAGTTTCAGAACTGGAAGGGATGTTAAAGGTTATCTAATCAAACTCCCTTCTTTTGTTCAGGGTGGGGAAGTAATGGACCTAAACCCTCACAGAAAGCTATAGAAAGAAAATTGAGAGCCAGGGCCTCTGAGTCCATTCATTTCCTACTACCTTTGGATTCTATATTGCTTCAGGAGAGAGGGAATTTACCCAGAATCCAGATTAATTATTGTACTTCGAGTTTATCTGCATTTATCCTAGACCTGCTTTTGTGATCATCCTGTATCTTGGGTTTTTGAATGTGTATGTGATCCTGTTTAATTCTGCTTTCTCCATTTTATATTAATTCATACAAATCTTCCCAGATTTCACTTAATTCCTCATGTTCCTCACTACATATTTTGATGGCTCTCTCTCTGACCCAGCTGGGAGGTGTATACTTGCTATCCTTTGGGAAACCAAGAATCCTTCTCTAGACTTTGCCCTCAATTTCCTTTTTTAAAGAGTAAAATGTTTTCAGAAGAGGGAATGGGCAAGGTCTCCGTTAATTCTGAAATTAACACAAGTGGAAATTAAAGTAGAATACTATTTTCCTAAAAGAATTGAAGTCATAAGATGAAAAATACATTAATATTATTTTAAAAGTACATTAAAAATTTAAATGATATTGGAAAATATAAAATTTTTGTGGCTATTGTAAAGGCCACCTAAGATAGAACACTGAATTTGGAGTCAGCAAGACCTAATCCAAATCCTGTCTTAGACTTGAAAGTTATGAAACTCAGGGAAAGTTGATGAAGCTCTCTCAGCCTCAGTTTCCTCATTTACAAAATGTCAATCATAATAGCACTTACTTTCCTGGATGTTTGGGAAGATCAAAAAAGTCAGCATAGATAGGATGGTTAATAAATCTTTAAGTATTGCATAAATATTAACTATTGCTAATTTTTTAGTTAGTCAGTCAATCAACAGTCATATATTGTCTTCTACTAAGGTCTAAGCACTCTGCAAGTTGAAAATAGAGCAGTTTCTGTTCTCAAGAAATTTACATTTTTATGTTTAAAATGATTGCACATTTCATATCAGATTACTTATTGTCTTAGGGAGCAGGATAGTAAAAGGGAGGGAGGAAAAAAATGGACTCAAAATCCTACAAAAATGAATGTTGAAAACTATATTTACAAGTTATTGGAAAGATAAAATACTATTAATTTTTTAAAAAAATACATTTTATGTGGCAATCAGTATTAAAAGGTAACATAGCCCAGTGGAAAGAGTAGTAGTTTTGGAGGAAGAAGACCTGAATTCATATCTTGTCTCTGATATTTAATATCTTTCCAGGTCACAGTTTCTTTCCTGTAAAAAGAAGGACTTTGGCAAAATGACCTTTAATGTTTCTTCTGGCTCTAAACCCATGATCTAATTTAAGCCCCCATACAAATAAATACAAATATGCAAAGAGATGATGGGAAGGGAAAGATCAGGAAAGACCTCTCTTAGGAGCTGGTACCTAAGCTAACATTGAAAGAAGTTCAGGATTCTAAGATGCAGAAGTAAAAGGGGAGGGGGCATTGCACAAAAGTACAAAACTTACCCTCAAATTCATTTTAAGGAAAATGTTCTTCAGTTGGATTGGTGAAAGAGAGAGGAAAAACCTGGAACTAAAAGTTCTCAGAGGGAGAGACCTATAGTGTCCTATAGTGGAAGATAGAGACACCAGGTCTTTAACCCCAGGACTTGAGCAGGGGCAGGCAATTCTATTTTAGGATGGAAACTTCCTGCTTTTTCTCCCTCTTCTCTCTATCTGCTAAATGCAAATCATTTATAAACTACTGAAGGAATATAAGGATATCAACATGCTTAAAATGACTGTGTTCTATACTTTAACATATTTAACATGTATGGATCTACCTGCCATCTATGGGAGGGGGTGGAGGGAAGGAGGGGAAAAGTTGAAAAAGAAGGTTTTACAAGGGTCAATGCTGAAAAATTACCCATGCATATATCTTGTAAATAAAAAGCTAATTAAAAAAAAAAAGACTGTGTTCTACAGAATTCTTTGGATATAAGGTAAAAGTAGGCATTGAAAAATTTGTATCAGAGAAGGTAGTTTGTATCCCAGCAGTGTCAAATTTAAATAGAGATAACCGTTAATGCAGACAGAAAGATCACTATAGGCAACAGATTGTCTTAATTTCAATCAATCAATCAGTGAACATTCATTGCTAGGCACTGTGTTAAAGAGACAAAAAAATAGTCTGCAAGTAGGACATATCTTTTTGGTGAAGTGAATTGAGATATACAAATTCAGATTTATAGAACATTTTTGTTTTTTTGGAAGAGATCTGTGCTTTGATCAGAGTTCCCATCGTTGAAGTGACAATTCTCTTTACCAATGGAGATTGTCAGGTCTGAACCTTCCAATTTTAGAATATTTCCTGGGGCCCTGAAAGGTTTGAAGTCGGCATGTAAATCTGACTATCTTTATATATATATATATATATATATATATATATATATATATATATATATATATTTTTATTGACAGAACATATGCATGAGTAATTTTCCACCATTAACCCTTGCAAAAACTTCTGTTCCAACTTTTCCCCTTCTTCCCTCCATCCCCTCCCTTAGGTGGCAGGTAGTCCCATACATAATAAATATGTTAAAATATATGTTAAATACTATAATATATATACACACATATTTATACAGTTATCTTGTTGAACAAGAAAAATCAGATCTAGAAAGAAAGTAAAAAGGACCTGGAAAGAAAAATAAAAATGCAAGCAAACAATAACAGAAAGAGTTAAATGCTATGTTGTGGTCCTTAATCTTAAATCTTAAGCCTTCCTGACTATCTGCTCCTTATTTCTTTGACCATTCTGTTTGTTTCTCCTATCTTTTAACAATACTATTCTCTTCTACTCGGGTCCTGTGAACTGCATTGGCTGGGGGCTTCGGTTTCAGCCTAAAGATGAATTCTTACATGTGCAACATCCTATCATAATAATTTGTTCATTTTTTCCTGAGGCAAGATAATGGCTCTTCGGGTCCATGTAATCCCTTTCTCAGTTGTATTGGGGATTTTATATTAAATAAACAGTTGGGAGTGTAATCACACACTCCCCAGTTAGGAAAATTATTAATATTTAGACTGGGAGTTTTTAATATTTTTTATGTCATGGATTCTTTGGCAGTTTGGGGAACCTTATGGACCAATTCTCAGAATAATGTAAATGTGTAAAATGAAATACAATAGGATTACAAAAGAAGCCATTACATTGAACTATAGCTGGCAAAATCTTTAAAAGCAATCCCCCCCCCACACACAAATTCATGCAATCCTGGTTGGGAGGCACTGATTGGGTCAAAGATTTGACCCTATACCTTAATTTACATTTTACCTATAGCCCTTGCTTTTTTCCCAGCCTTCTTTGTAACTGAGGCAAAATGGTGGTTACATGAAACATTTGGATAAGAGAAAAGCAAAATATATTATAGTACTTGATTCATAGGCAGTTAGGGAAAACAAACCTGGAAAAGTCAATTTTCTTTCTGGAACTTCATGTAGTTTTGAGGAGATGATAAAAATGGCATTCTCATTTTAAGTCTTCTTGGACTATAGATCACCCAACCTTCTGTGATTTCTCTCTTCTCTGCCAAAGTTCAGTCCCTTCTTCTTTTGCTGGTTGCATTCAGACTCTTTATGCTTTCCAACTCTGCTCTAGAAGTCTCCACTCCTTCCTTTCCATTCCCAGAGCTCAACACCTCTTTCTTGTTCTGTAGTCACTCCTGCTTTTATGTGAGTTCTTCACAGATTGGTCAAGTCAATCACCCAATTAGGATAGACTTCCTGCTACAATTATCTGATTTAAGGAGATACTCAGGCCTTGTTCAAGTCTAGCTCTAATTAATGGACTCAGTCAAGAAAAGGTCTTACTTCTCAAAATAAATGGGATGGGGGGCAATCAATAGATCCTCACCCTAACACATGAAAGGAAAGATATAGGAACTGAAGAGTTAAGGGAATCTGCACAGCTCTGCACCAATCTCCTTTTATCAAGGGTAAAAGAGCAGACCTGCAGGATGAGGATTCACCTGGTTTGCCCTTTCAGTCTTAAACTCAGCTGATGCATTCTAAGAGAAATGATCAAAGAGGTTTGGAGAAGTAATTATCTTTTCATTGGCTAAGTCATTTATGGTGTCTATCTTAATTGAAATATGAGTGTATATAATGATAATGTATTAGACATAATTGAGCTTAAACAACCAAGTAATTAAGCTCAGACCTCACTACTCAAACTTTACCCCTCTAATTAGTCATTATGAGGTCAAGTCATCTTTTCCCTTTTGAATCAATGTTTGTTCTTTAAGAACAGATGCCCCAATATCCCACGAGGATACAGATATATATATATATATATATATATATATATATATATATATATATATATATATATATATATATATATATATGCACATCTCATGTTCAGCCAACGTCCCGGTTTCAAAACAAGAGGAATTACCTAATGTTCAAAAGCCCACCTTGATGAGGAGTTAAGATCGGTTTTACTATAAAGCTCTGCATAAGGGAGGCAAAAAAGGACTCACTTCAATGCATCCGAGGATCTGTGATTTCATCCACATGCACACACCATGCATCCATAAAATCTGCAACCCAAGTATTTATCCCTCTTCATCCGAGAATCAATGAATACAGTTAATGAAGCATTCGCTTTGTTCTAAGTGTTGTGTCAGCACTGGAAATGCAAAGAAAGCAAAAATATAGTCCTTGCCCTCAAGAAACTCACATTCTAATGGTAGAGACAACACGTGAGCACTTATGAGTATAGAAAAATGCATATAGGGTGCTGTAGGTGGAAAGTAACTAAAGAGGGACAGATATTAGTAGCTTGAGGGCCTGGCAAAGGTTTCTTACAGAAGGTGCTCTTTGAGCTGAATCTTCAAGGAAACGAGGCATTTTTTAATTTTTATTTAATTTTTAATTTATGGAATAAAAGAGGCATTTCCATAATATAGTATGTACAACTTGCTATTCTTTTATAATATATACAGTCATCATATATACTTTTTTCCATCCCCATCTTCCCCACACCCTAGGGATAGCTACTATTAGAAACAAATTTGTATTTACATGTAAAATCATTCTTTTATTTATCAGTCCTTACTCTGGAGAGAGATAACATCATTTCTCATAGCTTCTTTGTAGTTAATTTGATTATTTTTAATAGTCAAAATGATGTGCTAATAAAGTTATTCTTAAAACAATATTGCTATTATTGTATACCCCAGCTTCTTAAACTTTGGTTTGTGACCCCATGTAGAGTCATGTAAATGAATGCAGGAGTCACAGAATTATGGTTTATTATCAGTAAATGTTTGATTTGTTTGTCTTTTTTATATATCTATACACCCAGGATCATATACAAATTTCTTGGGTGAAAAAGGTTCAAAAGTGGGAAATGTTTAAGACATCTTGCTGTTATATTCTCTTTTCATTTCACTTTCCATTATTTCATGCAAGTCTTTCCATGTCTTTCCAAGCTCATCAAACTCATCATTTCTTATAACATGGTAGTATTTCATCATGATCATACACCACAACTTGTTCAACCATTCCTTGGTTGATGGGAATCCTTGCAATTTGCAGTTCTTTACAATCACAAAGAGAGCTGCTATAAATATTTCAAACATGATATTAATCCAAACATGGATGTTAAGAGGCAAAGGAGCAAGAGAGAATTTTAGGCAAAGGAGATTGCCAATGTTAATATGGTGATATTGGAAGATATGTAAGAACAATAAGCAGTCGTGGCTGGAGCCCTCAGAGAAGTGTAAAATATAAGAACACTGGAAAGGTAGAAAGAGTCCAGGTTGTGAAACTTTAACTGCATATGGAGTTGTTTTTATTTGAACCTGGAAGTAATCAGCAGCTAGTGGTGTTTTCTTGTTCATGTTCTTTTGGAAGTGTTCCACAGAGGGCCGTGTATCTGAACTGCATAAGGTCCTTCCTCAAAATTATCGAATACTTTATGGATAATAATAGATTTCTTGATGTGCTGGCCTTGGGGTACAAATCTTGGTAGAACTGGAAACAAATCCTGTCTCAGACACTTCCTAGTGTTGAACATGGGCCAAGTCATTTAAATTCTCTCAAACTGTTTCCTTATCTGTAAAATGGGAATGATGACTGTCAGTGCCTGGATGGAGGATTATTGTGATGGTCAAATGATATCAGTCTCTTGGCTAATCTTAAACAAAAAGCTAAATAAATATGGGTTAACAGAAGGAATAATGATAACAGTGGGAATAGTTATTTTTGAAAAATAGGAAGTCCTCTTTTGAGCTTTCTGAAAAAGTGTAGGGATGGATGATGGGAAATCAGATAACAGGCAGTTTGGGAAACAGATCTCTAATTCCACTGGGCAGAGTGGATTACATCATATAATATTTTAAAGTATGTATAGAACTCCAACAGAAAGAGTTTGATGTATTTAAACTAAGAATTGTGTAGCAGAGAAGCTTGGTCCTAAAGAAACCCCTGCGGATAGTGAACATGACAGTTGACATCGTAAACATAGAAATAATCTTTTGCTTTGTCAGTGGGTGAAGATGGGGGGTTAGGGAGAAAGAAAATTTGGATTCAATTTTTTTTAATGTTAAAATTAAATAAAATTACAGATTTGTCAATTTAATAATTCATTGGATTTCAACAATATTTAAGAAGCATTTGCTAAAGTCTATCCTATACCAGATAGTATACTTGCCCTGAAGACCTAAAGACAAAAACAAATTAGCATCTACCCTTAATAAACTTAGATTCTTAGATGGGAAACAAAACTGAAAAGTGAATACAAAATATAAACAAAAAAGTAATGGCATATTGGGAGTTGTATCAGGCTAGCCTTCCTAGAGGAATGGGCGCTTGATCTGAATTTTAGAAGAAACTACTTATTGTATAAGACAGAGGCAAGGAAGCCCTTAGAAATTACAGATGTGTTTTCAAAGTGCTTGAGCATCTATTTTGCACCCTACCATCCTTATGGTAAGTACCTCCTAGAGCTGACAGGGGATCTGCTAAAGAATTTATTTATAAGGTTAATAAAGAGACTGTCTGAGTTTCTGACATGTAATGACTTCTCCCTTGTACTGAGCCACCGAAACTCTCTTATTTGCCCCTTATTCAATGAATAACATTCAGATATATGGATTCATCAAGTGATACCTATTAGGAATGATCTATTTACTGAGCCGGTGCCCTGAAAAATAACTCAATTTCACCAAACCAAACCAAACAAAATAAACATACACAAAGTTCTGCTTTAAACTACCTTATGGAGTCTTCTATCCAGATCAAACCAATGATGCTGGAGCTCTCCATCCATTTGGCCTGCTGTGCAAAGAGATTAGCTGGGCTTCTTCCTGCTGTGAGAAGCTATTAGCTCTCTCTCACTTAGGTTTTCTATTGTTTTCAATGCAAGGGTTTAAAACTTGAGCTCCATGAACCTGTTTTAAAAATATTTTGGTAACTGTATTCCACTATAATTGGTTTCCTTTAAAATACTATGTGCTTAATTTTATGCAATTAAAAATATTATTATGAGAAAGACTGGATAAACTTTGTTGGATTTACAAAGGGATGTTTTAATGGGAAAAATGGGTCAGGAGTCCCTACCTCAATGGAATTCTTTTTTGTTTTTATATCAAGGTTCTTCAATGTCATGGAGTTCCCTGGATCTCTGAACTTAGATCCGCTGAGGTCAACGCTGGTATCTCGATATTAAGGATGGAGAAACTGAGCCAGAGTGATAAAAATGATTTAGCCAATATCAACGTAGTGATTATTTGAAAACAGAGCCAGGAATGGCTTCATGTTGCTCTCTCCTGCTGACATATTCATTGAAAATGATTTAGCAGGGCATGGTTGGACTCAACCCTAGAGGTGAGGCCTTTGGTAACAAAATCACAAAACTGAAGAATAGGGAAGAATCTCAATGGTCATCTAATACAATTCATAATCCATAAGAATCTTTAATACTATATAACTGACAAAAGATGGTCTGACCTTTTTATTTATTTTTTTGCTAGAAGGCCTTGTTGTTATTGCTACAACAAAAGACAGAATAGGTGCAAAGAAGGAATTCAGTACAGCTTTGAGTATTCTGTTTCATCTTTGGAAAGTTCTAAATCTGGCCTCTTAAACGGATGAGCTGTGTGACCCTGAACAAGAAACATCATTCTGTTTGCCTCAGTTTCCTCAGCTATAAAATGAGTTAGAGAAGGAAATGGCAAACCACTTTGCCAAGAAAACCCCGAATGGAGTCACAAAGAATCAGACACTGAAAATGTCTGAATGTGAAATGACTGAAACATGACTGAACAGCAAAATCATTGAGAAGATTTTCATAATTATCAATAAATTATAAATATATGTTAAAGAAAGCCTTCAACCTGTTGGGTTGATCTTTTGCAGAAGATTTATAGGAGAACATGGCACTGCAAACACATTTCCTCTAGGTTTAAATAGAAATGCTGATGGCATTGAAAGCTCTTTATAAAGTGGCCTTTTTATAAATAGAGAATTTACCTATTTTATAACTTCCCCCATTGCTCTTAATTCTGTCTTCTGGTTTCCACAATGGAAACACTTCAGTTCAATAAATAACATAGCAGAATTTCTTCTTCCTTCTTCATTCCCAGTCTTTATTTTTGCCTTCTCCAGGCAAACATTACCAGTTCTTTCAACCAATCATTATATGACAGTGGCTTAAAATCTTGCTCCATTCTAGTGTTCCTTCTCTGGTCCTTTGGTTAGGTGAAAGATGGAGTAGGTTCTTAGCATTTTTAGAGTTAGAAGACATGGAAGATTATCTGTTCCAATCTCTCATTTTACTGATGAGGCAACTGAGGGTAAGATAAGAGAAGGGATTTGGCCAGGATTTGTCATCTGATGAATAGCAGAGTAGAAATAGGAAGATATAATTTTCCAAGTCTACACCTTATGCTTGCCTGTATCTACTTCTGATCTTTAATTTTATTATCATGTTTTTTTTTTTTTTACCATGTTTCATTGAATCTCTTTTCTTGGCACAAATACCATATTTCATCTAATGCCTTTCTCAAGATATTTTGTCAGATAAGCAAATAAACCAGTTGTATTCATTGGCTGTATCTAAAAATGTCCATAGCATTCTCTATCCCCAGTCTATCCATCATTCTTGGGCAAGAAGAGGCAAACAATATTATTATAAATCTTCTATTGTTAGGATTCTTATAAGGTGCCAAGTCAGTGGAATTGATGAGATAATCATACTTTAATTCAAATGTACTTAGTACTTACTATAATTCCACAAGATTCCCATCTTTAAGAGAGCCTATATAAGGAGGAGCTCTCAGGTCCAAGGAGGACAAGCCCACTAGAGGACAAGCCCACTAGAACAGAAGTCCACTAAAAGGTCTTAGAGGAGTAAAAAGATTCATTCCATCTTCTACCTTTGTGCTGGCTAAAGACTGAAGCAGAAACCTTTGGAGTCTGGGAGATTCAGAAGCCAGAGCTCAAGTTCTCAGAACCAGGGCTACAGAAGTCTTCTTAAGAAAGCTAACCACGCCCCAGGAAAAGAGATAAGATTTTGAAGCAGACAATAAAGTATTTGGACTTTAATCCCTGGCTGCATTTGGGGTGATGACTCTGAACTGAAACTAAGGCTGCTTTCAGAAGTCCCCTGAAAAACCTGCTCCCAGAGAATATTACACTTTAGAGAACATTAGTTCTTAATCTTTTCAAAGCTGTATTCCTTTAGATTCAATGACTGTAATTAATGAATATATTGCTCTCCTGCTTCTGCTTAACAATCACTTTGCATTAGTTCATGTAAGTCTTCAATTTTCTCTGAATCCATTCTTTTCCTATATCAGTGATATTTTAACTATTTTTATTTTTTAATTTAACTTCCTTAAACTTACTCTTTTTTTACTATTTTAACTAACTATTCCTAACTTTTAAAAACTTAATATTTTAATTTTTAACTATATTTTAATGACCAAATCCAAAGACTTCTTCTTAGTCCTCAACCTACTTAGCTGCATGCAACTTTACGCACTTTTGATTTTTCTCTCATACTGGGGACCCCCTAATAATGGGGAGTCCATTTCTGAATTGCCCTAATAGTTCTGATTTTCAGCTTTTGGCAAATATATTGTTAAACTAGAGGACATTCAAAAAGGAGTTATGAAAACAAGGAAGGGCTTCAAGTTCAAATCCTTTGAGGATTATTTAGTAGAAACAATGTTTGGCCTGCAGAAGAAAAGGACAAGGAGGAGACATACTTGAAAGCAGTCTTCAAATACTTAAGTGGCTCTTAATGTAGAAGGGAAATTAAATTAAGTTATTTTTCTGTTTTGTTGCAAAGAATAGAATTAGAGGAAGTGGATAAATGTCTGACTATGTCACTTTCTAGCTAATGAGCTCTAAGTTCCCCATTATTTCTAGGATCACATACTTTTGATTGATAGTAAAAGCCTCTTACAAAGCTCCAGTTTCTTTTCACTTTCCAGTTTTCTTATACTTTAATCCTCTCTGACTCAGTTTCACTATTGTTGTTCAATGAACATCACATGCCACGTTCTATCTGCCTTTACACTAGCTATCCCTCAATGCCTGGAATGAGTTCTTAATTAATTAGCATCCCTACCTTTTATTCTCCCTGCCTTCTTCCTTGATAGCTCCCATGCTACCTTCTGTAAAAGTAGACAGCTAGTTTGCCAAATGGATAAAGTGCGGGATCTGAAAATAGGAAGATCTAAATTCAGATCGTGACTCAGACACTAGCTATGGAGCTCTAATCAAGTCACATAATCTTTTGTTGCCTCAGTTTTCTTATCTGTAAAATAGGGATAATAGTAGCACCTTCCTTTCAGGGTTGTGAGGATAAAATAATGACAATAAAGGGCTTTGTAGTCCTTAAATATAATGTAAATGCTAGTTGTTTGTATTATTAAGAGGCTTCTTCCTGTCCCCTAAGTTTCTTATGCTTTCTCCTCTAAGGCAATTCCCCATTATTTCTTGCCCCCATTCCATCAGAATAGAAGCTCTTTGATGACAGAGGCTACTTTTGCTTTTCTTTATATCATTAGACCTTACCCCAGTACTTTCTTGATAATGTAACAAGACTAATTTCACCTTTGTATCAGGATCAAACTTTAAAAACAATTGTGTTACTCAAATACAGAATATATTATGTTATTAGAGATGGGGTAGGTTCTCCTTCCTGGAAGTCTTCAATCAAAATCTCAATTAAAACAGCAAAGTATATTGTATAGTATGTTTTTATTTATGCATAGCCTTTCAATTCAACAAATCTCTGATTGGGAAATTTCAGTCAGGTGCTTATGGAGTGGATGCCATAGCTGTTCTTATCGATTAACTGATTTGTTCTCCCTTGACTTTTTGTCATTTTCCTTCCTCCTTTCTAGGTGGTCTTGTTAAATATCTTTTGCCATCTCATTTACCATACCCCACTTCGCAACCAAATATTTTCCTCAAGGTCTGGTAAATCAATCAACCAAACCAATATACATGTAGTAAATATGCATGACCCTGCACCTTTTACTCTTTTCCTTTTCTCCTCTCTTTCTTAATCATCTCAGAGGTTCTGATGGGTCTGTTTTTTGTTTCTATGCAAAGGGCACTGGGATCTATAAATACATCTAATCAAAATTCCCTCCTGAACATCTTTTATGCCATTAACAACCATGGACAGAGTCTTCAAACTTGATGTGTTCAACATAGAATTCATTTCCCCCACTGGATCAGTTTCAGACTCTTTCAGACTTCTCTTTTTTGTCATGGGAATCATTTCCCCCCAAATTTCTCAGGCACCCAGTTACCTAGAGATGAACACTAACAGGGGTAGAGTTCTCTAAGCAGCCAGTTTCAATATTATCTTATCATTGGCTTGATTACTTACTACTTATGGTTACCTAGAGAGACAGCTAAGTCCAGATTGTGCATGGACTTTATCTAAGGTGACTTCAGAATTGTTTATCTCTATGGACAATATGTTTCACAGGTGAAATTTGTTCCGTTTATTCAACAATACCTGCTTTTCTGCCTTCTTCCCTTTTGTTTTGGGGTCTAAGAATCCATACATTCTGATAGCATCACTTTAATGGAGATTAAATGTAAATTAAATATCAATGCTTGCATTTCACTCATTTTTAATGGTGACATAAATTTGCAAGAATCATAAATAATAAAAAATAATAATAACATATATATAGCTTTAGTTTTTAAAGTTTTTTTACATGCTAATTGAATTACCTCTGAAACTGAACCTTTGAAGTAAGTGCTATTATTACTCTCATTTTTATAGAACAGAGCACATAATTAACCTCAGATGAGGTTAAGCTGCCAGCTTCAGTACTGAAGTTAATTGTTTAGATTGTTCATATTGTTCAGTTCAGATTGTTAATATAGTATATATTAACTGTATGAGCAAAAATTGAAAAAAAATATACAGAATTTACTCCAGTTAGCATATCTTGTAATAAAGTCAACTCAGATTTGCCTGAAGGAGCCTCAAAGCTTCCAAATCCTATTCCCAAGATCCTGGGCCAATGGATGCTAGGGTCTTCCTTTCTTCTTTCTCTTGGGTTCCAATTGGTCTTTTCATTCCTTCAGGTATCATTCCTCTCTGGACTATCCTGGGTCAGGATTGTCTCCCTTTCTCTCAAGGGCTAATGGCTTCAGAGCACACCCACAATGGATTTCTTCTGATTTTTTTCCTACTTAAGGAGTATGATTGGCAGGAGTGAATTAATAAGATTAATATTTTAGTCTACTCCAGAACTTCAGATTCTTTTCACATGAACACTTCTGTAGCTAGTCCAGTACAATTTGGACTTAAGAAATAGAATTTTAGAATCTAAATATGACTTCACATTTATCTCTATTAAATTATCCTTTAAAATTTTTCCTTTGGGAAAGACTTTGGATATTGACTTTACCCATAAAAGTGCTAATCATCTCTTCAAATTTTTTTCTACTTAAATTTTACACTCATAGTGTCTCTGTCTTCATCTTAGTCACTAAAGAAAACATTAAACAGAAATGGACCAAGGAGAAATTTCTAGGCACTCTGTGAGAGACCCCCTTTCAACAAAATATTGAACAATGACTAATTCTTCTTTAGATCTGGGTATTTAATCAGTGAATTCACCTACAAAGGTTGTTTATCTCATATATTTTGATATTTTTTTAACCAGAATAACTGAAGAAAGCTAAGTATGGTGCCTGTGTGTTAAATGATTTGCTGAAATCTAAAGTTAAACCATATCCCCAACATTCCTGCAACTGAGGCCACAAAACTAATCAAAAAAAGTAAATCAGGTTTTTCTGGCATGACCTGATCTTGATGAGAGTATCACTGCCTTTTATATTGTTCACTTTAATAATATTTCCAACAGTTCACTAGAAATCGGAGTCAAGATTCTCAACCTATAATTTATTTGTTGTCTTCCATTTAAAAAAAAAATTGGGACATCATTTGCCCTTCTCCTGTCTGTTTATTTCTCTTGTGCTCCATGATCTTTCAAAGATCAATGACAATGGATTAGTAATCAATTCTTCCAGTACCTTGGGGTACAGCTAATTCATTTCTGTGCATCTAAATTCATTGAGAGAAGCTAGGTATTTCTTTCTTTTGGAGTTCAGGCTTTTTATTAACCATTTTTAATTTTATTACTTCAAGTCCAACAATCATTCTCTTTGACAAAAAAACTAGACACCCAAACAAAATTGGATAATTTTTGTTCCCTTTTCTCTATGGACTATTAGCATAATTTCATTTACTTGAAGAATGGTTATCTCTCTTCTTCTACCTACCTCTCCCCTTAGTTTTTTTTCCCAATGTTGTTAAAAAAGTTAATTTTAAATGCTTTATAAATAAGAGCTGTTATTATCGGCCCACCCTCATCTACTTCACAATGCCTTTCTCTCCTAATCGTATTAGAATTTGCAGTTATAAACCGTGGCCATTATAATAGAAAAACAATAATTGAGATATAAACATATCCTTATTTGAATGAGTACTAAGAAATTATTTTCAAATTAATGTAAATTTATTGTTGAAATTACATTGTATCATTAATAACAGTGCATTTAAAATTTTTTCTAATTCTCATTCTCCATACAGTAACATAATAGTTAAGGACAAATAGGTGTTTAGATAAAAGAATTGGAAAAGTGGTGAACATTTGGATATTTTCCCCAAGCCTAGAGACAGTGGTCCTATCTTCCATACAGGAGCTGGATAACTTACCATTATTTTCAAGTAGATAGACATGAAAAAAGGACAATCTGTAAAATAAAGACTTGTTTTCAGAAAGATTCAAATAAATTACATAGAGAGTATTGTGAAAGACCAGAGAAACTCATGGATTCAGTGGAAAAAAGGAAATTCAAAAAAAAATTTCCCCCTTATCAGAAATGTTTTGTGAACAGAAATCAATTGTGAGTGGAAAGTGATATGTTTAAATCATGGCCCAAATTTTACTGTTGGGTTAAATTACAGACACCAATAGTAGTGTCTATCCTGAGAGCAAACACAGTAGGATCACTATGTGTCTTCTTAATAAAGATAATAAAGTGCACATAGCAGGGCAGAAAAAAAATAATTAAACAAAGTTTATGAAGTTAAAGTGAAGGAAATCAGGAACTTGAGGAATAACATTTTTTTTTCATTAGCCAATCTTCATGGTTTATTTTCTCCCTTTCTTTTTGACTCAAACATGGATAACAACATCAGCAATAATGGGCATAAGCAGTGGGAATAAACCACTTCATTTAAGATGTTCTTTCTTGCTCCCCAGTGCTCAGTATGGTGCCTGGTTTATAGGAGGCAGTTAAAAAATGCTTCTGGAATTGAATTGAATTGAAAGAAGGAATAACTTAGTTATGCAAATCCTGGTGGTCCAAAGGAAAAAAAAATGTTGTGGATGAAATTCAAACCAATTCCCCCCTTTTTTCTAGAAATCTCATATTTTTTTTTGAAACCTGCAGAACTTTTTATAGGTCTTTGTAGACCATGCTACACTAATCTGTTCTTCCTGAAATTTGGGGGTAAAAAAGTTGCTTGTTGCATTATATATATATATATATATATATATATATATATATATATAGTGCCTTTATATCCATCTTGATTTTTTCCAGTGTATGTTCAATTAAAAAAAAGTATATATATATATATGGTTTTGATGAGGATTTAATGCTCTTTGTTTGGTCATATGCCTTGGTTTTGATTTAAACTATTGAATAATTTCATGTATTTATGTAGAAACATTCAAAAATTAGGGAAGATGTGGAAATTATTTCATTTGCCATCATTGCCTGTTCAATGAGAGTAAATGTCAGCTCCTTGGAGATGGGTACTGTTTTGCAATTTTTTTCTTTGCATTGCCAATGCCCACAACATTGGGGTTGCTTAAATGTGTTTGTTGGATTGAATTGAATTTTATCAGTAAGGGAATTCCTGTCACCACTGCAGATCAGAACACATCTATACTTGTCTATCCTCTTCAGTCCTTGAATATACCCTCTAATAAATTTAATCAAGGGGTTCACCCAAAATATTGATGGCTTTCCTCACAATTGCTTAAAATTGCTAAAAATCAATGGCTCACATTGTCTGCCCCTTAATCAACTCATTCACTCTGTGTGAGCAGTCTACTTTTTTTGGTCATATAATACTCTAAAGAAATACTTTATTTTGTTGAGTACAAGTGACAATTAATATTAGCTTTGGTTTGAAATTCACTAACTCCTATTTATTTTCTTAAATTGATTAAAGCCAGGATCCTGCAAAATTGACGGTCAGATAATTCTGGGCTTCTTCTTGTTCCATCTTATTATCTTATTGGCTACTTCTGGAGATTGGCTGACAGAGATAATCTATTCAAAAACCCAGGTCTGAGAACTTTCAACTCAACTATAATGAATAAATTACAGAGATACTTTAGCCTGTTCTTTTGAATTTTACAAACTCCTGGAGAGGAGTTTCTATCCCAAATCTTCATATGGACTATTTGTGCCTTATTTGTGGTAGAGCATTCTGAGCTCATATTGCTTTGATCAGCCACAGCCAGACACACTGTAACTTGACTCCAGCATGAAGATTTTGGTCTTCTTTGAGAACAAATGACAACAACCATAACAACACTCTGATTGGAGTTGGGGGGATGGGGATGAGGTCAACTATTTTTAGTGTATAGGAGAATCTGTTGTGACTTTCTTATTTTTATGTAGATGGGGATCATGTCTTTACCCTAACACAGACCCTGATTTGAAATTTTCCACCTAGATACATCTCTGTAAATTTTAATGAATTTGTGTTGATGTTTTTACATCAAGGAGCTAGCCACAAGTACCATCAAAATTCTCTAAAAGTGTTTTGTTAGAAAACCCTTTACAACCTGCTAGTGCTTTCTCAGTACTGGGCAAAATTGGGAGTGGAAAGATGTAATGTTTATCTATATGCCTTTTCAAAGAAGAATCATAATCAGTCAAATGAAACAACATTCAACAGTCTCCAGATTTCTCTTTTGTTACAAAAAAACCTTAAATTTTATTACAGATATCAGTGTAGAATAAAGAAGACAAATTATGTCTGTAATGAGAGATTGGTTTTTGGTTCCAATTTAAGTGCTCGGTTTAATGGGGAAATAATCTGAACAAAGTATATGTTCTTTTCTATGGAAGACAATTTTTCTGCTTCTGTACTTTAGTTGTGTAACTGTACTAGAATGGGCTGCACATAAATAGGTAAGGGATAGAGAGTTGAGGTACAAACAGAAACTGAACATAGTTTTCCAGTTATTGTATTTCTGGACCATTTTAAGAGATTTTATTGTGTTGTTTGGTTCATGATTTATTCAGAGCTCAGTGATTTATTTGTCCATATTGTGTATTAATTTTGAAACTGGTAACTTAAGATTGTTGTTGCCTATTTGATCCTTCACCTCCCAGTATGCGTGTTGGAATATTTTAGATTTATGTCACACTCAAGGCTGATTTCCTAATTTTGTTCCATTCTAAATCACCCATACTTTATTTATGAGGAGCAGAAAAAAAATCTTGGTAAAATGTAGATGGTGTTGCTAACAAGAGTGTGCTATCTAGCATAATGTTTAGGGAGTTTAGGGGAAAATGACAATGCTGGAGATGACTACAAAGGGAAGAAGGAAAATAGAGGCATTTCTCAATCAACATTCAGAATAGATTACAGAAGATTCCCCATCTGTTATCACAATCATAAAATCTACAAGTTCAACTTTCATAAAAAATTCAAGGCTTTATAGACATCCGTTGTATAAACTGGTTACCAATATAAATCTTCCAATATAAATTTTCCCTTCTCTTTTGGATGGTATCGATGCTAAAAATGCAGCAAGGTGTTAGACATACAGCATATTTCATGGAAAGCCAACAAAATGTAGGTGATCATTTAGTATGTTATTTTCTGTTTATTAAAACAATAAATCAATATAAAATAAAACTGCTGAATGTTTAATGACGTATTTCTTTCACTCTTTGTTTTTCCCCCTTTTTAGTGAGTTGAGTGCCTTTCAAAAAGAATCACTGGGAAGAACAGTTGATAGAAATCCAAGTGCAAATCCTTCCTTCCTTCTTGTTTAAAGCAGTTTTTCCAAAGTTACAACTCCTGTGTACAGTACAAATCCCAATGTGTTGTATTCTTGGTGACAATAAAAAGCCTTGTTTATTACAAACTCAAGTAAAAATAAAAATAAAATCTAAAAATTGGTCACAGTTTCGTCATTGGTATGTGGAGGTTATTCCAGGGACCCATCCAGAGCTCCTCATCATCTGACTGGGTATGATCACTTGAGAATTCCAAGACCCCCTTCATGTCTTGACTGTCAATCCTGGACTCCTGTTCTGCTGTGCTTTTGATCCTGCCACCCCCAAGTTTTCCCGCAGAACTGTCTGCCCCCATTGGGCCAGGGGCAAAGGAAACGAGAGGTGGTCTAGTGTTCAGTTTCTCACTGGAAAATGCCCCCTTGGATAATGTGTTCAGTGGGACACTTTCCTCATGTGTCACTGCTAACTTGTCAAGCTTCTTAAAATGCTTCCCCATCTTGACAGGGGAAGGGACTTTCAAATTATTGGTGAGACAAGCCCGGCGGGTCCTCACCACCGACCCATTCTGAGCAATGTAGATGTTGCCGTTGATATTGTTGTGAACTTGGGGATTGTGGAGGCAGGTCCTCTGGCACTCAGGGGCACTGTCTTCTCCAGTGGAGCTGGTTTCATATTCTCGGTCAACAGCCAACTGGATCATTTTTTTCCTGGCCCACTATTGGAAGGAAAGAAAAGAATTAATAAGCTAGCATCCACCTTTACAAAGACCAAGATTTCAGTGATTTAAGTCAACCAGAAACTAAGCTGTTTAGGAAAGGACACAGCTTTTTTTAAGGTGTGTGTGTGTGTGTGTGTGTGTGTGTGTGTGTGAGTGATAATGTTACTTTCACCATTTTCCTTTTCTCATCAGAATAAAATGCAAAAATCTCAGTTTAGTTCTTACAGTTTGGTACCAGATCATTTTTCCAAAGACAACTATCCAAATTGTCCTGTGTGCTATTCTGAAAATTAAACCACTTCGTTGCCTTTGTCCAAAATGTTTCACATCTTAGATTTTCCATGTTTTTAATATATCCCTTTGTCATATCTGCCTCTTTGATTTCCTGACCACCTTGAAGTTTCATCTCAAAGACAGCATCCCAATGTTTGGTTATTAATCTCTAGTTATATAATACATATAATTACATAATATATTAAATAGTTATATAATAACCTCTAGTTTTTAATACTCATAGTCAAGTTAGCATGTCCATATGTGGAAAGAAAATGCTAAGTCTTCTCATTATTATACTACTAGACCTTGACCTTGTCAAGACTGCAAAGGTTCCGTGTTTAACCCATGGAAGTTCAGAAAAGCCTTCTGAATTCTTGGAAATCAATGTCAATGTTTATAATTTCATGGGGATCTGGAAAGAGGGATTTGGAAGGAAGTGATGACTAGAAATGTATACATGCTTGTTGACTGGGACATTGATGGAAGAGCAACTATTAGGCTACATGAGTTCTGCCTCTTCCTTATTAGATGCTCCAATAAAAGATTCTTCAGTGTAAAAACATGTTAAGTATTTGGTAAATACTCTGATAATCCTTATATTGTAATCCCTCAAGAGAATGTAAATTCCATGAAGGAATAGCCCCCCCTCCCCATTTTTTTTTCCTTTTTGGTCTTTTTATTCCTAAATTCTCATTCATTGAATAGAAATGCTTGTTACACTGGATTGCCTAATACAAGGTTGAGGGAATCATACATGTCCCATATTTCTTTTCAGTCAAACTTTGGGATAAGATTTGCTGGTGTCAGTCAGGAACTATCCAGACAGAAGGCAGAAACTTACAGAACTAATGTTTTGGGGCTACACAATTGCTGCTCTGATGAACTAGGTTATCTGGTTGGGTGCTATAGCCCCCAGGGATCTGGCACAGGATTTAATTGCAGCTGCTGGAAGTTATTTAATAAAGTTGGGTAAAAAGGAGGTCAGGGTTCGAACCTTTTCCATTTACACTGAAGATGACATTGACTATTTTTTTTCCGTTTCTTTCAAGCTAAGCCAGCTCCCACATTTAACGTTTTTAGCTCACTTGCTATAATTAGGAAAAAAATATTTTAGATAACTTGCATGTTTAAACATTTGATATATCATGGTACTTTATTTTCTCATGGTTACATTCTTCTCACTCTCCAACTCTTAAGAGCTCTTTTTCAAAATTCAGTTAAGCAGCCATCTCCTTCCTCTTCTTCCTGATACTCCCAGTTGTTTGTTCTTTCCCAAATGACTTTGTTATCCACATATATGTGTACATTGCAATATCTTAAAGTATCCATGTAGTTTTCCTCTGATAGAATTATAAGATCCTTAAAGGCAAGGACAATTTGATTTCACTTTTCATATTCTCAGAGCCTAACAGTAACTAACATGCAATTGGTGCTTAATAAATGCAGTTGCGGAGTACAGTGGGTAGAGCACTGGGCCTGTAATCAGGATGACTGATTTGGTTGCAGAAATTTGGTCACAGAAATTTACCAGCTGTGTAATATGTGGCAAATCATCTGAATTTGTATTTGCCTCAGTTTCCCTAATTGTAAAAATTGGTATAATAATAATCCTTACCTTCTAGGGTTGTTGTAGGGATCAAATGAGATAATATTTGTAAGTGATTAGCACAGTGATTTGTACAAATGTGAATTAAAAATCCTTACCCATTCCTTTGGTCTCACTCCACAACCTGAAATGATTAAATATCAAAAAAGACAAGAGGAAGACCCTTTTTCCAAAGAAAGACCATCACTAATTGAATTATAATGTATCCTGGTATATGCCCCTTGGCACAGAGGCTAGAGAGTTGGTCTCAATGTCAAGAAAGCCTGAGATTGAGTACAGTCTCTAACACATAGTAGCATTATGACCCTGAACAAATCACTTAACATTTTGGCACTCTGGTTCACTCTCTAAGACTAGAAGTTACAGACAAGGTGCAGGCATTGGTACAGGTTCCGTCTTATCTATATCAGGCCACACTTGGAAAGGACAGATGAGAAGAGTCCAATGTTATGAAAATTTCCAATCCCATTTAACAAGGAAAATAATTTAATTGCATTTTCAGAAAATAAGAACCCTCCAGCTTACTCTGAAGTTGGTCACACTTAGAATCCAAAGTATAAGTGTCTGGAGTCCATTTGTGTAATTTCAAAGAGCAAAAATTATTTCTGGTGCAACTTAGTAATGATGTTAAGCTTGATGTTGGTGAGTGGAAATCTCTGACTTTGTACTCAAAGTAGAAAAATGCCCTCTGAACTTCTTTTATCCAGTTTTCCTTCTCTCTCTCTCTCTCTCTCTCTCTCTCTCTCTCTCTCTCTCTCCCACTGCCAAATAATTTCTGAAAATGCCCTTGTTAATTTTTAGAAAATTCAATTGTTTTTGGAACTGGAAACACATCTGGTTCCCATTGAGTAAATAAATACTCATTGGAAACAGCAATTTTGTGAAAATAAGAGAAAACCATAGTATATTCTCTACTGCTAATATCATGCACAAGAATGAAGTAGGTGAGATTGCGGCTCCCTACACATGTATAAGCTATCAAGTTCAATATGTTGTTGGGCATCAGTGATAATGCATAATGATGTATTGCTTTTAAGTAGGTTTCCCATTGGAAAATTAGGACCCACGGTAGGTCAGGTGTAGGTTGTATTTTGGTTCAAATTAAAGATTATATCCCATCACTGACCAATTTGGATTCTTAAAAGCCATCAGTATGACTGTCACTGTCCTTTAAGAGTCCTTCAAGAGGGCACACAGGGCACACACCACACATCACTGCAAACTGCACCTACTGTTCTTTACAATGCTGTGTTGTAACCTTCGGCTTCTTTGCCTTTTGCCGGGGAGGCCTCGGCTCCCTCAGCTCCCTCAGTGGAAGACCCCTCAGCTCCCTCAGTAGGGGCCCCTTCAGCTGCTGCAGAGGGTCTCTGTATCCTAGGCTTCCCCGGTGGATTGGGCTTGACATAGCCTTCTGCCCCCATCTGGCCTTCGCTGCTACTCTTACTACTGATGGATTCTGACTCTTCGGCCTTGCTTCCTTCCGTGGATCCCCTACTGGCCTCCTCCGCAGCTTTCTCCTGAGCTTCTATATCGGTGACCTCTTCAGCAATGGCCGGCTCAGCTTCTTCTCCTCCAGCTGCCACTTCTTCTTCCACTTTTGTCTCTTCTTCCGATTCTTCTTCCGATGACGAGGTCTTCCTTCGCTTCTTGGGCTTCTTGAGCAGCTCCTCGGGAGGAACAATCCTGCGGCCAACCACGATGTTCTTCTTGGCTTTTTCTCCTTCGGATTCTGTAGATTCTGACTCCTCAGACTCAGGCGTGGAGCTTTCCCCCACTTCCGATGGGGTCTCGGACTCGGACTCCTCTTCGGAAGTCGTGCTCTCATAGGTGCTCCACTCGGACTCATCACTGTAGTCACTGTACTCGCTGGATTCCTCACTGGACTCTTCCGATTCTACTGTGCTCTCCGTGGCTTCCTCCTCCAAGGTCAGGGTCAGGTAGTCTCTGTCTTCTACTCCGAGACCCCTCCGCCATTCTTCATCTTCTGCCAACTCTCGGACTTTCTTAAATATCATGGGGAATATCTTAGCTTTCTTCCATGTGACGCGGGCAGTCTCAGCTGCTGATGGTCCCTCAATGACCACAGGGACCTCCAGCTCTGCCTCCATAGGAGGCTCTATAATTTCTGGTTTCTTTGGCCTTTCCTGAAAATTATGAAAATTGGATTTGTGATTGGGTTGACGGTTAAGATGAGAACTTGAACCACACAAGTTAGGAGGAAAGGAACCAAGAACTGAAAATTTCTCAAGAAATGAAAATTTCTAGAGAAGGAAAACCAAATAAGATTATATCCTGTTGGGCAATGGGTTTTAAGCAATCTTTAATGTCTGTGATGGATTACTTGGCAGTCTGATAAAAGCTATGGATACCATCTTAGAAGAATTTTTTAAATAACTGAAAAATGGTAAAATATAATTAGAAATTAATTTAAAAAAATTGTATTTTTATATCTAACTTCACAGACTCCTTGAATTTTCTTTATGGACTCTTAAATTTAGAAACTATGATTCAGAGAGTCATTAGGAAAGTAGGTGTTCTTGGTTGCTTTCTGCATGAATTTCCCTGGGTATCAAGTGTCCTCATTTGTAAGAATGAGAAAGTTGTTTTGGATAATCTCTGAGACTTTTGACTAGCTCTAGAACTATTATTTTATGAACTTCAAAAAGAGTAATAGATGAGCAACAAGATTATGGGATGATTGACACTGATGGATGTGGCTCTTTTTAACAATGAGATAATTCAGGTCAATTTCAAGAGACTTGTGATGGAGGGTATCATCTGCACCCAGAATGAGGACTATGGGTACTGAATGCAAATCAAAATTTAGTATTTTCACCTTTTTTTTTTTTTTTTGCTTGCTTGTTTTTTCTTTCTCATTTTCCCCTCTTTTGATCTGATTTTTCTTATGCAGCAGCATGACAAATTTGGAAATATGTTTAGAAAAATTGCACATGTTTAACCTGTATTAGATGATTTGCAGTCTAAGGGAGGGGGGAGTGGGAGAGGAAAGGAAAACAATTTGAAACACAATGTTTTGTGTGGATAAATGTTTAAAAGTATCTTTGCATGTATTTTTAAAAAGCTAAAAAAAGAAGTAATAGAATCATAATTACTTGACAAATATTTGTTCTTCAATTTGACTGAAGTTATAGCAAAATTCAGTTATTACCCTAAAAATAACAACTGCATTAAGTTGTTGATATAACAAAATAAGTTGATCTGCCTTCATTTATATGACTAGATTTCTTTATCAAACTGTGATAAACATGTGAGATTTAATCACCTCTATGTATCAGCTAGAAATCAAACTAAATGATATTATAGGATAATTATTTATAGATTGCAATATAAGTCCCTCAAGGACAACCATTGTCTTATTTTTGTCTTTATTTTTCTCAGTGCCTTGTTTGGTATCTGACTCTTAAAAAGTGGCTAAAAATATTTGTTATATTAGTCAGCCAGTTAATAACCATTAGTTAGACACATGTGCCAGGCACCATGCTAGGGAGAAAAAAAAGGCAAAAGGCAGTCTGTGCCTTCATGAGCTCATATTTTATTTTTTATGAACAATCATTTAGATTTTCCATGACAGGGTCAATTGTTAACAGTTTCTCTTTGAGATGTTCCTTTAACAGAAAGGCAGTAGGACATTCTAAATACATAATAGGTACAAATTGAGCCAGTCTAAATGCTGTTTTTGATGGATACTGGTTATATAATATTGGTCAAGTCCCTTGACTTCTTAGTCCTCCAGGCAACCCTCTAAGATAGTAGGTTGGGGAGAAGGTGTAGATCTGCTTTGTTAGAAGAATTTTCCTCTCTGGGAGTTGCCCTGTACTAATGATATCTCAGGTCCAGTTCCTATCCTCATTCTATTAACATAGAATCTTGGGGGGCAGCCAGATGGCACAGTATATAGAGCATCATTCCTGGATTTGAGCAAATCACTTAATCCCAATTGCCAAGAAAGAAAGAAAGGGAGGGAGGAAGGAAGGAAGGAAGGAAAGAAAGAAGGAAGGAAGGAATAAAGAAAGAAAGAAAAAAGAAAGAAAAAAGGAAAAATAGAAAGAACTCATAGGATCTTGGGAAGAAGGAAACCTAGTTGAGAATAGCATCTGAACATGGGAACATAACAAGACCTCTTAAACTCAAAGAGAATGAAAAGCCATGCTGTTGTTCTGCAAGATTCAGCCTCCAAAGAGCAAAGGCAGAAGGCCTACCTCCTCCTCCGGATAATAGTCTTCCTCAGCTTCTCCTGCCACTTCACCATACTCCTCACCAGCAGGTGGCAGCAACCGGCGACGACTTCCATACTGGGGCATTTCATACCTGTAATAGAAATCTATAACTTTAAGCATCTTTTGCATCCTTCCCTTGATCTAGCATCACTGAACTCTACTTTCCTTCTGTTTTCCAGACTCTCAAATCCAGGACATGCTGGCAGAAGAGTGTTCGGGGAGGATTACATAGATGGTCACTTTCAAAACTATTTTTGGGAAAACTGAAAGAACAAGAAAGTTTCCAAGTTGCCGAAGTGCTATCTACAGATTAAGCTCTTCTACAAGCCCAATAGACTCACACTTACCATTTCACAATTTCCATTTGCAATGATGCTTGTGCTTGAGGAATAGAATGGCTGTGTTGTGAAAAGTATCTTACCAGAGAATAGTGACTTAAGGAAGGTAGCTACAGCTGGTCTTAAAAATACTTTCTATTCAGTTTTAGAATACATTTGCTACTTTGAATAATTTGTATTTATTGTTTGGAGTTTGTGTTGTATAGTTTGTGTTATTTTACTCATCAGAATGTAAGCTCTTTAAGAGCAAGAGTTTTTCTTTTACTTTTTATTCTTTTATCTCAAAGCCTATCGCTATCCTCGGCATAGAGTAGGAACTTAAAAATTGTTATTGTTGTTAATCATTGGCTGAGTTTAAGGAAGTATTAAGTATCTCCCACAAAGCATAAGTGGTGACTTGAGGAATCAGACAAACATGTGTTTATTTCTGTTCTGCTCTTCTAATCATTTGTTCTTATTTCTATTTATAAGAGAATAGTTGATTGAAGAAAAATTGATTAGAACAATCAATGATTAGATCATCAATGATGATTAGATATGAGAAGTCATCCTCAGAGAAGAATTTTGGCGATGTGATATTTTTCAGCGTGGAAACAAATGGCTTAGTTTTCTTAACTTAAGCATGAAAAAAAAGTTTGCTAAAAAAATGCTCTATCCAGGGACAGAGTATAAAAATCTTATTTACACCTTTAACCAGAATCAGTTCTAAATTCCAAATATCATTATTATGATATTTAAACACAGAAGATATACATGCATATATGTGCATATATACATATATGCATATACACACATACATACAATTCTTTCTTCAATCACATTTCTGGGAAAAATAACAAGTACACATAAAATTTGTTAATGTTTCTTAAAACCCTGTTGCTAAAATTCTGCTGTTTTTCAAGCACAGTTAATACATGCAGTAGACTGTTCAAATCAACAAAAATATAAAATATAATATAATATAAAAATAAAAAATATTCATATAAAATAAATGAGCATTTATTGAGACTTCTAACAAAAAGAAAGAAACTTTTTTGGGAAGCTAATACGTAATTTCTCATGATATCCCATTTCTTGTTTTGTGAAGTTGATCTACAGAACACAAATTCATTTTTGCAAATGTTTATTATTTAAATATATATTTCCATGTAAATAGCTTATCTTAAGAATGAGCCCAAGGCAGAATGGTAGTTCAAATAAAGTTAACATCATACTCTGTCTTTAATCAATCAGCCTCCTGGGACTTATTCCTTCTTCCTTTTCAAATGCTCCTGAAAAAGCAAATCTAAGGTAAATTATCTGGCATCAACCATTTATACCTCAAGATGAATTTCGGGGTTCATTCTCCTCATGTTATTTTTGTTAAATGTTCCTAATGTTATGTTCTGTATTTTATGTCTTAATGCTAATTGTGAACTAAATACATTCTTCTTTTTCATGTTAAAGGGATTTTAATGAGAATATGGGGAGAGAGGAAAGACAGAAAATTATGGGTCAGGGGCAGTTCTCAGAATATTCCATAGAGATTATTCTCAACATGTATGAAGTTGATCTTTGTCCTAATACACTTATTTCTTTCTACAAATACTTAAAAATTTGAAACTTACTCATGACAATAGCAACTAAACTTTTAATCTTATTTCCTCTTTCCTTTGAATTTTGCTTCCCAGTGAGGGGGGAAAAAGGGTAAAAAAACATGGTGTCAAAGGTTAAATTGAATAATTAGACAATGTTGGTATCTTTTAACTAGGGAGAAAGATACAGGAGGAATTCCACTACAGATGTGGGAAGGGGTATGGGCTCTGATTCCTCCTAGCTAAAGGGAATTCTGTTTCTGTCTGTCTCTGAAGACCAGGGATTCACCAGGTGGTGTTAATTCAGTTAATCCAGTCATGAATTAGCCAAATAAACACCCCTCTTTTCCACACACTGCCCAAATCAACCCCAGATTTGAGATTCCGTGGATGTTTCCCAGTCTAGTATTGCACAGAAGTGGGAAATATTTCCCAGTAGACATGGTGATGATGAAGATAGCTGGGTACAGTATTATGGACTAGTTTTTAAGAGTTTTTTAAGTATAAAGGTTTAAAGGAATATTGAAGCTGAAGATTTCTGACCTCTTTTCTTTCAATACTTCACACCAGAAAACCTGCTGCTATTCTCTAGATCTTCCACTAAATTCTTTCTCTGATTCTTCATCATAGAATGGAACTAACTTGGAATTCTCAAAGGTTTTGCCACTGTAGGGTTCTACCAAGTGAAAATCTATCCTAAATTTTATTTTTATTGTGTTCCTAGTGCTTAGCACAATATCTGACATGTGGGGGGTGCTTAAAAAAAGTTTATTTTTCTTGTTGAAACTGAGGACATGCTGTTGTTCCTTCATTGTACTTATCTCCTTAACTTTTTAAAAACTTAACTTCAGAGATACCAATTACCTTCTGGTTTTTAAGTACTTAATATTGACAGATTGATTGATTACTATTTCACTCTCTCTCCTTTTTTCTATATTGTGTCTCCTTTTCTCTCTGTGTTTCTGTTCTGTCTCTATCGCTTTCCTTTTTTAAAATTTATCTTCCTGTATCTCTGTCTCTCTCTTGTGCCAGTGATTTTCATTGTTTCCTTTAATCATCACAAGGCTGAATTCAGAGTAATTTTTGTTTTGTTTCGTTCGTCATACAAATTCCGAATGATGACCAAATTATGTCATCTGTATCCATTGAATGGGTACCTACTCTGACAAAAATCATAAATTTGTGAAGCATCAAATTATTCCCAAGAAGCCATCAGAACTCATTACTGATGGCTTTATTTTCTGTGTAAAGGCAAGTATTGAGAATGAAATAGTTTCCCTCAGTATGTTTTTATTTAAAGTTATAAAACCAAGACAAGTTCTATTTGGAATCCCTGTATCTATGGTAACTGGTCTTTAAATCATCAGAGCTTTTTTTGAGCTTGGGCTCTGATGGTTCCTTGGTTCTTAAAGTGGGGAGGAAAATATATGCCCCATCTATGTCTCAGAAAGAATTCTTTCCAAACCTCCAGGGGCCCTAAAAATATGAGTTGTTGCTCATTGGATGGTAGCAGTTTTCTTTCTAAAATCAATAAACAAGCATTCGATTTAGAGTATTAAGATTGGTTTTGAACACCGAACCCAACACTTCTTTGCAAAGTGACTTCATGAAAACTACTCACCCTCTTAGAACCCCAATGTCTTCATTTGTACTATGGGAATTATATTCATTGCATTACTTCCTACAAGATTTATAAATGAACTTTAAGAGAGAATATCACACTCATTTAGCTTTCACAGAGAAGCTTGTTTCACCTTTTAGGAAAGTAGTAAGGAAGGGGTAATAGAAGGGGAGAGGCTAATAGAACAGAGTTAAAAAAAAAAAAAAGAACTTTAAAGTGTTATTGAAATGTAAACAATGATGAAGTTGGAGTCAAGGAGGGGTGTTAAGTTCTGCATCATATGCTTGCTAGTAAGGTCACTGAGGCAATCTAATTAATCTCTATGAGACTCAGACTCTTTATCTTCCAAATATGGCCTATACTTATAGTGCATACATCCAGGGCTGTTCTGAATTTCAAATGAGGGAACTCCATAAATGCTGATTATTATTTCTCTTCAACAAAGGCCTTTAGGAAGCATTATGTGCAAAACAAAGAATATAGGATCATAGCTATAAATTGGGAGGGGCCTCAGAGACTCCTGGTCCAACCCCTATATTTAAAGATGAAAAAGTTGGGGCACAGAGCGTTGAAGGTGTTTGTTCAAGGTTACAAGTTAACAGTTCTATGTCACCACTGGACAAATCGTATCCATGTTCTAGATCTGTTTCTTCATTTGTATAATAAAGGGGTTATCTGAATAAAAAGTAAGAGATGTCTCCTTTAGTTCTTAACCCCAAACCTAGGCCTTATTAAAACTGAAGGAGGCAAAGCGTTTTCTGGGCCTCAGTAGTCCTTCCCCTTTCCAGCCCACAACCTCCTGCTTCCTTTCCATTCTGACTCTTGGTGTCTTAGGTAGCACTCTGATATAGCACTACTGAAATACAAAGTGATACCAAGGTTAAAAGAAAGAAACAGAATCTAATTCAAAGGAAGAGAGGTGAGTTGATTTTGGAACTGAGTTGGTAGCAAGCTGTAGGCTTATCACTGAGGTCTCTTCATTGTGCCATGCAAGCCAGGTACTCCATGCCTAAGAAGAAATTGTAAAGGTAAGTTGAAAAGAGACAAGAAACTGGGTCACCTAAGAAGAGAATAATGTAGCTTTTTTCCTACTAAATAAAATTAAAACAGAAAAAAAAGTTTTTAATAAATATTTGGAGGAGGAAACATCATTTAAAGCTGTAGAGAAGGAAGAAAAATGATGAGTTAGAAATAAGTCTTGGGGGTTAGGATATTTCTAAGCCTCCATGATAAATAGGAAAGCCCATGTAGCTAATGAACAAGCTAGAGACAGAGATTAACCCTGTGATCACTGTGATCCTAGTTGAGGAGATTCCTTCTATCTATAATGGTGTATATTCCCTTCTATTTATGGTCAGAGAATAGCCTTGACTATGAAGAGGTTAGGTGATTTGTCCAGGTTCTCACAGCTAGTAAGTCCCAGAAATTACACTCAAACCTTGATCTTTCTTGTTCTTAGTTCAGCTCTTAATCCATTATGCCATGCTGACTCTATGTGCTACCATATCTGCCATCATTAGACCTAAAATTATAATAGTGGTACTCTGATCTTTTTTTCTGATCTGCTAATGTAAAGCTTACATCAAGCAATGCCATAATTCTAATAGAGTAGGACCTCTCTGTATCAATTTCGTGTGCAGCTATGTGAAATTATCTATCTTTTATTAGAGAGTGACCTGAGATTTGGGGTGGTAAAAATGACTTGCCTAGGATCACACAATTAATAACTGAGGAACATTTTGAATACAGGTCTTCTTGCCTCAAACTCATGTACTCTATTTGCTTTACCACCACATTGCCTCAGTCTACTGGGAAAGAATTTATAAAGTCTTCTCTTCAACTCTTGATAGAAAGTCCTAGGGAGAAAAGAAGTTCTAAAGGCACTTGAAACTAGATGGATTCTAGATGATCTCCAGCCAGATGTTTCACTGACTCAATCTACTAAAAAAAATGTATGGGGAAGGAGATGAGAAAGCAAAAGATTACATCATGTTATGGCTAGGGTGAGCTTAGGGAAGAATTGGTATGACCAGTTATTCAAAACATGAGTCCTTATTCATTATTTTAATTCCTGTTGGAAATAGGAGTGGCAACAATAAATTGGGAAGTAAATCAGTACTGAGAAAGTTACTTTAGAATTTCCTGCTGCAGATAATAGAATTTATTTCTTTGGATTGTACCAAACTAAGCGAACTGCACTCATAGGTCTTGGCCAGCCATTTCAAAAAATTGATATCCAAAATTATTTTTAACATTATTATAGCTTCTGTGAGTGTCACAGAGTTGGCTCTGTGACAGGGGATTATAGAATGGAGATAGGATAGCTATGACTCAAAGGGAAAAAGGAACTTTTTAAAATGTAAAATCATAGCCTCCATTCATTGGAGACAGCCTGGTGTGGTGGAAAGAAAACTGGAAGTAAGCTCAGAGTTCCCTGGTCCAAATTCTGGTTCTGTATTACTTTGGCCAATTCACCATTCCTCTTTCAGGATTCATTTCCTTGTCCATCAAGTGGGAGCTCTAAGAGAAGATCCCTGAGATTCCTTCCTGATCTAAACCTATAATCCATTCCTACCCCAATCTTCACAACAAGGCAGTGATCAGTGTCGAATTCTTTATAATCATTAACTATAAAACCCAGAAATTTGAGTTAAATCAATTGGATCTGTTGGTAGTTTAGATTTAGGCCTCTCTGAGCCTGAACATTTTAGGAGCGATACTTTGAGGGGTGTTATATAAAACGTATATAACAAATAATTGATGCTTAATAACTACTTGATTAACTCACTCACAAGCTTATTTAGCTATTGTAGAGCATGTATGGTCATTCACTGGGACCTTCTTTCTGAAATGGCAGTAAAGACATCAAAATTGATAATAACAATTTTAGGCAGTCAATTGGCTTATGTATTCTGAAAGCTTCTACTTCTTGATGTGGTATTTAGTTAGAGTGTGAAAGGTGAGAGAAAATATCCAAATTAAATAAAACCACTGTGTTGAAATTTGTTGTTTATTCCAGAGAGAAAAAAGGATAGGACTTGGAGACTAAATGATGAACTTGGTAAATGCTCTAACAACATTTTTCTCTAATGTTGGATTTGTGGTGTTATTGTCCCATTGGTTTATCCAATAAACTGAGAGTCTTTTGGGATATGAAAATATTTTGTACAGGAGGAAGTGCATAACTATCCCTTTCCCCCACCCCTAAATCACTTTACTTGTGAGGACTAATATTTGTTACCAATGGGGATTTGGTAACTTCCCTTTTTTGGGGGAAAAACATATAATAAGCAAAGAAGGTATCTTTGGGTTTTCCGGAAATAGAGGGACAAGCCAGATAACCTTGTTTGGTCCTTTCAAATTCTCTTTTTGATTTTATGACTCTCTCTTTAAGAATCCCCCTAAGCTACCAGCTTTGACAAAAGACAATATACAGAATTTAAAATAAAAAGGTCCATAGTTTGCATAAAAAAGAGAATAAAGAATATTTCTTCCCCTCAGGAATTTAGAATTTTAGAAGCTGAATAATTATCCTTCACCGATGCTCTGAGGATTTCTTGAACTACATGGATCTTTAGATTGGATGATCTTCCTTGTCTTATTTATAAAATTCTATGATTCTAAGGAAGAAAAAAATTGGTAGCAGTGGTATAAAATGACAAGAAGAAATGTAATTTGTTGCAGTTACAGTTCCATCTTGTATACTAACAAGAAAATGTATTAAATGAGTAAATTGACATATTAACAGGAAGGCCTAGTATTTTATATTAGCCAAACAAGCTCTAACTGCCATATACAGGTAAACCTTTACCTCTGATGCATAATATCACCTTCAAGAGAGAAACAACAAAATAGAAATTAACTATCCTTAATACTGCAGATTAAATAGTACAATACTTCACCCTGGGCCTTATTCATATGTTAAGGCAAGACAAATCTTTCAAACTGTGTTACTAGCAAAAAGGCATTTTATATTTTCCCTAGGACCTCAGGGCAATTTTGGTTGATTTTTTAAAATAACAATGACAGCAGAGAAAGGCACAGAAAATATAGCACACAGAACACAATGTGAGTTTAGATACTTTTGATAAGCTGTGTCTTCCTTCAGGGCAATGGACATTGATTCTCTAATGGTCAATTTCCAATAATTGCAAATGTCTACATTGCCTCTCTTTTTGTTATGAAATGGCTTTGGGGATTATGGAAGAAAATTTGTGGAATGGATGTTTTTCATATTTGAGAAAAGTGGGAGAGTTTTAGGATTAAAACATATCCCCCAGAGTATTTCCAGAACATTTTTTCCTAATAATCCCCCCACATAATTCTAAAAATGGTGCATACACATATATGTACATGAAGATATATACAATACACTTTTGAACATATACATATCTACATACATATGCACATGCATCTGTGCATACTAAATATATGTATGCCATGTGTATATACTACATATCTATAGACACGCATATTACATTCAGAGGTATATATATATATATATTCACATATAAATATACATATATACACATACATGTACATATATATATACATACATGTATATATGTATATGTGTGTATATGTGTGTGTGTGTGTGTGTGTGTGTGTGTATACACACACACACACACACACACACACATATATATTCCAGTGTCAGCTCCAGGATTAATTGCCATGTGAAGTATTTCCTGAGACAGAAAAACTTAATGTTTAATGTTATATAAAACTTAAACAAGCTCCCATACAGCAGGGCAGGGGAACCTTTTAATTACATTCAAGAAAAAAATACACAAAATGGCATGGTGGGCTGCTTTCAATCTTTTGTGTCACCATCTGTAAAGCTTCATCATTAATATTCTACACACAGAGTTGATTAAAAGAGTTAAATGATCACAGTTGTCCATGTGATAGGAAAGTAATGAACAACTGAAATGAAGATTTATTGCAAGAAGATGATGTGTGACTTTCCAAAGCATACTTGAGTTACATCACATTTGGGTTCATTTATCCCTCTCCGCAATCTTGGTGGAAACAGAAAGTTCAGAGGCTTGAGCAAGACAAGCAAGCCCATTCATCTTAATTGTTTTAGATTGGTCACAACAGTGTAGATTAAAACTGTTAGCGAGAATGCTCACTTAATCCTATCATCAATGCCATTTAGTATTGGAAATAGACCCTTGATGTCTATTGCTGACTACTCACATAACTTTGCCAGTGTTTATAGGGACCATAAACTCTTTAAATACTTCAGCAATATAGATACTGTCTCCATATAATCCATTTGTCTCTTTTAGATAAGAGCCCCACTCCCTTCCCAAAAGGTTTGTGAGGGGAATAATTGTGCCTCCATAAAGCAGTTAAAAACAAACAAACTGGAAAAAAAAAAAAACTTCATCAGGTTTGTTTGCTGAAATAGAAAGCCAAATCAGGCTATTTAATTTTGAAAAAAAATTGTTACACAATCATCTCTTATTGGTAATCATTTTCATGAACAATTAAATATATACAGAAACATATCTTCAGTACGTGTACATTATTTGGTTTTTTAATGTACCCTTTTGTGTCTTTTCTCCAAGAAATAAAAAGCTGAATCCAGCTGAAACAAATGTGAAGTAGAAAGAGGAGAAAGTTTTTGAATGGTTTAGGTATTTTCCAAATGATTTTATTCACATTCAGCTGAAGCTTCCATAAAAATCCTGAATTACATTATAGTCATTTTTGATTTAGTCTCTCTTATTGTTTGCAAATCATTTATTTTGTACCATATCCATTAATAATAATTCATTTTGGGGGTCTATACAAAATCATCAGAACACAACCCTGAAATTTACTAAGGATTACATCAGTATGAAGTAATTTTAAAAAATTAAAATGAATATAAAGCCTTTTTTTTTTTTTTTACTTTATCAAAGGATTCATTTCGCAAAAGTTGTTCTGGTAAAATACATATGTACTGATCTAATATATGAAGTGAACTAATACAATGATGAAATGGATAATGTAGACTTTTGGTGATGAAATATCGATTCTTAAAATTTAAAAATTGGTTAACAAAAATATATTGGCATAGATCGAATATGCAGGGCCATATGATTCTCCAGTCTTCCAGCATAAAAAAAGTTTTCATTTCGTTCATTTATTCATTTGCTCTGTAAACACCAACTATAAAAGTTTTTTAAAAGACAGTGGATAGAGAAAGAAATGATAAAAGAAATATGTATATGGTTTATGGATGTTATTCATGAGCTACAAACTCATGAACTACATGAAAAATGACAATATTGTGATTTGAGACAGACTACAAAGTTAAAAGAAGATTATTTTTATTTCACATAGTGCTTGCTTGGATTTAATATAAAATGTTATATTAAAAAAAACTAATGGAAGGTCAAATGATTTCATTGTCAAAAGAATACCATTGCAGCTTGGGAAAATTCAGATGCTTTTTCTTCAAAGGATTATACAAGTATGATCATGTACTTTATATGAATCTTCCAAAGAGCAAAAATTATCATGCATATGAAAAGCTGGCAACAAAACTGCCAACTGAAATTTCTCATTGAAAGAGAGAGAGGGAAAAACAAAACAAACAAAAAAAGCAGTTTAAAATTCCAAAATTTTGCCTGAAGGTTTTGACTAAAAATATTTTGTGGAAGACCGTCAATAGAAATATTTGTAAGTCTGTCCAGATTGTCACATTATCATCTCATTAACTTGGAAATCTGGTTAATTGACCTTCAAGAATTGGAAATAGCATGAGAAATTTGAGAAGACATATGAATTTGTTATCAAGTAATATAAACAAAACTAGGAGGATAATTTAGCTGATGACCACAATAATATAAAGGAATACAATTTCAATAACTGAAGAACTCTGATTAATGCAGTGAATACTTTGGTTCAGACATATCCCTCATATTTCCAGGAAGATAGGAGATAGAATTGAAGTAGAGAATGAGATATCAATTTTCAGATAAAGTGTTGATTTGATTTGTTGAGCTATACTTTGTTACACAGGAACTCTGAGGATGAGAGTGAATCATTGGGAAGTGAGAAAGATGTAAAAAAAAAAAAAGCAATAAAAGAAGCTAAAAATAATGCAAAAATACACAGGAGACAGTAAAAAGAAGTGTAGAAGAGGGCATAAAAAGACACTGGACAATTTTATTATTAACTTTTAAAATTTCATATGTGCTTCAAAAATGACTTACAAAGAGAGTTCACAATTTCACATACAATCCTCTTTTTTTCTCTTATTGGTGAATTTGTATTTGTTGATGGTGGTTAAGTTCATAATCAGAAACTTTCTTTTTATTAAAAAATGGCATATGTGGTGGAAGATGCACATGGTATATGTTTCATAAAGAAGTAACTGAATGAATAAGCAGTTAAAAGAACTTTTAGAAGAGAGTTGTTTTTTTTTTTCATCTATTTTTCGGCAAATAGTAATTATGGTCTGTAAGCAAAATACTTTGCTAAATTCTAAATAATGTCTCTTATCCTTTCAATAAAGTGGTCTCCATTTAGGGGAATGTTGAAGCCAATTTGTACTTACTCTCAAGAGCAAATTGTTAAATTTTGTCAGGTCAGTGTTTACACCTTGGAAATCAGATGCTGCAAATCAGGGCCTGATTTATTGTTTTAATGATTGCCTAGACTTAAGAAAATGATGGTGAAAATATTAAAATTGTCTGTTAAAATTAAAAGTGTGCCTTGTATTTTGGAGATGTGTTATTAAACGATGCCCAGCACACCTTTTCCCCTTGCCCTTTTCTGGATCATCCCTCATTTCTTCCTCACCTACTGATTTCAGAATTTTTAATTTTCTGCAGGACTCTGGTAGGCTATCTATAGAAAGTCTCCCTATACCCCCTCTACTCCATACTATCTATCTCAAGTGATCAAGTAAGTAGTTATCTTTTTATATCTTGTAACCCTACTACTATTTAAAATAAAAATAGCTTGAAGGCAGGAACACCATTTTCTTTTATTTTTGAATCCTCAGCAACTAACAGACTATCTTGAATATAATTGTAAATGACTTTTAAGAAATTCTTATTGAATTGAAATAAATTAGAATGGAGATGTATATTTGGGAATCTTACATTTGACAAACATCTGTAAGTAAGAATTTGATTTATGTTTATCTATTTGGCTTAAAATCTAGGCCCATAAAAGAAAAAAAAAATATCATGAGAAAAAGAAAATTCCAAATGTCTAAAAAGAACTGGGTTCATTTGTAAATTTAGGGGCTAAAATGGAAGACATACACTTCCTCCAAACATTTTTAATTATAATATCGATGTTTTTCATTGTTTGAATAGAGGGGCAAAAAGCATTGTATGAAAATAGTTTTAAGTCATTTCCTTAAATATGGCAACGTAAAGGCTTTGGGTAAACAAAGAAAAATCGAGAAAATTTTCAATTGTATTGCACATAGTTCTTAAAATTGACATAAAAATTAGAACACCATGAGAGAAAGAGAAGTCTGATGCATGTGGAAAGAACACTGTAATTAGTCAGAAACCCTGAGTTAGAACTGACTCCCTGGCTTAATTACTTATATTTCTTTCATTAAGTCTCTTAGTATGTCTCAGGGCCTCAGTTTCCTTATTTGTAAAATGAAGGGATTGGAACTCAGAGACTCCCAGTTCTAAAATTCTATGACCACATACATTTTCAGCACCTCATTTTAAATGTTATTGTTTAAAATCGGGTTAGATCCATATTTATACAATGAATCTGATTGAGCCAGACTTAAGCACCTCAGATTTTCTTCCCCCTAATGTACTGTTCATTTTAGAGGACAAGCTAATTTAATATAACTGACATGCTTAATGTGAGGACTTATAATTTAGATTAATGAAATCAGCAGTAACTAAATTCACACTACATAAATCTTTATGGACACTTATAAACCTTCTCTTGATAACACTGACTCGAATTTCTTTATTGGAACTGAAGGTAAGCAAATATTCTCTTTGATGGGAAATCTTAGCATGAAATATTAATTAAGAAGAAGCTCGAATAGTGTGAACAAGCAAAATCACAACACATGTTAAACATCTGCTAAAATAATCAACTGTCTAAAAAGGCAACAACTGAAGACGTGTTTTCATTTTTTAAGTGAAAAAAAGTATATCAAGAAAGCGAAAGATGAGGAAAAACATACGAGAGGAAGGACATTCTACTCAAAATTCGAAGCACATTTGGAAGATGCCGCTAAACCACAGTAAAGAATGATCTCTTATAGAAACAGCAGATTCCATGAGATAATAACTCTGGCTCCCTTTGTAGTTATCACTCTTATTATCCTTTCCATTTTGAGAGCATATAACATTATACTAAAAACATAAGCTTTTCTTCCAAATAGGTTAAGAATTCTTCTTTTTTGCAATTGAATATAGAACAAATCATACTACTCTGAAAATAAGATTTCTTTCCAGATGCACATGCATAGAAGAAAACATTATAAAATCTTTCTCTTAAACAAAAAGAACTACAGTTAGCTCCATGTGTGAAGCCCCCAGGTGGCAAAATGGGAACCAAAAAAGCATATATGTTTATATATAACTATGACACTGATTTAGGACTTTGAAAAGCAAGACCTCTGGGCAATGGAGACATATAATTTGTCTCTATGTATGTGATGGGTGTGGACAGCTCGAGAAGACTTCTCATTTTACAATAAAATCTAGAACAGAGAATGTTCCCCTTTATAGATAAACAGTACAAAGTGAAGAAACAATACAGAGTTTGCGGTAGTGATGTTAACCAAAAGTTCTTTAAGGTTGATAGGGAGAATCAAACAGAGAACTGGGATCAGTCTTTGAGAAGGGGCAACAGTCTAGTTATCTTTGATGTCCAAAGTTGCTCTCGTGAGTCCAATGTGATTGTCAACAACAGAGTCAAAGAAGATAACAACAAATGGTAGAAAAATAGCATCAGAGTGCTGTAGATTGAAAGAAAATTTGATTCTCAAGTTCTTCGGCAACATAGTCAGAGTTCTGCTGCATTTGCTCAGCTCTGGTTCCCATATTGGGTGGCTGAGGGGTGGGGACTGGTTTGAGCTTGGAACTCTGTGGAGGTGGTAGGGGTTTTTGGCCTATGTGACTGTACATGTTTGCTACTGACTTCTCAATGGCTGCTAGGTTAGGGATATTTTTGAGAATGCCTTTCAGTTCCCTTCGAGGGCCTGGGCTTGGGTCTGGGGATAGCTGCCTACCCAAAGAGTCCATTTCCATGGCAGGAGAGAGTCTGGAGTGATGAGAAATAGCTGGGCTGGCCAGGGAGCATGAGAGAGTGGGTGAAGCAGGAGGTGGAAGTGGTGGTGGTGGTGGGAGGGGAGGAGGAGGAAAAGGCGGGGGAGTGTTTGGTGGATCTGGGATATTTTCAATCATTTTCTCCCTTGTCTTAGGGAACAAATAGTGTTGAGGATTGGGTTTTGATATCCAAAAAGAAGGAGAAGGGGTTGGCTTTTGAGTCAGCGAAGAAGATGGGAGAGGAGCATCGGCATGGGAAACGATGATTGGAGGTACAGTGTCAAGTTCAAGTGCACGTGGAACAGGTGGCAAAGTGGAAAAAGAAGAGACCTGGCACCAGGGAGAAGAAAGCAAGTGTTCAGTAGAGAGCTCTAGTGGCTTATTTTGGGCTGCGGACAAGGTTGCTCTTCCATCATGGTACTTCCCATGATTCATTTCCTGAAAAGTTGGCCCTTTAAATTGCCTGGTTTTCTCTGTCACTATCAACTTTTTCTCTTCAGTTTGGAATGGGCAAAGGCTAGCACCCACCATATTGGACTGGTCTCCACTTATTTTAGCCTCTGCTTGGAGGCGTTCATTTTCCCACTGGATAGGATCCATAATGACTGGCCTATTCAGAACCTCATACATCTGCCTCCGAGTGAAGCTGGTTGGTAGAGTCCATGCCCGATGAGCGCCTTCTGCTGAGTATTTCCGACAACCTTTCTTGGCTAGCCTTCTGGGGGAGAACTTGTCTAGCAAACCTGTTCTCCTCCATGGAAATCCAGGGCTTGTGGAACTTGGACCTCCCCCTTCCACATATAAAGGATTGTGGGTTGTTAAGGGGTTCTCATCAGATAAAAGTGTGATGTTACTTGCAGACTTGGGTAGGTTATTCCTGAGTGATCCAGTTTTCCGAGCCTGCTTGTGTGCCTCAATTGCACGGGAAGCCATGTGGCTTATTACTCTCTGACGGTCTCCTTCTTCTAAGACTGATTTATTTCCCCTGCTTTGTTGGAAATGGTACAGAAGGAAAAGACTTGAAAGAAAAGAAGATAATCACATGTAAGGAAACAGTTTGGGATATAGATTTCATGAGAAAGCTGCTTTTAAGAGGCACACTACTAATGCTTCTGACTAGAAAAGGCCACATTGACTAAGGGTACCACCAAAGCAAGACATTTACTTTCATTTATTTTCTGAAAGAGGGGAGGAAACAGGGATTTAATAATCTTCAAGCAGCATGAGCAATTCTGATTTATAAAAATCTGTTTCTCCATACACCTTAAAAACCAAACAACCGAAAAAAAAAAAAAAAAAAAAACCCAGCCCAACAAACTTTGGACAATCTAGCAGATGCTTTCATGTTTCTAGATTGTGTTGTTCTCACAATTCAATAAATTGTGTTTCAAAGGCTGAGATAGCAGAAGAGAGGAAGGAAAATTTGTGCAAGGAAGAGGGAAGCTGTGGTGAGTGGGAAGGGAGTGGGTACTATTTTCTTATATAATGTTCTCTTTTCTATGGACTTACTGAACATACACATGAGGGTATTCCTTAAGAAAAAGTGCATGAATCAGCCCCAGCCTCTTTGCAATAATTCTTACTAGGAGAGAAATACATCCCTTTTCTGGGTCAATATTTGGTATTTAGATAACATCTTGATATTAGAGAACAAGATCATGGGATCTTATTAGAATATTTCTGTCCCAACATTTAAAAGCAATAAAAGAACCACGTATTAAGAAAATAGGTATATGCTAATATAGGATCACAAATTTGAAGCTTGATAGGATCTTAGAATATATTCAGTCAATTTATTGATTTTGCAAATGAGAAAACAGAGGCTCAAAGAACTGAAGTGACTTATCCACAGTGACATGGGCAGTAATTGGTGAAACTGGGAATTGACCTAAGCTCTGTCACAAAAGGCATAGAGTTCATTCCATTGTATACCCTGACTTCATTTTAAAGTGTTTATTTACAGCTCCTTAAATGATATTTGAATCAGTCTTTAAAATATACTCTTCATAAAGACTGATAATAGTATTTGGCTTGTATAAATATATACTTATTGTCTATGAATTCTGTGTCAAAAAATTCTAGCAATAAGCATCAACATATAAGCAGTGCACACAGGTTATGTGTCATCTCTCAATAGTACTCTGCCCACAAGGATTCCATCCAATGTTATTTTGGATTGAATATAATCAATATTACTTAGAAGAATAATCTTGTATTACAAATATAGGTCAAGATTCCTCATACAAAGTCCATAAGTGAGACCAGTACATTTGCACATATTTCTCTTTTTTCCAGATTGCTTTTTGAAATGAAAGGTATCTATTCTTGTGGTTATTGAATGGAACTTTCTCATACAGAGTTAGAAAAATGAATAGATGTATTTAATCCCTTGGCTGAAAATTAAGGCATATGACTGTATGATTTTGCCTTTCTTGATCTTAGGATCTTCCGTTTCAAAATGCTAGATATTATAATCTCTCTTATCTTTAAAAAACTATTTTTTTGAAATATCATGAAAATTTGCTCAACATTTTCAATTAAAAAAGAAATAAGCAAAAGTCCAGAATTCTGTAACTTTGCACTTTGGGTTTTCCAAATGACAGTAAAAGGAAATGATGTATTTAGCCAGATGGGAAGCAGAAAACCTCTCATTCATTTTAATTAGGGCCGCTTGTGTTCAGAATCACTATTCTCATTAGCACTGCTATTTAAAGTTATTGGTGTTTTCTTTCTGGTTCTGTTATCAACCATCCAGCCACTGATTGTTTTAATGTAGTATTGGACAGTATGAAGGATAGTGTAATCTTATGTGACGAACCAGTTTCAAGACTAAGAACATGATGATTAGAGGATCATTGGTTTAGAAGAAGGAGGGCACTTTGAGGTCATTTATTCCAATCCTTTAATTTTTCAGATGACAAAAATGAAATCCAGAAAGTCAAAGAACTTAAGATCACATGAGTAGTAAGTGATAGAGTAAGGGTATGACTTAAAATTGAAGGAGTAACTAGATAAGTGCCATAATGAGGGGAGGAAGGGAATATATGTCATGTTTTAATTCAAGGTCATTGACATCAGCACTTGAGGAAACACTCAAAACAATTAGCGTAGGGAGTTAGCATTGTGCTGTGAACAAAACATTAGATTTGTAGTACAATTGCTAGTTCTGTTATTTTCTACTGTGGGACTTTGGGCAAATCACTTCCTTTCTGTGGGGCATAGTTTCCTCACCTCCAAAGTTATTGATGATGAACTCTAAGGTCTCCACAAGTCTAAATCAATCATTTTGGTGTTTTAGAAATTTGTTAATATGTAGACTTTAGAATACACAGAAATGTAGAATTTGAAGTCAGAGAGCCTAATTTTGAAACTTGTGTGTGGACTTTAATAGCTACAAGATCATAAGCAAATGGTATAACCTATCTGAGCTTTAGTTTCCTCATCTATAGATTGGTAATACTAGTACTTATACTAACTTGTTCTCAGAGTTGTGCTAAGGATTAATTGAGATATTTAATGTATACAGAATGATCTACAATCCACAAGGCTTCATTGGGTATGAATTATTTTTTGAAAAAAATTTTCCTGCTTTAAAAAATAGATTTTCTACTCTGGAGTTATCTATACAGTAGAAACAAACATGCCAGAAAGAAATAAAAAGAAGACACTTGGAAATAAACCAGAAATGATACTATGGTAGATGAAGTAAAAAAAAAAAAAAAAAAACAGTAAAAGAATAAGCCTAAAGCTGAAGAAGTCATCAGATATGTAAAAATATTAAATCAATACCTGGAAGGAGTTATGAGTAGCAATGTGAGAATCCTTACTACTTAACTATTGAAGACTAAAACACTATTATAGAGAAGAGGAAGATGATCAATAACCTGGTGAGTTCAGAAAAGCTAGACAGTTATTTTAGATAATTTGGGCCGCCAATTCAGGTTCTTTTCCTTTATCTTAGATGATTCAGGAAAAAAAAAATAAACTAAAATGAAGCTTCCTTCTTTTTGACCCTTCATGGTAATTATTTCTTTGTGAACCTGGTCGCTATTCTAGGAATTGTTTACTAGTCTTATATTTATTTTTAGAATATATTTATCTTCAATATGCTAGAGATACCATGTGCCATCTTTCAAGTTATAGAAACTGCCAACATGCCTAAACCATGAAGAATGGTTTGTCACCCTGATGCACACGTGTCTGATTACTAGAAAAGTTGGTGTAAACTCTTAAAAGTTGATATTTCTCTTTTCCTTATAACATGCTGTCAAAGAAGAAGAATCAATCAAAGGGAAAATATAAAGTAGGTCCATGGATTCATTTGAAAGTAAATGTCTTTACAGCAAAAAAAAAGGAAACAAATTGAAGTTTGAGGCAGGATTTAATCTTCTCTACAACATCTGTTCTCTAGAATTGTCAAAGAAGTAGAATTTTATTTACTTACTGATGCCTATGAATCCAAAGGTGAGACAAAGAGAGAATAGAAATCATGGGACACAAAATATTTTAAAAGTAACAAAATGAGATAGAAATTAAAATAATTCAATGATTTCACTTTGAAGAGATGACATGTACAGTAAATGGAATTATGTTTTTGTACAATATTTAGACATAAAAATGTTCTTAATGAATGGTAAGAGAAAATCATGTTGCTTTTAGATTTCTTAATAAAGTTGATTATATTTAGTGTTTTAATGATTATTTTAGGTCAAAATTCTCCTGTAATATGTAGATCAATTAAATTACAAAATAGATAATTGTTCATGTCATTCTTAAGCATTGTTCCTATGCCTCTAAAAAGAAAATTTGGCTAAGACAGGTTCTGTTTGATGTTATTATAAAGAAGATTCAGTTGCCTAAATGAGATATCTTATAAAAACATAAAGCAATATTAAAATACATATGCTAAATTAATAACTGATTCCACATGAAGCTACTACTTAATATCTGTTAATATCATTCTCTGAAGCTTGATTTGTATTACTTTATTATTTTCCTATATATAGTTCATCATTCAAATGAGGCCAGCTGTCCTATAATCTAAAAATACTCACTAATTTCCAATTTAAAAATTTGGATTGATTAATTCAAAACCAAATTACTTAACCAGAGAACTTAGTTTTTAAAAATTTTCTTTGTCAAAACATTCAAATTCTCACATTAATATTGTTCTCTAGAATATTTAAACTACAAACCCAACTGTCCTATTCCATCTCCCTCTTACTCCCCAATACCTATGGTTCAATTATTGATAATAAATGTAAATTGACACAACCAAAATATTGGTTTTCCAGATCTTATTATTTGCTATCTGAAGCATCGTTTGGGGAAAGATGGTTGAATGGAAGTGATATTTTAACTTATACATGTCTACATTTAAACTTAAAGATAACTATTTTCAACTAGATGACAAATTTTCTCAGTTGGATATGAGGAAGAGAATTAAGTGAAATTCAAATTATTTTGAATCAATTCCTGTATTTGTCAATGCTTTCAAGTAAGACTTTAAAAGTCCTGCAATTACAGGGAAAATAATCATAAATTCCAACTAAGTGTTGTCCACCTATTTCTTTTAGAAAATATTTTTGAAATGGTACATGAGATGTATCATATCCATATAATTAAAATGTGTATTTACAATTATTCATGATTGCCACATCCCAAGGTGAAATGTCTATCTATGTGGTTTGTCTTCTCCAAGCTAATAAATGTGTATTTTGTCTAGGAAAACAATATATCTTATTTTTCCCCTTCCATTACTACAGTGTTCCAGTTAATAAAGAACTTTCTAAATTTGTGATTCATATTTTATATTTCATGAGTTCTTTAAGTCACTAGGGTGCTATCTTTCCTATATAGTAAGAGAGAACTATTGAGTGATTTCCTAAGGGTAAGAAAGCTTTTAAAGTGGGCAGAATGTAAGGAAGCATTATTATTTTTCAATTAAGAGATGCAAAATCTTTCATACTCATGTATCACTTTAAAATTGGTGATTTATCCATACACAACACTTTCAAGTAGTACATGCTTAAAACTAAGCTTTTTCTAAGGCAATAACAAAAACTATTTGAAACCACTTTCCTATCACCAGCCCATGAGCCCTTTCTCTCATTTATATTTTAGATGTTCTTTTTTCTATAACCTAAAAAAAAGTATTGAGAAATATTATGTCTTTTAATTCACTCCTGAGTTATTTAAATCATCTTGAATTTTGTATGGTTGAGATCTTTTCCACTATCTACTTGGAATCACACTCTAGGTATAATATATACCAAATACACTCAAAATGGCTCTGTGATCTTGTTACTGGATGCAGATCAGAGGATTTGAATATATGTATAATAAAATAGTTCAGGCTGGAGATTTTTTCTATATTTTACTTAATGCCTTGTTCCTGGAAGGAATTTACTAAATGCTTGCTGAATTGAATTCGTTCAAATTTTTCACTATTAACCTGGTTCTTTTGAGTTTAATTAATTATGGTCTTTAATTAGGTCAAATTCATTTAGTTTCATCAATCCTCTCATACAACTGAATGGTGTTTTACCTTTTAAAAATAAAAAAAAAAATTTGGGGAAAGACACCCTCTGGGAAGTCTTTTTGTTGTTGTTCTGGTTTGTCTCAAGTTTCTCTACTATCTTCATGATAGTGTCTACTTTAGTGAAATTAGATGTCTACCCTCAGTTTATAAAAAATAAAAATGTCAAAGTTGCTTCCCTTAGGGAGGCAAACAATACTTACATTGCACTTCCACCCAACTCCTCGTAGAGATGGGGACCCCCTGGGGGAGGTGGTGGTGGTGGGGGGGGAGGCGCTGCTGCTGCTGCTGGTGCTGGTGGTGCTGGGGCTGCTGGCTTGGGTGCCGCCAAGGCCTGCATCTTAGCTGTCTTGGTGCATTCTTCTTGTCGTCTTTGGGAAATTAAAGATATTTTTAATTTTTTTTCAGAAATCACATAAATAAGAATAGTCCAACATTGATTACTGATATTAATATGAGGGAATCTGACTTTGAGGGTGGGAAAGTCTCATTTACCTTAAATTGAATAATTAACATAGGAGAAAATACATGATTATTTTTATTGAACAGAGACTACCACTGGGTTATTGTAACTCTCCAATTATCCTGTGATCAGTATTAGGATCAAAAGAGTTCAGGTGAATTCAGAAACCTCAGCAGTCTCACACTTTCATAGCAAGTTACTCAATCTCTTTGATTCTCAGTTTTTTTCATCTATAAAATGGGAATAATGATATTTTCAGTATCTACCATACAGCATTCCTATGGAGGAAGAGTTTTGAAATATTAAAACACTATAAAGGTATGAGTTCATTAAATTTCAGATGGTATTAAAATTAAGGTTTTGAACCTATTTGGAATTATAAGTGATTTTTTGGATCCTGTATTTTTTTTTATCATTTGACAGCCCACTATGGGGGCTATTGTTTATTTATTTGATTTGTTTATTGATTCTGTACTTATGTACAAGTTCCAAAAAGCAGAGGCAAAAGAATATGAGGAACAAGTTTCTCACATTTCCTGTTAACTGACACTGTGTAGACAAAGATCAACTCTAAATATTCAGAAAGGAAAGTGAGTCATGCATAATCAAGCCATTGTTTCCCCCATACACACATGTGTGTGCATGCACACACACACACACACACACCAACACCCATGAATATACCTGCGCTTATATCCTCCCCACATACAGCCCCCCATGCACACCCTTATCCACATGTGTACCCACACATCCATATACAAACACCCACATGTACCCACACACATATATATCCACACCCACACTTATGCACACATCCACACTTACATCCTCCATACCCCCTACATGCTTGCCCCACACACTTGAGCACACACACTTACCCCCACACACTCACACACTCTCACACCCATGCACACATACACATATTCCCCAACCCATACAGACCCTCCTTCATACCTCCCACAGAAGAACACCCCCCTTCACTCTCACCCCCCTACACACACCCAAAGAACCTGATGTGAATATTTAGTATGAATTAAATGTTAATCTCAGCTTCATTTTACATTAGATAAATCATCATGGAACATGGAACATAACAGGATACTTACACTTTGAATCTGTTTGATGAAATAAGGAAGATGGGGGAAGAGAAGAAAAGAAAAAGAACGATTAGATAGATGAAATTCATTATGTGACTCTCAAATTTTACTTCAGATCTTAACATCTTTGTCATATTGATCAACCTGTCTTAAAATCCCTCACTTTTAAATCAATTTTCTTTTATATCATTCATTGCTCTAAAAATCTTGGAAGCAGCTATTTAAAGGAAAAAAAAACAAATCTACATCTAGGAAAGCTTAAAAAAAAAACCCAACAAAAGTAGAGGCTAAGTTGATTGAGAAAAATGGATTAGAACATGGGTATGTGGATAGGAACTCTGATCATGGAACAGGATATTAAAGAAGACCTAATCTTCCTAATTGGCTTCTTGGTTCACCTGACCTGGAGAATAAGACAGGAGCAAAGCTGTGTGGCAAGACATGATTCTATTATGGGTGAAGCTTGAACTGGAAGGTGCCATTACTGGGTAATGAATTCATAATCTTTTTTCATAATTGGTTTCTTGGTTTGTCCTACACAGTGAATTTCACATGCCCTTATTAATAGAAAAGAATAACAATACTTGCCAGGCTTATTTACAAGCTGTATGTGTAGGCACTGAAGTAAGATTTTTAACTATTAGAATTTTTCCACTGGATGGTAGGCAATGAAAAACTAATTTTGTTTAACTGTTATTCTTTAAAATGCAGTAAGTAAAATTAATTCATTGGGTGTTAAGCTGATCACTGAGCTAGAAGGCATTGAAGAATTCATCTACCACAGAGCACACACACAAATGTTTAAATATAAAGCCAGACAATTATTCCATTTTATGAGCTTTTAGTGTGACATCTTGCTTTATTCAGCACTGGTCATTGCATGGTATGCCAAGAAGCCTTGGGGAGGGTACTTTATTAAGCATGAGACATCCCAGAACCTTTTACTTTAGACCAGAGACTAAGGAAAAACAGAAAGAAATTTTATAATGTACAATAGGCAATTTAAAAATTGAGTGCAATGGAGACGACTCAAGGATTTATGAGTAAATTGGCCATTATTAGACTTTTACCAAGACTACGGTTTTCGTGAATTCATTGATTAATGAAAATCTTTTATAATTGAAGCTAAATTTTATATTTTTAAACTTTATTTTCAGTCATTAAAATTTCTTGATCTTATGCAAGCAACACGGAACAGACAATCCCCATGGTTAGTTTTGCTTGGAGTCATTTTCTCTATCTTTATCCAGTGCTAAATTTTCAATATGTTTCAAAAAGAGATTACTATTACAATAATTATATTGTGTCATAAACATTTCATCTAAGTTTCTCCAGAGGTTTTTTGTTTATTTGTTTTGTGTTTTAAATCTCCCATATTCAACATTAGCAAGTCAGACTTATTTAGTGGGGGCAGAGAATTGGATTACCTAAAGATGTGAGTTTTAGTTCTAGTTCTGCCAATAAACAGTTGTCTATCTTTAGGGAAGTCATGCTAGAATTTAAGGTATAGTAGAAATTATATATATAAAGTTTATTTCCTATTCCTGTTACTGTATAATTTTGGGTAACTCAATCAACCTCTCTGGACTCCCATTATCCATCTTGTATGATAATGAGATGGACTAGATGAAGTCTGAAGTTCCTTTTAGCTCTACATATAATCCAGAATCCTGGAATCTTATGCTCTCTGTGGCTTCCATTTATCTTTCAACAAAATGAAAGGTGTTGATTAGATAATCTCTAAGGTACTTCTGAGCTCTATCTTTGGGTAAGGTCCATCATTTGAATGATTGTGAAAACAATAGAGTTTGGATTTACAATAGGGTTTGGATTTATTGTCTTTCTCTTTTGCCATCCCAAAGACTTCACAGGCTCCTTACTTTATTAATAGTCTGCCAATTTGTTTTTGGATACTATCATCACCAGTTGGCATCAATTTATATTTTTAGCTCTCAATTATGGTGTTCAATTTTTTTGCCAAAAAAGAGAGAGAGAGATGAATACATTGCTCCTCCAAAACTTCCTAGTTCAACACATTCTGTTACTTTATGTCGTTAAGATTCTCTTTTCACTTTGTCAATTAATACAAACATTTCTTGCAAAAAAGAGGGATTTCTTTTTTTTTCCCTTTTTCTGAGGGGAGGATTTCTTCTTTCACTGTCTCCCACTCCCTCTTTCCCCCAATAATAAATACTTATTCCTATGGTTTGTATTTCTCATTATTAATTGATAATGAATGAAAGTACTAAAAAGAAGCATCTTTCTGAGTCATGTGTCATGATGTTCCCCACCTTTCACTTGTGGAAATAATAGAAATCAAGGACCTATTTCTTCCATGTTGACACCAATAAACCTGCTGTAATGGGTACACACTCATTGACTGAATGTATAAATGAAGAATCCTGAGGAGGACTCTTTGGTGATCGGTTCAAACATCTTATGTCAAAGAATAATTTAAGGTTAAGCTGCAGATCCTAGCTAAATATTTCTTTCTATAGCAGTTAGAAGCCAAGGAACCCAGGAGAGTGACTTTACATCAGCTTTATAGGAGTTTAAAATAAGTTTGCCTCTTTCTCATGATAACGATAGCCAACAATAAGAGCTAACATTTATGTGATACTTTAAGGTTGTCATAAGGTTTCAGATATATTATCACATTTGATTCTTACAATAATTCTGTGAGAAAGGTGCTATTATTGTCCACATATTGGAGATGAGTAAACTGATGCTGAGAGAGGTTAAATGACTTACCCTTTTAAAATAGCTAAGTAATTGCTTGCAGGATTTAAAAGGAAATCTTCCTGACTCAAAGCCCATGTACATGGGAGGCCACTTGATATCAGGAAAATCTTGATTTGGAAGTAGGCACCTTGGCTGTGAATCCTAATTGTGACATCCTAGATGAGTGACTTTATCTCTGAGTCTCTGATTCTTCTGTATTTGGGGTATATTTGCATTCTATAAAAATACTGCTTACTTTCCAATGTGATTGTGGGGAATGTCTTTTGAAAGACTTAAAGTAGTGCAGCTCAGGGATAGAGTTAATTTCATATATTTTGGGCTTGGCAGAGAATGATATTGATATTCCAAGGACCATTAACACATGGGAGTTATAATGTCATTCCTGATGTTGCAAGATTTGAGTACAGTACAATATGACTATTGCCTTTCTATTTTTGGATACTGTGCTTAGCATCTTAAGTGGGCCAGTGCTTTTCAACTTCATTCCCTGACTTATTTGGCAGCAGACTGTGCTATGTCTTCCCTTGAAGCTCCCTGTTAGTAAGAACCCTCTGATCATTTTATTTCCACGATACCTTATGAATCTTTTGCCAAGACATATCCTAGATGCTAATACCATGCTCTCTGTTTGTGTGGAAGTCCTCGAGGAGAAAAGAAGGCATTTCCAATAGTTGTAGAAGATTATAAAGTTTGGGCCTGAATCAAGTTTAATGTAGGAATCTTTAAAGGCATAGATCATAAAATTTCAGAATGGACATTAGCAGCTATCGTCTACCTGAATTAGAATCCATTTTATGACATGCCCAATGATGGGATAATAAATCTTTGTTAGAAGAACATACATGAAGTAAAACTTAGTAGGTTAGTTCAATAGAAAATGTATTAGATTTAGAGTCAGAACTCCTTGATTTAAATTTCAATTCTATATGTTTCTTTAGACAAGCAAGAAAATGATGGTCTCAATTTCCTGATTTGTAAAAATGATCCCTAGTTGTTTATTTCATCTCAGAAGATCTCTAATTGTCAAGAAGTACTTTCTTAATATTAACCCTAAAGTTGTCAACTTTTATCTCCTATTCTTAATTCTATCCTCTAGGATCAAGCAGAACAATCTATTCATTCTGCTACATGTTGTCTCCCCATTAGAATGAAAATGCTTTTAAGGTAGGGATTATTTCACATTTACCTTTGAAGTCTTACTACTTATCTCAAAGCTTAGAATATCATAAGTGCTTAAGAAATGTTTATTGATCAATTGATTCAATAAGTTAATTGTTCAAGAACTTGAACACACTTTTCTTTAGAAAGGTTGGCCATCCACCAAATAATATATTGATGGACTCTCTGAAGTATTGTCTGATGATTTCTTAAAGATCCATAAATGTTCATAGTTTGACTTATACTTACTGTCTGTAGCTGACCAACACGACCAAGATGGCAGGAATACAGCAGAGGATGATAATCATGGCTAACGCAAGCAGTGCCCCTTCAGTATAGCCAAAAGACTGTCCATGTTTCTTAACCAACGCCACTGCATCTGGGGTGCGGATTTCCAAAATTCGTCCTCCTTCACCATAATATGGCTGAAAGTCTTTATTAATATCCAGCAGTTTCCCATCTAGGAACCTTAAATATGAAAATAAAGAAATGAAAATGGGTATCATATATTCTAGACTGTAAGTATTTGGAGGACAGGCGGACTGTCATTAAAAAATATGTTTCCTTGTATCCAGCATTGAGTCTTACATTTAAGGAGTATTTAGCAATTTTTTTTTAAATGAAAAAGGGATATTGTATGAATGTATGAACTATAGCCAGCTAAGACTTTGTCTAAACAATTTTTAAAGTTTTTAGAACTAGAATTAATGGAGATGTAATATCATAAGAGATAGGTGGAATACAATATCCTTGTAGACATAAATATCCTTATTTATAAAATTTAAAAAATCCTTGCAGATATAAATATAGATATCCTTATAGATATAAATGATGAGTCACCATTAATATATTTAGATTTAAAAATGGTGTCAAATGATCCTAAGAATTGGTAGACATGGATAATAACATGACAAGATGCCTTCTATCTAGGCTTATAGGTTGATTTGCGTTATATTTTGATGCATGTTTTCAGGTTTGGATATGAGTATGGATAACACATTCTTCAAAAGGGAACAGAGCCTTACAAACATTGAGCTCAAACACTGAAAAGAAGTGGGGTGTAATGACTTTGAGTAAGCAAGGCCCCCGTGTCTGAATTCCTTCCCAGATACTTGCAAATTGTGCAAATCCCATGAAAACCATGGGAAACTCAGGGACTTTTTGCCTCCCTTTCAGTTCCAAATGTATCATCTTGTGATCTTGAGATCTTCATGTGATTTCTTCTCCTCTAATTACCCTCATTGATATTATCACCTATTACTGAGAAGTCGTGAGATTTAGAACTGTCCATTACATAAGATTTTTTCCTTTCTGATTGTAGCATTTAAACTAGTTCTAACAGGCCTAAAGTGCTCAATTCTAGCTGACCAAAATTTTTTATGTGGCATAAACAAACATGACATGCTATTTTAAGAGACCTGCAATGGTGGAATAGTCTCTCCATTACCTTAGACTAGAGAACAAGTTTTGCCCCAGAAAATAGGGTAGGATTAAGTAAATTAGTATTTGGATTTATTTGTTGCCATTCTCTTCCCACTCAAAAAATATAGTAGGGGAAGTTAGGTGGTATAGTGGATAGAGTACTAGCCCTGAAGTCAGGAGGATCTGAATTCAAATCTGGTCTCAGACACTTAACACTTTCTAGCTGTGTGACCCTAGGCAAGTTACTTAACCCCAATTGCCTTAGCAAAAAAAAAAAAAAAAAAAAAATACTCAACTCCAGGGCCAGTGATCTATCCACTGTACCACCCCACAGCTCCTATATCTACTATTTCCCTAAGTATTTTTTAAATACTTTTAATATGTGTTCAGAACTGGATCTTCAATGCTCTCAATATTGTGCCACCATCACCTCTATGTTCCTGGCTTGCTCCATCTGCTCCTTCCACCCTTTTATGCTCTTAAATTTTTCCTAAATAATAATCTGAAAGAGTGCTCTTAGAATTCTAAAGTGAGAACTTTGCTACCATTGACAAGAAAAGAAGTTTGACATAAAAGTAACAGGCAGTCTTTTCCAGTGTTCATTCATTTGCTCCTGTGAGTTTTATCCCACAGTGCTCTTGGATGACTAATTAGTCTATTTCTGTCAAGAGCACCAACTTTCCTTCCAGTCACCCACGTTTATATTGTAGGTGTTCTATTGTATTTCTCACTCACACTTAACTTGGATGTGCAATCTGTTGCGATGTCTTGTCATTTTTTACCATTACAGCATCTGTTGTGTGTATTTCCTTCTCTCTACTCACATAGTTATCTCTCTGTTGGAGGCCTTCATCGTGTCTCCCCTGGACTACGGCAACATCTTTCTAATTGCTTTTTTGTCTTCAAGCCAATCCTTCACTCAACTTCAGAAGTGATTTTCCTAAAGTATGAGTCTAGCTTTTCACTCTCCCTGTGTTGGTAAACAGTGATTCCTTACTAGTGAAGGGAAGGGAGAGAGTAATAAATATTATCTAATATGTACAGGACCCTGAGCTATGTGCTAAAAAGGATTATTTTGTGAGATCCTTCTAACAACCCTGAGAGAGAGCTGTTATTTTTATCCCCATTTCATACTTGAGAAGCTGATGCAAATAGGGGTCAGTACCTTGTCTTGAGATCTATAGCTAGTAAAGGTCTGAGACCCAATTCAACTCCTGATGCCCTGACTCCTGGTCTAGCACTCTATCCAGTGTTGCAACTGGCTACCTACTGCCTCCAGGAGCAACTATAAAATCTTCTATTTTAGATCCCATCATGGCCTGGGGCTTTCTTCCCTTCTCAGTATTCTGACAATTATTTCCTTCTACACACTCTCTGACCTAGTGACACTGCCCTGCTGTTGCTCTTCATATGTGACACTTTAACTCTGCTCTAGGGATTTATACAGGGGGCCTGCCTGTCCTGAGAAGCTCCAACTCTATACTTCTATCAAGTCTCATCTAGAATCCCAGCCCCTCTCCTTCCCTCTCATTTCTTTTCTCTGACTTTACGCTTCAAATTTATTTACCCTGTAAATATCTTGTATGCACGTGGTTGTTTGCTTGTTGACTCCCCCACTGGAGGACGACATAATAATGAAAAACACTGATAATATCTAATATTTATGTAATGCTTTCTATATGCTGGGCAAAGCCAACTAAATGGTTCAGTGGATAGAGCACCAGACCTGCGGGCAGGAGGCTCTGATTTCAAATCTGGCTTGAGACTTACTTAGCTATGGGATGCTGGGCAAGTTACCTATCTCCCTATTTGACTGTTTCTCATCTGTAAAATGGCCACACACTGGAGTAGAAATGGCAAACCACTCCAATATATTTGCCAAGAAAACCCCGTGGGCACAAAGTCCACAGGGGCATTTAGGGTTGGGTATGATGACTGAGCAACAACAAAATATGCCAGTCACTGTACTAAGTGTTTATAATTAAGTCCTATTTAATCCTCACAACAGTCCTGAGAGGCGGTGCTATTATTGTCCCCTTCTTTTAGATGAGAAAACAGAGGATAATTAGTTAAGACTTGCCCAGGATCACTCAGCTAGCTAGTCAGTCAAGTGCCTGAGGCCAGATTTGCTCTAAAATCTTCCTGATTCTAAGCCCGGTGCTCTATCCTCTGCACCATCTGACTTCTCAAGAGCCTTGTTGTTTTGGACCTTCTTTGAATCCCCACTGTGCAGGACAGTACTTGGCTTACTGTAGGCACATAATAAATGCTTTTCTGATGACCTGTTTGTTATATATTTCTGCTTGACAAAGGGATAAATATATTCTTTAATATTGCTAAATATACTTCTGGACTCTCTCAGTCTCCTCATGGAGACTTATTTACCTTTATTAGCCTTCCTTAGGATATCCATAGCTGCTGCTGGTTTGTTGTATATATATTTCCATTTCCCCCTACTTTGTTTCAGTTGCCCAGATACTTAAAAAGCTGAATTATTTTAACTATATGTCATATTTTCTTTCTTGTATGCTTGAATTTTATTTTTGTGCTTCCAAATGTATTGTCTGATCATATACAGAAAACTGATACGGAAATGTCATGCATGTTGGTAGCCAATCATTTTCTATTTAACTTTTCCTCTGCCTCTTTGTTTTACTTCTGAGCTCACCATATCCCCTTGAATAATAGCCACAAATGTTGTATATTCTTGAAGATTATAGTAATATACAAGTTTTGGTAGTTTCCAGTCCTTTGGTCTTCCATATAGAGGATTCTGAAACAAGAAAACTTAACCAGCTGTGGGAGATGGCAGAGAGGTTTCGTTTTTAACCTTTGAAAATTACAGAGTTCAATGTTATCTGAAGATGAAAGAAAAATATAAGCTTGATTTTTTTTAATAAAGTAAGGCTGAAAGGATTATTTGATAATTGAAATAAGGAAGCAAACCTTACACAAATTCCAACTTTTTTTTCATCCTGTCCCCTTAGTCCCACCTTTGTAATGAAATCAGCAAGGACTGAAAAAATAAGCACTGATTTATCTTTAAGGTTTTTCAGTTTTCTATAGAATCTTACTTTCTCATTGTCTGTGAGAAATTTTGGTGCTTAAGTTACACTTATCTTAATGGTGGGTTTTAAATTTTTTCACTTGTCATATATACAAATATTTATCATGGATCCTACAGTATGAGATCATGGAATATCCCATAAAATTATATTTCTGGTTGTCTTTCTAAACAAGATAAAATCAGCTCTGCTGTTACATTTATTCCTTCATCCAAGAAGATCAAGTGAGTCCCCTTTCCATCTATCTACAATTTCCTTTGGTTGTCTGGTAGTATTTATAGCAAGACTATTAAGATTATTCTGATTCAGTGCCTCTAGTACGATGCTCAGTGAGTGTTTATTGCATCAGGACCTCACACCTGGAGTGCCAAAACCTAAGTTAGCCTTTAGAGACAATAAAAAATAGAATTTGGGGTACCCACAATATCCCCCCAACCCCAACCTGGCCACCTTTCTAATAGAGATCCTGTGGAAGTAGAAAAGAGCCACAGAGAACTGTATTTTTCAAATGAGTGCAATTATTAATCATATATAAATTAAAATTCCATCTACTTAAACTAATATGTTCAATAGGTAATTTTATAATTCTGCTTCATGTAAAGTTTGTTATAAATATTTGTTAGTTTTTTAAAAAATGACTATATGTGAGAAGCATTTTGGAATTAAATGAGTTAAAGAATAGTTTCAATGTACAAGTCTGACAGTAAACAATGATGGACTTTAAAGAATAAAAGAAGCAAAATATGACAAGTGGGTGATTAACAAGTTTCTTTAACACTTTATTACATCAATCTTTAATACTTCAAAGGATAAGCGTTTCCACTGGACTGTGTACTTCCTCTAGTCATGTGGATTGCAAAACCTACATGACTCAATAGGTATTTGAGGTGTTATGACCAAGAGATACCATACTTGGAATTCTCTACATTTTCCCAAAGGGTCTCTGAATTTTAGCCAGGCTGACTTCAGAAAACAATCCTTACCAGGCAGATTTCAAAACTCTCTAAGCTTTGAAGGTCAGAGTATATGTTGCCCTGATAAAACCCTTGAAAATCCACTATATTATAATGAAATAATGCAGTTTTGGATGAGGATTTAGTGGCAGAATTAGCAGAAAGTATATTTAAATGTCTAAATGTATTCATATGCATGTGTGTAAATTTATGATCCCCTTTTTTGACAATGCAAGGGGCTCCCACTGAGAACGAGAATTACTCATCCTAAAAAGGCAGAAAGGCACCTATAAAAAAATCATAGTTTTTGAGAGTATGCTCACATATGCAAATTCATGTTAATTTAAACAATCCATATTGTGTGTCTGAATGCATACATATGTGCATAGATGTGTATTCTTTATTGTAGTAAAATTCCATTGTGAAAATTTGCTATGGAAAAGGACAACTTCTCTGCAATTTCTAATGCTAAATGACAGCATAGGGGCACTAAGAAATTAAGAATGGGCCTTTGATCCCAAAGGTATATGACAGGTGGAGAACTTGGATCCAGGTCTTTCTGAGTCTTACAGGAGACTTTAAAAATAATATCCTGTGAACTTTCAATATCTAATATTAAAGAGTAACACATCATATGTGATGTGTTCAATTGATTTTTATCATGGGATAGAATCAGAAGACTCAATTAAAATATAATGAGAAACTTGGAAATAAAACCACTATTACTTAGACAAAAACATTTCCCTAAAAATCTAAGGATAATCCATTCTGTAGTTTTAGTTTTCATAGATTTTATTAAACTTTTTGACACTTGTTCTTCTTGTTAAATAGATGGATAATTGTGGTATAAATGACAGCATTTTCGGTTTTTTCAATTGTTCCACATTGGCATTTGAGATTTTCTTGTCAAAGATACTGGAATAATTTGTTGTTTGTTTCTCCAATTCCTGTCATAGATGAGGAAACTGAGGCAAATAGAGTTAAATGACTTGTCCAATGACTTGCCCAGCTAGTAGGTGTCTGAAGACAGATTTGAACTCAGGAAAATAAGTCTTTGTGACTCCAGCCTTAGCATACTAGCCACTCTTTTATTTAGCTGTGATTGCATAGTTAGGGCCATTTAGAATTAGTTGAATGGCTACATCCAAATTAATGGTTTACTCTCAACTTGGAGAGTTCTAATGGGGAGATCCAGGACGTTGTGGTTGGCTTAGACATATTTATATTTTTTTTGGTCAATGACTGAATAAAAGCAGAAATGGTATTCTCACCAAATACTCATATAGCACACAGCTGAATAGGATAGTTAGCATATTTAAAGAGAATGCTAAGAATAAGAAAGGTGTCAACAGTTGAGAACATTGAGTTAAATGTAATATAATTATGTTTAATAGGGATAAATGAAATATCTTACACTTGGGTTGAAAAAAAAGATCAACTTCTCAATTACAAAGTAGAGGAAGGTATGGCTAAAAAGAAATTAACAGGATGGAAGCTCATTTAGAGATGGGATTATTTCACTGTGTACTCACTGCATAGCTCTAGAATCTAGCATAGTGCTGTATACCTGGTAGATTGTTAATAAATATTTGCCATTTTGTTTAGTTATCTGAAAGAAATATTGCATCTTTAGTGGATTGAAAGTATAAAGTGGGTAAACAAAAAGATAGGTCAGCTACTATCTTAGACTCCATTAGGAATGACAAAATATGTAGAACTACAATGGTGACAGTCCTTATAATATTATGTTAAGTTCTTATTTCCCCAAATTTATGAAAGACACAAATTGAGCAAAATGGGGAAAATTCAAAGGACATGAAGGGTCTTCACATCATGCTAAATGGGATTCAATGGAAAAACTGAGAATGCTTAGCTAGGAGAGCAATAAATTTGTCTTCAAGTACTTGAGAACTTGTCATGTAGAAAAGAGATTAGATTTAATTTGCTTGCCCTTGAGGATAAATCTTGAAATATCCAGGACAAGTGGCAAAGGTACAGATAAAGGTTTGGTATAAAACAAGAACTAAAATAAAATAAAACAAAATACTAACAATTAGATCTTTCAAAGGTTTATTGTACTGCCATGGTACACAGTGATCTCTTTCTCACTGGAGGTCCTCCAATTCTCCAAGGCTGGATAGCTTTTTTGATAAATACATTATAGAGAGGATTTTGGTTCAAGTACATCTTTTAATTTGAGGAAGTTTAGTTTGGGAATGTTTGCCTTCCTTATCTACTTTCAAAATACCTGTTTTTTTTTTCAAGGCTCAGCTAAGGCTTTACCTTCTCTTACATGAAGTCTTTCTTGATCCCTCCAACTGCTAATACCTTCCCAATATCTTGAATTTATTTTATATTTTATGCTATTTTCCTCATTATAAAGTAACTATATTAGTGTTTGGGGGCTGCTTTGCTCTTAGCTTTATATCCCTAGCATCATTTAGGCCTAGAACTTCTCATTTAAGAGTAAGCTCTTAAAAAATATTCATTGATGGGCTGAAATGGACCAATTTTTCCATGTTGAGATTCTGAGGAAATATGACTGAGAATTATTCTTTTTTGACTATTTTGCTGATGATTTAAAAATAAATAATACTTATCAAGAATATTTCAGAAAAAAACTTTAAAAAAAGTAAATACATTTTAAAAATATTCAACCACACTTACATGAAAGCTTAGGGTGAGACCCTCAGGAAAGACTAGAATTTGAATCTGTTTTGACCATTAGATGTCACTGTAGTATAAGAGAAACTTCTGAATCATAAGGACAATGTGTTGAGCTGTGTTGGAATTTTATCCACAGGAGAATTTATAACACTATCTTATTTAAGATTCTATGTGCATTAAAAAACAAACAAACAAACAAACAAAAAAAAAAAAAAACCTCTCATTTCAGGGTTTTGTAACTCAACCATTCAAATTCAGTCCAGAATAAAACATGACATATGGTCTAAGATCATGGACAGGGCAGTTGTTTTTCTTCCAAATAAATGGAAAAAAAAACCCTTTGCTTAATGGATTTCATGCTGCTTTTAAACTTAAAATTCAAAGCTGCTCTAATAATGGCTGGATATCCTGCCATTTTAATAAAGACCCTTACACCTTTCTTTCTGGTTAGCAATGCCTAGGAGAGGAAATGACATGAGGTGATCAAAGATCATGTGATGGCTAATAAACTGGGGCAAAAAAGCATTTTATATTGAATAATCCAAATGAAGTCCAAAATCTGTCACAACTTCAGTGACATATGGTAAATTAAAGGTCTTAAATGTATAGTGGAACTGTTAGTCTTGGTATTCACAGAACAAGTACAATTGACACAAATTATTAGAGCAGCAGGCTAAATGGATCCTATTCACTATCTTCTTCAAGTTCATTGCTACCTTCCTGAAAAGTTCTGATATAGGTCCAATATAACTAATACATATGGCTTTGTTGGAGGACACTAATATAATTTACAGAGTTCACATCCTATAATAAACATATTAATTTAAAGAAGAAAATATGCATTATAATTTATATGGGGTTTGATGAAAATATGAGGAACATTTTAGAATCAAGTTAGGGAGTTAAAAATATGTGTCATCATCCTTCCTTTGTACTTTGTTTTTCTATGAAGAATGCATGTTATATCCCATACTCATTTTTTCATTGTACATTATTTGTATTTGTCTAATTATTAAATACATAGTAAATACAAAGAAAAAATATTAATAATCATGACAAAAAATTTGCTCATGCAAAATCTGGTTGAATTCACTGAGGTCATTACTATGGCCAGGGCATGAAAGAAAGAAAAAAAGAAAGAAAGAAAGAAAGAAAGAAAGAAAGAAAGAAAGAAAGAAAGAAAGAAAGAAAGAAAGAAAGAAAGAAAAAAAGAAAGAAAGAAAGAAAGAAAGAAAGAAAGAAAGAAAGAAAGAAAGAAAGAAAGAAAGAAAGAAAGAAAGAAAGAAAGAAAGAAAGAAAAACAAATGTCATTCCATGATTGATACCATGGACAACTCCTAACTGAATAGCATTTGTCTGCCTGGTTCAATGAAAAGATTTTTTGGGATACTTAAGGGGGAAAAGGAGCTGTTGAACTAATACAGCTTGTCTACCTTTGCACCACTAGGGGGTCTCTTTGCCATAGTATGACCAAGGTGGTTAGATATAAGTTTATCATGATGATGCTTATTTGATATGGGAACGACTTTGTCTTTCTCCCACAGTATGCTTACAACATTCATTGAAGCAGATGGTGAAGAATGATTGTGTGCCTAGAATCTCGTAGCAGAACTCGGAACTCTCCCTGGTTAACCAGGGGTATGTATTCTCATATGGCTTCAGTGTGAGATAAGAATACCTATCAAAGTCATCTTTCATTTTATTTCTGTTGCATTGCTTGTCCTAAGGGCATGTTAGAGAGTTCAGATATGACAACTGTGGTCTGGCATATGGGAGCTATCCAAACGACCAAAAAGAAAAACCTCATTTTAGGATTTTGTGGAAAAAATAACAATATTATTATCAATGTTGTAGATTCTAAAGTATTAAAACAATATTTTTGACACAGGACAAAATTTCTATGTCAAATCGCATGTAGGGCAGCCAGGTTTTATTGGAAAAAATAAATTTTTTTTGACCCATATACATTTTACCTATTTACTGTGTACTTGAACTAAGATAATAGTCTGTAAGTAACATCATTGATTAAAGGTCATTGAAACCTTGATAGAAATTTTATTAGTTTTGTTTGGTTACAGGTAGATTTTAAGTCCCTAAGACTATCATAGATATTAAAGAATATGCTGATCTGCATTGGTAGAAAGTTGCTTTTACCAACAATCTCATGGGCAAAGATCCCATCTCTATTCTTCTACAAAAATGTGTAATGTGCATATACTATTTATATCTGTACATATTAATGTAATATATCATAACATATAGAAAATAATTCATGAAAAGATAATGAGGTAATTAGTGTCAGAGCACTTTGAAAAATTAAGGAACTTGATAAGTACTAGAAATATAATTAAAGATGTTCTGTTCTGACAAAATCACTGGTAGGATATTAAATGTTTAATTAAAGCGTTAATGTTATTTGGGAACAATAGGAAACCAAGATGGATTACCAAGATGGATTACCAACATGGAATATTTTCAGTTCAAGTACCAGGTACTGCAGATATACAAATGAAACCTTTTCTAAATTTAGTGTTAGTTGTGAAATGTCTGACATATGCATTATGATAAGGCATATATCTGGAGCTTTTGATTTGACAGCCTTCAGAGCTGTTTCCTGGAGTTATAAGTGATACTGTAATTACCTATTAAGCTTCACCTATAAGCCTGAATGTTTTCTTATGGCTTTTATGATTAACTCCACCTGAATGATTATTCCTATCCTATTTGAAATCTCAAGATTTGGTTTGGACAATTATCATTTGCATTTATTTGTGTTTTTTGGGCAGACTTCCCCCATTTATTTGTTTAATTAAATCCACGTAATTAAAGATTCCCAGAATACCAGAACTAGAAAGAATCTCAGAAACAGCTGGTTCAACCCATATCTGAAACAAATTCTGACTAAAACAAGCCCAGCAAGTGGTAATTTAACCTCAGCCTGAAGACTGTCAAGGGCAGAGAAACCTGATATTTCCTAAAGTAGTCCATGTAACATAAGGTTAGTTATGACCAATAGAAAGTTTTTCTGAGATGAAGATGAAATTTTCCTTTTCCACTTCTACCCTTTCCTTCCAATTCTACCTTTTGGGGACATGTAATATATCTATGACTCTTCTTCTTGACAGCCTTTTAAATACTTGAAAATAGATATCATTTCCCCTTCTTTGGTCTAAACAGCCACAATTTCTTCAAGAGATTCTCAGAAAAATTTCACCAAAGGCATTTAAGCAGTAAAGTAAATCAACTTCTAGACCTGGAGTTAAGAAGACTTGAGTTCACATTCTCAGACACTTACTACCTAGGTAACTCTTGATTAGTAATTTAACCTCTGCTTCAGTTTCTTACATAAAATTATAGTAATATTAGAACCTAACTCACAGGTTCTTGTAAGGATAAGATTAGATAATATTTTTTTTAAAATTGTAAATTTCAAAATGCCATGTAAATCATAGATTTCATTATTGTTATTTGGTATAATTAAAATTATTATTTTCCTGCTTGCCATTCCCAGAATACTTTTACACTTATAGATGTTCTTTCAAAATGTGATAGCAGAATACTTTACACTACAGTGAAAAAAAGGGCTCTTCATGAAGTGAGAGTGAGAGATTACTAATGACATCATGTGTGCTTTTATTTGCAAAGTAAAAACAAGAATTGATCCCACTGTGTTTGATGGACTCCCTAGAGTGAACTTATGGGATTGTATGGGCAAGGGTCAGAAAGGATGGGCAAAGATTAATATTGCTGTAGGAAGAACTCTCATTTATAGCACATCAAATACTGGGATTATATCCCAAAGAGATTATAAAGAAGGGAAAGGGACCTGTATGTGCACGAATGTTTGTGGCAGCCCTCTTTGTAGTGGCTAGAAACTGGAAACTGAATGGATGTCCATCAGTTGGAGAATGACTGAATAAATTGTGGTATATGAATATTATGGAATATTACTGTTCTGTAAGAAATGACCAACAGGATGATTTCAGAAAGGCCTGGAGAGACTTACACGAACTGATGCTGAGTGAAATGAGCAGGACCAGGAGATCATTATATACTTCAACAACAATACTATATGATGACCAGTTCTGATGGACCTGGCCATCCTCAGCAACGAGATCAACCAAATCATTTCCAATGGAACAGTAATGAACTGAATCAGCTATGCCCAGAAAAAGAACTCTGGGAGATGACTAAAAACTATTACATTGAATTCCCAATCCCCATATTTATGCCCACCTGCATTTTTGATTTCCTTCACAAGCTAATTGTACAATATTTCAGAGTCTGATTCTTTTTGTACAGCAAAATAACGTTTTGGTCATGTATACTTATTGTGTATCTAATTTATATTTTAATATATTTAACATCTACTGGTCATCCTGTCATCTGGGGGAGGGGGTGGGGGGTAAGAGGTGAAAAAATTGGAACAAGAGGTTTGGCAATTGTTAATGCTGTAAAGTTACCCATGCATATATCCTGTAAATAAAAAAAAAAAGGAATGAGGGATTGTTATATAGGAATTGAACTAAATTGTGAACCTAATTCCTTCCCACTTCAGATATTGGGATGCTATTAGGATTGGAGGGTTCATATACTGGGGAGGAAGTTTGTATATGTTATATTTTTGAAATAAATATTCCTTTGAAAGCAAAAAAAAATATAGCACATCAAATAATAGGAATTAATGTTGAATATATGTTTCAGGTACTTACTTAAAAAGTTCATTCCTGCTGATTGCTCTGTTGGTCTGGGGGTCAATTGCATAGACAACCAGGTCAGACTTTGTATAGTCTTCTTGAGAATAAGCTTCTCCAAACCTTCGGGCTCCAATGGATTCCACCACAACTTTGGCACCAGGAATCTGTTCTTGCACATAGCGATCCAAAATCCTATCCATTAAAACAGATGGCAAACACAGTTTCTTAAGAAATGGATGAAGAGACCAACTTAAAAATATAGGAAATAGGCCCTCAGATAGTGATATCTAGCTTTGTGTCCCTGCTAGCTAAATCTTATCACTTTTCAAAAAAAATCTCCATATTTTCTAAACAGTGACCTGCCCAAGGGATCACAAAAGCATAATAATATAGAGGGAGGTCATCAACCATGTCTTGTTTATGTCTGAGTTTTTGGAATTTATGATACCATTTCAGTTTTAAATGGCCCATGGGAAATACTGAATATGTTTTACAAATAAAACTGTCAACAATTTATAGAAGTCATATGGGCACAGAACTCTTTGATTCTACCTTTCTCCATGGGGGAGGAGGATGATAAAGTCCCTGGCCCATGACTTATGGGATCCATGCCAAGGCATTGGATAGAATAGAACACCTGTTCTTCTTATGGGTGTCATGAGAAGAAATAGGAACCCTTAGAAAAATGCCATGTATCAGCTTCAAAAATAATTCAGATGATGACAACAGCTAAATCCAGAATAAACAGAAGATAAGGATAGCATGAAATAAAGAGGCACAAATGAATGGCAATTATTAGAATGATAATAATAATAACAAAAATAATAATCATATATAATTATAATAACAATAAAGCAACATGTCATCCCTTGGATAGCAGAAGGAACCTTAAATTCTAAGTAAATGAAGTACAGTTTAAAGTAGTAATCCAATGTAATTCTTGTAATTATATCATCCTTTAAAAAAATATAACATTTCTTCTTTTTCATTTAATTTTGTATGCATTTTCTCCCTTGTGATTAAATCATACAGTAATGTGGTATCAAAAATTTTATCAATAATGTTTTATATGAAAAAGAATTAATACAAGAGATAAGACAGCTGCAGATTTACTTTATTGAGAATTCACTATGATGCTATGTAAAATCCAAGCTAGCTCCCTGGGAGGCCTCAAGAACAGCCAGAGTCAGGATAAGTAAAAGTTCTTGGTCCTTAGGGAGAGAAATGAAGGAAACAGACAAACCACCAGTAAGCTTTACCACTTGCCTAAAAGTGAAGTCTGGCTTGTTTTACCCCACCCTCTAATCCTTCCTACGATTAATACACCAAACATCGAGCCAGCACGGAACAGTGAGAAGAGCCATTTTTCCAAACATATGCTAATAGAATCATTGTCCAATAGTTAATTAGCCTTAAGTGCTCGGTTGTCTGATTCAAGCTCACCTTTTAAGAGTTTCAGCCCTTTATAATGCTATGTTGGAATCCATAGTGTGAAACCATTTGGTAGGTAAGAATTCCAACAAGGCTGATCCTGCAATTTAATTTGTTTTGTGAACTCCTGGGAGAAGAAACTCCATTTCCTGATGCAGGTAAGCACCTTTGCTGCAAACTAAAGTTTTAAAGAGTTATCTAGAGCAGAGGTTTTAAATAGACAACCAATGAGTCCAGTTAGGCAAGAACCAGGTTAAAATGTATTTAAGAAATGTTTTAAAAATACAACAAAGCATAGGTGATGTCAATTTGTGCTTTTCTAAGTCAATCACTTGGCCTTTAGGGATCCATTTCTATTTTTAAGTTTGACACTGCTGTGTCAAAACTCAGTGCCTAGGTTCACATAGCTTTGGTTTTTGAGCATTGTGACTTGAATCCAGGTATCCTAGTTTCATTGCTTTCTCTCCACTCATTTCATCATGATGCTTCTGATTTTTTTTTTTTTAGTTAGGCCCTTTTAAATGAAGTGTGTAATTTTTCAATGTTGAATATTGTCCAATACTGACTTATCTACATCTTGGAAGTAAGCAGCAATGTAGTAAGACTTTAAAGTAAGTCTTTAAAGAAATAGATTCTTTAGACTTGCCCATAGTTTGAAAAAGAAACAAAGCAACCAATACCTGTATTTTGTTGGATGCATTCAAAAAGTTCAGGGTTGAAAAGTGAATAATATAAGGACAAAAGAACTGAATCCTTATTTTTGAAATGTGACTTTTTTTTAACAAAGGCCCATTCCATGGAGTTGGCTGAGAGAAAACTGTGAAATATCGCACTTATTGAGCCAGGCTGCATATGGCAGTTTATTTATCTATGAGTCTCTCTGGAGTCAAGAGATAGACATTACCTTTACTTTGCTAAAGACCAATAACAATCTACATAACTATTTTATTTTAATAACAAAATCACAATTCTGTATTGTATTATCTTTAGGTGCTAAAATAGAATGATTATTTATCAGATCACTGGAAATTAGAGTACTAGGAAAATTACCTGGGCCACTGAGAGAGTGATTTGTTCACAATCATTAAGTATGTATAGGAGGAAAAACTTGAATCCAAACCTTCTTGATACTGAACTTGGACAGTTATTTATTGTGCAAATAAAGGGGCCTCTAAGGCCCCCTTCAACCAGAAAATACCAAAAGGGACAAAACACTTGCCAAATTATATGAGATTAACCAAAAATGTTACTTCCTATTTTTGAGAGGCAGTTCTATCTGTCCTGTCTCTACATGTTGATTGCCTACTCATACTTAAGACTTGGCTTTACTGAAGATTTTCCTAATTCACTTAGCAGAAGAAATTTTTCCTTATCTGATTATATGTAGCACTTCATAACACATGGGTGTACTTCCATATTGTAAATTATATTTTCTCTGACAAGCAGCATGACATAGTGACTAGAAGGCCAGTCTTAGACCTAAAAAGCCTGAGGCACAAAGCTTTTCTCTGACATATACTGAGTGATGTGATGATGGGAAAGTCACTTCAATCAATCTACATTTAAATGCCTACTGTATTTTGGGCACAAGACTAAGTGCTGGAGATAAAAGCAGAGGCAAAACAAAAGGCAATCCAGGCCATCAAAAGGCTTAAAATCTAATGGAATAGAAAATATGTAAATACATAGATGCAAAACAAGTTATAGACAGGAGAAATAGAAGATAATTAACATAAAAGATGTTAAAGAAGGTAAGAAGATATTGGGGAAGATTCCCAGTAAAAGATGGAATTTTTACTGAGATCTAAATGAAATCAGAGAGGTCAATAGTTAAAATATATGAGGAAGAGCATTCCAGGAATGGGGGACAGACTGAAGAAATGCACAGAACCAAAAAATGGAATGGTGGATCTTCTCCATGGAATATCTGGGGTTCAAGTGTCACTTGTAAGAGAATGAAGTGCAAGAAGATAGGAAAGATAGGAGACTTAGGTTAGGGATAGCTTTGAATGACAAACAGAATATTCTGAATTCAGTACTGGGGATATAGGAAGCCACTGAGTAACACTACTCTCTAAGACCATAATTTGAAAAAACAAGAGCAAAAAACTTGCTAATCTGCACTGTGGAAAGAATTGTTCTCCCTGGGAATTCTAAACACCAACAAGATTCCAGGTTCACTCCTCAAATCTCCAGTGTTTTATACAATTGGGGGTGAGGGGATTTGATCTGTGACTTAATTATAGTAATAAATTTTCAGGAAGGAAACTTTCCATAGCAATGAAGATTCATTCTGGCTCTTGAGCTTACAGCTTTAGAGAAGCAGCATGGTACGTGGGGAAGAGCACTAGCCCTGAAATTAAGGGATCTAACTTCAAAGAGGGGTGTGCTGATCAGTGCCTAATAAGTAGCTCTCTGAAAATCCATGGCATATTTGTAAGTTATATTAACATTATTAACTATTAACATTTTCTCCATTGCTTTCTTGAATCCAGGAATCAATGAAATAATAAATGATGTGATTTGTTCCATTTGACGATTTCAGAATTCTAAATGCTCACGTGGAAAAAAAAAAAACACCACTAATTTTTTTTTATGGGCAAAAGCCCATAAAAGTTTAATCTGGCACACCACTTCCTTTGATGTTACAGTTATGTGACTTTAAGGAAGTGATTCAACTTACCTTGACTTCAGTTTATTCACTTAGAACATGAACAGATTAGAGGAGAGAGCCTCTGAGTTATCTTTGAGTTTTAGATCTTTGAATTATGAGGGTTGCCTAGGACACCAAGAAGATAAGGGGTTTCTCCAGGGTAACAAAATATGTATCAGGTCATATATGTATGAGGTCAACATTCAGTGCCTCTCTGTGCATTGCATGGAGGTATTTTAAAATGATTGTTGAGTTTAATGAGGCATTAGAGCCAAGATATGAATGTAGATTCTTTATAAAGCTGTTATTATAAATCTACTATGAGCAAGCATTGTATAATGTGAGGCATTGGAGAATCCAAAGAAAATGCTGAAAAGAAAGACTTTGACCTTGAATCACTTACATTCTAATGAGGAAGATAAGATATACATAATTAAGTATCTTTAAGGACATTCAAAGTAGATAAAAGGTTCATGATGGGGTGTAATAAGCCTAGAAAGGGAGGGTGGTGTCAAGTCAGAAAAGGTTATAGATATCAAATGGAGACATATGTATTTTATTCTACAGGCAATAAGAATTCATTCAAGTTCATTAAGCGAAGGAATGACATCATCTAAGCTGTACTTTAGGATGGTCGCTTTCATTAGCATCAAAGGGTATCCTCTGAATGGCAAGAACATAATGAAATATCCCTACAAGTTGTAGAGCACAAGATTAAAAAATAAGAAAACCAGAAATTTAACAATGATCTGAACAAAGCAGTTGGATGAAATAGATTGTAGGTCAAGAGACACACTGGACTTTTGTCATGCCTCAGTGAAAATGAGTCACTTTTTATAGACCATTCAGTCTTGATTTGTAATGTTTAGGCTACATACAGCCTGAAGCTCAGAGAACATTTTAGGATGCATCATTATTTTTTTTTCTTCTTATTCACATCATGAGCTGGACAAAATTTGAAGGAATGAGGGAATATCTGATTTAAACGTATTATATAGGCTTTGAGTATTGGAATATTTTATCTTCACAGCCTGGATTTAGGGAGTAGGGAGTTGTGGCAGTCAAAAGCTATTCAGTTTCTCTCAATATGTTTAGAATCCCTAGAATCAGAAATGAAAAAGACCTCAAGGACCATGTACTGTAAATCATATTTGGGAAAAAAAAATTTCCCATAGCACCCTCCCCAGCAAGTGCCCAGGAAGCCTTTTCTGACAGACCTCCAATGGGCATCTGGAGTCAAGGCACAAATTGTTTCTCAATTGATAGAATCTAGAATCTAGAATTCAGAAGTCCTTTTGCCCAACTTTCCATTTACTTCCTGTAGAGGGCCACAAATAGTGGGGGAATAAGACCTCCTGCCCAGAGGGAACCTGCTGAAAATGTCTGGCTCAGCTCCCCATCTCCCCTAAGAGCTCTTGGCCTTCCTGAGTAAGTCAGGAGGTGGTGACAATCTGTGTTGTAGTTGAAGCAGAGTAATACCAAGTGGCAAAGAGTCATCTACACACAATAATAAGTTGTTTATGTGGTCCCACATGTGCAGCATATAGTTAGCACACACATGTTGTGCTTTGGTTATATAAGGGGATTAGGATATAAAAAACTGAGAAAATTTAGAATAAACGGATTCCATGTTTGACCATCTATGTGAGTCCCATCTCTTCACTCCTTTTCTAAGACCAAGGAATTAGGCTGATAACGAGGTCCTCCAGAGAGCTAGTCCAGACAGAACAACTTCTCTTTTCATAGCTCCCTTCCTCTCTTTCTGTTTCTGCCTGTAAGTCTCTCTGTCTGTCTTTTCATCTCTTTCTCTTTATCTCTGTCTCTGTGTCACTCTCTCTGCCTTTCCATCTCATTCTCTGGCTCTTTCTATTGCTATCTCTCTCTATATATCAGGTCATATGTCATCCTATATCAAGTGGCACAATAGTGCTATTGAAGGAGAATTGTTGCTACTGATTTGTCCTGAGAGAAATAGAAGCTAAAAGAACAATGAGTAAGTGCTAAGTTACAAAAATCCATTGACCTTTCAACATTTATTTTCAATATTTATTTTGGAATGACCTAGGTATCCCTATTTTCTTAGGCTAGGCATGCAGTGGCCACTCAAGGCCACACCCCAATACTAATTGGTATGGAAGCTTTCATCTACTCCATTTCTATGTTGAGCCAGTTTGTCCCTTCTCAAATACCATATTAGCCTCCTACTTACTGAGGTTTACTCAAGATTGCCCAAGTCCTTGGTCAGGGAATAGAGTCAGAGACTCTGAGTTTAAATCCCAGTGCTACCCTTTAGTACTTGTATGATTCTGAACAAGTGTTTTAATCTTTGTTTGTAATCAACTGCTCAGCTCTAAAAAGCAAGAGTTTGACTAGCTGGACTCTGTGCCCCATTCAAGTGCTATCTGGAATTCCATGACTGTACAATGTTTAAGGTCTCTGTGTCAGTTCTAACTCTTATAATGCTATAGATAAACAGACTTTACTGGTCTCTACAAGGTCAGCCTGTCTACCATGCATCTATTAGCAAATGGAGATGTTTTAAATAGAGGTATTATTTGGAGAACTGACTGCTCTAAATCTCAAAGCTTTACCTTTACCACTAGCAGCATTGTTTTGATATTAATAATTTTTAAAAGTAATAATATCTAAACAATAAGACTTCAAAGATGCCCTAGCCTTCTTTGGCTTTATGGTCATGTGGACCATTCTGGAATTTCTATAGGTTTCTCTCTATCCATATCTTGATCCTACCTCTCATCTCCAAGAGAGAAGTACTTATCCTCCTCATCACAGTTAACCCCATTGTTGCAACTCTTGATCCCATCTTTGCTTCCACAGTACTACCTACCTCCAAAAAGTCCCAATTGATTAATCAAGCATTTAGTTAGGGAAACAAAACATTTGTTTAGTGCTTACTATATGCTCAGAAAGGTGTTTGAAAAATACCAAAAAATCCCTTTTTTTAAGAGTTTATATTCTCAGAGAAAGACAAAACATATTGGAGAATTTTGGGTGGGGGAATCAGGATTTTATTTGGACAGTGAGTGGAGCCAAAGTGGAAGAGGTGGACATCGCTACTCATTTAATCATTGCATTAACCAGCTCATTCCTAAGATAGGTTAATAATAGCATCTAACTTATAGTTGTTTTGAGGATAAAATGAAATGTTTGAGTAGCACTTTGCAAACCTTAAAATGTTTGATAAAATGCAAGTATTATTTCATTGTCTGAGGGTAGAGATTTCACAACAAACTCTCAGATTAAAGAAGGAGAGGGACAAAGAGACATATAGACAAACAGGGAAAAAAGAGACAAAAATGGATAGGGGGGAGAGTGAGAGGAAGAAAAGGAGGAAGAGGAAAAATCTGAGACTGATGACAGAACAAAGTCCGTTAATGGGAAGCCGAGGAAAGCTCACAGTTTAGGGTCCTTTAATAAAGTACTAGTGGAAAAGGTGAATAAACATAGGTCATTTTAATGAGAAGAGTCATCAGACCTTAGATTTAGGGGGAACAAGCATTTTTAAGCACTTAATGTATTCAAGGCACACACAGTTCCTCATTTGATAGAATTTGGAATTCAAAAGTCTTTTTCCCCAACTCACCATCTTCTTCCTTCTCTTCCTCCCTCCCTTTCTGATTTTGTCTCTAAGTTTCTATGTTACTTTCTATCTCTTTCTTTCTGTCTGCCTCCATGTCACTATCTCTGTCTTTCTATCTTTTTCTCTGGCTCTTTCCATGGTTCTCTTTGTCTCTCTTTATGTCTCTGTTTCTCTATGTCTGCCTCCATTTCTCTGTCTCTGTTTCTGTGTATTTGTCTCTATTTCTGTTTCTCTCTCTCTTTCCTTCTCTTCCCCTCTCTCTCTGTCTCTTTCTCTGTCTTCACACACACACACACACACACACACACACACACACAGACACACACACACACACACACACACACACACACACAAGGATCTGAATCTTGGTTTTACAGTTCTCTATTCAGCATCACTTTCATTGCACCAGAATTCTTAGCAGAGTTGAGTACTATTTGAGGGTCAGCAACCTGAAACAGTTCTTGTAAATCATTAATATGCCTGAGTTCCTGAAATATTAAAGTGTTATTTAGGTATCTGGTGGATCTGTGCTCTCCGCACATTGAGCAATGATTAGCTGGAATGGAATGATTATCAACACACAAACTTAAAACTCCATTCCTCAACAGCAATGTATGTTTCCTTAGAACTCGAGGTAGTTTTTTTTAATGTAGATAATGCCAATTCATTTTTAAAGGGCACTTTATTCATATTCTAAATGTGAAGGTCATGAATCAAGGATGTGAAAGAACATTTTATTTTGTGCCTGTGTAAAAATTATATTTTAAAAATCAATTATTTTTTGTAAACTGTGGTTAAAGAAAAGGGAGAGAGGGAATCATAAGGAAAATTCTGTTCTCTACCTTTCTTTTGCTAAATGCCAACACATTCAATTCTGTTTATCTTCTGGGAGCATTTGGAAATGAAAAAGAGAGAATGATGTTCTTATTTGAGAGGACCCATTCATAGAGAAAAATCAAAATATACATAAGCACATGACCTCTCATTAGATCAGTTGAATGACAAAACTCTATATAATAGGATAACTATTTTTCAAATACCTTTTATTTTTGGTTCAATGTCTTTTGTGTATCCCAAGCAAAATGGATTCTGATTCTCATATTGCACGAGACAGAAATGTTACCAAATCATCAAACTGTTATTTCCATAACCCTGTTCCATGTCCACTATGGGAATTTTTTTTATCATGTGTAGATTCTTGTACAGCAAAAGTCAACATTTTCCTTCCCTTAAGTATTTTTAATGGATATTTACTTCCTCAGATTTATCTGTAAATATCCTCCATCAGAACTGCTCCACAATAATCCTCATCTCCCGCTCATGGTTTCCTTGACATCTTTCATGATTCAGTTAAAATCCAATCTTTTATTAAAAAAATTTATTTTCCAGTGCTTCTCAATCCTAGCAGCTTCCATCTGAGATATCTCCAATTTCCTCTTTATATATATTGTAACGCATAAGGTTTTTTCGTAATTTCTCCCCCTTTAGGATGTGAACTATTGAAGGGCAAGAACAATGTCATTACTTTTATTTGTACCTACACTACACTGATATGAAAACAATAATAAATGGTTGTTAACTGCCATTCTTTACCATAAGTAATAAATCCAAATCCAAGTCCTTATAAGAAAAGCAAGATTATCTGTAAATTGCATTTAAATCTCTTCAGTTACAAATGCCATTTTTAGACTTTTCATTTAGAATTGATTTGCAGGCACTTTGGGACTAAATGTGCATTTGTGTTTACTCGATAAAACTCTTTAAATAAATTCTTTGCATGTTGTAGAATTTACCAGGTGACAATCAAGATGACCAAATTGGAGTCCTTAACATGGAAATGCTATGGACATATTTAAATTACATTAGGGTAACAGTCCTCATGTTGAAATTGCCTCTTTCTTTAAAAACAAAACAGAATAAAATGATCATTAATTATCCTTCCCTGACATTCTCTATAGAGAAAGTCAACATGGAGTATAGGAGGTAGAAAATTGGATCTAGAATTAAAATATGACTGGGATTTAGTGGAAATGATATTGATTCAAACCCCAAATTTATCCATGTGACTTAAGGGATGTCACAATCTCTATGCGTCTCAGTTTTATCATCTTTAAAATAAAGTGGTTGGCTTAATGGTCATTTGAGGTCCCTAAAGGTATGTTACAACATTAACTCTATATTCTATGAATCTTGGCTATCTACTGACTATAGGACCATGGATAAATACCTCTGAGCATAAGTTTCTTTTTCTGTAAAGTGGAAATTTCCTGTGTAACTCTGGGCAAGTCACAATATCTTTGTGCCTCAGTTTCCTCATCTCTCAAAAAGAAAGGTTAGATAAGTTGCTCTTTGAGCTCTCTCTAGGCTCTTCCTAGGTTTATATTTATTATCTTATTTTTATCTTTTCCTTCAGATGAATCAGTGTTTGAAACAGTGATTGCCTTTAAGATGTATGATCAATTTTTCTGAATTTCATAGAAGAAAATGCATAATCCCATCAGGTTTAATCATTACATACATAGGTTTTAGTTTCAGTAAATTTTCAATGCAATATAAAACAACAATTCAGCTAATTTTCTATTTTACTGTACTCAGCAACATTTTTACATTTTTCCACCCCCAAAGATATTGATCTTTACTTTCCCTCCTTTCCTTATTGTCCCTTTTTTGTTTTATGTACCCCTTCTCTCTCCATATTTCAATCTATTTCAATTGTGTCATTTCCCTCTAGCACCATCCTTTTGATAGGAAGTCACTCATTTTTCTCACTAACCTATCCTTCCACCTTTCCCCCCCATCCTTTGTTTCATAACTCCTGGAGCCCTTTAGCTCTTCCCACTGAACTGGAACTTCTAAAGGGGGTAAATGACCTTCATCTCCCATCCATTGGTTTAATCCCAATCACTTCAAACTCTGTGAAGCATTTGACACTCACCTTTCTTGAAAATTTCTCCTCTCCTATTTTTTTCATACTATAATATCTCAATTCCGCTCCCTACCAATATGCCAAGTAATATGTCAAGCTTTTCTAGACAATCTTCTTCCAAATTCATCAGAGATTTTCCATGATCATCAAGAATGCCCCTCTTACCATTTCTTACAACCCCCTTTCTCAAATACTGTTCTACATTCAGCTAGTCTTTGCTATTTTTTTTGCCACAAGAATCCATTTTTGTTAGAATCTAGGTACTGGTAAGGGAATCTCTGCACATAAACTTATTACATGGGTCATTCTTTATATATTAGTTATATCTTAACATTTAGCATACTGTCTGGAATATGATTTATGTTTAATAAGTGCTTGTTGATCGACTAGTTCATGTTATAAAAAATAATTCCAAATATGTTAGAGTTTGTTCATACCAGCCAGTTTGATCAGCTATTTAGGGATTTCTCATTGGAGTTTTTCAAATTTAGACCAGATGACCACTTTGTGGAGATGTAATGGGGATTTCCAGGCAGTTGTGAGTTATCTGAGCAGCCTGAGAGGTCCCTTCCAAATGGAGATTCTTTAATTCTGTGATTTCCTTGTGTGATAAGAGCATGGTCATTAGAAACATCTCATTCAGAATCTTATTTCTTGAGTTTGGGAGCTCACCAGAACTACAAAAGAAGTAAGCAATGATTCTTTGCAATCTCAGAAACTGCTCAAGGGTAGTAACTTGATATTTCTCTGTTGAATTATATGACATCACTAAAGTCTTAGTTAAAGGATTGTACTTTCTAATGATTTTATTTGGTAATGTCATAGAGAAGTCTGATCTTGATCACAGATAACAATAGGGCAACATTAGTATTTTTTATTCCTCTTTAGTATCTAGAGTTCATAGAATTTTAAATGTAGAGCTGAAAGGGCCTTTTATTGTTATTTGTTTTTCAGTCATTTTCAATTTTTTGTGATTCCTCTGCAAAGGTCTTGAGTACTTTGCTATTTCCTTTTCTTATTCATTATACAGATGAGGAAATTGAGATAAATAAAGTGAAATGACTTGCCCAGGCTCACACAACTAGACAGTGTCTAAGGCCAGATTTGAAATTTGGAAGATGAGTTTTCTCGATTCCAGAACCAGCACTCTAAACATAGCTGCCTTGGAAGAGGCCTTAGCTCTGATTGACTCCAACTCTTTCATTTTATAAGGAAGCCCAGAGACTTAAGCCACAGACACAGTGAATAAATGACTGAGGCAAAATTGGAACTAGATTTTCTTGATGCCAAGTCTAACATTACCCACAATATTTGCTGCCTCTTGGTATAATTGTAAGTGGTGCTTCTAAGAGGGGGTTTGGCTAGAGATTGTTCATAGGAGCAATACAAAAATTGGATCAGAAAAATAACTTGAAATTTTTGGCCCCTGATGACAAGGAACACAAACCACTCACAGGGCGAGCAGCAGGAAGTCTTCTGAGGAAAATAGTAAGGCTAGCCTAAGAAACTCAGTTAGGAGAAGACTGAAAAGATGGAGGAAACAGATCTGATTTGATAGCTCACTATCCTGACTAATTATTTTTGTTAATTAGGTCTAAACTCTGTTTTTTTCTAGTGAAATGTTGCTAAGAAAATTCAAGTGTCATTAGTGCCCTTTAAATTTGCGCTCTATAGCATAATTGCATTCAGAATTGTGGTATGGAGGCAATTCTAGAAGCTTGGGGCATCTGTTAGAGGGACACAAATTCTGGCAGGCTCTTCGCAACATGAGCAGTCTTCTAGAAAAATCTTGGCAATGTGCAGTGTTCCTCTTATTCAATTTAAATTAACTCTGAATATTTATGTCTGTACTCCATACAAAGTATTTGGCTGGATACTGAAGATCTAGCCTGATGGCCAGAAAGTCTCATCCTCTGATATTATGTGGTCATCAAGACACATAGTTTTCAGACATGAAGATCATCTACTTAGGAGGAGCTAGGTACTGTGGTAGGTAGAGTGATTAATTTAAAGACAGGAAGATGAGTTCAAATTTTGCTTCAGTCTGTTCTTGTGTTAGTCTGGGAAAGTCTTTTAGTATTTTAAAAATTTATGCTGACCTATTAGGAAAATTTTGATAATAATATCCACCCCATATGCTTTTTGTGAGGATCAAGTGAAATAATATATGCAATACTTATTGTCATTATTAATAAGGGGTAGGCCTATTGTCATCTGCCTTGGTAGAGAGACAGTCTCCACAATCATGAGAGCAGAAATACCTGAAATATAAGAACAACAGTATTCAAGGTCACCCTATCTTTTTTTTTTTTTTTCTTACTGATACTCAACACAGCACTTACAGCCTCTAGGATGAGGAAATTATTCATTTGTTTGTGAGATGTCATCCCTTCCATGAGTGCCTGAAAATTCATATTGCATTGAGCATTTTAACCTTCAAAAATAAAGCACAGGGAGTGAAAGTCATGGATCACCTGCCTTTTCAACAAACAGGTGAACTCTACTGTCTGCCTCATAAATGCAGATCTGGAAAAAGGCATCCCAACAGATTTCCCAAGAGTATCCAAAACTCTCCTAGGTCAGAAATCAGTGAATTGATTTGCCTTTCAATTGGGGAAATACAAAAGATGAGTCTCATCTGTGAACCCATAATAATCAATCAATAAACCAAGAAGTATCTATTAAATAGTATGTACCAACTACTATGTCAGGCACTGGATATGCGATTTAAAAAGGAAATAAAATGTTCTTATTCTTAAAGAAATTACATCCTATAGTGTCATGAAAAAAGTATTGATTAAACATCGAAATATATGTGGAAATTCTCTAATTACTTTAGCTCATTGGGGGACAATTCTGGCTTAGCCCCTAATATCCTCATATCTTAGACCTCAACAGATCAAAGCCAATTCCCAATTCCCAATTCAATTTAATTCATTTCAATTCCACAAATACTTATTAGTAACCTACTATAATGCAATGTATTTTGTTGGGATTCAGAAATTAAAAAAAAAAAACTCAAATAACTCCTCTCCTCAAGGAATTTACTTTTACTGTCTGTGGTCACGTACACACAGGGAAACAAATCCTAAGGATACTCAGTGGGAATGATCAGGACACAACTTCATTTCATTTGTGCTTCAAAGAAAATGAAATCTCCTCCAAAATAGAGGTTGATACTAAATAAAGACAGAGAATTTCCCTAAAATATCAGCTGAACTCTCTCAAAATGAGCATCCAAAAAAATTACTAAGATTATCAAGAAAAAAGGGCCCCAATTTTTCTTTTCCCCCATCACTAATTGAAGTACATTTTGGGCAATAAAAAGCATTACATATTATTATTTTATGTGTGGCTAATGCTTAATGTTTACAGTTGACTTTTAATTTATGTTACACTGATTACAGACTTATTATAGCAAAGGATATCATTAATAAGATGTGCCACGGGGGAGGCCATGCTCCATTAGTTGAGAGAAATGAGGCTGCTCATTTTTCTGTCTTGATAATCCCTATATGTCTTTGCATTAAGTACACTTATTTCTAAATGGTATGTGGTCAGCAAAATTTTCAGTAATTAAAGTTTAGGAGCTAGGAACTAATAGAGATTTCACAATTGAAAGAAAGTTTGAAGAAAAAAGTGGTCTTAATTTATTGCAAAAGGGATTGTTTGCTGCATATATTGTAACTGGCCTTCAACTAAGGCCAACTAAATAAATGAAGTTATTAGAGTTTAGTTCACTGGAAGATTGATTGAAGGAAGGTGGGATGTGTAGTCAGGAGGAGGGAAGCTGTAGGGAAGCATTGATGACTGTTTTCAAGGGTGAAAAGGTGGTTGTACTGAGGAGGGACTGGACTTCTAAATGGCCTCAGAAGATGATAGGGTCATAGGTTTTGAGTTGGAAAGGGCCTCTGAGATCATCAAGCATAACTCCTTCAATTTATATATTAAGAAACAGACTGAGTGTTTAAATGACTTGTCTAGAGCCATATAGCCAGTAAGTACTAGGGGAGGATTGTAATCCTCATTTCCTTGTATTGAAGTCATCTTCCTTATGATACTCTGCACTCATGGGGAAATAATATAGAGACCAGAAACAGAAACAAAGGCAGTTTTTAGTTTGATGTCAAACAAACCTCCCAAGAACAGACCTCTTGCTCCAGTGTAATGGGATGCTTCAGGAGGCAGCAAGTTTTCCCTTCTGGGAAATTTTTCTAATGCCCTTCTTGGCATTAGAAATCCAATTTTAAAATGGAATTTGAATTCATAGCTATGTTGGACTAAATGATCTCTGGGGTTCCTTTCATACCTAAGATTCTAAAATTTTAGGATTCTGTAGTTCTGAATATACCCCTGAGTACAATAAAGAGGAGGGGTCAATAGTAAACATTGGTGAAAAAGATTAAATGCCATGGAAGAACTAATGTTTCTTTTATCTCAATTTCTCCTTTCAAGATACAGTTGTTATGAGAGACATCCAGTCTCATGGTCTTATTCACACCTATGATAAATACGTGGGTTTGGGTTTTCTTCCCAAAGTGGTTTCCAAATCTAATATCAGAATGATATCATTTTAAATGAATATTTTAAAATGAAGCTTTGTTTAATGTTCTTTTATATGTTCCCCATTAATTATACAGGAACAAAGCGGGGCTACTTTAAGGAAACAAAATGATTCTATTGGATAAATCAGTAACAATGGCTTCTGTGAAGGTCAATCAACATGAAGCTATTTCATTTAATTTTGTAGGTTGGAAAAGTATTTATCTAAGTAACTGAGGAAGACCTAAATTCTTTACCATATTTTGTCTTGTCATACAGTGCTTACAGTGTTTCCATAGTAGAATAGCTGATCCATTATTTAAATTAATCATTTTTTTTTTTTTGCTGAGGTAATTGGGGTTAAGTGACTTACCTGGGGTCACACAGCTAGGGAGTGTTAAGTGTCTGAGGCCGGATTTAAACTCAGGTCTTCCTGACTTCAGGCCTGGTGCTCTGTCCATTTTTGATAGTCATTACTACTTTTTATGTGTATACATATCTGTCTGCCTTGTCTATTTATCTAGTTTAAATGCATATTTCTTTTCTCTTTTCTTCCTTTCCCTTTCTCTTTTCATTTTTTGGGGTGAATTTGCTTCTTTGAAAACCTAGGCAGTCCATTTCTGAGATCTGTAGTGAGTATTCAGAAATCACTTTCTCCCACCTTTCTCAGTTCCCTAGTAGGTATCTTTCTCCTTAGTAGCTATATATTAATGCAGCTTTTCCGACTGGGTCAGAAATCTTTTTTCCCCATTACAATCATCTTTATTAGTTTGGCAGTTCCCTTTCGGTTCCAATTTGATCACCTACTTCTCCCCTCTAAGCTAAATTCACTTTCTCTAAGATACTAGATCATACCAGACTTCCCTGATTGAGTGGGTTATAATCTAGTCAATATAGACTCTTACATGAAAACAGATTATATGACTTTGAGAACTGAATGATGATATGCAAGAGTTCTGTAGTAATTCCATCTGACCTCCAGTAATTATGTGCTAAATATAAAAGTTAAAAAAGTCAAACGTAAAACAAAAACCAAAAAACGAGATTTTTGCTCTGAAGAAACTTGCATTCCATTTGGATCCCTAAAAGATATGTAAATATAAATTAATTGGAAGAGAAAGGGCATATTGATGAGGAGGAGAATCAGAAAAAGTTTTCCAGAGGAGTTATTTCATTGAGCCCTGAAGAAATCCAAGGATTATTAAGGATTGTATCTGAGGAATGAAAACATTGTGGCTATGAGGACTAGTCTTGTTAAGGAATTGAAGTAGGAGACGGAACTTTGAATTTGGGAGATAGCGAGAGGAGACAGTCATGTGAAATGAGCCCAGAACATGAGACTTTAGTTGGATTGTGAAGATATTTAAATAACAATCTGAGAAATTTCTTTGTTATCATAGAGACAAAAGGGAGATATTAAGTATTTCATGTAGCAAAGTAATATAGCCAGACCTATATCTTAGGGAAATTATTTTGTCAACTCTGGGTTGGCATGTATCGAAGAGGATTAAGGCAGGGAGATAAATTAGAAGGCTATTGCAATAGACTAGGCAAAAGATATCAATGGCTTGAATCAGGGTGGTGGCTCTGTTAGTGCGCAGATGTTAAGAGATTTTGTCACCAGTCTATGATTCTAATATAAATAAGCAGAATACAAAGTATTCTCGTTGAAGTGGCCTTTTATAGTAGATTCAACTTCATCTTGGGATCAATGAACAAAATTCTTGGATTAAAAATGTCTTTCTGGGTAAAGGTGAATGTATTTCCAAATGAATCTAACATTTTATGCCCTTGAGTTCTCAATATTTAGCCTATAAAGCTAAAGAATTCTTGCCAATACAATTTTGTCTTCTAGTCAACCATGGGGTAACTGAATTCATACATCATTTTCTGAACTTTTTGTTTTTAGGTGCCAAGATGAAGTTTGATCTGAATTAATCGATATAAACATAATAAAGGTGTGTCACAGTGGGCTTCTATAATATAAGAGCTTTATATATATATATATATATATATATATGTTTCTATATATATATTTCTATAATGCTCTGAGAGAGGATATGCAATTAGATACAAACATATACACAGGCATATATGTATAGACATGCATGCATACGTGTTTACACATGAATAATTAAATATATTTACAGGCTTTTATGTCTGTACGGATATACAGACAGCCACACAACAATATATGTATGTCTATATATATTTGTATATATAATATGTAATAACAAATACTACTTGCTAAATAGCAAAGGCAATTTTAAGAAAGTTAAAATGGGTGATATTAAATAAACAATATCCAATTTATTTTTAAAGCTAGTTAAAATAAAGCTTATAATGAGATAATTTTCTTAAGCATAAAATCCCACTCTAAAGTTCTAAATTAAGAATTTCCTCTCTCAACTTGTGCATAGAGAAGTTGCATCCCTCAAATTGCAGGAATATCCTTCAGAATTCAGTTGGATAGATATTCTCTTCTGGATTATATCTAGCTGATTGTCTCAAGCAATTTTGATAGAAGGGATTATTAACCTGTTGATTGCTTCTATTCCTCCTCCCCAAATGTCAGAAGTATATTTTAGCACTAACTTAAGTGTAGTTTTGGGCAGAGGTAGAGGGATAACTCCTTTAAAAGCACTTAGGTGATTGCACAGCTTTGAATTCTGCTGAAGGATTCCCTTTCCTCCGCTGCTGCAGGACAAGAGATCTCTCAGAGATGAGGCTAATTCATATATTTCTTGTCATATGGTTTTGTTCCTCTCAGTGTAACTTACTCAAGGTTATCTCTAATGAGAAGATGAGGTCAATACTAGTGTTGACCTTGGAAGCATAATTCCCTTCTTCCCCAGGGGGAACTGAGTAAATTAAGAACTGTCTATTGGTCTTGGTCTCAGAATTGACTGGACATTATTACCTAGTCATTTACCCAATCAACCTGAATTCATTCCAGACCTCTTATTGTCTCACAGAGCCATGTTTTACACCTTTCAGTTCAAACTCCAGCACGGTCCCAAGAGGGGAGGATTTTCCTTTTCTTAAAGACATTTTCACTTTTAACATAAGGGTTTTCTTATATTTTAATTGAATTCTCTCACGTTGTTTCCTAACATTGCCAGGTGACATTTTCCAAGTATAACAATGACAGATGTTCTATTGCTGAGCAACTCAATGATTCAAGTGACCCGACAGCATCAGGGGGAAAAGCAACAAAAATAGCTTTGCAAAATAACATGCCCACTTATGTGGAATGCATTTTCTAGACATGGAAGAAAAGATGTCATCACCATGGAGTCGGGTGATATTCTGAGGTTTCCCATAGCTTGGCCTAATTATTTCTGCCAGTGTCATGACATTTCAAGACATTTCCATTAGTGGAAGAATGGGGTCACAAAGAGAGAGGGGGATAAATCATATACCTGATAGCAGGAGAATGGGTTCCATATAGGCCAAGGAATTCTTCCCTTTATTTAACTGATTCTCCCTCTCAGTGCCTTTATGTTTTCTGGGTGGGATTACAATAGTATAATTTTTTGTTGCTATCAAAAAAAAAATGATGATTATCTCTATTACCCGATGACCACATTCTCATAAGAAGACAAGGGAATCAACTCCTACTGAAGGTGAAGGTACATTGGACTGGAAAATGCCCATACCTTTGTGTTAGAGCAAAGTAACTTATTTTCTTCAATCAATGATTTATCAGTATTTCATTTAGATATAAAATCAAACTGGAACTAAGAGGTCATACTTTAAGAACCTTAATCCTATGTTTCATATACAACTCTAAAATTCAATGATCATATTTCCTAGTCTAAATAATTCTACAGTATATTAGAAGTTTGTTTGTTTACTTCCTTACACCCATTCTGAACCTCACTAAGGTTATTTTATACTTTTTTGTGCATCTTTTGTATTCTTTTATGTCTGTGAACATTGTCTTCCATTTGAAATGTAAGCTTCCTGAGGACAAAGGGCATTTTCAATGGTTCTTTGAATGTCCAGGACCTGGCAGAGTGCCCATCATTCTGGATGCATTTAATAGATGTCTATTGATTGACTACTTGGTTGAATGATCAGAATAAGGAATGAAGAGGTCGCCAGGTTGACAGCAGCTGGAAGTAACAACTGTCAGCCCGACATAAACTAGAAGAAAAATGATTAAACATCAAGATCCAAAGCAATGTGTGTACAATCACGTGCATAGTTGTCTTGAGCCATTCAGGCTTCTCCAGTCCCCTGCAACTTCCTGGTTTGGTATATAGTTGGAAAATTTATATTGAATCATATAGAAAACTTAAATACTTGCTATATGCTAGAAATCATGTAAAATATTTTACAAATATTATTTGTAGATGCTATTATCATTTCTATTTTTTAATGATGCAGAAATTGAAATTGAGAGAAATTAAATGATTTGTATAGGGTTACAGAGCTGATGGATGATTGAGGTAGGATTTGAACTCGGTTTCTTAACTCTGACCCAACTCTATCCACTCCGTTATCTAGCTGCTTCTACTAGGGGAAAAAAAATGTCTTATACTACATTTTAATAATTAGCTCATTTTAATTTTAGGGGCACTATTATAGCCTGTAAAGTACACATGGTTACCTCTACTTGCTTTAAGGAGCCTATTTTAAATAAAAAGTTATAATAATTACTTAGAGCCTCCAGTTAGGAAAATGTATATAGTAACATTTACTAAGAGGTTGGATTCTCTGTCCAACTTTATATTACATCTATTTATAATTATCTCTTGCCCTCTGGGTGATTTAAGTAAAATTCAAGTTATTTGAAATACTTGACTAACTAAATAGGATATAGAGACACAGAACTAAGCCAGATATTATGACAAGGCACTATGGGTAACTATGTGACACCATAATGGATAGAGCACTGGACTCAAGCAAGAAAGATTCATCTTCCTGAATTCAAATTTAGCTTCAGACAGTTCCTAGTTGGGAACTTCTTTCCTGGGCAAGACATTTAATGCCATTAGATTCAGTTTTCTCATGTGGAAAATGAGCTGGAGAAGCAAATGGCAAACCACTCCAATCTATTTGCCAAGAAACCCCAAACTGGGTCACAAAGAGTGGGACATGACTGAAATAACTGGATAATAACAAAAAACACCATCTCCTGATTACTTGATGGCCATATACATTCTCCTGAGGCAAGGGAAGCAGCTTCTACTAAAGGTAAAGGTATATTGGATTGTGGCCCTTGGAACTTTGCTGTATTAGGGCAAAGTAACTTATTTTCTTCAAATAATGACTGATAATTGTTTCATGTAGACCTAAAATCAAACTGGAGCTAAGAGAGTACTAGTGATAGTTCTATCTCTCCTCTACTTTGGTACAAGACATGAGGGAAAATAAATGATTCTCAGGATTTCCTAGGTACATTGGTATCAGGCAGAGTGGTCTACTCCAGGATGCCTATACAACTAATAGCCCTGCTCCCCTCAACCTTCCCCACCATAACTCTGCTGGTAGACCCGGGACTACTGATACTTTCCAGCCCAACACTCTATGATCTCATGCTTTTCTTTGCTGTAAAACCTTGGATTCTCTAACTGGTCTGAGATAGCCCCTCCTTTTTAAATCAATTCCTGATATATGATCAAGTCTCATACACTCATTACCTTTGATTGATTCAAGCAGGTGTGTAAGTCCTGTTCACACTTAGTTTTGATAAATTAAATCATGAAATTCTCTTTCCTAACAAAGATAATTACTTTTGAGTATGGCAGGGTGACTTATGTATGGCGCCTTACTTTTAACAAATACACATATGAATATTTATGAAGGTATATTATATAGCCTTTATGATGTATGTACAATACCATATGCATATATATATGCACACATGTAGATATATGTGCACGTGTACATATAAATTTACTTTTAATTTCTAACTTTACAAATTCAAGAATGAAAAGAAATGAACATAAATGGCTTACTCTGTCAGTTCATCGATGTTCTGCTCCACGAGCGTTGGAGGCACATTGGAGACAATGACTTGCATGTCCAGCTGATTGACCACAGACACCTGAAAAGCATCAACACAAGAGTCAAAGGAACCTTTCCATGTGCACATTGATATAGTGAAAAGTTTCAAGCTGTGTTCTTGCCTCTCCAACATATCTAGACATGACATCCTCTCATTTTAAGTTAAGGAAAAATCAACTGAGCAATCAGTGCAGTTGTGTATTCATCAACCAACAAGCATGTCTATGCTGAGTCCTATTTTAGGCATTGGAGAAAGGAAATGTATTTCTTTCATTTTGGGCAGGGGAGAAGTACATGACAATTGAAAACAACTTTAATAATGCTAAAAGCTAGCATTTTTATTGTATCAAGTTTGATGATCCACTTTATGAATGTCATCTGATTTTATTCTCAAACCTAGAAGATAGCTGTGATCACTAGTCATGATTTTTGGGTGTGGAGACTGATGCAAGCAAAGTTTAAGGAACTGGACTGGATAGCACAACTAGTAGTGTCTAAGAGTGGATTTAAATTCAGATCTTACTGATTTCAGGTTAAATACTCTTTTCACTTTGCCACCTGAGGCTACATGTCATAATTAGCATCAGAAAATTTGAATGCCAATCCATCCACTAACAATAGATAGGTAGAAACTTGATAGAAACATCATCAGTTCACATACACAAATATACTATTTAAACAAAAAAGAAGGGATTATTCTTTCAGTTGTTTGAAATTTTGCTCTACAAGTGTAGGAAGGATCTATTTTGTCTTATTTTTACATTTTAAAAAAATTTTCCCACAATTTTAGTGCATAAGATATCTTCATCTCTGTCTTTTAGAATATCTTATTTCTTTTAAAAGAATTCAGGCATCATCCATCACATAAACTCTTTCTCTCTTCCCCTGCCCCCAAGTTGGTAGGAGTATCATATCCCTACAAATTAACATTTCTTTATTTTCATATATATAATATATATATATATATACACACATATATATATAACTTCATTTTTATATATATTTGTCTATATTACTTCTTAAAATTGTAAATTAAAAAAAATTATATGTTAATAGCACACATTTGGGAGTGAAGAAATCACTAAATGGAGTAACTGGTTAGCTGCTTCAATAAATTAAAATAGGATGCTATGAAAGGGCTCATATTATTAACCACAGTAATTTACACCCTACCAATTGCCATTCCTTATCAAGGGATGGTGCCTTAATCACTTTTTGCATTATTTTTATATCACGGCTAAAATGTTGATGGAGGAAAACATTTCTTGCTGACTTGTCAGCAAATGATATGTGAATTCATCAGGAGTAGTGTTTATGGTGACAAACATGTCCACCTTCTTCCTCATTCTTCCTATGTCAGTCTTGCTATTTTTTAAAAGAATGAAGTTCATAAAAGGAAACTGACACCGGGAAAAAAGCTCTCATTTTCATTTTTGGCTGAACAAACAATTATTGGATCGAATTTGAAGACCCTGAGGATCTCACAAAGCAAATAGAAACCCCTAGGAGCTTAAGGGATGTTTCAGGTCATCTATCCAACCCCGTCATTTTGGGTTGGGGTTATAGTTCTTTGTTCTGGAAGAGGACTAAAATGACATCACTATATTGAAGTAGAGTTACAGTATGTCCAACTGTAGCTGATCAGACAACATGAGCTCAGAAGACTCTGCCACAGTGGGACACAAATAGTCCCTATGATAAGCACACAATTCTCATGGTGTCTGGAGTAGAAGGCTTCACTTAAAATCTTGGGGTCACTCCCCTGCTAACTGACAGTGGCCAGAAGTGTGAGCATTTTAAATACCTCTTTATTCAAATATTTGCTTTTAATTGTGATTATTGACTTTCCTATCTTTCAAAGACTTGAAATTAACAAGGTCAGAGCTTATTTCTGGGTGACCTTAACCCAAAAGACCTGAGGGGGAAAGAGTGGGAGAAACCCCTATTTGGGGTAGACTTTTCAATTTTGTTCATCTTGCATTCTTCTGAGCTAAATTCTGCTTTGTTCATACAGAATAGCACCTTTTCTGATGAGGGTGTGCCATGCTGGATGATCCTCTGCCATTGTCTCCCGTGTCATGCAATTGATTCTAAAGTTCTTACAAGAGACTTTGAGAGTGTCCTTTTATTGCCATTTCTGAGTACCTTGTGAGCGCTTGCCATGTCTGAATTCTCCATAAAATAATCTTTTTGGCAAGCATATATTTGGCATTTGAACCACATGGCCAGACCAATGGAGTTGTGCTTTCCTCAGTAGAGTTGAAATGCTTGGCAGTTTACTTCAAGAAAGGAACTTGGTGTCAACCCCCTCATTTTAGAGAAGAGAAAACAGACCCAGAAAAGCAAAATGATTGCCTGGCTCCACACAGGGAGCAGTTAGTCACTGAATGGCATTCAAAATCAAGTTCTCTGCCTCCTACGATAGCTTTCCCCCAATATTCAGCTCTCGCAACTAAGACACTGAATTAACAGATAATTGTCAATTGTGTAAATGATTTTAATGACTGTGTCAAATGTTATTTTTTTTTCTTTTCCATCATATGGGAAGTTATGCATAGTCTAGAATGAGAATGAGAAATTTCAGAAGTTACAATAAAATGTAACCTGTCTCCCTTTCCCAGCTGTTACATTTTTAGCATGTCTTTTTGTGCGAGTCTTCTAACTGGAACTATCTTATTGTTTACAGCTCCCTTTTGAAAAAAAAATATCAGTCCATTTCCTTGCAGTAATTAAATTCATCCTAAATATAAAAAACCTTAAATAAGCAAATGAGAAAATAAATGAGGGAGCTTTAAACTGATGCTGTCCATTTTGGTGGTGATGATCGAATTTCCAAGATTTATAGGGCATTTTGCTTTCAGAAGGCATTTGCATTATAGCTCCAAGTCAAACATAGACAGAACATGTGTATCAGCATGTATTGATTGATCTGCTACACTAAAGACTTGGAGAATGTGCCGCACACTTACTAAAATTAACTTTCTGTAGGTTGATCACTGATCAAAGTTTCAATTTCCAAATCACTGCTCTGACCTGGGATTCTTAATGATTGGAATAGCTGGTCATGGTTGAGGCAACTGATTCAATCAGAAACTGCTGTAATTGATGTTGTCGGCATGACTGAGCCCTGTGAATCACATTACGATTCCTTAAAATTGAGTTTAAGATTCTTTGCCAATCAATTTTCCAGAGTTTGAGGATATAATTTTATTCTCCTGCAATATTTTCTTGGTATGAAAATACAGCATAGAAACTTCATATCTGTTTTGTGGCCTATTTCCTATCTAATCCTCATATCAGTATTTAATTTTGCGTGGATTTTGCACCTTTAAAATATCTCATTCATAACTGCTGAGGTGACTTTTGTTGAATTTACCAAAGAATTGTGACCTTGTGGAACTTTTCTAATAAGAACAGCCATGACAACATTATAACAAATTCATGAAGATCCTACCTAAATCTATGTCATGATTCCTACTTTTCAAGTCATTATGACCTTGTCTACTGTCCCAAAAATAATCATTCTATTTATCCACTTCTATTGGAACATTGTGTATGTAAAGTTAAGGGTATTTGTATGCATAATTGTAATGCTGATATTTCTTCTTCATTTGCTTTTTTTCTTTTTTGGGGGCTGGGCAATTGGGTAACTCTTCTGACTTTCAGGGCTGGTGCTCTATCCACTGCACCACCTACCTGCCCCGCCTCCATTTGCTTTTGATTCATTCATTCATCCTTTACCAATTTCCTATGAAACAAGGTAGACTGAGGATCTTTACATGTATAACAACAGACCCAGACACATATTGCTCCAAAGTTTGTAAAGTTATTTCCACACAATTTTCCAGTTCATTCTCAAAATAACCCTTTGAAGTAGGTATATCATTACATACTTTATTATCACTGTTTGATACTTAAGGGAATCAATTCTCAGAGAAGCTAAGGAGAGTAATTTATGGAATAACTGATCATGGTTGAAACAACTAATTAAGTTTCCACATTTATTACAGCAAAAATTATAATAATAACTAGAATTTATGCAGTGTTTTAATATTATGTTATGGAAATGCTCATTTTATTCCATAAACATATATTAATATAAAAAGGAAACAAATAGGAAATATAATAGCATTTATGCAGTGACTTATGTCTTCAAAGTGCTTTAAAACTATCAAATTTTATCTTCAACAATAGGAGGTAGGTGCCATTATTACTTCCATTTTTACAAATGCATAAACTAAATTAGACTTGTTTTGAGTTAAGTGACTAGGCATGCCAATTGTTACAAAAAATCCTATCACAATTTTTCTTTTAAGTAATACTTTAATTCTATAGCATTTTCTTTGTCTCTTGGAACAGAAATGCTCTGCATCCATATTCTAGATATTTTTAATTTCCACTCCTTCGAGTTTTTAAGTATTTCACAGTCTGTGTCATACAACGTTTCCAGGCTTACAATTTATTACTTTCCTTCATATTTTCTATTTTTGAGCCAAACTGAGCTTCCTACTATTCCTAACATATTCCATTCCCCCATTTTTCTTTTATCCTTGAACCTTGATTTGCTGATAATTATAACATACCTACTATAAAACAATATAGTCACTTCTTCAAGTCACCTAGAAAAAACAAGGAAGGTCTGCCACATTTTGACTGGGAATTCTGAGTAAGGTGGTGGATCTCAAAACTTGGAAGGAACTCTGATATCAGTAATATGACAGATCCATTGGCTTGATGGAGAATAAAAGTGATTCCCATTGTTTTAATTCCTGCTGCCCAACTATGGAGATATCCATTTTCATTTGATCTCATTAGCAAATTAAATTTTAAATCATAAACTGACTCATAAAAGGAAATGAAAAATGGTGACAAATTCCCCAAAAGAACAAAGTCATATTAAAAGAAAACAAACTAGATCATATTACCAAAATGGTTCCAAGCACAGCTTTTCAAGTTCTATAGTACCTTATTAATGAAGCTCGTGATGGAAGGCAGAATCACTTTTAGGGTATCTAAAGAATTTTTGCCACTTCCTTGATCTCTTGTTGGAACTGAGAAATTCCCAATAATATTTTCCATGATATATCCTTCTTACCTTTATTGTCACATTCACTCCCTCCTCTCCCAAAACTTTTTTCCAAAATCTTTTCCACTTACCAGAACATTGGCTTTGCCACTTAACCCCTTTCCATAATCATCTGTTGCAACGACCTGGAACTTGAAGTAGGACCTTCTCATGTTTTTGAAGAGCATGGCAGTTTTTATTAGACCTGTATATGTTTCCACAACAAATCCTTCCTTTCCCTCTTTAATTGGAGGTATGATAAGTCTGTATGCCACGGCGCTATAATTACCAGTGTCTTTATCAGTTGCCTAAGAAGAAAAGCAGAAGAGAAAATGAATATGAAGAAAATTAGTATCTATGTTTTGGATAAATGATTCATTTCCTTTAATGGCCAGAAGCACTGGATTGGATCTGGAAACTCTCACTTATATACCTGTGTGAAGTTAGCCATGTGATTCAATTCAACAAGCTAAAATATCTCTGTCCTGTGCAGTGAACTGGGTTTCTTGCCAAAGGATTGTCTTCAGTTCATGCTCTAGACCTCAGTTTATATCCCTGTAAATTGATAAGTTTGAACCAGAGTACCTCTGAGATCCTTATAATGCTAATATAAAGGGTTATATGATCATACCCATTGAATAAAAGTCATACTACCTTTGCATTTTCTATGTCAGGGATTCTTAAACTTGTTCTACTTCCCTATTCACTTGAGAAATTTTTATGTGATCCTAGGTATATGGGTATGTAAAATAGGCATAGAGATCAAACATTCACTGATGATAATAAATCATAATTTTATGACAGGCCCATTCAATTATAAGTCACAACTCTCAGTTTAAGAAGTTGAGTTCTAGATAATAGTTTCCAATATTGTTTTGTAAGTTTTCTTTGTTATGAATTTGATAAACATCAACTTACATGAAAATTCCCTTAAAGAACAGGAAAAAAACCCAGAGTTGCATAAGACACCATGAAATTCTATCATGGAATAGTTTTGTTTTGTTTTTAAGTATATATTAAAGTTAACACTATAGCTTGTTTCCCTGCTTGTGTGTCCCCTACTGAAATACTCTGAGTATCTTTTAATGATTCATTGACATTCATTTCTTTCTTTTAGTGCTTTACAATATAAAGTACATACCTCAACAACCTCATAAGTAGGAAGTGTGGTTATTCTTCTCCCACCCCAACTCTCATTATATGGATGAAAAAAACAAGTCTGAGAGAAATTGTTACCTCAGGTGATACAGTTGTTAAATGGAGTTGAAACCCAAAAAACAGTTCTTATGATTTCTACTCCAACATCTTTAACATTTTCTACCTCTTAAAGTCTTTCTCAATCTGATTGTACACCTATCCATCTACTTACTTTATTAAATACCTATTTATTTTTAGATTGGACCTGTGATTTTGTGGGCAAGGAGAAAGAAACTCTCTTTATTGTTGCAGATTAATGTGTATATTTTCTTGATTACCTACATGGTGATTAAATCAATGAGTTTTCAGCTGATTTAATTATTTGCACTGTTTCTTTGGACTGATTCTGATTGACTCTGAATTGTGTTGATTATTGAAACAAAAGATCCATACAGGTAATTCTTCATTCAGTTGTTTCTGTGGAATATACATGGCTATGACATGTGTGTGTGTGTGTGTGTGACAGTCTCAGACCTGGAAAGTTCCCCAGAGACTAACTGATCCTAAACATACTGATTGAATATCATCCTACAAAATCCTCCCAAATTGGTCATGAAACAACTTCTATAAAGACTTTCATAAAAAGATAGCTCACTATCCACTTGATCCACAAGCAAGCTTGTTTTAACTTTTCTTAGCACAAAGCAATAAAAAGTTTATCCTTACAATTATCTAAAATGTGTCTCTTTGTAATTTGTGCCTATTGTTTCTAGATCTATCTTCTGGGCCCAAGTAGAATAGTCTATTTCTTCTTCCTTTTGAAAATCATTCAAATATAAAGAGAAAATGATCATGGCTCTCTCAAGTCTTCTCTGGGTGAACATCTCCAATTCTTTCAACTATTCCTCATATGGACTAAATGTACCCTCTTTCTTGGTTGCTCTGGATCCCTTAGATACTCAGAGGAGAAGGATATGGTCAATACAGGAACATGTTTTAACAGACTCTCCATATTTGCAATTGGCTTTATTTTTCTCACTTACTCTATAGGTAAGGAAGGAGGAGGCTGGAAGGGAAAATTTTTAAATAAAAAAATGATTAATTTTAAAATTGTAGTTATATAGACATTTTTCTTTTTCTTTTTATAGAAGTGTCCATATGTATAAGCTTTAGACCAGCTTCCTTCTATAAGCAATTTGTTCAAAATAATACATGGAATTTCCATGGGGTTGTAAAATTAATGCTTTTGGGCTTGAACTGAGGAATAAAAGATTTAAGCCTTAATTTTGATATTTGATGAGATGTGAAATTATGGACAATTCATCTCCCTGAACTTACAAGGTGGGCATAGGTTGTGGACAGCACTGGTCCATGGAATTCTAATGATAATGAAATTCACATTTTAAATTGGGGTTTGAATAATAAAGTCTTCAAGATCCCATCTAACTCCAAATCTAGAATATTATAATTAACATTTTAGAGAGAAGGGACACAGGCTTAGTATGGTTTAAATAGCTGTCTCAGATTTTGAGATGGGATAAGAAGTTGGTTCTCTGGAGGTTCCAAAGCTAAAGCCTTTCCCTGGGGAATTTCATGCTATGTGACAACAGACATCCTGCACTGCTTGATCACTGAATTTTACTTGGAAGCAACAACTATCTGGAGAGCCCTGTCAGATGTTGGGGACATCTATACCATCCTGCCCCAAAGCATCAGCTCATATTACCGACACCAAAGGGGACAGCATTCTCTCATTATTCTTTTATAAAAATAACAACGTGTGAAATGATAACTAAAATGCATGTAAATTCAGATTTTAGCTATTAAGATTTTCCCGACATTCTAATTAGCAAGCATGAAGCCATTTCTACACTTGTTCAGAAATTGTCTGCAATCTTTATACTTCTAATGATTCCAGATGACTTCCCTGAAATCATACATTATGGTCTAGATGAAATTCCAGAGAATATTTTCAATTAAATCATGAACACATGTTTTACTCAAACAGCTAAGGTTAGTGGCTTATTAAGTTGAGTTTTTTGATTGTGTTAGGCTGATTCACTTTAATTTTCCTTAAGTAACTCAATCTTTCAGAATCCCTGACTTGAATGGGAAATTAGCGACCATCCAGCTTAACTCTCAGAAGACCTAAAACCGGGCAGGAAAATTGACTTGGCTCACATTATGCATCAAACATTTCCAAAAGGAAGGGGATTTTGAGGTCAAGTGGCCCAATCCTTTCACTTTTCAGATGAGGAGACTGAGGTCCAGAGATAGTATAAGCTTTACCCAATGCCATATATTATAGACTTAGTGATGAAAGAGAACATGGAAGTCATCAAATCCAATATTCCCATCATATAGGAGGGAAAAGTGAGCTTCAGAGATGAGAAAAGACAACATCCTAGATCTTAGGTTCAAAAGTGGAACAGAAGTCATCTAGATTAATCCTTTCATTAATCCAGATGAGGATATTGAGAAAGAGACAAGTCACTTTCCCACAATTTAAATTTGTATCCAGGTGTTCAATATCCAATGACTTTTTATTGTTCATATCTCCTTAATTATCCACTTCTTTTTGACCTCAGATTTGCTGCTTTTACCTCTTTGGATTTATTTTTTTTCTTAATTAAAATTAAGCCAGTGACTTTATTTAGCACAAGTCTTCTGAAATGAAGGCACCTTGTAAACAAACATGAGGATCTATTATGAGTCATTTTTATACAGAAACATCAACTCTTTTCTTCATAATTTTTCACAGTGCCTTTTCATTTTGTCATCAGAGAACATAAATTTACAAATAAAAATTCATACGCCTACCAGTCATACACACTAGAGTCATGCACAATTAAAAATGGAAGGCTTACTTTCTCCTCTGAATTATAAGTAGTTCTCTTTTAAATATGCACATATGCCTCCTTAGGTGAGAGCTCTGAGATGGAGGTTTTGAATCTCATTGAAAATCTATGAAGCAAGATTTACAAATGACCAGCTGTGCCTTGTTTTGGCATCTGGATCTATAGTGTTTTTAACATAACTTTGATTTTAAAGTATTTGGGGGGTACCATAGATAAAGGAATATTTTCTAGTCCAACATGGGACTAGAGCTAAGGAAGTCTGAATGGTCATTGTGATGTGGTGGAATGAATTATGTCCCTACAGTGAGGCACCTGGCTTCTAATTTGCTGCTCACAATTTCCATAAGCTCAGGCAAACACTTTCTCAGATTACTTAATGATAAAATGAGGTGTTTGGCCTAGAAGGTCATTATTATCTTTTTTACTTCCAAATCTGTGAAGCTATGCCCTCCTGGATAGTCCAACTTTCTCATTTTATACCTGAAGAAAGTGAGAAATAAACTTGAACCCATAATTCCCAGAATTCAATCCAGGAATCAGGCCTTCTATTTCATAACCCCATGGTCTTTCATTACCACTAGTTAATTATGTCATTTAAAAATAATTTTTATTCATTAAAACAGCTTTTTAATCTCAGGAACAAGCTTTAAAAATTTAAGTCAATCATAGCATTTTCTTAATGCATTAAGGTTTCCAGAAGGCATTACGAATGATATACTTTCCCCTTCATTAACAACCCTGGGAAGTAAACACAATTATTATTCTCATTTTATGATTGAGGAAACTGAGGCAGACAGATGGTAAATGACCTGCCCAGGGTCATGCAGCTAGTAAATATCTAAGGCAGTATTTGAATACAGTTCTTCCTGATTCCTTTCTCAACGTTCTTCACACTACACCACCTAGTTGAACAAGCATTTTGTTAAGTCCCTATTATATACCAAGCATTGGTTAAAGCATCAGGGATACAAAGACAAGTATTTCTTCAAGTAGCTAATATCATATCGCTTTATTTTCTCTCACTTTTGACATTTGTTGTAAGATGTTCAATAAATTCTATTACTTTGTTAACTTCAGTTTCCTCATGTAAGAAATGGGGGTAGTCATCCACATTGTGCCCACCTTAGAGGATTGGTTTGATACTCAAATGAGATGTTGTATATAAAGGGATTTGCAAAATTCACAGTGCTATATAAATGCCAGTTATCATTATTATTGCCAAGTGCACCACATTAGCATAACACCATATAGTTAGCCATATAATATATGGCTTATGAATTTTAAATAGAAAGCCATTAATGAGGGAAATATAAGTTAGAATAGGAAAATCTCAAATTATAGCCTCCATGCAAATGATCAGGAAAGAGGTAATGGTAGCTTGGGCCTTTTGTGAGGTTAGTTCATGATGCTGAGTGGTTCAAAGTCATGGAATACTGAGATCTTTACAGTGAAGTTAAAGGTCATTAGGGAGAAATGTGAAAGCACATGGACACGCAAGCTGTAATCCATCACTGACCAAGACATACACAGGAGAGATGGTGTTAGAAGTGTGTAGGACAAGAAAAGGAAATGGGCCAGTTGCATGGCAAGAATAAAGAAAAACTGAAGATCAGCCCATGTGTTCTAGTGCTTTCCAGACCATGACAACAAACCTAGAATAGTAGAATAGAACGTGTGAATGTGTGTGTATGTATGTGTGTGTGTGAAAGAGAGAGAGAAAAAAAGAGAGAGACAGAGACAGAGACAGAGAGAGATTGACCAACTTTTGTGGCACACAATCTGGTGAAATCTTTGGACCTCTTTTTGAAATAACATGCTGAAACGAATTAGAAAAAAAAGTAAGATTGCAAAGAAACCAATTGCATTAAAACCAGTTAACAAAAGTTCATGGATCCCAGATGAAGATCTCCTACCTTAGAAGAAGGTTTCAGTATACTGAATGGAACCCCTGTGAAGGGTTTCTGGGATGGCCTAGAAAAAGCTCAGAATGGATGAGCAGTCATAGAATGATTGTTTCCTTAGGAAAATTACCCCAAACTATGAGATCACAGATCTGTCAAACATCAAAGTAAAGAGTCGGGGAAAAATCTCTCATTGATTTGATGTCCTGAGTTTTGTTTTTTCAGATTATGAGAGATCAGGTTTACAGATCAAATGAATGAATAAGGAGGAACCTGCTCATTACTAATTCAATACTTGTTTCAAGTATCAGTACTCTTCACAGTGTGAGAACTCCTAATGAGCTTTTAAAGTCCCATGATATCTTAGTTGTCTATCTTTGAGAATTATTATGGTCAGCAAAGGATACATTAGCTCCTAGTGAGGAGCACTAGTACATTAGTTAATCTAGTCTTCAGAAGACAGCTTAAAGGTATCATTCTGGGAACCATCCTGAATATTCTGTGGCCTCACTAGGCTAGAGTTTCTTCTCCATTAACCTAAATTTAAGTACTAATAGTCACCAATAGACCATCATGAAATTCCAAAGGACTTTAGTAGAAGTTCTAATGTAAACTAAAGTCAAAATTTGATTTTTGTTTATATTTTAACATATCCATTAGACATCCCAGTCTATGTGGATTGACTTCCTCCAAGGCAAGATTGTCAATCTATCTGACCTCTTCTCAATGATGAATTTATGGAAAAGCTCTGTAAATGAGGTCAGATGGTCATAGATTTAGAGCTGGGAGAAAAATTTGAGGGCTTTGGGTCAAAATGCTTCACTTTTATGGATAAGTAAATCGTGACTGAAAAAAAGCTACATGGTTTGCTCCAGGTCATGAGAAGTGAAATTTGAATCCAAGTCTTCCTGCCTCCAAGTTGAGCCAACTACCACCACCCTACTTCTTTCAGATTTACAGGAACAGCAACCTAATTATCATTCCACAACTGCTAACACTGGTTTCACATTGCATCCAGTTAAAGAGAGATGATGAAGAAAGTATTTCCTGAAATGATGCAGTTGAATAAATCAAGTTTTCCAAAAGAGCATGGTTTTGCATACAATTTGGTTTCAGCATTTGCTCCAGTACTCTTGACAGTAGTCATTAATATCCGATAAAGGTCACACAAGAAGAATGAGTTTCACTGACTATGGCATAAGCTTCTTATGGTGTATAATTCTTTCAGGCAAGGAAAAGGGGAGGTACCCAACAACACCAAAGTTCCTCCAAAAGAGTTAATGTCAGAAACTTTGAAGATAATCAACTTAAGTTGGGATAATTATATTTCTAAATGAAAGCCTAGACCCAGGAAACCACTTATTTTTTTAAAAGATCTCCCTAGCATAATGACTTTTTTGGAGTTCACTTTTTGGTGAGCAACATTAAAAGAAAATGATGAAATAATGGCCTCTGTCAGACAGGTGAGTAGGTGAATCCATTAATATTTTAACAGCAGAAATTTATATTCTTTCTACACTGCCTAAATGATTAAAGTGGAAGCAGAAATATTAGGGGGGTAATTAGCATCAAAGGATCTGTGAACGCCACCAGACGTTTTCAAATTATCTCTGCCTTTCCTGATTCCTATTGGGTTACATCCAATCAGTTGCCAAGTCTAATTGATTCTTTACAGCATGACTTTCATACATCTCTTTCTCTACACTCTCATAAGCACTGTCCTCCCTAATTCAGGTACTTTCATCCTTCCAGATTACTCTAATAACTTACTACCTGGCCTCCCTGACTCCAGGCTATTCCCCACATAGCTTCTATACTGATATCTCTATCATATCACTATTGTTGAGGAGCTTCCTTTATTCCCTATAACCCCCAGAATAAGACACAAGATCTTTTTTTAATTTTAAAAACTTTTCGCCATCTGAATCTAATTTCTTTTTTTCCATTCCATCCATTGTGCCTGTCACCACCCTAAGATCTGTTGATTCACTCAAACTATTTTTCTTTCCTTCTAATATACAAAATGTTGTCTCCATCCTCGAGAGCTTTTGGCAGACTGTCATCTCTGCCTGGAAGGTGCTTTTCTCACCTCAGGCCTTTGCCCTGGTTATTGTTGTCCTTAATACTCTAAGAGGACCAAAATAACATCACAATGCCAGTGTCAAGCTACAATGTGTCTGACTGATCAGAACAATATGAGTTCAGAAGGTCTAACTTAATAGCAACCCCAAGTTCATTTTCCTTTTGTGATAACTGATGAGTAAAGTGATTTGTGTTTGGAAGTTTTGGGGTTCTAACCAGTTAATCAATAAACATTTATTAAGTACCTTTTATGGACCAGGAACTATCCAAGGTGCTGAGGATAAAAATATAATATGAAGTAGTGCCTTTCTTTAATGAGCTTAAGCCTCTTCTTGAAAATAAGACATAATATTCATAACAAAGTAAAAGTTACATACCAGTTACATTATGGATGTTGGGGGAAGATTACTAGCAGGCAATATTTCAAGTAGAAGATGATATTTGAGCAGATAAGGAATTTAAAGAATTGGAGATGAGATGATGTGTTCCAGGTTTGTGTGACAAAAGTTCAGAGATGGAAGATGGGCAGTCAGTTGTTAGAAAAAAAATAGAAAATTATTTTGGCTAAATTGTAGATTGCTGGGAGGGAAGTAAGGCAAATTTGTGAAGGACTTTTTGTAGTATTTTATTTTTTCAAATATATGCAAAGATAGTTTTGAACATTCACCTTTGCAAAACCTGTTCCCAATTTTTTTTTAAAAACCATTTGGAATTTTTAAATAAAAGGCTATTAAATAAAAAAATAAAAAAAAATAAAATTTGGAATTTTTCTTCTCTCTCCACAAGTCTATTAACATTGCCTTGAATCATCTCATTGTTGAAAAGATCTAAGTCCATCACATTGATCATGTACAATGATCATGTTGCTATGTACAGTGTTCTCCTGATTCTGCTTATTTCACTTAGCATCAATTCATGGAAGTATCTCCAGGTCTTTCTGAAATCACCCTGCTGATAATTTCTTATAAGAATAATATTCTATAACATTCATATAATCATAACTTATTCAATCATTTTCCAACTGATGGGCATCCATTTAGTTTCCAGTTTCTTGCCAGTACAAAAAGAGCTGCTACAAACATTTTGAACATGTGTGTCCTTTTCCATCTTCTATGATCTCTTTGGGATATAGGTACAATAATGAGACTGTGGGATCAAAGGATATGTACAATTTTGTAGTCCTTTGGGCATAGTTCCAAACTGCTCTCCAGAATGGTTGGATCAATTTGTAAGGACTTTGAAAACACATTTCAGCCATTTAATGCAAAGTTATGGAAAGGGAAACAAAATATTGGGTATAGAGAAGAAAATGGTGTGTATTATGAGGCAGAAATAGAACATTTTCTCATTACTGTTTGTACTTCCTTCGGGTTGTCTCATTTTCCACCACTCTTGTCCATCCCACAAATATTCCCTGGAACAGGGAAGTTTGACCTTTTGGTGCCATAGAAGCCTTTGAAAGTTTGGCAAAGCCTTTAAACCCTTTTTTGGAATAATGTTTCACTCATTCATTTATTTTTAAATTATAGAATAATTTCTATAGAATAGTATAATTAAAAGATGGTTAAATATGCAATGGCAAATCTATTATATACAACATGCTATTTCCTTTAAATACAGTTATCATGTCAATCTTTTTTTTCTTCCCCCTCTTCTCTACTTCTGCCCTAGAGATGGCCACCATTAAATGCAAGAAGGCCTATATATGTATTCTATATATACTTCTATTTATCAATTCTTTCTCTGAATGCAGATATCTTTTTCCTATGTCCTTTATAGTTAATTTGGATATTTGTAATAGTCAAAATGACTTATTTGTTTCATAGTCATTCTTAAAACAATATTATTATTATGGTATACAATATTCTGCTCATTTCACTTTTCATTTTTGTGTGCCAGTCTTTCCATGTTTTTTCTGTAATTGCTGAGCTTATCATTTCTTATAACATAGTAGTATTCCATCACAACCATGTACCACAATTTGTTCAGTTGCATCCCAGCAATTTCCATTTCTTTGCCACCATAAAGAGAGCTGCCATTAACATTTTAAAACATAGTTTTATTTTTTTTTCCTTTTCCTCAATCATCTTTGGAAAAAGACCGAGTAGTGGTATTGCTGGATCAAAGGGAGTTTGATAACTCTTTTGGAACAATTCCAGATTGTTCTCCAAAATGGTAGGATAAGTTCACAATGGAATAATATTTTTAAATACATAAAACAAGCCAACCACCAAACATTTCTACCTACTTCCTATGTGGCAGGCACTATGTTAAGATCACAAAGGGAGATAATTAAAATACCATCATAAAAATTTAAAAACCAATTCATGGACACCAAATTAAAAACATCTGCTCTAAAAGATTCATTTTATGCATTTATGCAAACAAACAAACAAACAATGATGGATACTACATATAAAAGCCAAAGTGAAAAAAAGAGCTTTTCTTTTTATAGATTATTGAAATCCTAGTTGGGTTCACCAAGCAACATGAATTGCTTTTAAAATTCAGGAGTAGTATGAAAATAGACTATTTGTCAATTGTTTTTGAAGAATTACATGAATCAAAGACAACTCTCAATGTGAGAACTCAGCTAACGTGAAAATATCAGAATTGCAGCAGAGACCATAGAGATGGAGAATCTAGTTTGTTTCAAAGCTGACTTCCCAGCCATACATTGCTTCTAAATTGTAAATAGCAACACAAATTTAGAGCAAGAGGAACTTTAGAGGTATTGACTTCAGGTTTTTTTTATTTCTATAGATGAAGTATTTAGTGAGTCCCAGAGAGACTGAAGTAATTAATGGCAGGATAAAAACTTAAAATTAATTTCTCTAACTATAAACCTGGAGAATTCTCCATTTAATTTCATTTTATGAATGTATGGAGCAGCACCCAAACATTGAGCAGAAATGTTAAGCTCAAAATGATCTTTGAAGGCATTTGGGCCAATGTTCTCATTTTAGAGAAGAGGAAACAGGTCAAGAGACTTTCTACAGCTTACCTAAGACTCCTCATTAGTTAATTGGATGAGGCAGATTGTGAATCCTGATACTCTTCTTCAAACCACATCACATCTTCCACTGCCTCTCATACATTCTCATTTTGACCTATTAATCTCCAAAGTGTTAGTACATGGAAAAGTTAAATGTTAATTATTTTTAAAATGATAAAAATTTGTAACTTTTTTAATATAGAAAACTCAGTCTAGAAATTCCTTGAACTTAGATTGTTGTCTTCTGTAATTTATAATCTTAAAGTACTAAGAGGTTAAGTGACTTCCACATAGTCACAGAGGTAGTACTTTCTAGTATACAGATAGAAATTATCTTATAGAAGAACAAATCATTTTTAGAAAAAATTAAAGCAAATCACACTTAAAAATATCTTTTGAATTTCTCATTATAGTAAATGACATCTGTAAAAATGGACATGATTCTCTTTTATTGTAATATTGTGAAAGATTAGAGGCAGTCCAGGCTTTGTTTTTTTCTTTTCAAGTTATTTTTCTCATTTTAACAATTTCTCTAAAGTATTCTGCAAATCTGGAACATCCTACATTGCCTATTGCAATGCCCTGCATTATTGTTTGTAGAGTGACTTCTATCACACACATTTTGAGTTTACCCAACTACAAAATGAAGAAGTTGAACTAAATTATCTCTAAATTCTCTTTTATCTCTAGAGCCATGATCCAAACTCCATCTTTTTGTTCAGTTAAATGTGCATATATGAAGTGCTTACTCTTTGCAATATGCTATATGCTAGTCACTGAGTATAGAGAGATAAAAGCTTCTTTGAGAGCCCTCAAAAAGGGTAATTTCTTTTCTCAAATATATCGTGTTCTTATAAATAAATATTCAGTCCTCTGAAGTAATTTCAAGTTTCATGGGAAGAAAAGAAATGAGGGTTTCTTGATGTTAGCACAAATATTATGAGAAAACATAAAAATTGAGCTCTCTTGGGGGGGAAAAGATAATTAATTTCAATCTCAATTTACAGTTTATATCAAAATGCCAGTCAACATTTTTGCTTTGAGGAAGTGGATTTTTTTTTGTTACATAATTCATTTAATAGAGCATCATATTTGATATACAAACACTTTGTAAGAAAATAAATTCAGGGAGATAAAACTTTGCTTAAAGTCACACAGCTTCTAAGTAATTTGATTTTAGACCCAGATCCAGTGGTTTTGAGTACTATCTAATGGCATTTACCAATCTGAATTCACCCTGTCCATTCTAAGTATTTCCCACTCCTGCATTTTCACTCTCCTGCAGTCAGGCTGAACTTCTCCTACTTAATTTTTTGAGCACATGATGCTAATTCCTGCCTCTGTGATTCCATCTTTTCTCTTGAGACTGCCTGTTATGGGCCAGAATTTGAAACAAGCTACTAAATGGAATTGAGGAGACAATGGCTAAATCTAGTTTAGCATTGATTTAATCCTACAACAAATAATGGTTTCCTAGTGATATAATGATTGGTGTATACTCAGTGTGGGGCATATAAGCAAGAAGCTCTCAGAGCCAGAAGGACAAACACACTAGAAGCTCTTAGAGGCTGAGATAGATTCATTCCATCTCACCTTTGTTGTGGCTGGAGGCTGAAGTACAAACCCTTGGAAGTCGGTGAGATTCAGAAGCCAGAGAAGGCTCAAGAAGAAAGCTCAAGCTCTCAAACCAAGGAGAGAGAGAGAGGCCTTCAGAAAACTAGCCGAGCCCCAAGTGAAGGAGACAAGACTTTGAAAGAGACAATAAAGGATTTGGACCTTAATCCCTGGCTGCACTTGTGGTGATTACTGAAGTGAAATGAAGGCTGCTTCCAGAGACCCCAAGAAAACCTCAATATTATATTTTAGAGAGAATATTACAACCGCCTTTTGTGAAGTACTATTTTCTTTTCTTCTTCTATACCTTAGCTCATGATAGTCTTAATGCTTAGAGTACATCCTTGCTGCTTCTCTCCAAAGGAATTTCCATCCATTCTGTAAGCCCAGCTTATTAAACTGTAACAACAGATGGGATCTTATAACTGGATGTGAGGGTTGCAAAATTATGATTTCTTATCAGTACATTTTTAATTTCTATACTTATTTTAAATACCTTTATACCCAGGGTCTTGTAAAAATTTCTCAGGCAAAAAGGGTTTGTCAGTGGAAAACCCTTAAGAAGTCTTGCTCTAAGGAACCTCCCTTGAGAAATCAGTAACAGCCAATCTTCCTTTTGACCTAACATCATGTTCTGTTTGCTCACTTCTTAGGCCTTTTTCTTGTATTATTTTCTATGATATCATGTATCATGTCCTCTTTTTTTACAAGTCCCTATAGCTTGAAGTGTTCTTACTAAGTGTAAACAAGCAGCCCTTTGTATACCAGCAGATATTTAGCAATGCTTCTCAAATTTAACTGATCTCATCTTCCTTCTTACTAGGTAAATCTTACCTTAAAAGGCTTGAGCCTCTTTTATGAAGCCTTTGTCCTTTCAATGGAAATTATTATTTTTTTGATATCTAAAAGGGTGTTTCCATGTAGGAAAGAGTTCACTGATGTCTTTCTAAGAAATGGCTGAGCTTTATACTTACACAGGCGAGATGGGACAAATATGGATTTAAATAAATGTTTCATGGAGACAACTAGTTGGCACAGTGGATAGAGCACAGGCCCCCAAATCAGGAGCATCTGAGTTCAAATCTTACCTTAGACACTAACATTTAACTAGCTGTGTAAACCTAGGCAAGTCACTTAATCCCAATAGCCTCGAAAAACAAACAAACCACCAAATAAATGTTAAGGGAATTCCATTGACTTAAACATTGGTTCTTCTCTAAGTAAACCTATGACTCCAAGGCAAAGCACTCAGCTTCTCTGTAATACTCGTTGCCTTATATAGACTTCATCTGAGGATTTAAAATATGAATAAATCACTATCTCTGGGATATCTAGAATGGATAAAAACATCAAAGAAAATATTACCCCAGATAAATTCCACATTAGCTGTTAAAATCAATCTATGAACTTTCATGATTTTTACAAGTTATTTAAAAAATAAGCTGGTTTTTCACATAGGGGATGGAATAAATAGCCACTGAGTTTTATTTCAGATCTAAGATTTAATGATTCACAGGCTCATTGATTTAGAACTAGAAGGGACCAAGAGCTCACCAAACCCAGTCTCTTCATTTTACCTAAGAGGAAACTGAGGCCCTGAGACCTTAACTGACATGTTCTAGACAATATAATGTGGGATATGAGGACTTCTATTTCCACAGAAATATACAAGATAAACATCCTGTGAATACAGCTTCCTGTTGTAGATGTTTCATCTGGAATTTACAGTTAAAACCATACTAAACTAGCTTAGAGTCATAAAGACAAGAAAGTAGGGTAAAAATGTGTAGCTTAACTGCAATATACATGCTTAATTGCTGCGTGAATATTAAAACTTACTTTCTGTGTGACCCTGGGCAAGTCATTTAAACAATTTGGAACTATGTCCAGAGACTTATAAAACTACATGTCTTTTGAACCAGCAATACCAGTACTAAGTCTGCATCCCAAAGATAGTAAAGAAAAGGGAAAGACCTCTCTGATCAAAAATGTTTATAACAGCTCTTTTTGTGGTGACAAAGAACTGGAAATTGAAAGCGTGTCTATCAACAAGGAGACCAGAATCATTTAATTGTGGAGCGTGTGAGCCTGGGGAGTCATTTGGAGGGTGGTACCCTCAACAGTAGCAAGAAAATTAGGAAGATGGAAGGGGTTTTTGAGGCATAGATTATGAGTTAATTTTTGGATATGATTAGTTTAAAGTGGAGATATGAGACTTAAAGTCCAGAGAAAGGTTGAGATTGGACGAATAGCACTGAGTCATCTCCATAGAAATGATATTAATGAAAACCTTGGCAGCTCATGATATCACCAAGTGAAATAGGATTAGATGAAGAATGGAAGAATATCCAGGATAGAGACCAGAGGGACAACCACTGTTACTGGGCATCATATTGATGAAGATCCAAAAAAGAATTATGAGGGGCCAGTTGGGAGGAAAAACAAGAGAAAGAAATATCAAGACAACTTAAGGAGAAGAAAGCATTAAGGTGAAGAAGGTAGCCAGTAATGTCGATAGCTTCAGAAAGGTCAAGAAGAATAGGGGAAAAGCTATTAGATTTGGCAGTTAAGATACCATTAGTAAGTCTGGAGAGAACAGTTTTGGTTGAATGATGAAGTCAGAAAGAAGACTTCAAAGAGTTAAGAGAAAGAGAAAAGAGCAAGTAGAGGAATTAATTGTAAATAGCCTTTGCAAAGAGTGTGGTCATAAAAGAGATGTAGCAGGGATGAAGGAATCAAATGAGGGTTTTTTAAGGATAATGGGCATGGTTATTGGTAGTACAGAAGTAGCTGGTCAACAGGGAGTGATTGTAATGTGTTTTAACATGGATTTCTAGGGGATTGATTATATTCTGAACTGTTTTGTCTGTATAAAACATCATTAATATTTCTCCAATTTAGGCAATTAAAAAAGTAAATTAAGGTTATCGCAAAATTATTAGGAAAACCACTGTAGTGCTTATAAGCCAAATAAAAAGGAATTCAGGTCCTAAGAAAGTTTTAGTTTATTTCCTGTAATTAGAGAATTTCTATTTGTAAGAAACTAATAATTTTCAATTGATCAATGATGGACAGAAGCAGCTACACCCAGAGAAGGAACACTGGGAAGTAAATGTAAACTGTTTGCATTTTTGTTTTTCTTCCCAGGTTATTTTTACCTTCTGAATCCAATTCTTCCTGTGCAACAAGAGAACTGTTGAATTCTGCACACATATATTGTATCTAGGATATACTGTGACATATTTAACATGTGTAGGACTGCTTGCCATCTGGGGGAGGGGGTAAAGGGAGGGTGGGGAAAAGTTGGAACAGAAGTAAGTGCAAGGAATAAGGTTGTAAAAAATTACCCAGGCATAGGTTCTGTCAATAAAAAGTTATAATTATTAAAAAAACTAATAGTTAATTAATCTGACCTAATCATGGAAAAAAAATAATGGACTAATTCACTTTTTTTGTGCATCCATCTATGTCACTAGCTTTTTATTTAGTTGTGCAACAGAGAGAAACATGGTAGCAAATCAGAGCATATATAAGATGAAAAGTGAACAGATTTGAATTCAAATACTTCCTTATTTACTCAACACCTTATGACTCTTGATGAGTCTCTCAATTCCTCAGAACTCCTGTGCTATTGTCTGTGAAATGAATTAATAGCATTTACCTTTTAAGGTTCTTCATAGCATAGCCCTCAACAACTCTTAGTACATTCTGGAAAGATAACCTACTTTTGAGACAGCATATATGGGGAATATGATTTAATCTATAGGATTCTTAAAGTTTCTCACAGGTGTCTCATGACAATGTCATACTCTCTTCTTAATTTTGAAAATGAATACTGAAGACAATTCCATTATTTATTAGGGACTGAATTAAGACATCCATACCTAAAGGGAACACAGTGTAGAGTTTGTAGTGCTGGTCTTGGAGCCAAGAAATCCTGGTTTCATGTATTCTGATACAGACAGTCTATGTGATCTCAAGAACAACTTTTGGGGGCTCTAGGCAACTCTGTAAGATTATAGTTGCCGCAAGGATGCCAATCTGCACTGGTAGAGAGAGTTTCCTCATCTAGGAGTTATCTAGACTTGTGAAATTACCAGTCCAATCTTTTTCCTTACCATTGTTAAAGTGCAAATTCATGGCATATTGTAAAACAGCAGAAAAAACATTGCTCATCCTAATTACCATTCGTAGGAACACACTTGTGATTTTATTGGCCTAGGAAAATTTTTGTGTCAAGATCCTGCCACTAATGTCAGTTGACCATTGGACTGTCATTTAGGGTCTTTGGTGTCTCGTGGCACTTCAAGGATGAATGTCTCAGGCATTGTTACAGAACAAATATGTGTTAGAAGACAATGGGTCTTCCTGAACACAAGGCCTGTCCTCCTATCCTTTAGGGAAGGCTGCTATTTAAGCAGGTAGATACCATTGCCCTAATCATTCTATTTCATTGAATGAAAATTTCAGAATCTTTAATGACATCCGTTGCTAAGAAGATGAAGGTGAAAAGCACTATTACTTAGTGGTCCTTTATTTTCATTAGTTATCTTTAATTTTCATGATCCCAAGATTGATTATAAAATATGAGACCATTAATTGGATCAGTAGGTGACAGAAGAGATTTTATCCCACGCTGTGATTCATTTACTTGGGGGAAAGGTTGTTCAGTCTTCTCAAGATAACTTTCCAATAAGAAAAGAGAATTGTCGTATACTTCATACTCTTTATTAATTACCCTTTCCCTTTGATCTTTGCTTCCCTTTCTAGATGATGGCAAGATAATGATTTTGTTCATATCTTTATCATTTTTCCTATGTCTATCTATCTCATTCTATTTTTATTCATCACATTCCATTTTTATTCTTTCTGCCTCCATCTCAATTTCTACCTATACCTTTTTACCTTTTATCTTTAACTTTCTATATCTTTCTTTCTCTTTTTTCCCCCATTTTCTCACTATTATCACCACTTGATAATGATGCAATAATGCATCACTTTTATCAACAATTTTCAGCTCTTCTTTTATGTCTTGCACACTTTATTTATGAGCATTGTACATCAGTCTTTTCCCCAAAATCTATCCATAAATTCCATTGTCTAAATAATTTTTTTTCATGTTTTTGAATTTATATCCATTCTCTTAAGAGCATTATAATATGGCAGCTAATCCATTCAAAGCTCAACTAGTGAACATTTATAAAGAACCTCTATGTGCCAGGCATTGTGTTGTGTGGTCAATATGAAGACAAAATGCAAAACAGCCTCTCGCTTCAAGTAATTTCTACTACACTTGTTTATGAAATATTTAAATCGAAAAGCATTTTAGCTAGGATGGTTAGTTACATTTAGGAAGTAAGAAAAGGAATAGTGTTCTTCAAAAAAATATCCAGGACTGATCATAAATGTAACTAGACAATCAAAAGAGTACAATGTAATAAAAAAAAAAAACAGGGAGTAGAGAATATCTAAGAGGAGAGAAATTGCTGACATGATTAAAATCTGAGAAAAATGAGAAAATATGAAAATGAAGAGAAAGTCATTCAACCTAATGATTGTTTTTGTTGTAACCTTTGAGAAAGCTCTTTTAGTGGAGCGGTATTGCTGAAAGTCAGACTCGAGGGATTTCATAATTAAGAAGTAGACATAAAGTGGAAATAATTAATGCAATTTTTATTGCTTGTTTTGGAGTATGATTGGGGAAAAGGGACAAGGTTTTAGAATAATAGGAGTTCAATGGCATTTTTTAAGTCTGGGGGACATATGAACATATTTTTAGACAGTAGGATGGGGAGCAGCTGGAATTTAGGTTATATTCAGAGTTATTGAAGGACTAGGGGTTCCAAGAGTAGAAGGAGAGGAGAGAATAATGACTACAAATAATAATAATAGAGTGTTTCATTTTGGTTTCTGTATCCCCCACTATGCCTAGCACAGTGCTTGGTCTAATTAGGCCATTATTACATAACTTCTGGTTGTTTCATTGCAGTAGAAGGTCTTTCCTATGAAGAGAAGGTCTAAACATAGGAGAGGGATGATCTCTTAGTAGAAATGAGGGAAGATCCTCTGCTGAGAAGGAAAGTATTGGAAATTCTTTTAGAGGAGCTCAGTTTGTTCCTAGACTAGGTTAAAGGACCACATATTATTAGAATTTTCCCCATTCCTATCAAATTTTATTTCAAATTAACTTGTTCTAGCTTCCTGGAATGTACATTGTAACCTTACAGTGAAATGTAAATTCTCTGACAGGGATGATTTCTCATCTTTTCCTTTGTATTCCCAGTGAGTTGCATATATTAATTGTTGCCTTTAAAAGAATCATTCTGTTTAATGAAATTTTACAGTAATGAGAAGTGTCAGACTCCTACAAACCTTGGTCTCTCCCATTCCTGCTTTCTTATCAACAGTAGAAGAAATAAGAACTTGATGAGCAATGTTCTCTGGAAAGTGGTGAAGTGAAAGGCATATTGAACTTGGTGTCAAAGGACATAGCATAATACCTCTAGAGCTGGAAGGAGCTTTAACAAGCATCAAGTCCAAGACTCATTTCACAAGAGGAAACTGAGAGATTATAATTAAGCTAGGGTCACACAGCTAATGTTTGGGACAAAATTTGAAGTGAGATCTTCCTGTTTCTAAGTCCAGTGCTCTCTAGCTACTTCATCCATCTTTATCTCTAGGATTTGAGTTCAAATCTGAGCTCTTACACTTACTACACACGCACCTTCCTTCCTGGATCTCAGTTTCCTTAACTGTAAAATAAGGACTAGATATCCTCTATGTTTTCAGTGACTTATAGAGGTAGAATATTATGATCCCTGTTTCTGAAAGTACTGATCTCATCTTAGCAGAGTTCACCCTTCTTAATCATATTCTCTGAGAAATCCAAAGGAGTTAGAGCATTTACAAAAAAAGCTTTTATTGCTATCAGCTTTGGAAAGAGAATAATCAAGTATCTGATAAAATACTGACAAAAATGATACCTCCTATCCTTTATATTCTCGGTTTAGTACAGAATAGGCAAAGCAACTTAAAGCACATTAATCTGGCCTTTAAAGGTTTCCATTGATCTAATCAATTCTAAGGTCTACGAGAATTGACTATCCCATTAAAAAGATATGAAGAGTTGGTAACTGAATACTCCTCTGTGATATACCTTTAGTGAGAAGATAAATGATGCTACATTTCAATGGTAGATTTCAGCCAAACATTTATTGATGCAGGAAATCTTTCTTATTTCAACTTCTTAACTCTTCTAATTGCTTCTCTCTCTACTGTCAACAGGAACTTAGATTTGGCCAAATGTTTCATACTGAGATTGAAGATAATTTCTGGAAAGAAGGATCAGCATCTAGTTTTAAAAGCAGGGGTACGTGCCCAATTGGTTGGGCTGCTTTTGGCACTAACTTGTGGTTGCTTTGTGTGAAATTTGCATTTGGTGTATCAGAGCAATGCTAACTTAGGGGAAGAATGCTTGACTCTATAAGGTCTTTGATGGAACCATCATCTCATAGGTTCATTGATCTAGAACTTGTAAGGACCTTTGAGATAACAGAGTCAAATCCTTTCATTTCACATATCAGAAAACTGAATCCGGAGAGCTAAATTGAGTTGCCTGAAGTCACAAGGAAAGCAGATGGAATGATAAGCATTTGAACCCAGGTCCCATGCCACAAAAGCCAGTGTTCTTGCTACATTATCCTGCCTCTCAATTCATGCTTAATGAGTAGACTTCATACCTTGGAGGGTTGATTCAGATTCTGCCTCTGATTTTTACTATACATTTAACCATAGGCAAATTATATAACTTTTTAGTGCTGTTTCCTAATCTATAAAATGGACAGAAAACACTTGTACTATCTATATCCTTTGCAAGAGTTATGTAAGGGAAGCACCGACTTTTAAAGCATCATAGAAACATGAGTTAGTATTATCCTGGCTTTTACTTTTTCAAACTTGCAATTTATGGTGGGGCTAGAAAACAGCTTCTTCAAATGAATGTCCCCAAATGTCTTTGATCCCTGAGAGCTCAATCACTGAGCAAAGCCCAGAGAGGGGCAGTGCTGCCCATGGTAAAAGCTTCCATCCTTGAGAACTCTTGCTCTCCCTACTCTTGTACTCATCTCCTTCAACAAAGCATGCATATATACACATCTTTATGCTCTGTGCTTTTTAATTTAAGACTTTATAAAGTGCAAGTGTACAGCGGAAAGAACACCATCTCTGGAGTCACAGGACTTGCATTCAAATCTCTCTTTTGGTAATATCTGTAAAACCTGAAAAATTATTTAACTTTCTTGGGTTTGAGTTTCCTCATGTACAAAATGAACAGAATGAACTAGATGGCATATGAAATTTCTTATAGTTCCAGTTTTATGATCTTATGAATGGAAACCTCTTATGAGTTAACAGGATAACAAGATGGCCAAAAAATGTTAATATCTTAAAAATGACATGCAGTGATAAATGACTTCCAAGAAGGGAGAAATGATATTGTTATCTGTTTTAGATGATATCTGGAGTATTATTTTCTCTTCCAGATAATTTGAGACTATCTGGAGAAGGGCAATGAAAACAGTGAAAGAGTTTAAGTTCTGACAATAGAATAAGAATAAAAATAGTCATAACAACAAGAAAATAATAACTGGAATTTATATAATTTGAGATTTGTAAAGATCTTTACAAATATTAATTCATTTAATACAACAGTCCTGGAATTTAGGTACTATTATAATGTTGAGATCAAGAAAATAAGGATATATTTAGTCTGGAGAAAATTAGACAGAGTGGATATGATTGCTGTATTTAAAGGACTGTCATTGGGGCAAAAAAAAAAAAAAAAAAAAGGAGGAGAGGTAGTTAACCAGGGTAGAATTAGGAGAATTGGATAAAAACCCCAGAGGGGACAACTGGGCTTGATGGAAACAAAACCAAATTTCCAGATACTTAGAATTAACTGCCTCAGTAGATAGTTGATTTCATTCTCCTGGAGACAGGATGAACATTGATTGGTTATATAATAGTGGAGATTTCTTTTGGGACCACATGCTGGCTATATGGATGCCAAGGAACTTTCCTAAACTGATATTTGGTTAACTTTAAATTTTGAAACATTTGCGTCGCTTCACCTGCTTGGATTCTACCCCTTATTTGTTGTTTAATATGTAGATGAGATTCAACTTGGCTTTAATTTGGTTTTCTGTAGTTATATTAACTTCTTGTTGATTCTTCTTTGGCCATTCCTTGACCTCCTATTTCCACCTAAATCATGACATATTTAGCTTTTCAATATTTATAATATGTTGGACATAATAGGCATTGAATCAATGCTTACTAAAAATAATTTAATTCACTGAATGAATGAATATCTATGTGCCAAACATTATGATAGGCACTGGGAATAAATGTCTCTGCTTTCCAGGAGTTTACAATATATCCAGACCTAGACATATACGTATGTATAAAACATATACAGACTCACTCTCTCTCTCTCTCTCTCTCTCTCTCTCTCTTTTTCTCTGCTGAGGCAATTGCGGTTAAGTGACTTGTCAAGGGTCACACAGCTAGGAAGTATTAAATATCTAAAACCAGATTTGAACTCAGGTCCTCCTGAATTCAGGGCTGGTGCTTTATCACCTAGCTGCCTTATGGGTCTCATTTTTGAGGGGCAGCTGTTATTAATTGGAGAAATCAGGAATGATTTCATATAGGTGGTCATTGAGCTGAGACTTGAGGAACACTAGAGATTTTAAGAGGCAGAAATGAGGAAGGAATGTACTCTACTATAGCTTGGACAAAGACATGGACAAAAGACATGGTATTTCTATTATGAGAACAGGAAGGAGACCATTGTAGTTGCAACATGGCATATATAAATTTGGGAAGATAGATTGGGGTTCAGTTGTACAGAACTTGAAATACTAGAATATTTTATAGTTGATCCTAGAAGCAATAGAGAACCACTGGAATTTATGGGGTAGGGGAGAATGGATTGGAATAGGGAGAAACTTAAGGAAGGAAGAGACTTTTGGCATCGTCCAGGTAAAGGAATGATGGAAAAACTAGCATAGTGTGGGAACCATATAGATAGAGAAAATGTTACAGAGTTAGTAAAGGCACAATTTATTAATGATTACATACAAGGCTGATTAAGAATAAGAACCTGAGGATGTTACCAACGTTTTTACTCTGGTGACAGGGAAGATGGTGGTGATCTTGAGAGATAAAAGGGGCTGAGATAAAAAAAAAATCAGCTTTTCATTTAAGTTTTAGATTATTGTGGCAAAATTCATTTCAAATCTCCAACAGGCAGTTGGCCACGTGGGACCAGAGATCAGAAAGAAGACTAAAGTCGAATATGTGAATCTGTGAATAATTTGCATTGAGATGTTAATTAAAGTCATAAAAGATAATTAAGGTATGAAGTGAAAGAGTATAAAGAAAGATGCTAGAGGACAAAGCAGAGAAAGGAGATAATATCACCCAGTTGCTACAGAGCTGGTTTGAAACCCCACCTCTATTGATTCTTTAAATTCCTTCTCCCATTGCTGATAGCTATTATTCACGGTGCAGATTCAAACAAATTGCAAAGGAAAGTAACCGGCATCAAGCTATAGCGGTAATAATTTAAAATAAAAATAAAAGCTGATTTTAACAGCCAAGAATATGATGGATGGAATTTCTGAAGAATTTCTTTTATTCTCTTTGTATCTTTCCAGAATTATAGAACTCCTCTGTCAAATCTACAAAACCGAATTAAGTGATGACTTGAGTAATGAACTGGATAATTCAGACAAAATTGAGTTTTGTTTCCCTGAATTATCTGACTAACCAATTTGTAGAGTTGCCCTTGGTTTTGAAAGTATTCAGAAATTGATAAGAGTATCTAGTATCATTATTCCTGTCAAGGGATAAATTGGGGATATGAAATGGGATATGGTCCTTGAAACATAATACAGGACAATACTCATGGCCATCTCTATTGTGCAACATATTAAACCTTCTATAGGGTAATGCATGCTTACCCTAAAAGATAATAATCCCTTGGATTGTTAAACATTTAATCATCTGAGAGACATGCAGACACTGAAAGGATTTTGGTCCCAATGGAATTCAAGCATACTTTGAAATACACATCCTACCAATAAGCCCAGGAAAAGAAAAAACCTTTGGCCATTCTATGAATAAACTATCCTTTCTTTATTTTTCATTTCCAACAGTTATAATGTTTAGAAGACTATCAAATTTCTATTTAGAAATTCTCAGTTACAGGAATCAATTACTTTTCCATTTGATTTTAACAAAAGTTCCTTCTATTTTCAAAACCCTTTCACATCTTAGATAATCCAAACATTTTTATATTTCTAGAGCTAAAAAATATTTATTTTATGAGAAAAGATTATTTGGTCGATGGAATGCTGGAAGATTTTCTTTTTGAGGAGAATGGCAATGAGGTCATAAAGAGGAAAAACTTAATTGTTGGGAGCACTGGACTGGAAGGAAAGGAGTATTGTTGTGGGAAATAATAATTGACTTAGATTTTCCTGAATAATGGCATATCATTCTGATGTACTACATAGTTCATCATTATTTTAAAATGAATTTTTGCTGTATACACACTAAACCAGGTTAAGATAGGATTGATAATCCCTATATTTATGCCCACCTGCATTTTTGATTTCCTTCACAAGCTAATTGTACAATATTTCAGAGTCTGATTCTTTTTGTACAGCAAAATAACGGTTTGGTCATGTATACTTATTGTGTATCTAATTTATATTTTAATATATTTAACATCTATTGGTCATCCTGCCATTGGGGGAGGGGGTGGGGGGGGTAAGAGGTGAAAAATTGGAACAAGAGGTTTGGCAATTGTTAATGCTGTAAAGTTACCCATGCATATAACTTGTAAATTAAAGGCTATTAAATAAATAAATAAATAAAAGATAGGATTGATAAAAGAACCAGCTTTTCAATGTATTAGAAAAAAAAAAACACCAAGTCTAAAAGATGTGAGAATCATGGAAACTCAGAATTAGAAGCAACATCACTTGCCATATAATCCAGTATTTATTGATAGAGCTATTCCCAAATAACCAACCCCTAAGAAGTCATTGATCCTTTATTTAAGACATTCAGTAAGAGAGAACTTCTCCTTGCAGAGCAGCCAATCCTGTTTTTGCAAAACTAAATACTATGCAGTATTTTCTGACATCAGGCACAGGTTTGCCTTTTTTGGCAACTTGTGCCAGTTGCTTGTGGTTTGGCCCTATAATAGAATGTCATTCAACATGATATCCAGGGAATTGTGTCTCTCCCTGTAATGCTATAGAGGATAATAATCAATATCAAAATGGGGAAAATGCCATTTCTATTACTACATAGACATGCTGACCCTAGATATTGCCTACAGTTTGAACATCTCCTTAACTCATCCTGGAAATTTATCTCTAGCGAGACCTGAGGTTAGCCTCTGGGCTCCAAATTTTTCCTCAGAAAGGTCAGGGTGATATAGCCTTTTAGCTTCTGAGCCCATATACAGATGAACTGGAGATTCAGAAAATATGGCATATCTATGAACATTCAGTGTACAGGTATGGCTAAATATGTTCATTTTGACCCTTGTAATCATATTTACAAATGAAAATCTGTCACTTCTATAATATTTGTGAAGTATGCATAGGAGATACAATATTTAGGAATGATCCAAATCCCTACTATGTGAAAAATTGAAGGTCCTACTATGTCCTAAGCCTTAATGATACAGATAAAATGAAAAACATGATCCCTGTTCTCAAAGAGTTATAGTCCAATGAAGAAATATCACCCAAGGGAAGTGGAGTTCAAAGTTTGCCGTCCACATCAAAGATGACAAACAATGTGGATAAGAAAGAATTGCAGGGCTCTCCTGGCAATTTTTTTTCTTTCATTTTGAGGAAGTATTAATTATGAGGAGTTTTTTTTCCTACTCCATCCTTTACAGATTAATATTTTTGTCACTCCTGTCACTCCTATCTATTGGCCCCTGTTCTGTCCTTTTGGTGCAAGTAAAACCAATTAGAACTAGACAGTTTGAGGGCTGCAGTTGTCAGAACCCTGTGAAGTCCTTTCTCTGCAGACTGAGTACTCCTCTTACTTCAAGCATTCGGTCAATTAGAAATTATTAATGGATCTTCCTATGGCACTTACTTGAGACCCTGTCCTTTCCCAGTTGCTCTTCTCTGGAGACTTTCCAGCTTAGCAATGAAGTTCCTAAAATGCGCTTCCCATAATTAACCTGGGAGCTCTTTTCATTCAATCTCTTTAATATAGAGATGACAAAACAAGTTCAGCACTTAAGTGATTCTTTCAAATTACATAATTCAGTCAGAGGGATAGCTAGGCAATGTAGTACATAGACTGCTCAGTCTGGACTCAGGAAAATATGGCTTTTAATTTGGTTTCTGACACTTACTGGGCTGTGTGATTCTGGGCAAGCCACTCCTATTTACTTTTTCCCCATCTGTAAAATGGGGATAATAATTATCTCCTAGGGTTGTTATGAAAATCAAATGAGAGAGTATTTGTAAAGCACTGAGCAGATTGCCTGGCAGATAATAAGTAGCATGTGAAGAGTTATTGTTGGTGCTGCTCATATTAAAGATTCAGGAGTGAAATACTGGTGTTATCCCTTCCCCCCCACCCATTCACATACATAGTCAATAGGAGGATCATTGAAGAAGAACATGTTGAGTGTTGAATACTGGCCCCAGGCTGACTTCTTGGCTAATAGATGCCTAATAACTACTTAAAATTAATTTTTTATTCTTTTTCTAAATTCTTTGGTTTGGGCTGCCCTTCTTGACCTTTGCCTCTTTGAGCATCTACCTCCAATTTTCTTCTGGCTCAGCTCAAGCCCCACCTCCTCCAAGAAGCCCTCACCTGGCTTCTGCCCTGCTGCTGGGCCCTCCATCCTTCCTAAGTATTTAGTATATAACTTGCCAATATGTTAATATACCCGATTGTAGATGGCTGGAACTCTAGAGAAGTATACTTGAAACAAGGTATTAACTCAGTGGAATTGATGAGATGATGGTTCTCTAGTTCACATTTATACTTAATATGGTGATGTAATGCTTCTCTAGTTCACACATATTCACTGTGCTGTAATGATGTAATTGTACTAAGGTATATAAAGGGTGAGGAGAATTGGAAAAGAGACATTCTATCTTTGACCAGCCTAGTGGTGGCTCTCCTGCCTCCTTCACCCCTGCACTAAGATCAAGGCTCATCATTACACCTATTTATGTATTTATCTATCTTTGGCAATAAAACAAAAACTCCTTGAGAACACAGACTATTTTGATATTGTCTTTCATATAGCCCCAACAACTTAGTATAGAGATTGGAAGACAACAAGTGCTCAATAAATGCTCTTTGGACTTAGAATTCTATCTCAGCCACTCCTTTTTGAGCCATCTGACTTCTCTAAGACTCTCTTTTTTTATATATAAATAGGGATAATCCTGTCACCTTCTTCAGAGTTATATCAAATAAGATGGTGAAAAATGCTTTTTCAAACCATCTGATTAGGTGGGATGCTATTATTATTATCATCATCATCATTATTATTATTTGAAATCTAGCAATTCACCAACTTTAATAATTCCATGATAAAATGTGGAAAAATTTCCAAAAAAAATATTGGAATCCAGCTAATGCCCAAATAAAAGCATCAGACACTTTTGCAGCATTCTTAATACCTCAGATTGGGGCCAAGAGATGTCAGTTCTCACTATCTTGACTCCCCAAAGAGAGCAGAGAACAGACTCAATTACCTTATTAGGACTTGGCAACTGCCTACATTCCTGTAATTAATTAAGCTAATGAGTAAACCATATGATATTTTTAGCATAAGGAGTGGCAATGATTTGGGGGAAATGAATTAAATAAATTAGAAAATGTGCTTCCCAAACTGATCTTCCTTGGATTCTGTACAAACTACACACCATCAATCAGTTGGGATCCCAGAGTGCCTCCAACTTTCACCCTCTGCTTTAGAAAATTAATCATAGTACAGTTAGAAGCCTCCTTATTTTTCTGAGGATTCAACAGTTTTTCTTTTTAACTCCTATCCAGCTATACAAAGTCAGTGATTCCATCCACTACTTCATATATACACACATATACATACATCTACATTATCTATAGACATACACTTAAAAATGTGAGTTATAGTAATACCTATATCTTCATTCTCTCAGAGAAAATTATGTACACATTTTCACACATGTATATATATAGTTTCCATGCTACTAACATTCATGTACAGTATATATACATGCATATAAAACATGTTGGCAAACACATATTGTTCACACATACACACAGTACATATATACAACCTAACATGCATATATGTATAGATAATTATAAGAATTTCTATATCTGTGTATCAATCTATGTATATATTTATGTATCAATGTGTAGACACAAATATACAAATATATGTATCTGTCATCTATCTTATCTCCTAATACATAAATTCCCCAATAGATCCTTAAATTTTCATATACAAGTTAAGAAGCATAAAACAGTTTCCCATAAACTAAGTTGGATATGTTGGTTGGGGGCTGGGAATGATAGGAAAATATAAACCCATATAAAAGGAGATATGTTAGGAAAGTGGAATGAGGATGCATCCTGGGAAATAGAGATAGTGGTGAAGAGGGAGGGTAAAATCACCCCTCTGCCCTTAAGGACTACAAGTACTATCAACCTTCTTCCCACTTCCCAAACCATTGTCTTCCTAATTACTGTTATAGCATCATAGCTCAGGTTTGAATTTATTGCTAATGTATCAGTTAGTTCAATGCAAGGACTGCATAACCATCAATCTAAAAGGGAAGCAGCAGTTTAACTGCATTAAAGAAGCATCTTCCCTCAATGTCCAAATATGTGTGTATGTATACATATAAATACAGAATCAGATAGATGGCATGGATTGGTTGACAACAGCATGATCTCTTTAGTCAAAATCAAGTTTTGTCCTTGTTGGTTGATTTTCTTGTTGTTTTTCTAGAGTGACTAGCTTGAATTCAACTACTCAAATTTAGAATGAACTGATTCAATTTCTTCTTCTCCCTTACATTGACAAATAAAGCCCAGAGTATGGCAACCTTTTGCTCAAGCCCTTCCTATGACATATTTTGACTGTGATAGTCTGGGAAGCCTTACAGCGTGGCAGGAAGCATTCTGAGATTCAGTTCCACAGCAGGTGCTGATTAAAATGAGAGAGGGCATTTCATTCCCTATCACTGATACCTAGATCAATTAAATCATAGGTCTGAGCAAGTATAATAAAAACAAATGAAAGAAACCCCAAACAAAGATGCTGGGCTTTTATGGGCTTCTTTATTTTTCATGAATGCCTTTGCTAAAATAATTTTCCCACATCTGGATGCAACTTCTCTGCACCTCTGCTTTACTTGTAGAACAGCTCAGGTTCCACCTTCTGTATTTGACTTGTTCTAATGACTTCTATCTATACCCCTATTTCAATGCTTACTCCCTCATGAAATTAAAAAAAAATTCTTTGTCTTTTCTTATATGTTTACATAACAGGTTTATGTTTACATACATAATTTTTATATGTAAGATTTTATATCTGCAAGGGTCCTAAAGATCTTCAAATAAAGGAATGGGCATTTGGAGTTAAGTGACTTGTTTAGGGTCATATAGTTAGTATCTGTCTGAGCTTGGATTTAAAACTAGTTCTTTCTGATTCTGAGTTCAGCATGGTGCACCCACCTTAAAGAAGAAGATGTTCTATGAAAAAAGCAGAATTGCAATAGAGCAAAGCCAACACAAGATGCAAAAATTGAGAGATATCTACACTTCAAATGTTCATAGGACTATATGGCCCATCCTGTGGTATAGTCGCCCTCATGGTGTTCTGATCAGTCGTAGTTGGACATGTAGTACCTTGACCCCAACATAGTGATGTCATAGTGATTCATTTGACAAAGGACAACAACCAACCAATTGGCCTAAAATAGTGCTTGGCACAAAGTAGAATCAACAAATTCTATTTGACTGTCTAATATCAAGTTTCATAAAAACAAGAATATAAATGAACTATTACTTAATGAAATAGTATCATAGTACAATGGAAAGAGCTCTTAACTTGAAGTCATTGGATCCAAGTTCAAATCTTAGAGCTTATTACCAATATAATCTTGGGCAATCACTTCACCCATGTGGGTCTCTGTAATATTTAGAGCAATGATCTTATCTAAATTTTTAAAAATGAAATTAATAATTGAATTTTGATCTAATTGTGCAAATTGAAATCTTTCATTTTTTCTGCCATAAATTTAAGGAAAATAAAAATCATAAAATAAAAATAATATAGAACATTTTCTTAACTAGTTTAACTTTTTAACTAGTTTTAACTTTAAATGTACATTTATAAAAATTCTTCAAATGATAAAAATTACTCGTATGAACCAGCAAGATTTCTTTCCATTTCTTTTCTCTTTCTCATATTTTTAATTTTTATGTTAGTACTACTCAAAATCTCCCACACTCTCCTTTGTAAGGTTTTGTATGATATTGTACATTAAATAAGCAATTCTCTTCATTGTCATATCTTTCCTCTTAGAAAAAGAGATCAAGTGTTTATTGGTTGAGGAAATGTATAAATGGTTGAAACTCTGAGTTGCTGCACTGGGGTTGGACAACTGAGCACTCAAGCCTAATTACCAATGGACAATATTATTATATGCTTGGAAAATGGCCCTTCCCAGTATTCTGTGCTGGGTCGATCTTTTGGTATATACAGAGAATTGTAGGAGGGATTAAGGGGTGGAGTAAGACAAGCCAGAGTCACTTTGGTGGTAGAGGAGGAGAAGGAAGGTCACGGAAATCCTGTGTCCATTCCCTTCACTTCTACCCCTAAAGACCAAGAATAAAGACCAAGGACTTTTGCTTATCTTGACTCTGGCTGATTCTAAGATATCCAGGGGGCTAACTCAGTCTTCAAAGAAATGTCTGACCTTGACTACTTCCTTATGATAACTTTTTGCTACTTAAAATAAATCTCTTCTAAAGTAAAGAAAACAAAACAAAACAAAAATAAAAACCCTCTAAAATAAAGAAAACTTACATTAATGTCTAATTCAGGTTTTTTTCCCATTTCTTATTTGTCATAGTCAACTATTTATGTCTAAATGAACATTTTTTTTACTCTTTCATCCAAATTGCTAACATCTTAAATTGCTAATTATTATTAACATTGGTATTATTAGTTATTAACATCCTGCAGAGTCCCTCCTGTCTTCCTTCTTTTTACTCATCTGGTGAAACCTTCTCAAAATAATCTTCTTCTTCTTTTTGGTAAGGCAGTTGGAATTAAGTGACTTGCCTAGGGTCACATAGCTAATAAATGTTAAGTGTCTAAAATTAGATGTGAAGTTAGGTCCTCCTGACTTCAGGGTCAGTGCTCTATCCCCTGCATCATCTAGTCACCTCAAAATCCTATTCTTAAATGCATGAAATAAAAATACTTAACAGATGAAATAAAATACACTGAAATAAAGTTATCAAAATATGTTTAAAAAACAAACAAATTCACAGATTTACTCATTTACATCCATCGACTGAGCATAGGTTAAAAACCCCTGGTAAATGTCCACTCTGGCTTCTCCTCAGATTTTGACAACAGATCTCACTATAATAGATCTATCTTTGCTTTCTCTCTTGCTTGCCTTCTCATTTTTTTTTTTGACAAGTGGGAAAGGATATGAAACTGTCTTTGAGTACTTAGATGATGGACTAGACTTGTTCTTATTGACAGTGGGTAAAATGAGGTTCTGTGGGTAGGAGTTGTAAAAAAATTATTAAGATACATTTATAGAAAACCTTCCTATTAATTGAAAATATTTGAAAGTGAATTGGCAACTTCAAGGATGATAGATGCCACATTATTGGAAATTCTTGTCAGGTGTGACAATGAAAGATGCTTATACAAGATAGGTTGCATTAGATGATCTCTTAGGTCTCTTCCAATTTTGACCTTCTGTGACTCTCTTTCCTTTCTTCAGTTTTTAAACTGTTCTAAAAATATTATGTATTTTGGAGATTTTGTTTGTTTGTTTTGTTGCTCCTTTCCCTGTCCGGCATAGCTATTAAGGTCCCATTTTGCTCTAAGGATATTAAAAATAGAGCTGAAAGGCAGATAAACAATCTTAAAATTATCCTCCAAAGAACATGCATTTGAATGTTTAATCTCACACCCTCTCAGTCTGCTCAGAAACAATAGACATATCAGCAAATTTCATTTGTCTGTTATAGTTAATAGGGAGTCCATATTTTCTTGGTCTCTGTTCAGAAACAACAGATATGTCAGCAAATTTTGTTTGTCTGTTATGGTTAATATGGAGTTGCATATTTTCTTGGTTCATACTTTTACATGAAAATTAATGTTACTTAAACATATCATGAATTAATTTCTTATTCCTATTTTATGTTTGTGGAAATAGAAGCAACAAGAAGTTGCTAATTCAGATTCCATAGTAAGTACTCAGATAAGAGGCAACTATATATATATATATATATATATATATATATATATATATATACACATCCCTAGTCTATAAATGCCTACCTTCACTCTGAGAACAGATGAAAACATCAGTGCTTCTTCAGACACTCCTCCAATGTATAACCTTTTCTGAAAGACCGGAGCATGATCATTCTCATCCTGAACTTCAATGTACACTTTGGCTGAATTGCCTGGGAGGGAAAAAGAATAGCTTTGAATTGTATGTCCAAGTGAACAACCTTAAAAATTCTTAGGTTACAAAGGAAAAAGGGCTATTAACATAGAGGGCACTGGAAATTATACAACTAAAGACTTAATACAATTTTTTTTTCTAAAGAAAGAGGCTCAGTAATAACATTATTTATCTTAGATATTGCTTAATTATCCCAAAGTCCATAGATAGAATATTCCCAATTCTGATCATCACTGAGGTAACACTGGCTAGGAATAATGTATTTTATTCCCATATATGAGTGGATAAATTTTCATGACACTTTATCTGCAGTAATTATCAAACTTTTCCACTTCCATAAAGTTATTTAGTCTATACCTTGATTTATTTTCAGGGTCACTGGCAAAGATCTACCTCTATTACAAGAATGAACATTCATAGCTTACCTTTAAGAATAACAATGTCTATATCTCCTCTTATAGCCACGTCAAATCTATATGTTTATATGGAAATATCGTCCATTATATTTTGCCCATATTTGAAATTGTCAGGCTGTTTGGCTCTTGTCCTGCCACTGACATATCTTGGCTGTAAGATCCTAAGCAAGTCACTTAGCCTCTTGTTGCCTTAGAAAACTTTCTCAAGTACATATTTCCTGTTGGGTGCCCTGTACTCTGATGAAATCCTAGATCTAATAAAAAAACAAATATATGTCTAAATGAACATTTTTTTACTCTTTCATCCAAATTGCTAACACCTTAAATTGCTAAGCTCCTTCCTTCCTTCTTAAATTACACTGACCAAATTTGACCCAAAGTAGAGATTTGAGAAAACATGTTTCCTTTCCTCTTCTTTCCCTCTCACCTCATGATTTTGAAGGGAGATCTTGAGTATTCAACATTGAATAAAATGTACTTTTATCAACATTTTAAAAATTAGAAATTTAGATAAGGCTTGAAATCCAAGTCTCATTCCAAAATGATTTTATGGAAACTACAAAATCCTGCCTTTCATTAATAGGAGATGTATATGCATATAAAAATATTGAAACACAATTATAACAAAAACTTTTTTAGAATTTCAATTTTGAGAATCTCTTCATATATATCGTAAAATAATATTTTCATAGTATAGTGATGATGCAATTTTATTTGTAGAATATAGGTTAGATTTGGGGATAAATAGGACAGCAAAGCATTGACAGAGAGATCTTGACCAAAACTCAAGAAAACCTGGGTTTAAAGATTAATGGTGATCCATGCTGGCTATTTGACCCTAGGAAAGTCCCTTAACCGTCTTTCCCTCAGGCATTCTCTTAAAACTATAAGTTGCAAATCAAACAACCAGTCAATTAGGAGACATTATTTATCAAAATAGTTTTGTTCCCGGCATTGAGGTATGCTAGAGCTATCAAAACCATACAGCAGTAGTACAAATTGACTAGAGTGAAGTTCTCTCCGTAGGAGTTCCCTTAACCAGTGAAGTTACAAACCAGGCTTAAAAAAATCAGTATCTATAATTCAGTTGATTTCATCAGGAATTTTCACACATGTGTTTTTAAAAAATTCTGTCTAAAAATACTCCCAATCATTAAAAGGCAATACTTCATTAATGTAGAAATCATTTCTATAGCATATTTATTATCTCATATTTTCATGTTTCTTTCTATCTATCTCTGTATTAAGATATATTAATAATACCTTAGGAAGGAGTTATTCACACAAAGTCAGCTCTAAACAATTGGAAAAATATCAATTGCTCATGGGTTAGTTAAGCTAACAGAATGAAAATGACAATTCTACCTGAATTAATCTACTTATTCAGTTCTATACCAATTAAAAATACTTTAGGCTGAAATAAGAACTCACTATTTGACAAAAAGTGTTGGAAAAATTGGAAATTAGTATGGCAGAAACTAGGCATTGACTCACACCTAATACCTATAGCAAAATAAAATCAAAATGGGTTCATGATTTAAATATAAAGGGCAATACTATAAGTAAATTAGAAGAACAAAGGATAGTCTATGTCTCAGATCTGTGTAAAAGGAACGGGTTTGTGGCCAAAGAAGAACTAGAGTGTATTATGGAATGCAGAATGGATAATTTTGACTGTATGAAGTTAAAAAAAAAGTTTATTTCTTTTTTTTACAAACAAAATCAATGCAAAGTTAGAAAGGAAGAATTAAATTGGTAAATATATATATATATATATATATATATATATATATATAAAAGGTTCTGATAAAGGCCCATTTTTAAAATATGTAAAGAAATGACTCAAATTTATATTAATACAAGCCATTCTCCAATTGATAAATGGTCAAAGGGTATAAAAAGACAATTTTCAGATGAAGAAATTAAAACCACTTCTATCCATATGAAAAAATGTTCTAAATCACTATTGATTAGACTAATTCAAATTAAGACAATTTTGGGGGTACCACTATACACTTTTGAGATTGGCTAAAATGACAGGAAAATATAATGCTTAATGTTGGAGAAGATGTGGGAAAACTCGGACACATACATTGTTGGTGGAGTTGTGAACTAAGCCAACTATTCTGAAGAGCAATATGGAACTATGTCCAAAGAACTAGCAAACTGTGCGTACCTTTTGATCCAGAAGTATCTCTACTGGGCTTGTATCCCAAAGATATCATAAAAAAGGGGAAAGAACCCATATAGACAAAAATATTTATAACTGCCTTTTTTGTAGTGTCAAGGACCTGAAAATTTAGTGGATCCTGATCAACTGGAGAATGGATGAATAAGTTATGTCATATTAATGTAATGGAATATTATTGTTCTATAAGAAATATTGAGCAGGTTTAATTCAGAAAAACCTAGAAAGATTTACATGAACTAATGCTAAGTGAAGTGAGCAGAACCAAGAAAACATTGTACACAGTAATAACAAGATTATATAATGATCCAGTGTGAAGGACTTAGCTTTAATCAACAATGTGATGATTGATGGCAATTCCAATAGATTGAGGATGGAATATGCCCCCTGAATCTAGGGAGAGGACTATCAATTCTGAATGCTGATCAAAGATTAGTATTTTCATTTTTGTTTGTTTTTTTCTTCCTCATGTTTTCCTTTTTTTGTTTAGTTTTTCTTATACAACATGACAGATATAAAAAATATTAAAATAATTACATATTTAACCTTTATCAGATTGGTTGTTGTCTTGGGGAGGAGAGGAAGTAACAGAGGGAGGAAGAAAAATCTGGAACCCAGTCTTACAAAATGAATGTTGAAAACTATCTTTACAAGTAGCTGAAAAGATAGAATATTACTGACAAAATTTTTTAAAAGCACATCTGGCAATAGTAAGCACTTAAATATCCTTTGCCTGCTTCAAAAAAAAGAGTTATGTTCATTTGGCTGCTTCAAAAAGATAATGAAATTATTTCTGACAGTCTGTCTGGATTACTGGTTTTTGAGCTTTCTGGGCTTGAAACTCGGAGGCTTGCTTGATTTGAATTGTTACTTCCCCTCCCTAGACTCCAACTTCCTCTTCAGTAAAATCAAGGGGTTTGACTAGGCTGCCTCTAAATTGCTTCATATGATTCCCCACAATATCCCAATGATATGGATGCTATTATTATCTTCATTTTACAGGTGGAAAAGCTGAGACTTAGAAAGATCAGATGTTTACTCAGCATCACATACCTGGATTTAGTCCTACTTCTTGCTGACTCCAAATCCATTGGTCTATCCATGGTTCTACTTTGTCACTAGCTGTCTACATATCACTTTGAATAAACAGAGGGGGGGAAGTCTGATAATTCTCTGGGTGCTACCAAACTGACAGCTGATTACCAGACTAATGAAGCTTTTCAATGGCTAGGACTAAGTGACTTTTATTAAGTGTAAATTAATTTAATAGTTTTATTCTTAGAAGTGATTTGAAATTTAATATTTATTTACCACTGGTATTTTTCTTTAAGAAGACATCATACCCTTTTGTGATTTTTTTTTTTACTTGAATTATTTAACAGCCACATGGACATGATTACATTAGATTGGAAAGTGAGCAAAACTCTATGCCCACTAGGTGGCTGTAATTGATAAGTCATTTGGAGGCTCTAGAAAAATAATCAGAATCTACCAGAAGAAGACATGATACTTACCACCTAATGTGGTCAATCAGCATGGTGATTTCAATTTATGTCCATTTAATTTAACAAGTTATTATTAAACCCCTACTGTGTGCTTTGATGAATAGTATATAAAGAACTTCTGGCCTGGGACACATACTGGTTGTATGATTCTGATCAAAGTCTTCACCTCTCAAGTTACTTTTAAGTTCCAGACAATTAAGACTAAAACTCACAGAACAGTTGTGGATCTACATTAGTAGTGGGGAATGTCTCATCTGGAATTTGTTCTATCAATGAAATATCTATGAGAAAAAAGTGCTTCATGAGGCACCTTGAATACACAGACAAAACTGAAATCTTTCCTAACAATAAAAATGGAATACAGCAGAATTCTTCAGCTACTCATATTTTGATTATTCTATTATTGACAAGTAATACCTTCTAGATGTTTGAATAGGGATGTGAATCATATTCAGTCATTATAGAAATGTTCTCCAAATGGATCATTAGATGTTGGTATGATAACTGTTGCCAGGAACCCTTTCCTTGATCTAGACATATCATTTGGCCTTAAAACAGAAAAAAATGGCTTCTTATAAGTTAATAGAGCCAATTACTCTATTTCAAATTAATATCCAAAGGTAGAAATTGCAAAAGGTAGCATGGTCATCCTTGGGATATGGCTTCGGAGCTTAGAAGGGATGAAAATGAATGTATATAAATGGATGTAAATGGATGTGTATAACCTCATTTGACTGGACTTTTTTTTTTTTACCATTTCATTAATAATATCTCATTCTTTCTTAGTCCCTCCCTTCTTTTTAGATGATACCACAGCAAATTCTGGGGCAGACAGGAAGCACTGTATAAAGTGTGCTGGGCCTGGAGATAGGAAGATTCATTTTCCTGAGTTCAAATATGGTTTCAAATATTTACTAGCTATGTGACCTTGGGCAAGTCACTTAATTCTATTTCCCTCAATTTCTTCATCTGTAAAATGAGCTGTAGAAGAAAATGGCAAATCACTTCCATATTATTGGCAAGAAAACCCCAAATGAAATCACAAAAAATCAGAAATGAATGATGACAATGACAATAACAAATTTGGGGAAGCAGCTGATAACAACTGGTAGAGTTAGAGATTGCTCCCTTTTTATGCAACATAGGAAGCTTTCATTCTAATCACCCATCAGAGTTTCTTCTTTTTGAATTAATATTATTTTTTTGCTCAAAGAATGCTGGATCTCCAAGATGTCTTAGAGATTATCTAGTCTAATCCAACAATTTGCACATGAAGAAATAAGGCTTAGCTAGAGATTTGCTTTGCCTAAAGTCACATCTTTAATGGAAGTCACATCTCTTCCAGGCCTTTTAGATATCAAATTCATATTCTCCATTATGTACAAGCAAGCATCAAAGAGAGTTACTACCAGAAAGAAAATAATGTTTGAGAAATAGAGATGGGTACATTTTAGATATTCCCTTAATATATTCACATAAGCCATTGAATTTCTTTTTTTTTTCCATTTCAAGGCACACCTGTGTCCTCATTAAATACTACCCAAAATAGATGTGTATATATATGTGTGTGTGTGTGTGTGTGTGTGTGTATATCTACATATATCTATATATATATGCATGTACATATATATACATACACACATATATATATATCCTCATTTTAGTAGCTAACAGATTGTACCTTGAAACATAAGAGATATTTATACATAAATGACTTTTTTAAAAGTCTCTTTATAAGTGGTTAAATATACTTTCAGAAATATCACCTCAAAATTAGAGGTATATTTTTCTTTTAAAAATGATTTAGTTAGTTTTAATACGCATTGGTTTATGAATCATGGTGAGAGAGAAAAATCAGAAGAAAAGGGAAAAACCATGGGACAGAGAGAAAAACAGAAAAAAGTGAACATATCATGGGTTCATTTACATTCAGTTTTCATAGTTCTTTTTTCTGGGATATAGATGTTATTTTCTATCCAAAGTCCATTAGTATTGCCTTGGATCATTGAACCACTGAGAAGAACCAAGCCTTTCATAGTTGATCATCACACAATCTTGCTGTTACTGTGTACAATGTATTCCTGGTTCTGCTTGTTTCACTCAGCATCGATTCATGTAATTTTTTCCAGGTCTTTCTAAAATCATCTTGTTCATCATTTTTTATAGAATAATAATATTCCATTACCTTCATGTACTGCAGCTTGTTCAGCCATTCCCCAATTGATGGGCATCTGTTCCTTTTCCAATTCTTTGCTACCACAAAAAGAGCTACTATAAACATTTTTGCACATGTGGGTCCTTTTTCCTCCTTTGTGATTTCCTTGGGGTACAGACCCAGGAATGGCACTGCTGGGTAAGATTGTATATTTCTTGGTATTAACTAAAGTATGCCTTTTAAAATACTGTTTATCAAATAACCTGATTTTCCCGTAAGCTATTTCTTCTTTATCCATAGGTAGCATTGTATACTGTAGAGATTATTGCATTTGAATGGTCATTAATCCACGCTTTTCTTTTTCTTGCCTGCTAGACCTTGGGCAAATACCAAAATTCATTTTGTCCTCCATTTCCTCTTCTTTAAAATGGGAGGATTAAATTAGGATTTTCTTTTTGTTGTAATTTTCCTTTGACTTGGGTTATTTTTTTTAAATGATAGTATTGAAAAACAGGAAATGGGATAAAGGACAGACATTAACAGACATTTGCCAGTGATGTTAAGGAGTAATGTCATTAATAAGGGATAAAAGCTGATGGACTCGAAAAATGAGGATGCAGAAAGCTTGGTGGGATGACAGTATTTTGCCATATTATCCCAAGAACACATGTAAATTAAACTTGAAAGAAGAAAACGGTTAAAAAGTTGAATTGATTTATCAACAGTTGTATAGCAAACTATTTTCATTATTCATTACTGTGGAGCCATATTATTTAGATTCTAATTTGAATGTCTAATAAGAGAGAGAAAGGAGGGGGTAGTTTGAAGCAAAATATTTTTGAGCATGGATAGGATGAAAGGAGAGAGAGAATAACATAAAAAGAAGGGGAAGTAGGATAGAGGGAAATACAAGTGAAAAAATTGAACTAAGTTTCTTTGATAAAGACTTCTTTTCTCAAACATACAGAACTGAGTCAAATTTATGAAAATAAAAGCCATTCCCAGTTGATAAATTGTCAAAAGTTATGAATAGTTTTCAGGAAAAAAAAAAGTAATGAAAGCTATCTATAGGTATACAAAAAGAAAATGTTCTCACTATTAATGGGAGAAATGCAAATTAAAACAATGATAATACCTGTTAGATTGGTCAAAGATGGAATGTCTCATTTCTAGTCTTCTCAGCCCTTAAATATACCCTATTACAATTACATGATTACAGCATACTGAATATGTGTGAACTAGAGAACCATTATATCACCATCCCAAGTAATAAGTATATGTCAACTAGAACACCATCATCTCGTCAATTCCTCTGAATTAACATCTTGTAAATATCCTTGTTTTGAGTATACTTCTCCAGAGTTCCAGGCCTTTACAACAATGATCTAAGATAACTCTTAAGGACTTATGATAAAAATGATGTCCATCCACAGAGAAAGAACTTATGGTATCTGAAAACAGATCGAAGGAAGCTTTTTAAACCTTTGTTGTTTTCCTTGAATCTTTATTTGTTTATTTATTTTTGGTCCATTTTTTTTCTTTTACAACATAACTATTATTGAAATGTTTTGCACAATTATACATATATAACCTGTATGAAATTGCTTGCCTTCTCAATGAGGGGGTGAAGAGGGAGGAAGGGAGAGAATTTGCAACTCAGTATTTTCAAAATGAATGTTAAAAATTGTTTTTACATGTAACTGGGAAAAATAAAATACTAAATATTAAAAAAATCAAAAAAATCAAAAATCTTTATTGAATGCAGTGATATGTTAAAATCACTAAAAATAATTTTAAAACTAAAGAGATGGAACATGTAGATTTTCACAGAAACTTAAACAGTAAGCCACACTGTCATATAAGGAGTCAAATTATGTAGATTCTATCATAATTATATTTTGCTGATTTTTTTGACTCAGTAGAACAAAATCTATTTCAAATAGATCCTATCAAATAGTTTCTTCCACGTATGATAATACAAAAAATTTTAGATAATTGCTACTAGATATAGGGTTTTGGTAATAAATTCTGATCTCTTTTATTAAAAAAGACAAGGGACTGTTTGGTGGTTATTCATAAAATGTTCATTACTGGCCTTTTGCATCTTCAGAATCCCTATGGGAGATGTATTGCCCAAGCATGATGAAGTCTTCTTATGAAGTGTTTATATCTATAGACAAAACTGTGCTTATTCCAACGAGCTCAAGAACATTATCACTCCATAACCACTCAAAACTCATACTACAAAGAAAAAATCAAGTAAAAAAAGAATATTCAAATTTGAATAATTCATTGGATTGGATAGTTCAATCAGTTAATCCATCAATATGGATCCATATTCTATCCATCCATCTATCATTTATCTGTCTATATTTCTATCGATCCACTTTGAAAATGAAGAACAACAACAATAAGGAACTGTGCTAAGCACTTAACAAATATATCTTTTATTCCTTACAACAACCATTCAAAGTAAGTTCTATTATTATTCCCTTTTTACAGTTGAAGAAACTGAGGCAAACAGAGGTTATATGACTTGCCCAGGTTCACATAGCTAGTAAGAGTCCAAGACTAGCTAATAATCATCAGCCCTGGGATTGGACCCTAGACTCCAGATTCTTAATTAAGCTTCCCCCCCATTGTACTATACTAATTTCAAATAACCACATCAAATGACAAAGCAGTAATCCCCTGCAATTTTCTCAATCTATATTTTTGTTAAATAATTTGTCTTTTAATTCAGTGATGAAAACATTTTTTTAAAGGTGTCTGTGAAGGTTAGGAATGGCTAACAGAATCAAGATAAAATAATTCAGATCATCAGAGTCAGAGGTTCAGAGCTTAAAACTTAAAGTTATTTTGGAGGTTTATTCATCCAAAGTCTAAACTTGATAAATATGAGCTTCTCCATAAAAAAAAAGTAAACAAAGGAGGATTCCAGTTAAAAATGTATAACTATTAAGTATATCTCATCTTTTAAACATAATAGAATAAATTCAACAAATTATTTTCAAAGTTCCTGCTGGCATCTTCTTTTGAATCTCATCTAATAAAAATCAAATAATTTTATCAAATAATCATCATCAAGCAAAACAAACTTATGTATTGGCTACTTCCAAAAATATGTACTTCAATCAGTGGCTTGAGTCCTCTCCTTCTCTATCAGCTAGTGGTTAGTATCCTTGTCATCTATCCTTAACTTTCATGGTTGATCACTGACTTGAGCAGAATGTTTAGTTTATGTTTTTCAAATTCATTTTTCTTTAAGAATAAACGTCTTGATTTTGAATCTTATTTTGTTCCCTCAGAGTTGCTAATGCATATTCTGGAGCCATCTTGAATTGGCTCAGGAAAGTCAATTATTAAATTCTTACTGTGAGCATATGCATCTGAAAAATTAATGAATTCAACAAATTCGACTTGATTTATTATTTTGTTGATTCTGTAGACTTAAGAAAGTGATGGAGAAAATGTTAATAACATTGATTAAACTTAAAAGTGCTTCAAGGGTATATGTTGTGTATAAATATCTTTTTTTTTTCAGGAGATCCAGTTGCCAAACACTTAATAGAATACTCTTGGTCCTTTTTATATTCCCTTAATTAACAATAAAGCTAAGTTTTGAAATTTTGCAATCTGGTTAGTAAAAATGTTAGGTACAGTGTGTATATATGGATATCTATAGATTTTAAAACTCTTTTAATATCATCGATTGTTATGTGATCTTTGTTTCCTAACATATTCCGTCCCCATCCCTCTCTCAGAACTTAGCATAATTAATAAAAAGAGGGGAAAGATTGGATTCAAAAAATTAACAGGGTTGTGTGTAACACTTATTTTTTTTTACCCAGAAGAACACATTATGCATCACTTCACAAAGAATATATGGGTGAAACATTGTACCAAAAATCAGGAAATCTGAGTTCAAGAAATGACACTGCCATTAGTTCTCTATATAACCTTGAACAAGTAACTTAAGCCCTCTGTCTCTCAAGTGATCAATTGGTCATTAAGCTAATGTGTTTCCCTGAGCTGATCACTAAGTTTTATGTGGAGTTTTGGATCCAAAATTGTTTTTTGCTCTATTCTAGCCACTGATGACTGTCTACCTGAGAACAATCCAGGATTTAACTCCTCAGGTAAATGAAATTCTCAATCATTTAGCTGTGCAATAGTTCATCAATCCAGCATTATCTAACTCCTGGAGAGTTTACCACTTCAGAGCCGTTCCAGAAATCAGAGCTGTTCATCAAATCCCTGTTAGCAAACTCCAAAATGGCTCATCAATTTAATGATATCTAACAAGAGAACTTACATCAAAGTGGTGTCATCAAATATTAGAGTTGTACATTAATTCCATGGCAGGTACCTCAAGCCTGGTTCATTCAAAGTCACCTATATCTAAAGCTGTTCATCATTCCCATGTCATTGAACTTCGTGGTGGCCTAGTAAATCAATGTCATGAGTCCATAGGAATTTACCAAGATAGGGCTATAAGAATTCAAATCACCCTTTGACTTAATTAAACCACATTTAGATGCATCATTTACAATGAATAAAATGAAAAAAGTCCACATTATTTTAGGTACTGAATGTTGGCCATTAGAAACAACTGGATAGATAAGTAGTAATAAATCATGGAAGTGGAGATTTTGATATTTCCTAATATTGCCTGCATAGTCAATAACTCAGAACAGATTATAATATTGGATTATATTTAAAGATAAAATATAATGATGTTACCGGTTGTTTTCCATAGGGACATTTATTTTCAATGAATCTACTTATTCTACAAAACAAGAGCACTGATTGTTTTTTGATAGAAGATTGACTGCTTTTTTTTTTCCTTTTCTAAGTCTAAACTGCACAGCCAGAAGTTCCCTTTTATGAAATAAGAAAACATTCAGTATACTTCTGCTGGGGCACTTTTCCTGGGTCAGTTTTTTTTTTTTTGGCTACTAAAATGTAAGCTCCCTGAAGATATGACTAGATTTTAAATAACCTTCTTAGTACCTTCTTGCATAAAGTGCTGAGCTACAAGGCACAATTAAGGAAGCCTTGGTTCTGGAGTCAGAGGTCCTAGGTCTATGTCTTATTTCCTTCCATACATATGTATGAATCCACATTTGCCTAGAAGTATTCCTTAGATTTATATCCACACTTCTATTAATGTATTTATCTTTATCTCAATTTTTGTCTAGATCTACAATGGCTTAGACAGCTGCTGTCCTTCCTTCTCAAAAAGGACCAAAATGACATCACTATGTTAGAATTGAGTTAGTTCATTTGATTGTAGCTGATCAGACTAATACGAGCTCAGAATGCTCTGTCACAGAATGGACACAAATAGTCCTTATGAACAATTGGGGTAATTTCTCTAATTTAGTACATCTTGCATATTTTTTAGCTAATTCAATTCAGCTTTGCTTAGAGAACACAACACCTACTCTGATGAGGGCACACTACCCTGGATGGACTTGTGCTGGTGTCTTCCATGTTATACAATCAATTTTAAAGTCCTTAAGACCTTTAGAGTACCCTTATGATCACTTTTTCTGACCATTTTGTGAGCCCTTGCCCTGCGTTAGTTCTCTATAAAATAGTTTTTTTGTTTTTGTTTTTGTTTTTTTTTTTGTTTTTTTGGCAAGTGTATATTTGACATTGGAACAATGGGCCCAGCTCAAAGAAGCTGTGCTCTCCACAGCAGAGCTGGAACACTTGGCAGTTTAGTTTGAGAAGGGACCCGGGTGACTGATATCTCATCCTACCAGGGGATCTTCAGAATCTTCCAAAGAAAGTTCAAATGAAAGCACTTCAGTTTCCTGGAACTGGTAGACTATCCAGCTTTCACAGACATGCAATAATGGGGTCAGCACAACTCTGTAGACCTTCAGTTTGGTAGTCAGTCTAATATCTCTCATTTCCCACTTTCCTTTGGGACCTCCCAAACACTGATCTAACTCTGGCAATGTGGGTTTCAACCTCATTTTCAGTGTGTATATCCCTGGAAAGTAAAATGCTAAGGCAAGAGAACTTATCCACAGCATACAAAATTTCCCCATTTCCTTAAGTGTTGCTTCCAAATATATATGGTGTGGTGCTGACTGATGGAGGAGTGATGGTGTTAAATTTTAGGCCAAAATTAGCAAAAGCAGCAGAGAATTGATTCATACTAACTTGATACTCATATCAATCTAATCCAAGTATATAGAATTATATCTTAATATATGTCTGTATCTATTTGTATTTATGTTTCTATCCATTTCTCTCTGTATGTCTTTGTCTTTCTTTCCCTGTTTCTCTGTCTCTGTCTCTGTCTTTCTCTTTCTCTCTTTTTCTGTGTCTCTCTCTTTGTGTCTCCATCTCTGTCTCTCTCTGTCTCTGTCTTTGTCTGTCTGTCTTTCTCTATCTCTGTCTCTCTCTCTGTCTTTCTCTCTCTGTTTCTGTGTTTGTCTCTCTCTGTCTCTCTGTCTTTCTCTCTCTGTCTCTGTTTTTGTCTCTCTTTGTCTCTCTCTCTCTGTTCTACACTAGTTTTCTATCTATTCATCTAGCAATCTATCACATGATCCTTTATGTTTGATGGGTCGGCACTAACAATGGTCATTATAGTCCAACTATGTCTTTTTGATTCTTCCTATTTACTACATTTAGATTCTATACTTTTTGTGATAACTACTCTTCCACATCCAACAAGTGTTACTGCTGGTGTTCTATTACCACCTATGTATACTCACCATATGTCACTCTCTGGTTTCCCTACAATAACCATATAATTTTGGAATTCTACCCTTTGCATGTCCAGAAGAATAGTGATGTTTAAATGATGAACTTTTTTCAGCCTGAATAGCCTGGGATCACAGGCTTCCCAAATTCTATCTAGTCCATTTTCATTCTCTTTTCATTTCTGCCTTAGGCTCCCTCTTCATAGCTACCTGAGTTGCATTTCATGAAGCAGAAAGCCATAAGTGTTGAATTATACTCTTTTCCACACAACTGTCAACATGTTAGTTTTATTTTCACTTTTCATGACTCCCTTTTTTTTCTATGAGAAAAATTTATCTACCTTGTCATGAGAACATTTCCATGATATTGTCTCCATGTCTCTTTATGCTTTTACTTTCAGCTATTCTGTCTATTTTCTTTCTTCTTCTATCTCTGGCATCATGGTTAAAGAAGCAGAAACTGACCCCTTTTTCCAAACTTTCCTATTATTGTCAATGGTTTTACCATCCATTTGGTTAGTGAGGCATATATTCCACTTACCCAATACATTTCCATTTTGCCATTTTTTCATTCACATCTTTCATATATTCAAGATCATTGTGAAATGACTTGAGCAGATTCAAACCCTTCTGGATGTTTTGGGAGCCCTGTCTAAGATGTTTTCATTCTGGAACTGGGTTGCTATTCTTATATCATGTCATCTGCTGCTCCCCAAAGCCCTCTACTGTTCAAACTTATTTCACATGATAATTTAATTTAGAAATGTTTGTCACACATCGTTGCTCTGGGTACAACAGACTAATTTGGGCGGAAAAAAGCTGAAACTCAACCACAAAGCACTTGGTTCCAGAAGTATGCTAAATAAATCCCCTTTCCATTTGCCCATCACAATTTCAAGTAGGGCAACATTACTGACTACAAATGTTTTCTGAGTCAGACCATATTATTCTTCACCTCTTAGGATAAATCTTTGTTTCATTGAAAATGCAGTTGTTTTGTGATGTATTTATGGCAGATGCTTAGCATGTAATTGGCAAGAACTACCGGAAAGCATTTGGGGTGATTAGTTTTTATAATCAGATTGCAATTTTTAAATGTACAATGATGTTGTGAGTGTCATTGTTAAAATATATGGTCATATCAAGCACTGTGGCTACCCTGAGCGAGCTCTGATCATACTTGGGTTTTCTGGATCACTTTATAAATTACATGAGACAAGTTACATGTTGTAGCCCAAGCCATGGGAACATTATGGGAAGAAAGTTAGTCCTAAATTGCTTTAGTTAGCCTTATTAATTTATTATAGAGCATGAAGATGGAATGAGATACATGATAGGTTGGCACCATAAAAATGTTGAAAATAGCTTACTATTTATTTTAATTGCCTTTCTATTTGCTTCCAAAAGAGAGATCAGTTAGTCAAGTAAAAATAGGTTGATATGTTGAAAAGCAATCCTGGTTTGGAATCCAGAAATCCTGGCTTTATATCTCATTTCTGACACTTATTAGTTGTGTGACCTTGAAGAAAGTCTATTGATGTTGATCCTTGAACAGAGTGTTGTGTTGCAAGGACCTAATATAGGGCATATAGACAACACTCATTAGATAATTGTTGATTGACCAATGCTATCAAATAGGTTGGGGGAAAAGGACAATTACATGTAACTATAAAATTATAAATAAAAACAAAAGGCAAGATGACCACCTAGATGACCACAAGACCTTTCTCCCTCCAGACTGATTTTTGAACTAGATAAAAGTAGACTTTTTTGCCTCATTTCTTAATCTTAATCATTGAATGGACATTGCCTTAGACAAAAACCTGAGAAAGGTCTTAGCTTAAAAAGTCCAAAGTCTCCTCTGCATCGAGAGCCATCTCCAGTCATCATGATCTGTATCTTTCTAGCCTTGAACTCAGATGGCTCGGGAGGAAAGAGTGAAGATTGTGACTTTGCACACCCCTGTCTTACTTAACTCCAATTTACTTGCAAGTCAAGACATCACCTTCCTTATATCTTTGGTCTTCTTCTAGAAAGGATAAATAACAATAATTGAGGAAACAGGAGGTCATACATATTTCCTTCCTCTAAGTAGAAGGGTAAATGAATATGTAGTGTTGCTTACACATACTAACAAACATGGTCATTCTATCAATCATTCAATCAGCAAATGTATTTTAAGTACTTGCTAAGAGCTAGGTACCTAACCAAGCAACAGGGATACAGAGAAAAAAAAGGAGCCACAGTTCTTTTCCTCAGAGATTTTACTTTCTAATGAAAGAGACAACATATATAAATCAGAACTAAAAAATAGAACCGAAGTAGAAGGAAGAAAATCTTTGAAAGTTTGTGGGTTGGCCTTCATTCTTGAAGAGGACCATGACCTAAAGGAGGTGATGCTATGACATGCAAATGAATTGGATTTAAGTGAGGGAGGATTGTTCAAGGCCATCTGCCTCACTTTCCCCTTCAGAGCTATGTGGGTGCAATGGCAACATATAGAACAGGAAGACTGGAGATGGCCCTGGATGAAATGGGAAACCTTGGCCTTTTTAAGTAACAACAAATCTCAGTTTGTCTGAGGCTGCACCCATTCAGTGATTAAAGTTAGGTAACAATTGAGGGAAAAAATCTCCTCTTTCACCTAGTCCAAAAAAACCTAAATGAATGATTGAATGAATGAATGGATCTGGAAAGAGAAGACCCTCAGGGTTTCTGGCCATTTACATTCAATCTGAGTCAACCAGGATCCAAATAATGACCAAATGGAGCTTGGCCTAGGACCTATTGGTGGTCAATGAGAATCAGATTGGTTTTGATTTAAGGCCTGGTCCTTTAGAAATAAATCTAACCACTAAACCCCAATATATCTTGAGAGGGTTCAGAGGTGGAAAAGAGGGAAAAATGCTAAGAATATCTGTAGGGAAGGGTATGATACACTTGTGTACAGAGGGAGGAGAGGAGGCCAAGAGAGAGGGAAAGTGGGAGTAAGAATGGAGGCACTAGCAAAACAGAAGATCAGTAAAGGTCTCTTGGAAGAAATTGGTCTGGAGATGAGTCTTAGAAGAAATCAGGAATTCTAAGAGTTAAACATTGGGATGGAGTGCATTTCGGGCATGCAGATCGACCCATCCAGAGGCATGGAGATAAGAGATAGAGTATCATGTGAGAGGAAGACTAAAAAGGCCAGTATTGCTGGAGAACAGATGGAGGGCAGTAAAGTATAAGAATGTTGGAAAAGTAAAAAATGTCCAAGTAGTGAAAATCTTTGTAAGTTGATTTTCCTCAGTTTTTTTTTTCCTTTACATAAATGGATTCAGTGTTTGAAAGTAACTGGGTAATGGTTAAGGTTCAAAAGATATTATAAGGCAAAAAAAAAAAAAAACAAATCAAATCAAATACAGGTAAATGAAGTTTAGAGCTCAAAAGTAATTTGACAAAAAGACTCTCTTGAAAGCAATTCTAGTTAAGCACTAAACCTGTTTTTTTCCAGAGCCCATTATGTTCTCATTCCCTGGATACATGTGTGTCAAAATTAGATTCTAAATAAATGAGACCTCATTTTAAAACAGGAAAGGACTATTAGAAAATTAATGAATTAAAGTCTGTTTCTGTAGCAAACAAAGTCAGCTAATTATTTGTTTGACTAATGGACAATGCCTTGATTCCAGAGCGTTCATTGTCCTTAATGAATTATAATACATTTTGAACACTAAAGTCTTAAATTTCGCATCAAGAATCTAAGTGTTATGAAGATTTTCATATCATAAGGGACCAAGACTTTCTACCTTAAGCAAACCAACTTTTGTGTTTTACGCTTATGCTCTACATGAAAAGATCATTTCCTGAATTTTGCTGATTGTTCTCTCCTTTGAATAGTTGTTCTCTCTTTTGTCTTAACATCAGCTTTTATGTTCAAAAAAGTGCAAGTTATAGCTTTGTGTATTTACATATCAACATACTACTTTCATCCTAAAAAGAAATGTGTTTTTATCATCAATAAGTGATAAAATCTGTATTTGGCAAATGATCTCTATTCTAAGCATTTGTGTTGCTTGTATTGAGCTAAAATCTGCCATGTTGTAATATCCAACTTCACTCCATTGTTCACCAGGGTAAAGAAGAACAATTTTAATCCCTGTTCTATAGGATGATCCACTAAGCCTTTTCTCTAGGCAAGGCACTGAAATATCATTAACTAGTCCTCCTTTATTATTACCTTTCATTTCCTCAAATTTCTGATTATGGAACAATAGACTGTTAGAAATGGAAAATTTCTCAGGAACAGATCTCTGAGTAACTCCAACCCCCCATTTCAATTTATATGACAAAGTATAATGTGCCTTTGGTATACTCTCAGATAACCTGAAATGGAGTCACTCAGCAGGAGGTGCTAGAGACAGAAAAACTGTTAGACGTGTAGTGATCTGTACTGGTTTACTATACGAATGGGAATAGACTCTTTTTATAGACGTATAAAGCCAGAAATATCTGTGTTTTTTAAAGTTATTTGACTGAGAACATTCTACCTATTTCATTGTGTCTGAGGGTAAAAAAAATCATTCATTCACAGCCAGAGGTACAATTTAGTGGGAGAAGGTGTGTGGGGGAAATGGTGGTAGTGGTGAGGAGGAGGTAAGATGCTAAAGATCATTCTTGGGGCAACTAGGTGTTCAGTGGATAGAGTACCAGTTCTGAAGTCATGAGTACCTGAGTTCAAATTGGATCTGAAACTTAACACTTCCTAGCTGACCCTGAACAAGTCACTTAACCCCAATTACCTCAGGGGAAAAAAATCATTTCTTCCACCTTGGAAAATGTGGTTTTCAGAAATGTAAAAGGAATTGTAGTCTTAATAATTTTAGTTCTAATTACATGAAGTTGAGTTCACAACCCAGTAACCTTCCTGATGGAGTTCCCAGAGACCAAGATTCCAGGTTGGATTTTTGTACTGCCCAGAAGACAATCTCTAAAAAGCAGAGATCTTTAGATCAGTGGACATCAGAACTAATACTATTTAAGAATTGAGATGAGCTATGAGCCTAAACCTCTGCCATCTCCAGAGACTTTTGGAGAGTATAATACCCTTGAGATGTTGGGGAAAATATTTATGTGTTTGTTCTTGGTGTGATTTTCAAGGAAATATACAAGCTAATGCAAAACTAAGTGTTGAAATGGAAGTGGAGTTCTACTCGTTGGCCCTTCAAAAGGTAGAGAACATAAGTGATGTGAGTTTGAGATAATGGAAAGACAATATTCTTGAAATCCCTATAAAATCTTATATGTGTTTATATGTGTAGATGTAATATCCTATAACCTTAAAGAGTGAGGCTATCATAATTCCTATTGCCCAGGGCATCACTAAGACTATGAATAGTTCTAATAAGGAGGAACACATTGTCTTGCCAAGGAAACCCATGAAACTATGGGATAGCCTGAACATTGGCAAATCCTGTCCATCCTTTTCTTCCATTTATTACTATTTGTTCAACTCTATGAATCTGAATTGAACAAGTCCAAATCCCTTTTCCACATGACAATCTGAAACTACTCTTATAGTTATCAAGTCCTGCTTAAGGTTTCTCTTCTTCAGGCTACTTATCTTTACTTTGTTCAATTGATTCCAAATTCTCCAGTTTTTAATATTATATTAATGAAAAGAGTACATTTGTTATGTTTCATATTTAATCATCTCAGTAATAATTAATATTCTTATAAGAGCCATTTTAATAACTTTTAAAGTTTGTGCCGCACTACAAATTCCTAGATTTCCCTTGATAGTACAAGTATTTGGTAGTCCTCATTGAATATCTCTTCATCTTGATCAAAATTTGTACATTTATTTAGTGGTGTTCAGTCTACAAAGTCCCTTATTATTTTACTAGCAAAGATCCTTAGTTGAAAAGAACCCTGGTACTGCGCAAATCTGAGGTACCCTTATTAATAGTTTCTTGTGAAAAGGTACAGCCAGCCAGATATTTAGTGGAGAAAATTACATGGTCTTGTTAACATCCCTTCACCATTGTGTTGCTTAATAGTTCTTTGGAAATGCTCATTGATTATATTGGCACAGTACTTTCATTATCTGAAATATCTTTTCTAGGTTTGGGAATGAGTATTATATTTGTTTCATAAATGGAAAATGAGGTGTGATACTATGATTATTTTTGAAAATGTTTTGTATTAGTGGGATGATTCAGTCTGAATATTTGAAAGTAGATAATCATGAATTCATTTCATCCTGATATTTTTATTTGGAAGTTAATTAAATGGTCTACTGAATACTTTTGAAATCAGTTTACTTTGGTTATTTATTTTTTTATTTTGGTGTTAAATTGTTTGTATTTTTTTGAGGTGCCAATTTTAAAGAGTTTCATTCTTGAGAATGCATTTCCACTTGTTTACAATACTGATAAAGTTTGATGATGTTCATTTTGCTCTCTGCACATATTCAAGTATTCAGAATGTCTAGATTTATACAATATTTTATATGTTCACTTTAAACTTCTATTGCTATAGCTACAAATTTGAGTCCTTCACATTTTTCAAAGTTGTATGGAATGCTCTTTCTTCCACTGTGCTTAGCTGACCTCTTTAATGTTGATTCCAGAAGAAGCCCCTCCAGATGGGGTTACTCCACACCCTGAGAACCCAGAAGACATACTTCTTGCACTCAATTATGGCTCGGTAACAATGGGGTTGCAGACCTTCTCCAATTCTACCTGCTGTTGCTCAGATTCTTCCTTCTTAGCCATCTTCTTCTTATCCAGACATTTAATGATTTCATTATATTTGTCAAGGATCTTTTATTTGTCTTCACCAATTTTGCCTTGAAGTTTTTAATCTTCTTTGGTAGCGTTCATGTTGAATGCATAAGAAACGTTGTCTCTCTATTTTCATCCTTGGCCTTGTATTTCTCACTCAGCCTTCTGGATCATATGTTCAACGTCTTCTTGGCCCAAGGGAGCTTTGTCATTAGTGATGATGATCTTGTTCAATCTGAGGAACACCAGTGAATGCTGGGAGGATTCCTATGAATTCAAACTTGCCAAGCAATTCTCATTGCTCTCTCACCTTCATGAACCTGAATAAGCACATCAGGCTCATTGTCCAAATGGGAGGGAAAGTCTGCTTGGCAAGGATGGTGGATTTATGCTTGTTAAAAATTGTTGTAACTTTCTCAACGATTTCAATTTCAAGAGACAGAGGAGTGACATCTAATAGAGACAAGTCCTGTACATACTCAGATTTTTCTCCAGATAAAATGACATCTTGGACAGCTATACCTTAAGCAATAGCCTTATCAGGATCGATACTTTTGTTGAGCTCCTTGCCACTGAAGAAGTCTTGGAGAAGCTTCTGGATTTAGAGGATGTGAGCAGAACCATCTACTAGGACAATGTCACGAGTCCATGACTAATCTATCTTGATGTCTTTAAAGACCTCTTCCACGGAGTTCAGTCTGCCACAGAAGAGATCAGTATTCAGCTCTTCACAGTACCGTTGAAATACTGTGTCTTGGTCAAGACCGTGGAATATATTTCTTCTGGATAGAACTTTTGGTCTCTCCTTTGTAGTTGACTTGGACCTTAGGTCTGACTCCATCATTCACAACTGTAAAAGGCCAATGCTTTACATCTGACTATACAATTACATCACTTAACCTGTGACCAACTACATGTTCAGCATCAAGAAATAAGTGTTGGTGGAGTTCATTGCAACTTGATTCCTTGTAACATTACTGATTAAATGTTCTATATTGGTGAAGACAATATACATTGGGATAGTCCTGTTTCTTTGGTCATTAGATCTTCACTTTCCCATGCTGGAAGAGTCCCACGTGGGAATAAGTGGTGCCAAGATCAATGCCAACCCTTTGAGATGGTTGTTGGGGATTTGGGGGTCATAGCTGACCATTGTGGAGTTTGAAGGGCTGCAACTGCACTGAGTAGACCTTTAGTAATTTTTTAAAATGTACACTCAATTCAGTAATTTTCTTTTGTGGTCATAGAATTCAAAGTTCCCATATGATAGTTTTAAAAACACTATTTTTCATTCTTGGGATTTCGTTTTTATCATTTTGATGTTGGTTATTTCATGTTTCTTTCTCTTCTTTTGGAATATGTTTGCTAATTATCAATTTCATTAATATTTTAAAAATACATGCTTGTCATTTTAATTATTCCTTTATTCTCTGTCACATTCATAGTTTCTCTTACCTAAATTCTACCCTGCTTGCTTTTGATATATTCATTTGTTCATTTACTAGTTTTTAACTGCAAATTGAACTCATTAATTTTCTCATTTTCTTTCTTGCTACTACAAATATTTAGGGATAAACATTTGCCTCTGAGTATTGTTTGGGCTACATACCATAAATGTTCACATTCTGCATTTATGTTTTAATCATTCTCATTTTAATTTATTTTTAATGCTTTGTTCTTTAATTCAAATAGGATCCTACAAGTCATTTTTATTGTTTACATAAACATATATATTTTGATAACATTTTCATTTCTTATAATTATTTTTAAAACAATATAGCACATAATTGTAGCACTTTATATTTCTCTCTGAATTTGTCTTTGACCTAAAACATAATGTTTTTATATATCTGGCAGAACAAAGGCATACCCTCTCTTTTTTTTCAAATCAATGCTCTCTCTGGATGTCTATCAAATTTACTTTCTACAGCACTCTATTAAAATGTCCAACTTCTCTCTTCTTTGCCTTCTGTTTGATTGATCATATTCCATTAGCAGAGTGTTGAAATTTTGTGCTGTTATTGATTTTCTAATTCTTTTTGTGAATAAGTTAATTTTTCCTTTATATACTTACTTGATGTATTTAGGTGAAGATTTTATATCAACACTCTCTCATAAATGGTATTTGTGATGGACAGCTCCTTTCTTATCAGCCTGTGAATACATTCAGAAAATCCAAATACTGAGCTAATTCTATTAACATAGGAATATGTGACTATCAAATAATCACATATTCCTATACTGAGGTTTGATTTTTTGCCTGTTTCTTTTCTCTCTGAATTAGCTTCCATCATTAATTCCATCCATCTATCTCTTCAGCAAACATTTATTAAGTACCTACTATGAAACAGACACAGCTCCTGTCTTTCTGACCAAATAAAGACTGATATGTGTCATTGCCAACCCTTCCTCCTTTACTCTGTCTCAATTCCTACCTATTATGTTTTCCCCCAGCTATCCTAAAGTCAGTTAGGGAGAATTTAAGTTTGATAAAATGTTAAAGTGTCATCAGACTGCAGAATGGTCTTTATCCCTGTGCCTTTGGGAAATATTCTAGGCAATTCTGTCAATATTCTTCAACCCAGCTCTTGAGGAGGAACATATTAGATCCTTGTGGTCCCAGCTGTTGCTATTCTTTTCCAGGTGTTTTCTGAGTGACACCTTCAGCATCTACCAATCAGAACATCTGGGCCTGGGAGGAAGTATGGATATTTGGGCTGTTAGTCTAGCAGGGGTCCTCAAACTACAGCCCATGGGCCAGATGCAGCAACTGAGGACATTTATCCCCCTCACCCAGGGCTATGAAGTTTCTTTATTTAAAGGTCCACAAAACAAAGTGTTTGTATTTACTACAATCCTGCCCTCCAACAGTCTGAGGGACAGTGAACTGGCCCCCATTTAAAAAGTTTGAGGACCCATGGGATTCTAGGGTCTGATGAAAACTGAACTCATGTCTCATAGGTCTAATGTCTTTATATATTTTTGTCATCAATCTCATTACATTCTAAATGCTTCTCTTATGTAGTCACTGCCCATATCTCTTGCTCCAAAATCATGATATATTTATCCATATGGCTAACCGAGTACAGTTTGGTATATGTGGTTAACTTAGTAGAGTTTGGTGTGGGATAATTTCTTTACTGATCTTTCTTAATGCTTTTTAATTTGAGGTTAATGTTACTACCTATCTCATAGAATCCCTTCAAAGGTTTTTTTTTCCCCCAATGGCTTTTTTCCAACTCTGTCAGTGCCACCCTGAAAACACTTGGAATTTATTTCTCTTTTTGTTTTGGACCTTCTTTTCTGTATATGCTAGTTCCACCCAGCAGAACATAACCTCCTTGAGAGAAGAGGTTGTTTCACTTTTCTCCTACCCCCCTCCGCCCCCAGCACTTAGTTTGGTGCCTGGTACAGAATATGTACTGAAAAAAAATCTTGTTGATAAATCAGTAGACTATTTATTTCAACAAACATTCAACGCTTGGAATCCTTTCAGTAACATCTTAAATCTCTGGTTTATTTTCTCCATTTCAAGCTCCTCTGTCTGATAAATCCTTAATGATGATCTGCTCTGCTGTAGAAAAACCTCTAGTGAATCCCCATTATCAAGTAGTTCTTTCCATAAGCTTGTCACCCAAGACCCTTTGCACTTTCGATACAACTTATCACCCTAGACTTACCTTATACTGCTCTCCTTTTCATTATCTTTGCTGCTGATGGTTTGGGGAAATGTGGGCTTCCCCTCACCAGTGCCTTGGCTCACATCATTGCTCTTGACTAGGAAAATGGCTTCCATCCACCTCAATCTTTTGAAATCTTGCCCATTTTTAAATTTTGCTTAGTTCTACCTTCTCCCTGAAGCTTTCCTGGATTGAAAGAAACGAAAACTCTCCTTCCTCAAACTTTAGCATTCCTTCATCCCTCTCTTCTATATATTTACATTGGTTAGTGGGGCCATCTTGAAAACATGTTCCAATTACACTAGTAAATCTACTCAGCCATGGAAAGCTTGAGTTCATTTCTTATCCATTTCTGTCCTTTATAGCTTTCTTAATATATTAGAGACTGGAATAATAAATGCTTGTGGATGACTGGATTGGAGCCATGTAATTTGAGAGCATCTATTTCCATCTACATTACCAAGAATACACACTCACTGGTTATTTTCTTCATTCATGTCATCAGCCAAATTTCAATTCCTTGTTTCTTTTTACTGAGTAGATATTTCCACACTTTGCTTCCAGTACTTGGAAAATTCAAGCAGGCAATGCATATGTCAGTGTAGGACATTGGGAAATGTACTGGACTTTTTATTGGGAACTATGATTGGGCAGAGGGCACAGTGGATAGAATCGTAGGTATGGAATCAGGAAGACTCTTCATGAGTTTGAATCTGGCCACTGATACTAGGTGACCCAGGATAAGTCACTTAACCCTGTTTCTTTCACTTCCTCACTTGTAAAATGAGGGAGAAGAAAATATCAAACTATTTTGGTGTCTTTATCAAGAAAACTCTAAATGAAGAGTAAGACATGACTGAACATGTATTTACCTAAAGGCTTTACATGTAGTGTTAGGGACAGTGAAGTAGCTCATGATAGAATGCCTGGCCTGGAGTCGGGAAGACCTAAATTCAAATGCAGTCTTATGCTCTTGCTAGCTGTGTGACTCCAGGCAAGTCACTTAACTCTGACTCAGTTTCCTCATCTATAAAATGAACTAAAGAAGAAAATGGCAAACCCCTCCAATATCTTTGTCTAGAGGTCATGAAGACTCATGAAGGATTGAAACAAGTGACAACAAAAAACAACAAGGGATACAATTAACACTGCATAAGCCAGAGTTTTGCCCCAAATTTCAATATAAGGAAAAAGGCAGGAGAAAGTCTTTTTTTTCTTCTGCCCTCTCCCCTGCTGCCTCATGGCTTTTCCTCCTTCCTTGTGACGATTGTCGTGGATAGTTTTCCTTCATTTTTGGAGAGGAACATGACTTCAGGGAGGGGATGCCATGACATGCAAGTGAATTGGATTTGAGTGAGGGAAGACTGTGCTGTCACCTGCCTCACATTCTCCTCCAGAGACATCTGGGTACAGTGGCCAGATAAGATCAGAGTGACTGGAGATGGCCTAGATGCAGTGGGAAATCTTAGCCTTTTTAAGTCTTTTAAATCTTTCCCAGGTCTCTTCTTCAGTGTTGAACTATAGCACAGTATTGCTTAATCTTTATTTGAGGCTGAATTACTTCTTCCTGGGACCATCAGTGGTGGGGTTAAGAAATAGAGCAAAATAAGTAATCCCATAGTAAACACAATCCTAGTCCTCTTCAGACATTGTGCTCATCATTAACAGATTCCCTATTGTCTACATCTCTTTATCACACTTTGTTCCCCTTTCTAAGGGGTTCTGAAAATAGTTTCCTCTGCTCAGGTCTTTGTACTCTGTTCAACACTAGCTCATTCCCCGATCACAGCCAGATGAGGTGATACAGGGAAAAGAACACTGGATGTATCTTCAAACTTTATGGGTTCAAATCCTATTTCTGTCACTTATTATTTAAATGAACTTGGGTTCCTGGGCAGTAAAATGAATAATATGCTGGAACTTAGAGCACCTAAGTTCAAATCCCTTCTCAGATATTACCTGTATGATTCTGGGCAAATTACTTTATCTCTTTTTGTCTTACTTTCCTAATTTTTTAAATGAATAATGTAATAACTATCTCATAAGGTTGTGGTAGAGCTCAAATAGAATAACACATACTCAGCATTTTGCAAATCTCAAGGTACCATAAAATGTAGCTATTGTTATTATTAATAATAATTATATTATGACCCTCTCTGAGCCTATTTTCTAATTTATAAGTAGAAGCTAGACTAAATGACCTATAAGTTCCTTTTCAATCTAAGTCCATAATGCTATGATTATACAGAATATTTCTAATATCACAGACATTTTTAGATATTTTCATTGCCACCATAAAATAACTATATCTTGTTTAAATCTCATTCCTACATTTCATCATGGTCAGATCCTTGCTGCTGGCATCTCTAGACTTTCAGAAGACTTCCTTTCCTCTCCATTCTGTTTAGTACCTGGCTCACAATTTTCTTCTCCATTCCAATTCCAGCAACATCTGAGGGTTATATAGAACCAAAAGAACCAAAACTGAATAGCCTTTTAGTTTAAGCCATAAAATAGGGACAAACAAAACATTTCAGCACACCTGAGGAATGATAATCTAGCTTTATTTTAAAGACCTCTATCATGAGCACGGTAGTTATCATTCAATCAGCAATGGTAACTATCTACTGTGTGCCAAAAATTGTTATTTCTTAGATCCAAACCTCTCTTCAATCAAATTTGACCTATGTTCTGGAAATCTCAGAGTAGTAATAGCAGCAATATTAGTAATATCAGTAGCAAGAGTATCAGTAGTAATAGTAGTAGTAGTAGTCATAGTAATAGTAGTAATAGTCATTGTTTAGTAGTAGTAGGATAGTAGTGTTACTAGTAGCAATTAAAGTGGTAGTTGAAGTAATACTAGATATAGTTATAATGGTAGAAGTAGTTGTTATGGTAGTATGGTAGCAGTAGGAGGAGGAGTTGTAGTGCTATTAGTTATAGTGTAGTGCTACTAGTCATAGTAATAAGAGTGATAGTGGTACAATGGTACAATAGAATAGTAGAAGTGATACTTATAGTAATTATGATACTAGTGGCAGTAATGTTATCATTACTAGTTGTAGTATAGTAGGTAGAACAGTGCAGCTTGTGGCAGTTGTAGTCATGGTGGTAGTAATAGTGATGCTACTAGTAATAATAGTCTTCATAGTAGTTGTAGTAACAGTAGTGGTAATAGTAGTATGTGTGTGTGTTTATATATATATATATATATATATATATACATATATTATAACATAACATATATTATATACATATATGTATATAATATATGTTATATACTATGTTTAATATAATATATGTAATAATAGTAGTATGTAATATTTACAATAGTAGTAGTGCTAATACTACTGCTCATGTAGTAATAGTGCTGCTAGTAGTAGTAATAATAGTTATAATGGTAACTGTGGGAGAAGAGGTGGTAATAATAGTAGTATGACTACTATTACTAGTAGCACCATATTATGAGTGTTCTATCTTCTGTTCTATGAAGCTAGAAGATCGAAGCTAAAGAGAGGTTGGGATCTGAAAAACAACATAGTTCTAATTATCCATTACTAGCATTGATAAAGTTTTTTGAAGTTTAAAAATATTCTTCAAATATTATCTCATTTGATCTTCATGACAACTTTGTGTCTAGGCATTGTTGTTATCTTTTAACAGATGAAAAAACTCAGACAAACAGAGATTAAGTGATTTGCTCAGGATCACACAACTACTAAGTGTTTAAGGCTGGATTTGAATTCAGGTCTTCTGAACTCCAAGCACAACCATCTGTTTCATCATCACTCTGATCAGGAAACCTGAATTTGTCTTTTGTTTTTTCGTTTGTTTTGTTTTGTTTTTTGCCTTTAGCACTTATTATTTTTATGACAATGAGCCACTTAACCTGTCATGACCTCAGTATCTAAGTCAATGACGTGGTGGTCATCCTCCTTATCCACGTCACATAATGAAGTGCTGAATGTGAATCATTATGTGTGAAGGACTTCTCAGTTCCACTTAGAGGCTCAGATACATTGCACTCTGGGATTGTAAATTAGGCAACAGTCAATCTTCTTTTACCAGCATTTCCATTGGCAGTAATCAACAATATATTCTGGATTTCCTCTGTTACCAAGAAAAAAGTAGTTAATTCTCTCTCTGTTTCTTTATTCACATGTAAGACTCAAAATTCACTCCAGTATGGAATTAATGAAGAAGAAACAAACATGACTTACTTTTAGAAGGGACTCGCAGGTTGGCCAGAACCACTTCCAAGGAATCGGCTTGGACTCGGAGCACATAGCTCGTCTTTGTTTCATAGTCAAGAAGTGACTTGACGTAGATCACACCCGTGACATTATTAATACCAAAATGATCTGGAATATAAAACAAAATTCCTAAGTCTTTACTTCAACCTAAGGTGAGTTTTACTCTGATTTTGACATTATTTATTTTACTTATAAATGACAAATTAGAGACCTGTGAGTTTTAAATTCTTCCTTTATCACTTATTGCCTTGTACTGTGTAGCCTATTGAAACTTCAGTTTCCTTACCAAGGAAGTTTAAAAAAAAAAAAAAGTCTTCCAGCTCAAAATTTATGAATTAGCAGAAAACTAATACTTGGCTCTTAGATAACCAGTATGATGTTTCAAAGGGAAAAAAAAAAGAAGAAACAGGAAGAAGGGGGAAACAATTTGGTCTTTGGTACTCAGGCTCTCTCTCTTAAGATAAATCAAAGGATTGCAACCTCCCTCCCTGTGCAGATGATTCTCCTGACATTATGGACTTTCTTTTCCATGACATCACTCTTTTTATTTCACCCCTTGATTTCTCACATTGGAAGTACCCTTGACCTTTCTTTCATTGGCTGCTTTCTTTCAAAGATCCAATTTTAAAGACAATATCCAGTTCAAAGACATCATTGACTTCTCTCAAAGTTGCGCTTTTGACTCTGCACATTTTCAATTGTGCCCTTGTACCACATACCTTCAGACCCTTTGCCTTTTCCTTTTTAATCTTTTGTAATGTGTTGTCATCCTTCATTAGAATATAAACTCATGGAGGGTAAGGACTTTTTTTTGTTTCTGCTTATGTTTGTATTTCCAGTGTTTAGTATTGGCTGAAACATAATAAGCTCTGAATAAATGTTATTTAACTGATTGACTGGCCTCACTTTGCACTGTACAGTTCTGTACAGAAGTGCTTAATAAAATGTTCAAGAATTCACAAACTGAATATATTTTACGGAAAATGGGGAAAAAAGAAGATTTTACTTATGAGAAGGGTGAGAAAACATAGAAGGCTAGCATTGGAATCCAATGGACCTCATTTCAAATCCTGTATCTAACACATATTAATGAGGTGCCTCATTCTAGACAAATCGTTTAACTTTTTTCATGTCTTCAGGCAACTAAGATTTTAAATTATAAATGAATTGTAAATTTGCTTCAGTGGAGAACACATTTTACTTTTCCTACTGGAGTTCCCCATACAGATGAAATCACAAACATTGGACAATACTCAAGGAAAAAAGATAAGGCAGAGTAAGAAGAAGGGAGAAAAGACAGGGAAGGAGAATGGAGAGGGAGAGAGAGGAAGACAAGGAGGGAGGGAGAAAGAGAGAGAGAAAGAGAGAGAGAGAGAGAGAGAGAGAGAGAGAGAGAGAGAGAGAGAGAGAGAGAGAGAGAGACAGGCAGAGACAGGGAGAGAAATAAGACAGAGAAGAGAAAGAGAGACAAACAGACAGACAGATGGATAGATGATAAATGAAAAGATAAACACACAAATGGACAGAAATGTTAGGTGAATAACAGAGATCTTATCTTTCCCAAATAAAGAGGGTGAAAAGTACTTAGAAGAGATAGAACATGAGAGACAGAGAGACATACACACACACATAGAGGAAGGAAGAGATGAAGAGAGACAGACACACACACATAGACAGAGACAGAGATAGAAACAGAGAGACAGAGACAAAGACAGACCAGAGACAGAAAGAGACAGAGACAGAGAAACAGAAAAGGAAAAAGGGAGATCAGTCTACAAAATCTAAAAAAGATGTAAGCCAGTATTATAATGTAGAACATGGCATAAACAATTTATATTCTTTCTAAAAATAGGCAGAAATCATTGTAATTCTACTCATTTATTCAATGTTTTGATCATTTAAAAAATCACTCCAGTGATTTTAAAAAAATCATTCCACTCCTTTAAAATACCACTCCAGATCTTTATATCTTTTATAAGTGAATTAAAACGAATTCAACATTGAATAGCCTGCATTTCCCCCCCCCCCCAAGTCCTCTTTCAGTGCCTTATTGGGAAGTATGGATGACCTGGATTTCTGAAAGCTTCTCCTTCTGGAATGAAACCTCTGGCTAGACATAGAGAGCAGCTAAGGCTCTGGCAGATGGTGCATAAATCATCAAGGATTAGTCCAATTTAGTTTGGAGAGGCTAGTCACCAGATTGGCCAGAGGGGGCTATACCTAAAGGTCACAAAATAATCACAGCTCATCCACTAAAATATAAAGGGATTGCACTATATATAAGAGCAGAGACCACACATATCAACAGAATCATTGATACCGCAACATTTCTCTTTTAGAAAATTTCAGGTTTTCAGGTCTAATGTAAAGATTTTTTGAACCTAACTGAAAACACCAACAGTTCTAAGATCTGTCCAAATATAATTGTTTGATGGTTCAAAATTCTGTTTGTTACATTTTTCTAAGTCAGAATAATAATCCATACACATCTGGATGTATGTCACCCTATCCAAAAGTCTGTACATCTGGATGACACCATAGTCAAAACTCTGATTCCTTCACATGGTGTGGGGGTGACCTTTAGTTCCAAAGGCCATTCTAGTGAAGCATGAGTCTGGTTATGTCTTGCCAAGTTCAGAAGACTCAGAATGGGTGCAAAGACAGACTCCAGGTGTGTCATCAGTTCATTCTCTCAATATCAAGTTGATTGAGGGACAGAAATATTTTTGTCTCCTTCCTCAGACTATCAATAACTAATTTAGAGAGTGATTGAGATCTGCAATAGTGCAGGAAGTAACCATCATGGAGTGTTTACATTTCCTGAATTATAATGAATTATGAGCATGTGCGTGTATGGAAATGCATTGCATAAAAATATAGATACATACATATAGATCTGTATGTAAAGAGACAGTATTAAAGATGTGTTTGCTGCATTCAAGAACTGTATAATGAAATGAGGCAGAGGATATCTTTAAGCCTCAGTTTCCTCATCTGTAAATTGTGATTGGATCAGCTGGTCTCAAATATTTTTGATTTCTACATTTAGGATCCCATCATCTTATTTATTCCATGTAAAACTATAGAATGTGAGCATGTCTAATTAAAGAGATGTTTGGCTTGTTTCAAAATTTCAAAGAACTGAGGGTCCTTTTAATCTGAGGGGTTCAGGAAGGCTCCATAGAGGAGGTAGCATTGGATTAGGATTTTGCAAGATGAGCCAAATGTTAATATGCTGAGATAAAAAAGAGCCCTCTGGAAAATGATTCAACAAATGCATGGGGCAGTGAAAGGTTCAAGGAAGAGACAGCTCAGTAGTGCAGGGTAGAGGGCTCTGGATTTGGAGCTAGGAAGGCTTGATTTCAAACATTACCCTAGACACATTCTGTGCAATCACAAACAAAAGGCTTGACTTCTTTGGGCCTCAGTTTCCAAATTATAAAATTATAATTATAAATTATAATATGAGGAGCTGAACTGCATAGAGTCCAAGATTTCATCTAAATCTATGATTCCCTCATTTGGCTGCAGCATAGAATACATAAGAAGAAGCAGTAGAATAATGCTGACCATTTACATAACATTGGAAGAATTGCTTAGAGAACTTTGCCTGCCTTAGCCTATCAGATCCTCCCAACAACCCTGGCAAGCAGGTGTAATCATTATCCGCAATTTATAGAAGAGGAAAAGAGGCTGAGAATGGTTAAATGCCTGCCCAGGGTCAGACAGCCCATAATTATTTGAGACGTGATTTAAGCCCTGGTTTTTCTAACTCCAAGGGCAGCAGAGTCCAGTGTCAATGCCAAGCTGCTTTATGAGATGATGCTGGGAAAGTGCTTGTATAAAGGAAGGCTGAGAGTCGGGGAATCCTCAGGCCCAGTGTCTCAGACATTTACCACCTATCCGCCCATAGGCAAGTCACTAATTAAAACCTCAGTTTTCTTACTTGTAAAGTGGAAATAATGATAATACTTAGGATACAGAATTATTCTGAGGATCATAGGATAATAAAACAGGCAAAGCGTTTTGCAAAACATCCATCCATATTTGTGAATGTACATTCTCATTATGGAAATATGTACATTTTGGGGGGAGGGGGAGGCTTGGAGTCAGACTGTCATCTTATCTGTGCAGAGAAATCTCAATATAGACACTCCTTCAGTTGACACAGATCAGCATGGGTAGTCTTTGAGAGCTGTTTGGAGATACTGACTTGATAGATAATCTGCCCATCCAATGGGACAGGCAGGATTTATACTGAGATCGTCTTGATTCTAAGCTTCGCTCTCTATCTATTCCAACATGTTTCCTTTCTTTTGTCTGTATTATATATACTTTAATAAATGGATCCATGTGTATTTATTTGTAACATATATTTCTACATATAAGTATGGATATTTTGGAATTTAATAGGTAACCCTAATAGCTCATTATTATATAGCACAATATATAAATAATAATAAATAAGTTGAATCATTATATAGCACAGTGATAATTAAAATCCACAGCTATTGTATCTTTTGATATATTCTAGATTTCCTTAAAATCAGAATTTATCTGTATTTAGTAAGCATCCAGTTCTTAAGAATCACTTACCATCTTCATTTCCTGAAACAATAGAGTATACGATACTCTGATTGATGGCCGCTGCATTGATAACACCAACTGGAGTCCCTATCGGTGCAAGTTCGCTTACTGGAGGTGGTCTGTAGAATTAGACAAGATCATTTTTTCTTATGTTAATATTTGATGTAATACAGGTTTCTATTTAAAAATTAAATGTGTGTGGTTTTGGCAAAAGCAGGTTTCCCATAAGGTTGTTTGTGAAAGTCTTTATGGAGGTGAGACATTAAGGCATCAGGCACAGAACCACAAGTAAATAAAGGACTATTCTATTCTTAACTGAATGAGAATGCCATCCAGGGAAATAAAGACTAAACACAGGAGTGCCATGACTGTACTACACAACTAATTGGTAGGCAATGTATAGAAAGAAGAGCACTTTCTTGATTAAAAACATAAAAAAACCAGTATATCTCATAGTATTAAAATTTTGACATAACTCAATCATGCTAATGGTATTAAACAGACAATTTTTCTTTTCTAACTCTTTTATCTTAATTCCTATCTTTCTCCATCCCTCAACCATTTTAACTCCATGAGATTTCCAAGTAGAAATATTATCAGAAAATAACAAAAAATTAATCTTTTTATGGAAAATTCATCTTCTTACTCATATTCTTGGATTTGTTACTCTCTTATTTATCTTCATTCCCAGGTTCATTTTCAACAAACCATTATTGTTTCTCATGAGAGATTAATTCATTTTAATAATAGTAATAATCTTATAATAGTAGAAATTTTATAATCTCTTCTGAGGGATTTTTCCTAATCATCTTCATGTTTCTTCACCTTTCTCAATCATTGATTTTTGCTCTTAACTGCAGAGGATGTTTGTTTACTACTTTGGTTGAATATAGACTCTTATTTATTCTTTAAAGCCAGCTGTGATGTTATATCTAATGATTTTCTCTTGTATAGAAATATTAGTTAATGATCTTTTTAAAAAAAAATCAATCCCTGATTTTCTGCCTGGGATGTCCCTCAAAATTATCTTCTTTTTTCATCTACTTTGACAAAACTGGATTTATTTTATTTTCCTTAAAATCTTGGCTGACTAAACTTTCAATCTCAGCCGTGGATGCTACCATCTTTCCAAAGATCCTGGTTCACAACCTTAACACCACACTATCTCTTTTTCTTTCTCTACTTCCCATACTCAGTTTGCAAATCTTTTATTTATCCTTTTCTTTTCCATCACTGAGGCTCTGCCTCATTTCAAACCCTATCTTCCCCCATCAGGACTATTGGAATAATCTCCTCCTGCTCTCTGCTTTTCTAATCTCTACTCTTTGATTTAAACAGTATGGCATTGGAGGTAATATGATAGATTCATTTGTAACCCTACACACTATTAACCATATGACCCTGGAAATTAGGCTAATAAGCATTTATTAAATGGTTAGTTATTAAATTTTATTAAATAAAATATAAATAAATTTTATGCCAGGTACTGTGGTGAGTGCTAGAATTACAAAGAATGATAAAAACAATCCAACTGCAAGGAACTTATTTTTTAATGGGATATACAAAATGCAAACAACTATTTAGTGCAAAAAAAAAAGTGTATATAAAATCAACAGCAAAGAATTCCAGAGAAAAGCCACTAGCAGTGGCAGAGAAGAAGAAAGAACTGAGAAAAATTTACTGTAGAAAAGCTGTAATTTTATCTGGAACTTAAAGGAAACTAGAGACGTCAGGAAACAGAGATACAATGCAGATCATCCTAGTCAGTGAAAAGGCAGGGATCAGGGAGATGGAGTATTCTATGTGATACAGGATGAGATTGCATTTTTGGGCTATTCAGTATCACTGGAAGGAAGACTCAGATTAGTGAGATCACATATTTATAGGAACACGAGTGGGTAGTAATCAGACATGTATCAAGCACTTTCTCTTGGTGCTGTTGTTGAGTAATTTTAATCATTGCCAACTCTTTGTTGGGACCTCATTGGAGGTTTCATTGGTGAAGATATTGAAGTAATTTCCTTCTTCAGCTTATTTTACAGATGAGAAAACTGAGGCAAACATTCCATTTACCATCAGTATTAGAAATGTGCACACATTTATAATCAACACAAAATCTAATATATGTGAAAGGTGAACAGGTTTTGTGAGAGACCTCAGCAGATATCACATCCAAATGACAGCCCTGAGTGAAACAAGCCTGACAAATGTAGATCAACTTACTGAAATCAGAGGTGAATACATGTTTTTCTGGAGTGAATGGAAGTGCCATGGAGCTGGTATAACTTGTGCAATTAAAACTAATATATTCAACAAGCTTGTATGTCTAACAAATGATGGGTCATGACATTGCAATCACCACTTGCAAGAAAATGCTATGTCCCCATCATCAATATACACACTCCCACTATGATGAAACCTGATGAGGCCAAAGAAAAATTTGATGAAGACCTAAAAATTCTTATCCTCAATGTGCCAAAAGAAACCAAGCTTATAATTCTGGGTGACTTTAATGCTAGAATAAGCAGATAATCAGACATGGCAAAGAGTCCTTGGGAGGAATAGAGTTGGAAACAATAATGGCAATAGTCCTTTTCTATTAATGATGTCATTATCTTCTTATCACCAGCTCTGTCTGTCATTGACCTAAATGCAATAAAACTTTGTGAATGTACCCTTGAAGCAACCACTGTTATACAATGTCTACTGACTATATCATTGTAAGGAGAAGAGACAGATAGGATGTAAGAGTGAGGAAGGTAATATGTTGTGCAAAGAGCTGTACTAAACATACATTTATCTTCTCCAAATTAACTATCCATATTCAACAAAAGTGGAGGCGCAAAGGCAAAATGACTCCCAGAAGATTTACCAGAATATAGTGCTTCTCTAAGTAGGGAAAGTCCATTGCTAACTTGTTGAGCCAACACACAGTTGACAATATTGGAGGAGAAAAGTGGGTATATTTCAGAAATTTGCTGTATAGTACTGCAATTACTCATTCGGGTAAGAATATTTATATACATTAAGAGTGGTTTGACAAAAATGGTGGGAAAATTGAGATGTCAAATGAAATATGAGAACTCCACAGGATTTATCAGAAGAATAGTTCATCTATCTCTTGAAAAGTAGTATTTAACTCCACCAAAAGTAAAATACAAGCAAAGCTGAGAGAAATGCAGGATTCTTGGTTTAGTAAGATGGGTGAAATTAAGTTTTATGTCAAGAATAATAATCTATAGGGCTTTTAGGATGCCCTGAAGACTATTTTTGAGCCAGTGGTATATGGTGCATCTTAACTATTCAGTGCTGATGGTTTGATACTAATCAATAGTAAATGATAAAGATATTATCCCAGAGAAATGGGCAATATTTCTCCAGGTGGCATTTGAATGGGCATTTGTCAGTTTGACATCAGTTTCATGATGGCATGCTTGCCTGGGTTCTGGTAAATGGCTGATGCTCTCTGGCTTTTCCAGTCACCAATGGAGTGAGACAAGGCTGTGTGTTTGCTCCTTTGCTTTTAAGCATGATTTTTTTCAGCCTTGTTGTCAAATGCCTTCAATGAGGCTGAATCCGGCTTCAAAGCCTTCTACCATAGTAAGGGGGAAGACGACAAGCCAAGACTGAAGTGGAGGCAATGCTAGGGCACGATTTTTGTTACAGGTGATTATGCACTCAATGCAGCCTCCAAAGCTGAGATGCAACATATTTCAATTATTTGTTTCTTTTGCTAATTTTGGTCTAACAATGAACACCAAGAAAACACAAAAGCACCATCAGCCAGCACCACACCAAACACACATGGAACCATTGGTTACAGGATATAAAAAATATTGTGGATAAGTTCAAGTGCCTTGGCAGTATATTTCCAGAGATGTACACATATATTATGAGATTTCTGTATGCATTGCTAGATCTAGCTCAATGAGGCTCTGAAGAAAAGTGTGGAAGAGAAGAGGTATTAGACTGATTACCAAACTGAAGCTCAACAGAGCTGTTCTGCTGACCTCATTGTTGTATTCCTGTGAAATCTGGACAGTCTAGCAGGGCTTTGTCAGCTAACTGAATCACTTCCATTTGAATTATCTTGAGAAGAGTTTGAAGATCACTTGGCAGGATAAAGTACCAGACACTAAAGTCCTTTCTCTGACTAAACTCTGCTGAAGTAAGCACAGCTCTGATGAGTTGACCACAGGGTTTGAAAGTCAAACATCTGCTTACTTCAAATACTATTTTATGGAGAACTCACACAGCACAAGTGTCATAATTTGATTAGAAAAAGTGATACAAGAACACTTCAAGGTCTCTCTTAGAAACTTAGGAATTAATTGCATGACATGGGAGATGCTGAAACAGCATGACCCGGCATGATGTGCCCTCATCACAGAAGGTGGCGTGCTCTATAAGCAAAGCAGAAATGAATTAACTGAGAAGAAATGTGAGATGAGCAAAGTTAAAGAATCCATCCCAAATGTTCATATGGACTATTTTTGACTGACAAGTGGTAGAGTATTTGCAACATATTGGTCTAATCAGCAAAAATCAGACACATCCATAGCTTGATTCAAATTTAGCAATATCATTGAGTTTAAATGACTGGTTCAAAGTCACACAGCTTGTGTCAAGTGTCCGAGGCTGGATTTGAAATCAGGTCTTCCTGAGTCCATAGTTGGTTATTTATCCATTGCCCCCATCTAGCTGCCACATACCAATATAATTTTGGTCCACTTGGAGAATGAACAACAATAATCTAACTTAATTGTAAGAATTACATTAAACTAGAAATAAGGAAAATACACGATTACTTGACTCTTGTGCCTTCCAAAATTAATAATGGAACCAGATTGAATAATCTTAAAAATACTAAGACAACGAATGACAAGCACTGAAATATTCTCTAATTAGATACTCTAAATAAATTATTATAAAAAAGTCTTCTAAAATATAAAAATGAGTTATGGTACATGAATATTTTCAACTTTCAAAAATGAATCTATATTAGTCAAACCAATCTGAAGAGCAGAGAGGGACAGGTATCAAAATATGGCAGCCAATGGGATTTGATGTTAAAGCTTCTTGTGGGGAAGGACAGAGTAGAGTCCATTGGTCCAGCTGGTGATTATGATAAAAAGTTTAACATTCTGGACTTTCTGTAATTAGCCTCTTCTTGAATCTACATACTATCTCTTCCTGAGAATGCACTAAAGAAAAATGATGTCTGCAATTAATGCACCATTAACTTTGGAAAATGACATCGTTTATTTCATATATTCAAATGAAAACACTGCAAAACTATTTGTGTTTCTGCTGCATCATCTTCCACATGAGGGTGGACATAATTAATACAAGAGCAAGAAAATGGCATAATCTAAGAAGCAATTTAAATCCTGGGCATGCCATTAAAAACATTTAGAATTCTATTTGTTACTGAATGCTTAAAACACATTTTCCGGCCAAAACACTTCCTTATTAACCTTTGTCATAATTGTTCTTGCTCATGTCTTATGACTGGAAATAAAACCTACCATAATAAAATGCAATTTTCTTCTGCCTAAAATCAAATGAAACTTGAAAATAATGAGCATCAGGTAAGAAAAAAGGCATTCCTTTTCTGTTCAGACAATTGAGGAAATATTTTATTCCCTCTTTATGTATCACAAAACATCAGTATCTAATTAATTCTCATTTTTCTTTCTTTCAATACCTTATTCTCAGCTAATATGGATTTTGTCAGATCTGAGTTCCATAGTCTACTGAAAAATGTCCCCAAACTATCGTTACCAGAAGGTTCTTTTCTTTTCTCACGTTTTTATTTCTTTCCCATTTTCCCACACCATTTTTCTGGTAGTTGTTTGCAAGTCCTTATTCATTTGGCTTTTAAAAAAATCAATGTATACAGTCTGCTATGTTCAAACTTTCAAAAAAAGGAAATATTCTAATGGGATTGATATATTTTAGAGCATTTTAGCATCATTTGAATGTGAAATATAGCAATATCTACTGTATGGCCTCTACTAAAAGACAGTTTATTGTCCAAAATGTTGCCTAGAGGTAGACATACACCCATAATCATCTTGATGTATACATCCTTAGTTATCATTATGTCAACATGTACATCAATATTCTCTAGGTAAAATAACTCCTTTCTAGCAATAGGCCCATCTTGAGTTCCATTACCATCTCTATTGAATTCTTATTTGTTTACGCTATTGTTAATACTAATGATCGAATCTTTTTCTATATCTTCATCTCTATCAAACAATGCAGCCTAAATGCTTTTGCATCATCCTATAGGAGGTGGTGTCATTAAATGTAGATAAATAAGTAAATTCATGAATTAAAAAACATTTGTTAAACATAGACATAATTCTGGTCTAGTAAGAAAACAGAGTATCTAGCATTTAGATTAAGATCAATCCCTTTCTCCAGGCAGAAATCAATCTCTTTCTTAGAGAAGAGGGGAGGGGGATAACATTCCTCCTTCTTGAGGGAATTTTGGATCTTTGTGAAATGTAAAATCATAGGACAATCCACTATCCTCCTTGCTTTTCCTTGGCCAGGAAAGTCTTTCTATCACACAAATCCTTTCCCCAGCAATCCCCCAAGCATGAAAAGTTCTCTCCCTTTATATCTGCCTTTTGGCTACTCTGACTTTTTTCAAATTCCTGTTGTCCTCTGTGTGTTTGTGTGTGTGTATGCTTGTATCCTGTATATATATATGTGTGTGTGTGTGTGTGTGTGTGTGTGTGTATAATAGATATACATCATACAGGTCCCATATGGTATCATATTTTAATATATAATATATATGGAGAAAAAGAAAAAAGATTCCCTAAATGAATTGATATATATATTAGAATATATGTATATATTCTCTGCATATATATATATATATACTTTATAAATGTGTATAGATATACATGCATTTGTATACATGCATATTTCATGTATTTGTATACATTTGCATGTGCACATGCATCTATAGAAACATGCATCTCATTCCTTTCTGTCTCCATAATACATATATATATATATATATATGTATATATATACACATACATATCACCATATACCTATACATCTCTGTAGCTATCTATGTATCTTGCTCTTACATAGTTGTTTGCATGGTGTCTCCCTCATTAGCTTGTGAGCTCCTTTGGAGTACAGCACCTTTTGCCTTTCTTTGCGTTCTGAACACTTGGTACTGTGTCGGGCACTAATATGCTCTGACAAATGCTTATTGACTTGATTTGATTCTTGATCATCTTATAGTAATTATTGGAGCTACTACTCTCTTCAAATTACTTTGAATTTTATTTATCTGTGCAAATGCTTTATCATCTGCTGGAATTTAGGCTCCTTGAGGGCAGAGACTTTTTGTTTACTTTTTTAACCCCAGTTCTTAGCTCCACGGCATTTCAATTTTATTCAAAAGTATTTAATAAGCACTTAACAAACAGGAAACTTGGTGATTTAGTAGGTGGATTACAGGGTCTAGAATCAAGAAGACCTGATTCTAGATCCAGCCTGAACTACTTACTAGTAGTATCATCCTAGCAAATCATTTGATTTGTTTACCTTGGTTTCCTTCTTTGTAAGATGGGAATAATAATAATAGTACCTGCCTTCCAGGGTTGTTTTCATGATCAAATAAAATAGTATGTGTCTAGCACATAGTAAGGGTTCTTTATATATTAGTATTATTCATTCTAGGCCCTATAAATATTATATATAATATATATATATATATATACAAACTTTTTTTTGATATATCAATGGCTCATTTTTATCCCATGGGTGGGTGGAAGAGTTAGTAGGGAGAGAAGAACAAGACAGTCAGAAACAGTCCAGAAATAATGAAAGTTTAATTTAACTTTTAGGTTGAAAAGGTAATGATGAGAATAAAATTAAAATCATGTATGCAGAAACTTTCAACTGCTGATTCTTTTGACTGCCAAGCATTTTAGCCTGCAATATGTTTATAAATGAATGCTATAAAAATTTCCCAGGAATTTAACTTAATACTGGAGTTATCTTTTCTCCTCCTAAGGGACCTGGCCATCGGATTGTAATATATCTGACTTCCAAGTATTTGCAAATTATTGCCAATTAAGATGCTTTCATGCCCAGTACAAGGAAATTAATGCAAATGTGATCAAGCACTGAACTACCTATTCTACCGTAACTGTTTAATAATTGGATTGTAATGATCTGTTTTTTAAAGAAATTTAACCAAAATATACCAGTTTGAAAAGAACATGAAAGTAGTTTAGTTCGCTAAAACTGTATGAGGGTTTTTTCACCTTTTGAATACAGATTATGATTATGATTTATTGTTTTAAGGAACTACCAATGAGGAAACCTTTACCAATTCTGATTAATGACTCTTTATTGCTAGATAAGTGATTTTTCAGTGTTCATGTAGCTAGTGTCTGTGTACCACGGACTACTCTGCTAGAGTGCAGGGCAAACTTTCTTATTTCTGTCAAGGGCAGGATTAGAATCTCAGTCTTTTTGATCCTTAAATATTCTCTTTTTCACTGCATAATAATCAAATTAATAATGGGCCAAAGGTATTGTGTATAGGTCACATTTGTTATTTTTTATTGTTTTCTGGAAGGTTTATTTTACTTTGTAAGAAATACATTTTTCAGTTGTTCAGATTATATTAGAAACATGAAAAAATAGAGGCAAGCAGTCATTTCCAAAGATCAGAGTATTTATTTAATATGATAACTATTTATATATGCATATATATGTATATATTTATATACACATATGCATATATATATTTACATGCACATATACATATATAAATTATGATGTGACAATATGGAGAGAAAGAAGTTAGCATGTGCCTCTGATTTAAGACCTTTTGGAATTCATTTTTTACTTTATTAAATTGCTCTTAGAATGAGGAATCATAAGATTAGACATCTCTTGTGCCAGTTAATTTAAATTAATAATTGGCATTTATATCACATATATAAATACATATGTTTATTAGATCTCTCTATCTATCTCTCTATCTATATTTCTATCTATCTGTATTGGATGAAAGCTAAACTCAGAGAAGAAGAAAAATATCTGAACTTTGAATCATAATATCTGAGTTTAAAACTCAGCACTTCTATTTAATGGCATGTTAAACTGTATTGAGAGACAAAGTCCAGAGGATGGTGATGGTTCAGTTATACATCTATCATGGTCAGAGGACATCTAGATTCTTATGCTCAAGTTTGCTCACCACTGTTTAGGAAATTTACCACTAACTTAACAAATATCCAGTGGGGGATGACTAGAATGTGCAAAGGCCTCACAATCATGGCACATGTGGGACTAAGGAGGACAATATGAAGATGACATGGGACCCATATTTGAACATTTGAATGATGATTGTAATATAGAAGGATTATTTGTTTTCCTCGATTCCAAAGATCAGGATTAGCAAGAGAGTTTATCAATTAATGATTAAAAACATGAATGATACCCAAGAACATAAATTCAGAGCTGGAGGTGTCCCTACAGGCAGTCTAACAACATTTTCATTCCACAGACAAAGAATCAGTGGCAGAAAAATAAAAGAATTGGTCATATATATGGAAATTTGTTGGGAGAAAAATAGCAATTCCCTGTATACATACATATATATATATATATATATATATATATATATATATGTGTGTGTGTGTGTATGTGTGTGTGTGCATGTGATATATGTGTATATGTAGATATATATGTATACACATATATATGTATATATGTGTGTATATATGTATATATGTATGTGTATGTATATATAAAATTCCTAAAAATAAGAGCTATCCAACTGGAGAATTAATTGACTCGTTCATGAGGTAATAGATTTTATCCAAACATTTTCAAACAATTATTTGCAGAGAAGGTTTTAACAAGGATTATTCCTTAAATAGGCATCTAATTTAAGAATTTTATGCTTTCATTTTTACTTTGGATTTTCATATTTCTCTGATTACTGACATTGGTCAATACACAATTGTTTTGATGCTGTCAGCAATAGTTTTTATTTGCATCTTCAGGCATTGTGCTAATTTCTTTCCAGGTATCATCTCATTTTATCTTAATCACAATTATGAGAGGGCAGTGCTGTTATTATCCTTTTTGTGCAGTTAAGGAAAATGAGACAGACAGATGTTAAGACCTGTCCAAAATCATAGAGTAAAAGTCAATAGCTGAATTTGAACTTAGTTCTAATTGACTCTTCTATCCACTCTAACACCTACCTACCCATGTCCTGGGAAACTCAAAATCCACCCATACTTTCATATCTTGTGTGACCCTTGTCCGTGTTATGTTAGTGGTTTTCTTCCAGGCCTTTGTGCATTATTTTTAAAGCTTTTAATTTTCAAAATATATGCATAGATATTTTTCAACATTCACCCTTGCAAAACCTTGTGTTCCAGGTTTCTCCCTTCCTTCCCTTTATCCCCTTCCCTAAATGGCAAGTAATCCAACATATGTTAACCATGTAGAATTTTTATATACATATTTCCCCAATTATTATGCTGCACAAGAAAAATCAGATGAAAAAGGAAAAAAATGGGAAAAAAAACAAAATTTCTACATTACTTTTAATCGACAATATAAGACTTGGATTTTCTTTTTATATGTCCTTTTTCCTGTGCAAGCACCCTACTTCCTGATTCTGATCACACTTTTTGGGTGTAAGCTGTTATTAAAAATATGCTTCATGAATTGAGAAATTGAAACTATAAAACAGGGAATTTGATGCTGTATTATATAGGATCAAGTAAAAAAAAAAAAAGAAAAGAAAAAAATAGATCCCAGAATTCAATTTTATTTAACATTATATTTTCAAAGCCCCAAAAGTATTTTCTTGGTAACATTTCCCTTCTTTTTAAAAAATCAACTTTATAGTAATGATGTATCTCATAAAAATACCCACTTAAACATGGCTTCAAGCATCTCTGATTTTAGCAGTGTTGGTAAACACTTCCCAGGTGCAGATCATGTCCCTCCAAGCCTTAGTAGATACTTGTCAAGAATTAATGAGGCTGAAAAAATCACTGCCTATTAGCCAGCCTTCCAGTGATGAGTCCCCACAATTAGCTCTTTGGGTCCTGGAGCAAAATAGTTATATCCCACTAATATCCCTATGTTTGACAATGATTCAATGCTCTAAAGCATGTTTGAATTTACAGCCAAAAGATATAGCCTATGAGAGATCATACCAATTTGCTATTGAGAATTTCCCTAGAATTTTAAGTTCAATGGTTTCTTCCAACTCTTTCTGAGTGGGAATTTCTTCTCCCAAATTCTTACCAAGTGATCAGTTGATCCTTCTATTTTGGTAAGCATGGCATTAAGATGTTTTTTTTCCTGGCATTCCCAGTTGGAAATTAGAATTCATCTTCCCATTTTAAAAACTGTATTTGTTAGATGGGGCCCAAAATGGAACTATTAGATCTAGGAATTAACTTTAGATCTGGGATGAGGAAGATCTGAATCCAAATACCTAGAAATTGTGTGTCATTGGGTAAAAAATCTTAAGCTTTGTCTACCTCACTTTCTTTATCTGGAAAATGGAGTCAATAACAGCATCCAATTCACTAGGTTTTGAGAAAGATAAAATAGAAAAATATATACTTTGTTTATCTCAAAGTGCTACATAACATATATTTTCTACATAACATATATATTTTCTTTTTTTAAAAAAAAGTATTAGTCATTCAACTAGGTATTGGAAATACAAAGATATTGATGAAAAACATATTTTCTTTAGAGAGCTTACATTTTGTAAATGAAATAGGTTCTTGTAGTTGGTGCTGAGCTGAACACACTCAGAGTAGCATTTCCATGGAATATTGCAAACCATAGACTATAAATAGAGGTCACATGATATTGTGAACAAGATGTCAATCCTAGACTTGGGAAAATCCAGTTTGAAATATAACTAAGAAGTTTTCTAGCTGTGTGATTCTGGGCAAGTCAAGTATCTTCTTTAAACCTTCATTTCATCATCTTTAAAGTGAGGTGACTAAAATTGATGACCTCCAAAATCTTTTTTCAAGTCTAAATACATGATCAGATTGACTTTTGGGACATGGTGCAATTGTGAATTCAAGATGCCTCCAATTTATTTTCTTTTTATAGTACTTATACTTTAGATAGAATTATAGCTAACCTTAAAAGAAGAGAAACTAAATATAATGGAAACAAATAGGAATTTCAGGAAAAGTTTAAAGGAAAGATAGCAAATAGATGAGGGGAAGGTTTTTTCACATGAAAATACATCTTTTTATGATTAATAATATCATAAACTGGGAAAGTGAGAAACAGGTGGTTAATCCTTTTGTGAACAAAGTTCTTTTTACAGAGCTACAATTCTTTTTAAAAAATCAGAAAATAAATTTAGCAAATAGATGAAGTCATTTTCTCTGTATGTCGACACAATTTGAATTGCATGCCTCTTTCTCAGAGAGATTTTGTATTTTTTTATTCACATTTTGAAATATTTCCTAAAGCCATTTGACTTAACTGCTTCAAATTCTTTCTTTAACATGTGGTGCCCTTGTAAGAATGATGGTAGGTTTCCTTCAGTTTGAAAAGTAATTTTATTTACTTATTTTTCTCTAATGAAATGTTAACGTCAGCTGTTTGCTTCCCCATGGCTTCTACCATTGTGATATCTTCTCGTTCTTCTCTTTCTGCACTCCACACATGATTTTTTTGCATTTCTAAAGCTTTTAAATGAGCTTTCCCCACCATTGTACACCAGGTGACATGCTTTTTATAAAACTCATTCATCACAGAATGGACTCTATTCAATTGCTCCATGAAAAACACTGAGGAATCTGATTTATGCAAAAATGTATTAAGTTTATTGAATTATCATCTATGGAAGATTTCTCTCCATGAATCAGTAGAGTGCCTCTTCCTTCTAAATTGAAGACTTGCATATAATGTTCTTTTCGATTAGAGTCTATAGATGTACTTCAAGATTTCAATGAATCCATGTTTTTCCTTACATGAGCACTTGAATCTTGAATGTAGATCTTATAACTTTTATAACTTGGTGAATTATTTTCATGACTTTTTGTGATAAAGAAAATGTATCATCCTGGCAAGAAGATTCTGAACTTAGTTTGCCTCATCCTGAAATAACCAAGAATCTCATTTTAGGTCAGATTTGATTTAAGTTGACTTATTGCTTCATGTTCAGAAAGGAACCAAATAAGATAACCTTAGTCCACATAAGTCTTTCCAGTTGGCAGAATTGGTTGGCCTGACCTTTAGAAAGATCTGTGGTCTTTCATACACAGTTGAAACTGAGTTTCTGGGTTTCAGCAATACAGAAATAGAGAAGTGAACAGGTTATTGGGGTATACTAACTATAGGAGAAAGAGTCCATATTGAGTAGCAAGGGAAGGGAGACACACCAATGTTGGTTAATCTCTTTTTGATTTCTGGTTTCTTTAGTAGGCTGGTGGTGGTGGTGGAGTGTGTGTGTGTGAGAGAGAGAGAGACAGAGAGAGAGACAGAGAGAGAGACAGAGACAGAGAGAGAGAGAGAGAGAGAGAGAGAGAGAGAGAGAGAGAGAGAGAGAGAGAAAGAGAAAGTACCCTCAGAGCAACTGAGACAGGTAGAAGGTAGAATCAGTGGTATGGATTCCAATAGGGATGCCTAAATATTTTGGCAAGAGCAGCTTCAGTCATTATTATGCTTACAGTCTCCCTAATCTTTATCTTTTTATTTAAATGAAGTTTCTTTACTTGTTCAGTATAAACTGTGACAAATCTTTCCAAATTAAATATTAAAGTTATACTGATCCCTAACAGATGACAGTAAAGGCTGAAGTGACTCAAGGTCTTAATGCTAACAGAATTTCCATTCAAGTATCTCTTAGCTGAATGAAATTAATTTGCATTAGTAATATTTTGAAGATATGTGTACAGGATAGTGCCCTTCTTGCTGGAAACAAACACCTAATCCTATTCACAAATTTGGTGTTCTTTGATCTATTCAAGAAGATTTGATCTTTCCATGATATTTACCTCTATGACTGATGACAAGTGAATTCTGGTTTTTTAAGTGTCTCAGCCCATCATTCTCAGGTAAATGTCAAACATACTTCTTCGAAACTCTACCTCACTGGATATGATGAACTCAACTTAGTCTTAAACATCATTCACTGTTTAGATTTCCATTTAAAATCTTGATATTTTGGTCATGGTTCATTCATAAAAATCTCTTTTTCACTTTGGATATGGAATTTCAATGATTTTCCAAAGAAATTCACAGAAATTGATGAAAATCTCTGTTATATTTCTAGCTGACACCACATTATTTCAGGCTATTAATTCTATGGAAAGAAAAATGTCTTTAAAACTAAAATAAATTGACCTTTCAAATGGACCAATGCACTACAGAGAAATACACAGTGGATATACTTAGGCTAGAATGTATTACTAAGGAAACCTTGTATGCAATAACTAACTGAAACACCATTTTAATCAATTAATTAATCAGCATTAAAAAAAAAAAACATGGTGTGTTAAACTCTTTATACACAAAGAAAACAAAGATGTCCTTATATTCAGGAAGCTGACATATGATTGGAGGAGGGAGTATATAACACATAAGGCAGAGTCATATAACATAGTCATAAGAGAGCTGACCTCAACATGAGGAAGATCTTAGTTCAAGTAACACCGTTGACAAATACTGGTTCTGTGATCCCATTCATAACTTCTCAGCAACCTAAGTTGCTGAGAAGATGCCAGCTATATTGGTGTAGCTCTCAGGGAGCAGCCTGTGTTAGTGAAATAATACATTGACCTACAACAAAATCCAATACAAATAGCTTAAGAGGAAGTGTCATCCAAGTGGAATGTCCAAATAACATCTGAAACACACAGAAAGTAATATTTGGGCTGATTCTTGCAAGATAGAAAAGATTTCAAGAGTCAAAGTTGGGGGATAACCAATGAAAAATAATGACAATAGAAATGGAGTACTTGTGAGTTGGGCAGAAAATGTAACATGGATACATACTCTGAGGTTTTGTTATTTTTTTCCCTCAGGACATACATACAAGAATCCAAGAAAGCCTTCCAAAGCCATAGAAAGAATTATGGAATTATGGAAGACAAAAAGGAAGAGAAATAAACAGAAATCATGATCTTGAATAGAAAGACTACAAGACAGTAAAAATCTTGAACTATAAAATATATATGAAACAAACAGGAGAGGAATTGCCTAATGGGTAAGGGACATCAGAGTGGTAGCTCATTGAAAGCAGAATTATTGATATTATTATTTTTTATCTTCTTTGATAAATATAGTGCCTGGGGATTAATTAATATTTGTTGAACTGAACAGAATTATGATAAAGGGAAAGTTGGCAATTTAATCAAATCAAAATGTAACTTTTTTATTTTGAAATAACCCATAGCTAATGATTTATGAAAAGAATTATGTATGCATCTATTTTTTCAATTATTTTAATGATAAAAATAAAAAAAATATGGACTAGAAAGTATTGTGGTATGGGGAAAGAGAATCAGATTTGCTGTCAGAGAGGGAGGTCAAATTCTACCCATTCAACACTACCTACAGGTCTCTGCTAGATTATTTTTCTATAGTTACCCCTGATTTCCTCCTCTTTAAAGGAAAGGAATTGGATTGGGTACCTACTAAAGTACTTTCCAGTTCTAAATCTTGAATTGTGAGGAAATTTTCGACAGTGCCTAGATCTGATATTATTTTCCTTGCCTCTCATTTTATTGATAGTTTGATTTGCTTTGAGGATAAAAGTTAACCAATAATAAGATTGCTTCTGACTGGTTTTCTGGTCTCATTGACAAAACTGCATCAGTTGAGCATTTATATATATATACAACTGCTGTGTTTAAAAATGGATTTTATTAAAGTACATTTAACTTCCCATTGAACAGGGTCATCAGCCTTGAGACTTCAAGGAAAATCTGTCATAAGTGAACTATAGACTTTCAGTTTCAGTTTAATGATTCAGCAGCATGCCACAAGGATAATCAGGAGTAATAAGCTAGTTTCCATCAAATTTCTAAGAGATAGTGAGGTATAGCAGACAGTATTCTGGTCTTAAAGTAAGGAATATTTGAGTTTAAATTCCACTTCAGTCCTATACTACTTGTATAAACCTGGACATTTAATTTCTCTTGGCTTCAGTTTTCCCTCCTTTTTTTTAAGTAAATGATTGAGTTTGTTAAGCTTTAAATTTCCTTCCTGTTATGATTCTTACAAGGTACTAAGACAGTGGAATTGATAGAGAAAATAATTATCTAATTTAGCTTGTTCAATATGATTGATCTGATACTACAAGGAGATGTTATGGGTCAGAACCTGAAATAAGGTACTAAGTGGAATTGAGGAGACAATGGTTAAATCTAATTTAGCATTGATTTAATCCTACAACAAATAATGGTTTTCTAGTAATGTAATGATTGGGGTATACTCAGTGCATAGCATATAAGCAAGAAGCTCTTAGAGCCAGCCCACTCTTAGCGGTGGAGTCAAATTCATTCCAACTTCCACCTTTGTGCTGGCTGGAGATTCAAAGGAAGAGAGGCTGAAGCTGGCAGAGACAAAGGACTAGCAGCAAGAGCTAGGCCTCTAAGAAAGCTAACCAGGGTATTTTGAAAGAGACAATAAAGGATCTGGACTTTAACTCATGGCTGCATTTGGGGTGATTACACTGAACTGAAAGGAAGGCTGCTCCCAGAAGCCCTCAAAGAAACCTGCTCCCAGAGAATATTATGCTTTAGAGAAGAATATTATACCTTCCAGCCATAGTTCTTTAATGTTCTTTAATGGTTCACCATTTTATTTTCATCATGCCATCATCATAGCATCATCATGACATCACCACCATAACTAACATTTGAATAACAAGTTAAAGTCTGTAAAAATGTTTTGCATATGCCTCCTTATTTGGACTTTCTAATGATTTTTTTGAGGGTGATGCTATTTTATGTAAGGGGAAACTAAGACTAAATTAGGTAAAGTGATTTTGTGAAAACTACTTCTAAAATGATATACTAGTTCAGAACATTTCTTGTTCACTCCAAAACAGTGGAAAGTCTTCAAATAAGGATAAATTCTAGGTGAACTATATTTTTCTTGTTGGAAGATAAGGCTAGATTATCTTCCAACAATGGATAATCTAGCCTTATCTTCCAACAACTCTTTGAGATCTTCCTCCTGACTCAGAGAGGGACTTGTCTTTCACAACGATAAAATCAAAGATCAGTCAATTTTGATGTAGTCTCATTGATAGTCTAGATGTCTAGATAATATAGTCTATAATGCTCCCTTTAAAATTATGAAATAAGTTTTCTGGGTCCTATGATACTCAATTAGATGGAAAATTGGACTTTTTCTAAATTCGTTATGGATTTTCAAAATTTCATCAAATAAAACTGGTATGGAAAAAAATAGTAATTGTAGCTGTTTTCATAGGATAAGGCTCTAGGACTTATATTGAAGTTAATAACCTGATGACTTAGTAGCAAAGTAAACCAATCCCTAACTTCTAAAATGCTTATTAAGAAATCTCTTCCCCATTATTCCCCACACTCTGAGGTGGGTATGTAGCTAGAACTATAGGCTTATAATCCAGGAGCCACTGAACAATTTTCTTGCTGCAGGTGTATTCCATACTACATGCTTCCCATTCCTGCCCTTACCCCATATTCTGTACCAAAAAAGTAAGAGAATGATACTCTGTACCTTTCCTCATCTGTTACAGGAAAGTAAAAATCTGCTCTTCTCAGGGTGTTGCAGTAGTGTTTAGCTTAAGAGAGAGAGAGAGAGAGAGAGAGAGAGAGAGAGAGAGAGAGAGAGAGAGAGAGAGAGAAAGAAAGAAACTGGGGCAGTGCATCAGGCCATATGTAGCTCTATATTAGGCCTGGAAGAAAAAGTTCTGGTAACAGTCTAGGCAAAGTATAGACAACTCAGAAGTTGGGCAGGTTAGAGAAAGAATTGAAAAGTGAATTTTCCATCATGGAAGGAGGCTGAGTCAACTCTGAGGTCTAGATCTTGGGGGAAATCAATCATTGAAGAGAAAGTAATCAAAAAGTGAAAGCCAAAAGAATATAAAGGGTGAAGATAGCCTGAATTACAAAAAATCATAGAAAAAATAATTAGTTAAAAACCTTGAACATAAGCAGACACATAAACAAGAAAGATATTAATAACAAACAAATGTGTTTCAAACAATCTAAATATGTCCAAAAATCTCTCCATAAATTTTGCAAATAAATGAAAAATGAATCAATACCTGATGAGGCAAAGTGCCTACTCAGTTTCTGATGATCCACAGGAGAAAAGGAGGGAAGGAGGGAAGGAGGGAAGGAGGGAAGGAGGGAAGGAGGAAGGAGAGAAGGAGGAAGAAGGGAAGAAGGAAAGAGGGAAGGAGGAAGGAGGAAGGGCCATCTGCACCTAGAGGGAGAAGTGTGGATCACAACTTATACTGGATCACTTGAAATCTAGGGGAAGGAGTTGGGGTGTGTGTGGAGGAATTGGAACACAAGATTTTGCAAAGGTGAATGTTGAAAACTATCTATGAATATGTTTTAAAAACAAAAACCTTTAATAAAAAAATAAAAATAAATACTTACTATCTTTGTGACCCTTAGCAAGTTACGTAACCCTATTTATCTTGCAAAACAAAGCAAAAAGAAAAAAAATTGGAATCGATAGAAAGGAAAGACAAATTAATTTTTATTACAAATTAAATTTAATTGGGATTTTACAAAACTTCTATCAGAGAAAAAGATGAACGGGGTAGGGGGGGTAAGGATTAATAAGTAAAACTGAGGGAAAAAACTCTAGGGAAGACAGAGGATAACTTGAGAATGATAGGAAGGGAGCTTGCAGAGCTATGAGTATTTTAGATTAAGTAGAAATAATAAGAGACAACCTGCTACCTCAAAGGAAGAATAGCAAAATATTTTTACTCAGAAAAAATAGTATTAACACAAATAGAAAAAAAAACACAAACAGAATTCTTAAAACTTTAAGAGTGGTTATTCAATAATATATCATTCAATGAAATGAAAGAGAATGAGAAAACAAAACCCCATGATCTGTTGCTTATGAGATATACATCTAAGAATCAAAGTCATAGATAGGATAAAAATGGAACTTGAGAGCAAAATTTACTATATATAAAGAGAATCCAAACAAGGAGTTACAATGATTTGATCAAATCAAATCACATCAAATGTATAATATAATTAGAGATAAACAATTAAACAACACTATGTTGAAGAGAATCACAGTCAACAAACTAACATCATTATTAAATACATATGCTTCCAATTATTTAAATCTAAATTAATTTACTATAATTCAAGGGGATATAAATTAATATAATAAGAGAAGAGGATTTTACTTTCTTTAAGCTTTAGTTTGCATAAAGGAAAAAAGATAGAATAAAAAGGGAAACTAAAAAATAAAAAAAAAAATTGCTGGAAAAACTAAAGTTAAAAGGACATAATATTTGTTAAGTCAGATTACTGAAGAATATTCATATTGTTCAGTACTATGTGGAGCTATACAACAATGGCCAAGGTTTTAGAGAAAAGGGGATTGAAAATAAAAATTCAAAGACTGGAATAATAAACTCATCATTTTCAGATGATAACACAATAAAAATAGCAAATAAATAAGCTCCAAATTAGAGCAAAAGAGATGACTCTGGAAATTATAGGAAAAAATAAATTGAAAAAAAAACTACAAAAAAGATAAGAAAAACTCAATATGGTTTTTGAAAAGATTAGCAGAAATAACATACCTTTATACAATCTGTTTATAAGGAAAAGCACAGAAAATCATATCAAGAAAAGAGTAAATGAACAAGATGAAATTAAAAAAAACAATAGAAGGAAATAATGAAAAATTGTCAGTTTCCTCTGCACAGTTACATGCTAACAAACATGAGAATGGGAAAGAAATAGAACAATATTTTCAAAAATGTAAAATACCTTAAATATCAGAAGACCAAATGAATATTTTTAACAACTCAATCTCAAAAGAGAAAACATATGAAATTGTTGATGAATTACTGGGTATGTGAATTGGAGTGATCAAGGAAGTACTCTTGGTCCTGTATATTTTTATAGAAGATTTATATAAAACATTTATGGAATAAAAGAAATACTATAAAAATTCATTTCAAAGTTGAGAAAATAAGCATTCTACTAGACTACTTTTGGGAATACCATATATTTCTAATACCTAATCCAGAAAAAAGGCAAAGAAAAAAGGTTGAATCATAGATAAAATTATTAAATTTTGATTACAATTTTTAAAATGACAGTCTTTTAGATGTGGAGTCTTGAAGGCAGAAAGAAGCTGCTTAAGCTCTCTCAGTTTCCCTCAAAAATCACATGAAACAAGGCGTCTGAACACTTTGATGAAATAAAACTATTCTCCAGCTCAGGACAGAGTAGAAAACTTTAAGAAAAATCAGTTTCTATGGGAAATGATGAGCAGGATGTTTTCAGGAAGAAAGAAAAATCTGGAAAGTCTTCATGAATTCAAAGTGAAATGTATTTTACACAAAGTAATACTAATGTTCAAAAATGACCAGCTGTGAATGTCTTTGCTATTCTCAGTGGTATAATCAGATATGGCTACTTTGAAGGACTTATGATAAAAAAAAATTCTCTTTGTACCTAGAGAAGGAACTGATTGTGTCTGAATATAGACTGAAGTATTCTCTCTCTCTCTCTCTCTCTCTCTCTCTCTCTCTCTCTCTCTCTCTTAAAGCTTTTTTTTTAATTTTCAAAAGATATGCATAGTTTTCAACACCCTTGCAACACTTCTTCTATACTTATTTCCACAATTATTGTGCTACACAAGAAAAATAAGATCAAAAAGGGAAAAAATGAGAAAGAAAATGAAATGCATGCAAACAACAAAAAAAGTGAAAATACTATGTTGTGATGAACACTCAGTCCCCACAGTCCTCTCTCTGGGTACAGATGACTCTCTCCATCACAGGACCATTAGAATTGGCCTAAATCATCTCATTGTTTAAAAAAAAAACATGTCCATCAAAATTGGTCATTATATAAACTTGTTGTTGCTGTGTACAATGTTCTCTTGGTTCTACTCATTTCACTTAGCATCAGTTCATGTCTTCCAGGCCTTTCCAAAATCATCTTCCTGATCATTTCTTATAGAATAACAATATTCCTTCACATCCATATATTATAACTTATTCAGTCATTTCCCAACTGATGGGCATCCACTCAGTTTCCACTTGCCACTACACAAAGGGCTGTGAGTGTAACAGGAAAAAACAGGATTAAAAATATCTCCTGTGCTTATGTTTCTCTGCTGAATTCCTTTACAATTCAGTCAGGAAGGAAAGAAAAATTAAATTTGAAATTGAAAAATCTAACAAAAGTGAATGTTGAAAACTATCTTTACATGTAAATGGAAAAATAATAAAATACCATTAAGCAAAAAAAAATAGAAAATAATTATTTACAGAATTTGACATAATATCATGAATCTTTTGGAAAAACAGAAGACCTTAAATTTCAAAGGAAATAACTTGGAAAAAAATAAAAGAATCAATAAGGTTACTATTTATACAACTCATACTAAATTATAAAACAATAGTAACCATTTGCTACAGGTTAAAAATATAGTGATAGATTAACAGATTAGACATGGGAAAATCAAAAATAAGGGACCATAATAATCTAACGTTTGGTAAATCAGAGACCATAAATTGCTTAGGAAAGATCAGGACTTATGATCTTAATCCTAAAGATAATACTATAAAATATTAGAAGAGAAGGTCGGATCATATGACTTTGAAAGTTATAGATAGGGAAAGTATTCTGAACAAACAAGGTATAGAAGTAGCATTGGACTGGTATAGAAGTAATTGGAAAAAGAAAATAATAACTAATTGAATGAAATCCAAGTTTCTACATGGCCAAAAAGATCAAGTAGAAAAGAAAAAAAATATAGTATTGCCAAATATATAATAGGTCAAAATAGATAAAGAAATAATTATCAAAAGAAAACAAATGTGGGCATCCAGGTGGCACCATGGCTAGAGTACTGCTCTGAAGTCAGGAAGACCTGAATGCTAGCTATGTGATCCTAAGTCATTTAACCCTGACTTCTTCAAAAAAGAAAAGAAAAGAAAATCAATATAAATTATTAATAACCACATGAAACAACTAGCTAAACCATTAAGTTATAAGAAAAATGCAAATAAAAAAATGCAATGATATTTTACCACATATACTATAAATCCCAAATGTGAAAAAGGATAGGAATAGTAAATCTTGGAGGGACTATGGGAAGAAAGGAATACCAATACATTATTGGTGGAACTATGAATGTTTTCAGTCATTTGGGGAGACAAATGGCAATAAGTGGACAATGACTATCCTTTTATTGGGATTCCATTATAAGGCTTGTTCCCATATGAAGGGAACATCGATATGAAGAAAGTCCACATTGTTATCAAAATACAATAGCACTTTCAGTGGTAGCAAAGAACTATAAAATAAAATGAAAGTTCATTATTTAGGGATCATTAAACACATGTGATGGAATATTTTTATACTGTAAGAGATATCAACTATGTTAAATACAGAGAGATGTGAATAGATCTATGTGATCTGAAAAAAAACCAGTAATATGAAAATGGACAGAAACAACTATAGCAATATAAAAGGAAAGATCATCAACAAATTAAGAAACCAGACTGAATGATATGTAACTATCAGACTCAAATGTGGCCCCAACAAATAGAGATGAGCAAACATTCCCTACCCAATCCCTTTACAGAAGTGAGAATTCTATGGGTGTGATACTTGGCATATATTTTCAAACTTTTTTTGGATGTATTTGCTTTTCTGATTTTTTTTCTTTAAGAAATGACATTTCTTACATAGGCTGGCTTTCTAGGAAAGTGCAATGGGAGAAATCTTAAAGATTAAAAAATAAATTTGTATTACTATTTTTATACGTAAAGATTATCCCTATCTTCAAGGAATTTACATTCTATTAAGGAAAGATAGCAAATGCAGAAAAGTAGTGGTCAGGGAGGGATATTTTGATTTGTAAAATTAGTGATTAAAGATATAGACAAATAGACATTTTTTTTTCCTTTTTCTTGGAGAAAAAATAGAATTTGAATCTGGTTCAAGAACTGGAAACAAGGACAAGATAAATGTAACAGCAGATTACATAAGCCATCAGAGCTATAAGAAAACCAGGAGTAGCAGATATCATGACTGGAAAAAAGGTTAAACATAATGGATATCTGATGCAACCATTTATCCAAAATGCAGGGTACTGGAGATAGAGGGAATTTGTGACAGTAATAATTATTCAGGTCACAGTCATTCATCCAGAAAGGAAAAGTTGTTGATGGGAATAAGCAACTGAAATCAGGCAGATGTGGGTGAGGGTAGTGAAAGACAAAACCTCTCAAAAGGCATTTTAAAGAGGGATCGAATATCAGGTTAAAGAATTAGGCCCATATTCTTTAGCATGTATTGGTGTCCAAAAAATAATATTTATTATCTATAAATGCATTTACTTTTTAGGATTACTTTAAGTTTGGAATCTTAAAACCATAATCTCTTCCGCTGATATTCTTGTCTACTCTGTTAAAATTATGAAAAAAAATATTTCCTATAATTATGAAATTCATCCACATTCATTTGGCAAGATTGAAGGAAGGCAAAAGTAAAAAAAAATGGCATGTACTAGTGGTCATTGTCACAGAGTAAGAAGATCTAAGAACTCTAAGACAGGAGACAAAGATGGTATGGTCGTTGTATTCTGCTCAAGGGAATTGTTCTTGTTTAATGGAATCCTAGATGACATTTGCGGAATTGGTGAATGACTTTAGAAACTTTTCATCACATCTTTCCCCTTCTCCCTCAGAGGACCAGGACTATTTAAAAAGACAGTTTTCAACAGGAAAATGAGTTAAGCTGCAACACAATTAAGTATGTGCAAAGAGAAAAAGGGAAATATTGGGCTTTCTTTTATGCTGCTATCTGCATGTAGATCAAATAGACTCCTAATTATCTTTATCACAAACACTTCATGGGAATCCAAATCATTTGATTTCTTTAGTAAACATTAAAGTCCAGAATGGATCATTTGTCATCTGCTGGATGTGTGTGGTTTTGTGTTTGTAGGACTAAAGAGAAAGAAAGTGACCAGACTATTGTCATAACCCAACCAGCCAGACAATTGTCACTAGCTCAAGATATAAGTGGTTTCCATTTTCAGAAGGGATAATGGCCTCCATTTTTCTGCCTGAGTAAAGGCAATGTAATGGGAATGACACAAAGTATAAGTGGGCAAGCCTCAGATCATTGTGATGACCTGAACAAAGCTAATTTACAGCTCATAAATCTCATTTGCACTGATGAATTCTTCTTTTGTGATGAAGCCTATTAAACATCTCAGAAAAAAAAAGCCCAGAGAAATTAATTAATTGTCTGCAAACTAGAGTATTATATGAAGTACCAAAAGTTAGAAAGTTGAGGCAAAAAATCTTGATTTCTGGGTTAAAAAATAAAATTTCCAGAGTTTTTCTTTTTTTTAATGAGTGGCAAAGTATTTTAAATATATTATTTAATTTGATTCTCACACCAGACCAGGAAATTGCTATTACTGTTATCATTTTATCAAGAAGGAAACAAGTTGAAAAGAGACTTGGCCCAAGTCACACAGCTGGTTAGTGTCTGAGGCAAGATTTGAACTCAGTCCTTCCTGCCTGGGCTTCCACTTCACAAAAGTCAGAAGTGAAGTAGTTCAGATCACATGTGAAATGAATTTCCCTTATACCAAATTCAATAAGTGATCAGATTCTGCTTGAAGTCCTTTTATGAAATCTGTAACATGATACCATTACACAAAGAACTAAGTTCCATCCCAGCTCAACATCTATGGTCCTATGATCTCTGTCTTTAAGGAGCTTGTTCTTTTGGGTATACAATTTTCTAACTTCATGTTATTAGCAGAGACACACAATGTTACTCCCATGATCATTTATACCATAATGATGATGATCTTCAGGTCTTTTCTAAGTTGTCTTGTAGTATGTTGCCATGGAAATTATAATAATAGGGCAAAATAACAAAATGATTGCTCTAATTTCATCTTCATTGGTGAAAAGTTCTCCCTTTTCATTTTTGAGGCTAACAATTTGATTCTCTTCTTTCCTTATATTTAAATTTTAGATTCCACTGAGGAGTTGAACTTTCTGAACAGGATGTCAATCTTTGGATCATTCTAGCACCAGATAATCTTTGTTCTTGTTATCACCCTAATGAATAGATCTACATTTTTTATAACTAAAAGACTGGTATTTCTAAATAAAGAAGGTGAAAGGTGGCCATTATTTATTCAGCATCAACTTTTTTTTTTATTTTTAAATAGGGACATTATGCAATGTGACCTAAAATGCAAAAGAAAAATAATGAATCCCCGTGGGATAGTAAGGTCATACTCAGTACTTTTCTAACATCTGTTAAGCACCTACTACAGTCTAACCACTATACTAAGTGCTGAGAATACAAAGAAAGGCTTGAGACAATCCCTGTCCACAAGGGGTTTATTCTCTAAGCAAGGAGACTACTTAGAATAAGAAGCTGTAAATAGGGTAGATCATATAAACAAATCGGCAAATTTGTGCTGTGAAGTTTTTAGTAGGGGTTGTTTTTGCTATACTAATTGATCTATGATCTCAGTAAATTGGGGAGGCATTGTGATGTAGTGGGTAGCACATTGAGTTTTCAGTGAGGATTATAATAATTTAAGAAGCAAAATACCTTTTTTTTAAGGTAATTCACTGAGGAACGTAGGAAAGAATTATTTTACATTCTTGTAAGAATGGGTACTCCAATGTCATAGAATAGAAACACACCTACAGAAGCCAAGTCAAGCCTTTTTATGTGGTTTAGTCAGTCCTACTTCTTCCTTCTGAAACTTGACCCATCAGGATCCTTTCCAGGTTGCCATTCTCCCTTATAGGATATGCAATAGACTCCACTTTAAGCAAAATAAATGCCCATTCATTTCTCACAGTGATCATTCTAATGTTTGACTTGTACTAGCTGGGTAGTCTATCTTCCCTTAGTCCTTAATCTCTGTGGTCATCAGACCATTCTCCCTGACATAGCTTAAACTACAGACAAAATATGTTCAGTGTTTTAAGAGGGATTTACCACCATGATGAAATTAAAGATAAATCATCAATATAAGCCAGACTAATATTTCTAGCATCCATTCTTTGGCTTTTTTTCTTCTTTCCTTTATTTTTTTCTATCACATTAGAACCCTGTCCAAATTGCCCCTCCATTTGCAAAGTGATATTACTGACCTATTATGAGGGGGTCTCAGGCCTTGAGTTATAATAATAAGCAAATGATTAATAAACCAAATGGATGAATGATGCCTATTGCCTACCTAGTCTATGCAGTCAGACAGTCTAGCAAGTCCATTCATCAGAATATATATATATATATATCTCTTGTGCAGAGACTACAAATGGATAATGACTTGACCCCAGAAAAGAACAGGAAGAAGGACAGGTCAAACCATCTTTGGAAATTTAAAAATTATTTAATGATCCTAAAATTCTACCTGAAATGGTGAACTTAAAAAATGCTAATATTTCTACATGAATTGTTGTATGTCTATGAATCTTAGAATGAATGCTCTGATTTCTAAAAAAAATATGAGAAATATCACCTGCAGGGTTGTAATATCTGGGCTAGCTTTCTGGAGGTCCTCTGGAAGGGCCTTGGTTTCAGCAGGATAGACACTACCAGAATGGATGAGAATAGAGTCCAAAGTCTTTATTGTCTCTTATACAGTCTGTGTCTGTCATAGTCACACCCAGTCTATTCTCCTCCAGTAGTCTGATTCACAGTCTGAGTGCCAGTCTGCCAATCTCAACCAGTCTCCCCCTGAACCTGATTTTGTCCCTAGTTTAAAAACTCTATTACAATTATATCATTATAATATACTGAGTATGTGTGAATTGGAGAACCATGCTAAGTACTAAGTATATAGGTGAACTAGAGAACAATCATCTCATCAGTTGCACTGAATTAACACCTTGTTTCAAGTATACTTGGCCAGAGTTCCAGCCCTCTACAGAGGGCAACAGAGAGGTGTGAGGTAGGTGGGATCAGATTGCAACCCATTAGAAAACCGAGTCTGGATTAATGTTTGATGAAGCAGAAATATAATAAAAGATATGTAAAAATGTATGGGCAGAAAAGAAGAAAACTGGTCATATGGAGAAGAGGCAGACTTTAGTCATGATCCATGGACTTCACTGGCATATCATCTTCTAAGAGATGAGAAAATAAAGATGGCTTCAAGCATAATCAATGGATTCCCTTGTACCACACCCAAGGGAGAACTTGGAAAGGATCAGCACAGACTGGCAGGTTTGGCTGGGTCATGAATTGCATCATTGTGGGGAACTAATCAACAAATTCACAAATCCATTTGAACATTAGCAAGATGGTATCTAGATGGCACTCATTCTCTCCTGTCTATCCTCTTAATTATAACAATAGTAAAACTCAATTTCTAGAAAGTTTTAAGCTTTATAAATAAGTTTCCTTACAGGAAACTATGGAAGATAGATGCCCCAAGTGTGATTATACCCTTTTTACAGTTTAAAGAATTAAGTATTAATGAAATCACATGGTCCCTGCCAAATCAGATATGAGATATCGATCCAGATTTCTAATGGCAAAGTCACTCCTTTTTTTCACTAAAATGCACTAGAAAATGACCTGTATCTATTTTTGGAGTGCTCTTAGAAGTAAATCAGGGAGAAAACATTTGTTAAACACTTATTTGGGAAAACCAGTGCTTCAGCATCCACTGAAAAGCCATTGTCACATATAGTGGGAACCTAATATTGGAAACCTGATATTGGGAATACTCCTGGTATGAAAAATTACAGTCCTCCTAAATCAGACTGAGCAAAATGAGTAAAATGTAGTTCCACATATTAAAATCTAGAAAGGCAGATATTCTTTAAGAACAGGATGAAATTTTAATTCAATTTCATTTGACAAATACTTTTTAAGATCCTATTGGAATTAAAGCACAATTAGTAACTTGTTCAAATAAGCAAGTAAGCAAGCAAGCCGCAAGTATTTTTTAAAACATCTACAAGTTGTTGGGTAATAAGCTAAGTTGGGGAATTAAGGAGGTAATCAAATAAGTTTCTGCCCTGGAGAAGCTAACCTTGTATGTGAGAAACAAAATAGATGTGGGGAAAAAATTGCCAAACATGTATAAAGCAAATATATATCAATTGGGGTCAGTTTTATAAATCACAAATCCAACTGCATAATATTCAACTGTATCTTTATCTACTCATCTATAAATATAGATACCAATATATCATCAGAAGTACAGCTACATATGGTTCTCTTCCCCTTCTATCTTTCTCTGTCTTTGTCTCTTTCTCTCAGTCTCTGTCTTTGTCTGTCTGTCTGTCTGTCTGTCTCTCTCTTTCTGGTTCTCTTTCTCATTATCTACAATCATGTGGTATAATATTGGAATTTTCTCTCCTGGTTCTACAACTTTCTCTCCAGACTTGTCCACTATGTATCAGTTGCAGCAGCTCTCTGCACCAGAGATCCTGTCTCCCAGAAGCCTGGGAGTCCTAGAATGCTAATCTTCAAGAATTAAATAGGAAAACCTGTCTTCCCATTGCTAAATTCCTCCTCAGATTTTGAGGAAAGTCCAAGACCAGCCAAACTTCATTTTTTCTTGGGACTTTGGGTACTGCACCACCATACTTCCCTCCCCTTCATTTTTCAGCTCCCTTTTATGTGTTGTCTTGTCTATTAGAAAATAAGTTCCTCAAGGACATGAATTGTCTTAATTTCTTTTTGTATCCCTAGTGATTAGCATGGTGATAAATGCATAGTCTCATTAACAAATACTAATTAACTCACTGACTTCAGGAGGACCAAGGTTCAAATCCATCCTTTTTCATTTACTACTACTAAGTTTTCATATAGTGTTTTTAGGTTTACAAAGTACTCTACATAAGTTATCTTCTAATAAATCATTTAATCCCTGCAATCTTACTGTACCTTTCTAGGTGATATGATTAAATCATAAATGGATTATGTTATGTTGGTGTAGAGAATTTCCAAAGGGAGTATACATATCTGCATGTACATATATATGTAAGCATACACACAAATTAATACAAAGTTGTTTTGTAATGGATGGAGTAGTTTCTATTACATAGGATAGGGAGATGGTCTTTTAAATTAAATAGGAAAGCTTGAGATGATGAAGGAATAGAAGTATGCTGTTAACTATCAAATTCCAACTATTATATCTTTATCTTAGCCTGTTGATAGTATTTAAAACATTCAAATATCAACCCCTACTTGGCCCTAAGTGTTCCACATTTATATGGCAGAAAATATAAGATTCCAGGTGTTTTTTATTGTTTCTGATTTTTTTTTTCACAAAAGGTAGTGCTGGAGGTGATCCAAAAGGTTGATGAAATCTACTTGAAGTGGGACTTTGGAACTTTCTTTTTCATTGCCTTCTAAAGTATTAGGAAAGAAAATGATCAAGAAATAGAACTTTCTCACATCTGTAAAACAAGGCGTATGGACTTCTTGCTTTCTGTGGAACCTTCTGGACTTAACTTTATGCTTCTGTGATCTTATTCCATGGCTCCCTTCTATTATTCTTACTTAGAGAGATTTGACCAAGCCTTTTTAAAATTAAACTTTTAAGTATGCAAACATTTTTCTTTTTAGATTAGTAAGATAAAAGGGAAAGGATTAAAGCAAAATTCAAAAAATAAAGCAAAAATTCCTCTTATCTTCAATGAGTTTGAGGTGGGAGGATCAGTATTTGGAACATCAGCATTAAATAATTTCTTTATTGTTTCTACCATATAGTATGAGGTCTCTTGGCTTTGACTTGTTCATAAATATAACACAATGTATATGTGCCCACAACATCTTAATTGAATTAGTTGGCAATTTGACTGTACGTTATCAATCAACAAGCATTTGCTAAGCTCTATAGAGCCAAGCTATGTGGACACAAAGGAAAATGTGAAACAATACTTGTCCTTAAGGAACTTTTAGCCTAATAGGGGAGATAATATTCATGAACAAAGAATATGAATCATAGCCATGGTGCTATATTTTCTGTATCATTCTGCTTCTATTTGGATGATGAGAAAAATATCATTTCAATGATCTTAGACTTAATCAAAGATGCTCTGTAGAATCCAATGACCCAGTTATCACCTGCAAATAAGGAATAAATGGGGAGTTTTGCCACTGACAGAGGGGCTCTTGTCTTGTACTTTTCAGTGGCAGAAACACTTTATAACACTTGTCAAAACCTTTGGGGAACATCCTCCTCCCTTTCTCACACCTCATTTAATATTGATTCTCAATGAAAAATCAGTTAATTGAATCAAATCATCTCTATGTTCTTATGTGTTATGGAATTATCTTATGATATTAACCTTGGTATAAAGCCTGCTTAGATGGAACAGAATATTTAAAACTTCATTTTCCTCTGCAGAGTCAAGTGCCTTTTTTGCCATCAATACATGATTACTACAGTAGGATTTTACATTCTATCCACTTTTCAGTCAATTGTGGGATAAAGATAGTGTCTGATAAAGAAAATTGCCAGAAAACTCCTGCTTATTCCCTTACTAGGATCTTCTCAAGGACTCACTGGATATCTTCTTAGGCTATCCTCATAATTAGCTAGACATGAGAAAGCAGGATTAGTAGGAGTCTCTGATTTTTTGGCCACCTTTTCTGTGGAAGCAATCTTCTCTAGCATATTCTGCATACGGTTGGAATCTCTCCCATGTTGGGGGATCTTAAAAATGATTACTAAATGCCTTTAATATTCTGTCACCTCCAAAGATAATTTACTTTAAGATTATTATTTGATGCATAACTTAGAATGATTTATTGCATTTGGAAATGATGAGAAACTTCTGTAAAGGTACGATTATTATTTCTACCTCTCTTCGTGTCATTCAACTTATAACAATAGTTAGTATATCAAGAGCATTTTAGGGTTGGCAAAGTACTTTACATACATTATCTCATTGTTTTTTTCTCTCATAACAACCCTGGGATGTTAGTGCTATTTTATAGATCAGGAAATTTAAGCATAGAGAGATTAAGTGAACTCCCTGGGGTAACATAACTAATAAGTGTCTGAGTAGGATTCATGATCTTATCTTCCTTATTACAATTCTAAAAGTATACACATTGATACTTCTCTGTCTCTCGTTTACACTGAAATGAAATATAACAATGAAAGACCTACATAATTATAATTCTTATGTATATATGTACACACTATGGACGTGTCTATATGTATATATCTATTTTTCTGTATAGCTTTCTATAGCTTTCTATTTATTCATCTATCTATCCACACATATATTGCAATATCTAGTTCATTTACATTTCATTGAATGAGGTAATTCAGAGAAAAAAAATGTATTAAAGTTGTCAATTTGATGGCACATTCTTCTGTGATTTGGGGATCTTATGTGATATTCTGCCAACAACGCAAATCATAAACCCCTCCTGCCCCTTTCCTCGTGTGTGATTCTGGCCCATATATTATTCTAAATTTGACATAGCAGGATCACTTAATGTATTGGGTGTTTTCTGGGACTATAAATATCACAAGAATATTAGTAGTTTCTCATTTGCCTCATTCTTCTCATATGACCTAATTTTGGCTAGAATGTTTGACACTGAATTAGGAAGATCTGAGTTCTAATCCTGGCTCAGATATTTACTAGTGTTTGTTAAAGGCTATATTTACTAGGATAAGGCACTTAATTTCCCATAGCCTCAGTTACCTCATCTGAAAAAAAAAAAAAGGAGTAATATCAGCACCTATTTCATAGTGTTGCTATTAGGATCAACTTAGCTTGTATAAACTGCACTGCAAACCTAAAGATACTATAGAATTGCTAGCTATTGTTATTGTTCTATTATTGTTGTAAATGTATTTTCTGATGGTATCCTTTATTCTGGTTCTTTGAAATTAAGTTATTAAAGCTTAAGACTGCATCAACATTTTTTGGAATATCCAAATTTCAATCTGCTCCTACCACTCATCCTCCTTTCCATGGTTTACTGAGTGATACTAGTTTTAAACTTTTTGAAGAATGTAGTTTTTCTTGAGTCTGCCATATGATTATGTAAATATGGGCAACTATATCTGGGAAAAAATTAGGGATATTGATAGAGTTTTGTTTTCCAAATGTAAATCATCGTGTTTTTTTAATTAAAATTCAGAACCCAATTTATTAATTTGTTCTATGGCCTGGACACACATATACATACACACAAGCACACATAGATAGAGTGGTGGATAAGCTCTAAGTGCATATCATAAACTAAAAAGTAGACATTATTTTTTCACTCAGTTTTTTCAACCTGGATGCTTAAATTTCATACCCTATTGTCCCTAGGATCAGATTCAAAATCCTCTATTTGTTTTTTAAAGTCATTTTTAACTCTGAGATCTTTCCAGTCTTGTTATTCCTTATTCAAATACACACATGCATGTATATCTATTTGTCTGTTCCTCTCCCTCCCTCTCTCCCTCCCCCCCCCCTCTCCTCTGTCTCTGTCTCTCTTTCCCTCCCTCCTTCTCTCTCTTTCCCTCCCTCCATTTTTCACTCTCATCTACTGACATTAGACTCTTGCTGTTCCTGGATCATAATACTCCATTTTCTAACTTTGGGCATTTTTACTAAATGTCTCCCTTGCCTAAAACTCTTCTCCTCCCATATCTGTCTCTTAGCTTTCCTGGTCTTATTAAAGTTTCAATAAATGTCCCATCTTCTTCAAGATGTCTTTCCCAATCTTCCATTTTAGTGTCTTCCCTCTGAGACTATTCTCAATTTATCACATATGTCTGGTTTTTGTATGTTGTTTGTATGTTGGTTCCCTATTGGATAGATTTCTTGAGAATAGGAATTGTCTTCCCCTTTCTCCTCTTAATATCCTCAGAGCTTAGAGTAGTGCTGGGTACATAATAAACACTTAATGAATGTTTGTTGACTGATCCCCATATTGGCAGCCATAAAATAATGGTTTAAGCTTCTACCCTGCCCCCTATGGTGATTAAGTCAATACCTATATTCTTCTTGTGTGAAGCGTGGGATTTCTCCAGGATGTAAGACGAGGATTTTCACTGTGGCACTTCCAGACATCACAGGTTCCCCATCATCAAAAGCAACAACCTCCAGCTAGAAGGGAAAATGAATTTAAATAAATAGAATCAAAGTAAAAGAGGGTATTGTCATAAATGTGTGCCCTGTGTTTGGGTTGGGACATAAAATGCTTTTTTTTTTATTCAAAATTATTTAAATTAAATGACCTTCACCTCCCACCCCGTATCTGTACCAGGAAATTACTGAATGTTTTAGAATAAAGAATATATCCCTTCACTTTGGGGAATAATATTAGGAAACCTTTACAGATTCAGTGTAAAATCTGCCATTGTAAGTAAGTAAATGAACAGCAAATAAAATGTCCAGAGAACTATAAAATAGTTAGCATGATAAAAATAAAAGGAAACCCTGGAATTTATTTTTGTCGTGATTCTTTTCCTAATGAACATTTTTCTTTTTGATAAAACAAAACAAAACAACAACAAAACTCTGAAAAATATTTAACTAAAACTTCTCTAACATCTGAAATTAGTTTAATACTTCAAAGGATTTGTGATGTTATCATAGTGAACATTCTCTCCAAAAATCTTGCTCCTTACTCATACATGCCTATAAGTATTGTACAACTCTCAACTAGGTTCTTTCCTAATTTCTCAATAGGAATATACTCAGTGGGCCTTATGTGGGGAAAAGTGATCTTGCTTAAGTTCTTTTGAAGTCAATGGATAAGACAATGGGAGCGTGCAGTTGTTTATATTTCTCATGCTCACCTCCTTATCAATCCATGTAATTTTCTTAGCTCATTCCTAGAATAGCCAAAACTTTAGCCAGCAATTTTGGTGCCACAGACAAAAGTACAACATCTATCCTTACATTTACCTTTTAATTTGTAATGTGATTATGTGTGTATATGTATATGTCAAGACTGTATGTATATGAGTGTGCACATACATATGTACACATGTAGTCTAGATTGATGTTTTCATCAATATTGTATGTTCCCAGTGTCCCTAATACAAATCAAACTCAAATCACTGAAAATATGCCTTAGAAAATTGTTTGCAACCCTGAAAAGTATAGGCTCCTGCTCAAAATCATATAACTTTGCTAGGATGAATCAGAGTTAGAGTGGAAGGAACTCAGTTATTCCTGACTTCAAGGCCAAGCCTCTATCTACTAGGCCATGAAGCTTCTTATGGGAATTGAGATACCCTTTGGTAGAGGGATAAAGTTATGATAAATGCTTACATATCGGTATTATTAATAGTGTCTTCAATTCAGTAGTTTCCTATTTTGATTAATTATACTTTCTAATTATCTGCCAAGCTCCTAGGTAGCAATCAGGACTGCTGAAGAGTAGATGTGGCCATTTTGTTTTCACCTTTTCAAGGTCAATACCATGAAGCAAATCCCCTGATGCTCTTCTCTATTCATGACTCCAAGAATAGATAGAGCTTGGGGGAATCACCATGTGACAAATGAAAGATTTTCTTTATCTGGAAGACCACTCTAGAATTTCAGCCTCTGATTTAGCAAGAACTAATTTAAACACATCCTAAACTTCATCTAAAACCACAATACATTTGAGGATAACTATATATTTTAAGCAGAGGAATATCTATTGACACATAAATGAAAATAAGGATCATAAAACATAAAACTAGATAGGAGCTAACTAAAAATAGCTCCAAATTAAAAAGCAATTATTGAACTTACTTGGGAAAATATTATTTTAAGTAATGGAAAACAAGTAGCTTACTTATGGTTGAAGAGTCATAATTATATTTGTAATATACTATCTTATCTTAGTAGACAGGTACAAACTGGGTATATTTCATGTAGCACATTCAAAAATGTTTTCAAAGAAAACCAGATCAGATTGTAAGATCCTGGAGGGCAAATAATATAATTTGCCTCTTTTTATATCTTTAGCACTCAATAAAATGTCCTGCACAGAGTAGGTGCTTAATACATTTTTACTGATTGATTGATTGAAATTGGAAAAAAAGAAGATATTATTTCCAAAGTCTAAAATAAGAGAGAGAATTTAGCATACAAAACAAAGAATAGTGACAAATTCACAAGCAGAGTTGAATCTACCTTAAATATTGTACTGGGTTCTTCATTGAGATTCACTCGAGTGATAACACGTCCTGAATATTCTTCTATGTCAAATATGCTTGCTGGGTAAGGATATTGTTTGTCTTCCACTCGGTACCGCACATGGCTTGCTGGTAACCCCTGGAATATAATTGCATGCTATTAAATGATCATTTACAAAATAAAAACAGAAAATATTGAAAATCTCAGACAGTTCCAAAGTTTAGGTTCTTTTACAAATGAATAACAGGTTTCTTTGATGTACTTCTCCTATTTTAAAATGCAGTAAATCCTATGTTAGAACAAATTGGGAAGAAGGTCAGTCTCAATTGGAATCTAAATTACAGAGCATTTGAAAAGAAACAATATTCATGGCATATTCATTTATATCATATTTCTCTGTCCATATCTCTACTGATATCAATAGTGACATAGATGATATAGACTTAGAGATACAGACAGATATGAAAAGCATGCTCTGGATAGCTACAATTATAGATATATAGACATTTGTCTTTTTGCCTTTTTTTTCTTTTACAATAACAATCTTCAGAAAGCTTCCAGTGTTTCATACTATAAAATAACAGCAACTTCATTTACACAGATTTCTAAGGTCTGTGTTACATTATCTTATTTGATTAAAAAAAAATCCTGGGGTATAATGTTCTCTATTATACAGATAAGGAAGGTGAGACCAAGGGAGGTAAATTACCTTGTCCAACAATATACAGCTCGTGATATTTAAGGAGACCTGCCTTAGATTCAGGTCTAAACTTTTCCTGATCCCATATTAAGCATATTATGTACTATGACAGACTGCCTCTCAGAATAAAAGGTATAAATTAGAGGATTTAGTTTCTCATAACCTTTTGATTCAATGACTGTTCACTTTGCCAAGACTTGACTCTATAATTCTTGAATCAGTGCCAAGGCTCACAACTTTTGCCTCTCCATATCCAAAAATGCACTATTTGGGGTTTTATCTCTTTATCTTTCATTTGGGTTGCTAAGGAACCAATAAACTAATCAGGATTCATAGGATTCATAAGAATTTAAAATTAGAGATTCAAGCCATGTGAAGATTGTCCAGTTCATTTGAGGCAGAGAGAAATACATTGCCCAAAGTCCAGCGGGGGTAGGTAAACGGAAGTATCAGAGTTTGTTTTCAGATCTTTAACCTTTTCCTCTCTTGGATAGTGGTTATATTTAAATATCTTGACATAACAATGTTGGTTAAATCCTGATGCTGGAAAGATTCAGTGATATTTTGTTGCAGGAATGCCATTCCTAAGCTCCCTAAAACCATGTAAGTGATGGAATATTGCTTCTCAATAATCAATTAATCATTATTTATGAAGATATTTCAACCATCATTGAAAAATCTGTATAAATACAAATATCATCCAAGAGAGAGAAAAGGTTAAAATTTTAAAAGAGATATTTAAAAGGTACCTCTATTTATTTATTTATTTGGTTATTGTTGTTCAGTCATTTCAGTCTGATTCGTGTTGAGCCTATTTTCTTGGCAAAAATTCTGTAATGGTTTGTTACCATTACAGCTCATTTTGCAAATGAGGAAACCAAGCACAAAAGTATTGAACGATTTGCTCAGGGTCACACAGCTATTAAGTATTTGAGGAGGATTTGAATTCAGGATGAGGTTTTTTCAACTTCAAGGTTTATATTCTATCTGATCTGCCTGCTAGCTGTCCAAAAAAAATAGAAATTTTGCTAAAGTAGCAAAATAAAACAATATTAACTTTTAAGGAGGTTGCATTCTCTTGTCCTTTTTTTATTATTATTATTTCACAGTGACCCCAAGGACAGAATACAGGGAAGAAAAACAGAACTGATTTATTTTTTTTTATACGTGGAGAGCAAACATTCTCCCAGCATACAGGAAGGTACTATATTGTTCAAAGATTTTCCCTTTTGCATTTAGGGAAATATTGATTTTTTCAGATCCTGTTTCCATGGTAGTCTGTGTGGGTGTGTGTATGCGCGTGCGTAAACAAACATTTTTTTATATTGTTCCTTAACCTATTTTTGAAGTGTCAGATATGACCCAAAATACCTCAAAGCAATTTTTGGCTATAAGAAACAACCAAGTATCCAGAACAGTGGATGACAATTCCCCCTTTCCGGACCATGATTGTGATGCTTCAACCCCATCTAGAATGTTGTGTCCAGTAATGGCCATCATATTGCAGGAAGAGAGCTGCTAAATTTGACTTATATGGAGGAGGATGACCAGGGAGGCTGGGAAATCAGAACATAAGGGCTAATTTTTGAAGGAACTAATGATTTCTGTCTTGAGAAGATTTAGAGGAGACACATGGAAGAATGTTCATGGCTTTTATGGGGAAACAGCAGAATGTAAAAAGCAAGCCTGAAGTCAAGAAGACAAAGAAAATAAGGAATGAAATATCAGAAAATTTAGGCTGGAAATCTAATCGCGGAAAAGATTCTACATTCTGCCACAATTTTAATGGTCTCATTGTATCTCAGGATTTCTACCATGTGCTATATTCTATTTCTCTCTATTTTTTGACTTTACACTAACCCCAGTCATATTTTAATTAAAGGTCATGTGTTATTTGTCTCTCCATTTGCCAGCCACCTCCTGGACAGACTAGGCAGCAGGCTTACTAAGTGCAACTCTGCTCCCTTTCCCTTACCCACTCTGGAAAAATGATTAAATTAGTTCTATCATTGTTCTTTGAAAAAGTTTGTCAGCCTATTACTCTCTGGCCCTTTCACCTTCCCTGACACTTTTAATAATAATAACAAGGGTGCCGATGATGGCTATTACATTAATGTCAGCTAGCATTTTCATAACATTTTAAATTTTACAAAATAATTTTCAAGTATTATTGCAAGTAATTCATAAACTAACACTGGGAGGTAGGTGTCCATATTATCCCCACTTTATAAATGAGGGAAGTGAGGTAGTAAGTGTCCGAAGCAGAATTTTTTACGCTAGGCTTAGAGTTCTATTGACTGTACTAGACAATCTTGCCTTATTTGTATACTTTCTCCTATTAGAATATAAGCTCTTTAAAGACAAGGCTTATATTTGATTTTGTATTTATATTCTCATAATTTAGCACAGTGATTAACAATAAAAATGAGTCATGAAATATTTTCATTTATTCTAGATTTTCAGGAGTAAACTTTTTTTGGGAAAAATAATTCAGACTTGCTTAAGCACAATGAAGGAAATAGAAAGAGATAAGGTTGATATTCCCCCACTCTTTCTTTTCTCCCTACAGGACCTTCATTGAACTTGTCATGAGAAGAACAATTATTTTCAGAAGCCTGAATATTAAAACTCAATCAAACATACCTCCAGAGATTTTCAAAGGAGACATGCCAATGCAGTGATTTGTTTAAGGAAGCCCTTTAAAAGTTTGGTCTTGGTTTTATAAGTAAATAATGAATTGGGATGATCTCTGAAGGGAACACTTTTGAGAGATAGATTATTATCAGTAGATGCCCCAATTCCAGTAGGGGTATTGGTTGAAAAATCAGCACTTGAATGTGGCTTTGAAAAAAAAAGGGGAAGGCAGAAAGGAAAGAAAGAGAAAAAAAAATGCTTTGCTTTTGTTAGAAGGTCAACATCATGGAGACATCAAAATTCTCCAAAAATGAAAAATGGATGGCTGTCATCTCATTTGTTATTTTCAATTATTTCTTATATCCTGGACCCCTATGCAAAATTCATTAAAACATTTGGTGAAATCTTTTTTTTTTTTGAGTGAAAGAAAATAGACATTTATTCATATTGTTTAAATAATTCAATTTCCCTCCATAAATGAATTCATTGATTCACAGCTCTATCAACCAACCAGTAGGAAACCTACTTTCCCATAACCTTTCCAACAGTGATTATCCTCATTTTTTGCATCTTTGCTAACATTAGGGTTTTTTTTAATAAAGCTTTTTATTTTAAAAACATATGGGCGGATAATTTGATAACATTGACATTGACCCTTGCCTAGCCTTGTGTTTTAGATTTTCTCTTCCTTCCTCCCACCCTCTCCCTAGATGGCAAGCAATTCAATATAGGTTAAACATGTTAAAGTATATTTTGAATCCAATATAGATAAACATATTTACACAATACTCTTGCTGCACAAGAGAAATCAGATCAAAAAAAGAAAGTAAATGAGTAAGAAAACAAAATGCAAGAAAATAACAAAAAAAAAAGTGAGAATGTTATGTTGTGATCCCCATTCAATTCCTACAGTCTTCTCTTTAGGTGTAGATGGCTCTCTTCATCACAAGATCATTGGAACTGGAATCAATCATCTCATTGTTGGAAAGAGTCACATTCATCAGAATTGATCTTTGTATAAAATTGATGTTGTCAGTACAATGACCTCCTGGCACTCATTTCACTTAGTTTCAGTTCATGTAAGTCTCTCCAGGTCTCTCTAACATCATCCTCCTGATCATTTCTTAGAACAATAATATTCAAAAACATTCATATACAATAACTTATTCAGCCATTCTCCAACTGATTGGCATCCACTCACTTATAAATATATTTTATTATATGTTTGTAATATGTAATGTATAATATATTATATTATATTTTTATTTATTATAACAACACATTTTATTATATAAAAATACTGATGATTTATGTGGATTTATTTTGTATCCTGCAACTTTGCTAAAGTTGTGAACTGTTTCTAGTAGTTTTTTAGTTAATTCTATGGGATTTTCTAAGTATACTATCATATCTACAAAGAGTGATAATTGGGTCTTGGTGGAATCTTTTCGAAAGAAAAAAATTACTTATATTTAAAACTTTTAGGAAATGGAAATTGGTGGCTGGACTATGCCATGAAATATATAAAATTTGTTCAAACTTCAATTTATAAATTTGCATTCTGTCTTCTAAATTAAACTTAAAAATTTAGTTATAGAAAACAAGATACAGAGATTTAGAGTTGAAAGAAATTTAGTGTTTCAATCCAAATATCCCCTAATTTGTTCTTTATTTTAGACAAGATTTTTTTAAAGAATTTATCCTGTGCTTAGCATAATGTCCTAATTAATGTTTTTTTTTCCTTAAAGCTTTTGATGGTTTTTCATTTTACATTATAGTCATTTTCATATGTACCATCTTCTTCACTCTAATGATAAAAAGGGGAGGAGAATAAGCCAAAGAAACTGATCCAATGACCCTATCTTATTCCACTGGCAAAGGATACCACATTCCATATGTATAATTTCTTACCTCTCATAGCAGAAAAGAAGAGCGGCTAAGATTAGCTATTGTATTCATTCCCCCATCCCATTTTAATAAATGATTATTAAATGAAATTTGCCTTTAAATTGAATTTTGTAGTTCAAAGACATGGGACCCAGAGTATAAGTGAATTAATTCAGGTCACAAAGGAAATAAGGAACCAAGTCTAGATTTGAATCCAGCTGCTTTGTTTCCCACTTGAGTGTTATTTCAACTATGTTCTCTTCTTTGGCTTTCTTTATGCCTGATTTAGATTGGTATTTTTGTCAGTTATACACAGAAATATAATTTTTTTAAATTAATAAGTGTTCACAAAAACTTACACATGCCAGTGTCAATGTCAAAAATAGAATTCATATTCTCTTAAGACAACCAGTATGACAGACATAAGGCTCTCTTTAAAAGAGGAAGATTCTCTTAAACTTCATGACTTTTGACCACAGCTGGAGGCTCTTTGAAACACTTAGAGATTTATATATACACCCAAAGTATTCAGCAAATATTGTTTTTCCACAGAGCATATTGTTTGGAAATTAGGACTTTAATCTTTCAGTGTAAAGCAAGAGGTGCAACTTTTCTCATGCTCTGTAACATGAGAATTAAAGTCATACATCATAGCAGTGAGGAAGAGCACAAGCAAATACAATAATCATTAGTTGGGGCTCAAAATCCCCTATGGTGAATCCTCTGATATTCTATTTCATTGCCTTCAGACAAGACCTTTTGGGACTCTTTGGGCTAGATTTTTTAAAAAGACCATTCAAGAATTAAATTTCATAACTGGCCTCAAAAACCTATTCCAACATTTGCTATTCTTTGCAGTCTGGAAGGTCAATGAATCGTAGTTCTAGACCCGAACATGACTTTAGAGGCCATCAAGTCCAGTTCCCATTTTACAGATGATGAAAACAAGGCATAGAGAGATGAAATGATTTGTCAAGGGTCACATAATAATAACTCTTTTTGCCTTTTTTTTGGTATTCCCAGTATATAGAATGAGACCTCCATAACCCTCGTGATCTCAATTATTATTATTATTTTTAATGACCTAAATTGTTGAAAAAAAAGAAGCAACTAAAGCAGGATTTGAACTTGAGATTTCTTGACTTAGTCCAATATTCTATGTCATATGTCATACCACTATTCAATTCCTTCCTTGTGACTGATCCAAAATTTCAAACTGGAGTTTACCATTTGAGAATCATGAGACATAGAGCATTTTGATGTGTTTTTGTGCTTTGAATATTATCATTTATATTCCAGGGGGAATGAACAAGTAGATCATTTTTACCTAGAAATTTTGTCTTCATCAGGATAAAGGAAACAAAAAATAAACTGTCATTGGTCCCTGGAGATCTGTATTTGAGTTCCTAATCCTGCCTCAGTATTTACTACCCCGTGAACACAAGCATCAATCAATAAATATTTGTTGTTCAGTTATTTTGGTTATGTGTGATACCATAAGCCACTTTGGAATTTTCTTGTAAAATATACTGGAGCATTTGCCATGTTCTTTTTCAGCTTATTTTACAGATGAAGGAACAGAGGCTAATGAAGTTCAGTGACTTGCCTTGTCAGTAAATATTTGGGGCTAGATTTGAACTCATGAAGTTGAATCTTCCTGACCCTAGTTCAACACTGTCCACCGTACCACCTACCTGTGGACAATATTTAAGTACCTATTATGTGTCAGGCACTGTGCTAGACATCATTTCCACTTTATCAACACCAGTTTCTTTCTCTGTTATCTGAGAGCACTGAAATATTATATTTCTAAGGTCCTTTCAAGATTTAAATCTAATGATCCCACAGGTGTTTATAATTCTTTTCTTTTGGTCTTCATTTTCTTTCTTTTAATATATTTTTTCTTTTCCCCATTGCCTCTGACTTTATGAGATACAGTTTGGAACAAACTTTTACAATAAAGATTATTAGGCATTTTTTTTAAATGTGTGCCAAGTTGTCCATGTATAATTTGGATTGTGAGCTGACACTGGCTAGATTTTTCAGTCATACTGGCAGATCTGTCAATCACTAGCCTTTGTTGAGCTGAAACACAGTTGGCCATTGGAGTTAATCTAAGCCTTCAATATGAGATCATATAAACAATTTCCACCAATGGTTTATGAGATGAAAAGGGCCTTTTTCTTTCTATTATTTGTTAGGTGGATGCATGGATATAGCCCCTTATCAATTAAAGTTCTACTCTGGTACTTCATCATGGCACAAAAGTGCCAATTGTCCATCACAACCTAGAAGACTTTCTAATAGGATTCTGATACCTGCAAGGTAGCAGACCTACATTTGCATTTCATGTCCCTCCACAAGACTTTCTAGTCATAAAACCACCATTCTAGTGCAAACCCTTTCTCCTTTTCATTAGGAACATCACAGCAGTCTTTTTTAATATGACTCATTTTCTGGTCCTTCCCTCTCCAATCCATTCTCTATGCAGCTGTCAAAATAATCTTCCTACAGCAGAAGGATGGCCATGCCCCTCCCCTGCTTGGGAAGAGCAAAGCAATGATTCTCTTCAATGATTCCTTAAGAATATTAAGATAAAATTTCAGTTCTTTAGTTGGTAGTTAAAATTTTCACCATCTAGCTCTAGTTTGATTTTGAAGATTGATTTTGTATTACACACCTTTTAATGTATTCAATTTTCTAGTTCTTATCTATGTCTCTTAAATTCTTTAATTTCAAAGTTCAAGTCATGTGTCAATTACTATTGAGAAACTATTATGGGATACCTGTCCCCACTAGGTTCTACCCTGGGTCCTCTACTTACCTTTTTTTTATAATATTTCAGTGATCCTATCAGCTCCCAATTATTCACTCAAACAATAAATACTTATTGAGCACCTACTATGTAACAGGCACTGTGTTAAGTGAAATTGTCATCACTATATTAATGTCTCAAATCTACCTATCCTGCTGTAACCAATCTACTGTCATCCAAACTCACACATCCATCTGCCTTTCATACATCCCAAAGCAGATGTCCAATGGAAAGCTTAAACTCCTCATGTCTAAACCTGAACTCATTCTCTTTTCCCTTAAATCTTCCCTCATCCTTCCATATTACTATAAAGGGCAATGCCAGTCTCTCATTTCCTCAGCCTTCCAAGATAGAAATCACTCTGGATTCCTCATTATTTCTCAACGTTTGGATTTAATCTATTGTCAAGGCTTATCAATTCTATCTTTGCAATACCTTGATCTCTTTGATAATGTCATCATCCAGGTGTAGATCCTCATCACTTAATGTTGCTGGTGGGTCTTCCTACCTCAAATCTCTCCCCATTCCAATCCATCCTCCATTCAGCAATCAGAGAGATTTTCATAAAATCAAGATTCAGCCGCATCAATCCCACCCCCTACTATTTAAATTCTATGGCTCCCTATTGCTCTGGGATCAAATACAAAATCATCCACTTGAGATTCAAAGCCCATTTTGACCTTGTCCCCTTCTACTTTTCCAGTCTACTTACACTTTACATCACCTACATTTATTGTATGATCTTATGACACTTTTTTTTGGTTTTCCACAAACAAGATAGTATCTTTCAGCTCTGGAAATCATCTGCAATGATCCTCCATGCCTGGAATACTCACCTTTCTCATATCTATCTATTGGCTTCACTGGCGTCTTTGAAATCTTAATTAATGTCCAGCAAAGTGTTTTCCAACCATTTGATTCTAGTGCCTTCTCTTGTTTATTTATTATCTTATCTATAGATTGTATATATTTATTTACTTTTTGTCTTTTCTATTAAATTGTGAGCTCCTTGTGGGTGAATTTTTTGTCTCTAGTGCTTAATACACTGTCTGACACAAAGGTTCACTGAAAAATGCAAAGAAATTATATCTTTTGTAAGAATACACTAACATTTCTAAAAGAACAAGTTTACATGTATTTGTTTTTATGATTGCCACAAAGAGACTGAAATGCCCTCTTCGATGTAAGCTTCTAAAAATGAAATTGATCTTCTAGTCTTAAATTAGCAGAACAAATGAACAGAGAAATAATCCTTCTTTTAATGGGAAAGAGATAAAACTTCAAGAAGTATCTGCATTCACATTGGTTTCTGTTAACTGGGGAGATGAGCTTCCTTCTCCTTGCAGATTCAGGTCTTTTGAAGGACCAATAGAACTAAAGTATCTCCAAATTTTATGGGAACAGAGGACATATGAAGACCTTGCAAAGATCAGAATTGATATTCCTGGAATTAAAACCCCATTTATTCCCTTTGTAAAAGCAGACTATTTCAGCTCAAGAATTGTCCCTGAAATAATAAAATTTAAAGAATTGACAAGAAGTTGGTACCAATAGTTTTTCCTTGAGTCAGAATCCATTTATTAGAATATTTCTTGAAATGTTCCCAAAATTTCTGCCACCATCAGACCTTCTCACATTGTGGGAAGTTTCTTCTTCTACTGCTTCTAATGATATTGCCCATTTAATACAAAACTATCTTGAGTATTTTCAGTATACAGAACAGAGAATGAGTTTTTGGAGTCAAAAAACAATGGGTCCAAATGTCACCTAATACTCCAGCTGTTTGACTCCGGGAATCACAAAGAACCTCTCTAGACTAAGTTTCCCCAAGTAGACCTCTCAGGTCCCCTCCAGTTCTAAATATATGAATTTCATACACCTACAGAATCTGGAAATAGAGACTATGATTTTACTGGGATAGAGGAAACCATCCCTACCATTGTGGGTTGGCCCCCTCTCTGAAGCTTATTGTCTTTGAGAGTTATGTGGAACACTGAGAATAAATTGACTTGCTGAAGGCCACAGCTAATGAGAGACTGAGCTTAGATTTTAACCCAGGCTCTTTTAAGTTAAAGACCATATTTTAGTTAAAGACTAGTTAATAATAAGTTAAAGACTAATAATGAAAATGTTCATAGGAATTTCAATAGTATAGTGTAATTTTACATCCTTTTATACTTTTTTATGTTTAACTTTTTATTTTTCTTGAGTCTTGTATTTGAAAATCAAATTTTATATTCAGTTCTGGTATTTTCTTCTGTATTGTTTGAAATTCCCCTATTTCATTAAATACCCACTTTTCCCTGAAAGATTATATTGTTTTGTGAGGTAAGTGATTTTTGGTTGCAGTCCTAATCCCTTTGCTTTAAGGATATAATGCCTCTTGAGAGCAGCATATAATTCTCACCCAAACCTTGTCTCATATGTAACTGAACATAATTAAAGCCATTCACAGAGAGACCTTTTCCTAATCTCAAAGGTCTTTGGTCACTCCTTCTTCTCCCACATGTTTTCCATGAAGAGATAGTCCTAACCCTTATTAAGGCTAACCCTCTACCTGATCAAGAGATTCAAGAATGGAATCTTCCTCCAGTCTCCTCCAGACTGCCACTTCTCTCATCCTCATGCTATCCTTTATTTTCAATTTCTCCATTTGGATGTCTCCTCTATAGCTAATAAACATTTCCATGTCACTCCATCCTCAACAAAATCACTTTATTCTATCACTTTATTCTACCATCCTTGTTAATTATTGTCTGATTTTCTTTTCTTTTCTTTTTTTTTTTTTTGGAAAAAATACATTTATTTTAGCATTTTCTTTACAAATTGAACTCTAATTTCTCTCTTGTCCTCCCACAATTCTTCCACCCACTGAAAAGGGGAGCAAAGTAATATCAATTAGATATGTGAAATTATGCAAAACATTTCCGTATTAGTCATATCACAATAGCAACAATAAGAAAAAGCAAGAAAAATAAAGTGAGAAAATTATGCTTCAATTTGCATTTAGAGTTCTTCAGTTCTGTCTCTGGAGATCTATAGCATTTTTTTTAAAATCCTGAGTGCTTATGCTTCAGTTCATATTGAGAGTTCTTCACTTCTTTTTCTGGAGGTAGATAGCATTTTTTTTAAATCATGAGTCCTTTTGAATTGACATTGGATCATTGTATTGATCAAAGTAGCCAGGTCTTTCACACTTGATTGTCATACAACATTGCTGTACATTTCTCTTCACTTAATCTTCTTCCATTTATTATTATCTCTATCTTTTAAATCCTGACCTTGCTCTAAAGTCTGCTTTGCTTCTGACCACTACTTCCCTTAATTTGCCCTCCCTTTTATTGCCTTCTCCTTCCTCCGTGTCCCTTCCCTTCCATTTCATTATTTGGTAAGATAAATTTCCATACCCAATAGAGTGTGCCCATATGTTCTTTACTCTTTGAACCAATTCTGATGAGAATGAGGTTCAACTATTGCCCCTACCTTCTTCTATTTCTTTGTTTTAAAAAAAATCTCTTTCCTGTTCTCTTTTATTGAGTTAATTTTTCCTTTTTTATCTTCCCCTTCTTCCTTCTTCCAGTGCATCCTTCTTTTTTTACTCATTTTTGGGGGAAATTATTTCAACATAATTCATTCATATTCAAGCCTTTTCTCTAGGTAGACTCCTAAAAACTCTAATAATGAAAATGTTCATAGGAATTTCAACAGTATAGTGTAATTTTACATCCTTTTATACTTTTTTATGTTTAACTTTTTATTTTTCTTGAGTCTTGTATTTGAAAATCAAATTTTATATTCAGTTCTGGTATTTTCTTCAGTATTGTTTGAAATTCCCCTATTTCATTAAATATCCACTTTTCCCTGAAAGATTCATATTGTTTTGTGAGGTAAGTGATTTTTGGTTGCAGTCCTAATCCCTTTGCCTTCAATAATGTAATATTCCCTGCCCTCTTTTTCTTTAAGGTAGACATTGATAATCTTGTGTGATCCTGACTATGGTTTCGTGATATTTGAATTATTTCTTTCAGCCTGCTTGCAATATTTGCTCTTTGACCTGGAAGCTCTTTAATTATGTTATTGTATGCTTAGGAATTTTCAATTTGGCAACTCAGGGAATAAGCAGTGGATTTTTTCAATTTTGATTTTACCTTCTGATTCTAGAAAATCAAGGAAGTTTTATAATTTCTTGAAATATAATGTCTTAGCTGCTTTTTAAATCATGGCTTTTACATAGCCCAATATTTCAAAAATTATTTCTCTTGGATTTCCTTTTCAAGTCAGTTGTTTTTCCAATTTGATATTTCACATTTTCTTCTTTTTTATCCTTTTCACTTTGTTTCTTCTTCAACTGGATGTGAATAATATTGAATTTTGTGAGTCTATTGTATTTGTGTTTCCGAGACCATTATTTTGCTGAGAAAAGCTGAGTCATTCACATTTGGTCATCACAAATCTTGGTGATACTGTGTTCAGTTTTTCCTAGTTCTGTTCATTTCATTTTACATCAGTTCGTACAAATCTTTCCATTTTTTTCTTCAATATGTCTGCTTATTATTTTTTATTTCACAATAGTATTTATTCCATTAAATCCATATACTACAATTATTTATCCATTCCTCAATTGAGGGTCATTTTTTCAATTTCCAATATTTTTTTCCAGACAAAATAGCTATAAATATTCTTGCATGTGTAGGCCTTTTCCTCCTTTTTAAAATCTTTTTGGGACATAGACCTAATAGTGGTATTGCTGGATCAAAGAGTATGCACAGTCGTGGTCATTGTTCTAAATTGCTCTCCAGAATGGTCAGATCAGTTTACAATTTCACCAACAGTGTTTTAGTGCCCCAATTTTCCAACATCCTCTGAAACATTTAGAACTTCATTTTTTTTGCAGTCACATTAGTCAATTTCAATGAGATCTTATTACACCTTTTCCATTTGACCAATTCTATTTTTAAGGTGTTATTTTCTTCAGTATTCTTCATGCCTCTTATTAAGCTCTTGACTCTCTTTTCTTATTTTCCTTTTATCATTCACATTTTCCTCAAGTTTTCCTCTACCTCTCTTACTTAATTTTTAAGCTTGGAACTAAGACCAGTTGCCTTATTTTCATGTAATTATAAGCTCTAGTACTCCTTTTTGTTTTGGAACTGAGATGAGGTCCCTTGCACACTTGTGAAGAACCATATTCTTCTCTATTCTTGGACTTTAACCAGGGCCCCACTCCCCTCTATCTTTAAATTTTATTAATCTCCTTGGCCCTGAAACTGTTACCTGGAATTGCAATGCAAAAGGATCCTGAACTTGATGCTAGCAAAATGGACTCTGTAAAAATTGGATTCAGTTTTTCCAAAATCCATTTCATCCCAGGATTTCTAATTACTGGTAATGCTTCTCTCTATGCCTGAGGTCACTCCAGAACAGTCCTCAACCTTGTGTCATATACCTTTACAATGAACTTCCTAAGTTGTCTTGGTCTGAAGAACTTTGTTTGGAGGGGAATTATTGGAGAGTTCAATTGAGTTGCTGCCTCTTCCCCACTATCTTAATTCTTATCTAATAACATGATGTAGAAAATATTATGCTGGTATTCTTTTTTGTTCTTGGCAAAGAGCCTGCTATATAATAAACATATGCTATTCTCTCTCTCTCTCTCTCTCTCTCTCTCTCTCTCTCTCTCTCTTTCTGTCTCTCTATCTCTCTGTCTCTCTTGTTACTTGGTCAATCTGTTTTCTTAAATATCTATACACAAAATTCAGAGTAGAAGAAAGTTAAAACATAAAAGATGACATCACAACACACAGAAGAGCTCCAACTGAAGTTAAGATGATTCTTAAGAACTCAAAGAATGGGACGTCCTTCTCCTCATCCCCTTTACCCCAGTCAATGATTCTTACTTTATTCCATTTTCTTTCTCTTTTATTTTTGTGAAATAGAAGTACTTTTTAATTAACTAATTCAGAAACCTCTGGATTTGGAGATAAAAAGCCTCTGGATTCCTCCAAAGTATTTGTGGACCAAGGGAGAAAGAGGTGGAAGAGGGGCACATTTAAAATACTTTCTTTGTTCTTTGCCACTATAGGGCAAGATTTGTGAGTCCTGAATTATGTTGTGGTCTCCTTTGCTGTTGAAGATTTAGAATCTGATCATATATTCTTCTGTGCATTTATAGCTCTGGACACACATCACAAATTCTCTGTGGGATTTAGATAATCTTTGTGTGTTTCACTGACCTCTAGACAGACTGGCTGCTTCCTTAGCAAATTCCCAAGCTTTATCACAGGAGGGACAGGTCACATAAATTCTTCCCCATTTACTGTCGTTGATCTCGCCAGCCCAAATAGTCAAATGCAGTTAAATATACAACTAGGAAAAATTGATTCTCCTGCTGCATCTCCCAGTTTGATTTTTGGTTCCTTGTGTCGATGTGTCAGTAGAATGCAAACTTCCTGAGGAGAGAACTATTTAAATTTTGTCCTACCCCAACAAATTACCTGGCCCACAGTAGGGATATCAAGATGAGTATTGGTCTAGTCAGGGTTCTGGACTTATTACTTCTATTCGCTTGCACAGTTCTCTGTTCTCTCATCAAGTTATCTCCATTTTCCCTGTTTTTTTACATGTTATACTCCCAAATACAGTGTAACTTCCTTGAGATCAGAAACAACTTTTCATCCTTTTCTTGGGATCCTTAGTACCTAGCATAACACTGTTCACAATTAGATGCTTAGTTGATTTGATTTGTGTTCCCATTTCATTCATTTATTTCTAGATTGGTCTTGGAACTTACAAAAAAGCTAGTATCATCATGGAAGCCCTAGCAGGAAGCTTACAAAATGCATCAGAGTTATGAGGGAATGTTAATCACATTGAAAAGTTAAGCTTTTTGAATTTTGTGAAAAGGACATATGACTACTAAGGACCCAACTAAGTTATTTAGAGGTCATCTAAGGGAAGACACTAAAATTAAGAGAGATTGGAAATACTGGAATTTTAGTTGGGACTTAAAGGAAGCCAGAGATTTTGGGTAATTGGAGTGAAAGAAGGAGCACATTCTAATCATTAAAGAGAGTCAAAGAGAATGCCTAGAAAGGGATATTTTGTGGAATAGACAGTCACTCAATCAAAGCATATATGTTAGCATAAAATGTAAGAAGATTGAAAAGGTAAGAGGGGGTCTAGATTATAAAGGGCTTTGAATGCCAAACAGAGCCTGTATGTAAAAATGCATGCACACGTGCACATGCACACTGTGTGTGTATTAATATGTATGATGCATGCCCATGTTCATGTTTATATGTATGGATTATCATATTGCAGGCACACATGCATATATACACAATGCCTATTTCTACCCATGTATATATGTATATATATATATATATGGGTGCATGTGTGCATGTACTGTGTATTTATACTGGGTTTCATCCACTAATTGATTACATATTTGGACTGTACTATAAGATACTGTATTATATATGCATGTATGCATTATATATGCCTGGAGGTGACACACAATCTCAGAAATGAGAAGCCAAAGGGAAAACATCTTTTGCCCATTCTAAGTACAGGGTCAGTGCCTTAGCTAAAAGGGTTTTGTAATATTTCAGATGAAAATACAGGCTGCCTAGTTAGTGACTGAAGGTGGAAAAAAGGTTGCTGCCCATTGAAGAATGAGTATGCATTGGGACTCCACTGTGCCTGGAGAAGAGTCCAATGGTCCAGTAACCTGAATTCAAGTCCTTGGTTCATCATTAGCTAACTGTGGGATCCTAGTCAAGTTCTTTAATGTCTCTCAGTCTCAGCTTTGGAATCATAAAACACAAGCTCCAACAACACAGATCTTTCAAACTTTCAGGAGATAAAAGACTAGAATATAACTAACCATATTACACACAGAAGAAAATGGCAAGGGTAAGGATAAGTACAAAGTGACATTAATATTCATTTGTGAAGAGGAAATTATCTAAAGAAGGGGGGATCAGAGAAGACTGTGTTTGAAGTAATTAGGATCTGACTAGAGTTTTGAAGCAGAAAGAACATTCTACACAGAGCCATTCATTGCAGTAGTCTTCTGATGTGTTTGTCTGCCTCTCGCCTTTCTCTCCTTCAATCTATTTAGCCAGTGAGGCAATTTCCCCAAAGCTCAGGTAGGTGTGTATCATTGTTCTACTCAATAGCCTCCAATAGCTCCCTATTGCTTCCAGGATCTAATTCAAAACCCTCTGCCTAGTTTTCAAAGCTATTTGTATCACTATTCTACCTTTCCATTATTCTAACATCTTACTTTCTACATTACTTCTTCAATGCAGTGAAATTGGACTTTTTATGTACCAAGAAAATAAAAAAAAACTGAATTTCTGTACTCTGGACATTTTCTTTCACTGTTCCCTTGCCTAGAAAGCTCTCCCTTCTCACCTTTGTCTATTCATTTCCCTGGCTTACATTAAATCCCAATTATAATCACATCTACAGGAAACCTTTCTTAGCCTCTCTCAATGTGCCTTTTCCCTATTAATTATTTCCTATTTATCTCTCACACATATACATATTATGTATATACATACACACACATAGACATATATGCATATATATATGTCTGTGTGTGTGTATAATATATATATATATATATAATTAGCTTTGCAGACATCTGGTTTCATTAATTGTTAATTCATTTTTCATTAATTTGTTGAGAGAAGAGATTGTCTTTTACTTCTTTTTTGATTCTTAGTATTTAACACAATACCTGACACATGGTAGGCACTTCATAAATGTTTTTGATGGGATAGTGGGTAGTTAACAGAAGAAAAAATGAGGACCTAGGCTTCAATGGGAGAATGTGAAACATGGAGTAGAGTATTGGGAAACGTGGTTTAGAGGTAGAATGGACAGAGTTTTGAAATGGATTATATATAACAAATGAGAGAAAGAAAGATTTGGAAGGAAAAATCAGGATTTTACCATTTAGTGACTGAGAGAACTATAAGGCAACTATGAAATGGAATAAAAACTGATTTTGGGGGAAAATATTAAGATAAGTTTGTTGAGCTAAATTCAGATTCTTAAAACATTTTAAATCACCCCAATCTTCTTTCTACTATTATTTTTCATCATTGATGGACCAACATGATGGGGATGTAAATCATGATTACCAGGATCACAGAAAGAATATCAGATGACCCAATAGATAGATCACACAGGATTCGTGGCATATTGTCCATGGTACTTCCACAAATGACACTGCCAATGAACCAGCATAAAAGGAAAAGAGGTAAGTTTCTCATGCAGCAAGACTGAAAGATAATGTAGGAACAGCTCCAGTGCTGAAAAGGAATCCACTAAACTGATAAAAGCATCTGAGAAAGGTCTCTAGCAAAATGTTTAGATTTTCTGTTGAGTCACAGAAATATGGATACACATATCCATTCTAGAGGATGAGAAGATGTGGCACAATCATAATTTGTACTAGTGGATAGAATACCCACCCACTCTCAAGATATTGAAATATTATTTCAGCAGAAATTACTCTCAGTGACAATGAAGGGAAACTGTTGAGACTTTACTGAATAAGCATTCTGATGAATTGAGGGTTTAAGAACTAAAAAAGAAGAAGGTGTGTGCTGCTTTAAAGTACTTGAAAAGCAGTCATTTGACAAAGGAATTAGATTTGGTCTCAGAAGATAGAACAAGAAGCATTGGGTGGAAGTCTTAGAGATAAATTAAAGCTTGGGGGAAGACATAACTTCTTTTAATTAGACCTAACTTAAAGTGCATTGGACAGCATTTGGGTACTAGTGGGTGCTTCTTGTCTGGGAATTTTAAGCAGAGTCTGGCAGGCTACTTGTCAGTTTATTGTAGGAGAGTTATTTTTATTTGTTGGGGGTGGGGTTGGACCAGACCATATGCCTATAGCCAGCTTTTCTAACATTGGATCTTGTGAGCAGATGTCCATGGCCAACCTTTCCAAAATTGGATCTTGTGATCCATTTTCCCTTTAAGTATCAGTTGTTGATCTGTTGTTGGATACAATACTAGTCATGTGATGTAACCACAAAGAAGATAATTAATGAGATATCATCATATATCCAGGCTAGAGATTTGCCAAGCTTGCAAACGAAGGGAATTTCAATGAGACAGCAGTATCCCAAAGTGATTGTGTCCTCAATATCAGCAGGTATCTTGATTCAGTCATTTTTTTAAAATACATAATTATCTAGAAACAACTTCCTCAAATCCACATAATTGTCTTCATAATAATGGAAATTGCCTTTATCTGGGAACACTACAGCCTGTTATTATCATTAACCATACCCACATTAAGTAATTTGTTTTTAAGTACACAAAGCTGTTGAGATACTTTTCTCCCAGATGGCATTTCCCAACTTATTTTTCTTTCACTGTCTTTGAGAACAACACACCTGATTTATTCACCAGTTATATAATTGACAAAATCTCTAAAGAATCTGTTAACCTGGGAGATTATTATAAATGAGACTGAGTTCTCTTGCAAAACCTAAATTACTTATTTATGTATGGACTCATTTACCTGGATGCTAGATCTGAAAATGGAATTAGTATCTTGAAATGGAACTAGAGTTGCATACACAGGGATAGACAGATATACCATGTGCTTGTGATTTTGCTCATATGGAGAACTTCCAACTGAGGAAACTCCCACTATTAATGCAGGTCAACACCTTCTCTATTCCTATTCTTAGAGAGATACCTAGAAGCATCATAAAGTTTGATGATTGGATGGATGGGTCACTCAGCCAATATGTTTCAGCAGTGATATTTGAGTCCAGATCTTCCTAGTTCAAGGCTACTTCTCAAGTACATACATTAAGGGTCTAAACTGGCAGGCCATCTGTCTAGCTTCATGTCACAATTCAGTCATGGAGATTTTTTCATTAGGAATAGTGAGAATGATCAATTTCCATGTTGTGTTTACAGATTTCCTACCTATTCTTTCAAGTCTAACTCCAAAGTCCCATTCTCCATGATATCCTCCCCTAGTCTTCAGATGGAATTTTGCTTTTCATGTCTTTATACATTTTGTTCTGTTTTATTTAAAGAAAAAAAAGAAAGAAAGCTTTTTGCTGATACTCTTTGGTTTTTCAATCACATTCATCCCTAACTGTATCCTTCTTGTCCCACTTCCTACCTAAATCTCCATTTTTTTAGTAATTTATTGGGATGTGTGTGTGTGTGTGTGTGTGTGTGTGTGTGTGTGTGTGATGCTTGGCTCCTCTGATGTTTCTTCTCATTACAGTAACTAAGATTATAAAAGAAAAGAAAAAAAAAACAGTTCATCAAGCCAGCATATAATTTGAGTCTGATACAATATATAGACCTTTATTCCCTCACATCTGAAATGTAGAGAAGAAGGGACATTTTAAAAATTCTTTTTAGCAACCAAGTTTGGCCATCATAATTAGGTATTATTTAATTTCCTTTTTATTATTTCCCTTTATGTTTTTATAATCTAGAGTTAATTCAATATTTTTTTAAAAGCGTTATGATATATGCCAGGGATATAAATACAAGAAAGACAGTTCCTTCCTTCAAGGAGCTTACAATCTAGAGGAATGAGGTGGTACAGTTTATAGAATGTTAGACTGAGAGTCAGGGAGATCGGACTTTGAATCCTGCCTCAGACAAGCATCTCCTAGCAAGCTATATGGCTAACTGGACAGGTTACCTGACCTTTTCTACTTCAGGGTACAATACTAGCATCTACCTGCTGAGGTTATCATGAGTATAATGGTTGATAATTCATTAAAATCCTACGTAAATTCTATTTGAATTTATTAAATATTTTAAGCATTTCAATTAATAAATGGTAACTACTAAAATTTTTCTGTTTTCTTGTTTTCTAGATACTGCTTACTTTGCTTTGTTTCTGATGAAATTATAATGTAATACTTTCATCTGAAATTTAAAGATTATTCTTTTAAGAGGCTCCACTGGAGTATGGGCCATTTATTATTTCAGCTTTGTATTAATCCTCCACTCTCACCCTACCACTGTTTTTCCTACACAGTGTTATACATACAGTTAATGTTTAAAAATGCTTATGCAATGAATTGATGTACTGAATTTCACTGAGTCTTTATTTTAAGTTTCAGAACTTAATAATGAGAGAGGGAAGTGATATGTTCAAGTGTTTTTGCAGTGTCAACAGCATTTGGAGGACCAAATCTTTTACAGAAAGACTTTTATGAGAACTTTTCACAAGATACCTTCCATAATGCTGTTGAAATGTTGAAATGGAAAGATCACTGACTTTGGGAAGTCTAAGGACTTTGATTTAAATCTCAGATTTTGACTTTTTTCCATATGATCTCAGTTTCTTCCTTACAATGAGGGTCTTGAAACAGATGGGCTCTCTCATCCCTTCCAGTTTTAAATCTACAATCCCATGAAATCCTTAGTGGACCATAGTGTTACTGTTGGATATCACATAGTGTATGTTTTGAGCAGATGCTTAAAAACCTCAACCCTATGTTCACTGCTGTCCAAAAGCATCTGGCATCATTTTAATGTTTCTATGGAGAACACTGTTGAGGAAGAGCTTCAAGGTGGCTGCATTTTGTGCTACCAAATTCTTTCATCCATAAAAGGAAAATAAGAGTTGGCCAAGCTTTGGGGACCAAAGTCATCAATAGCAATGGGAGCTTGGATCCTTTGGGCTTCCATGGATAATGTGTTTATATTGATAAATATAAGATCATTTGAAGAAGGAGAAAGTATTAAATAATGGAAGGTTCAGGGAATGTTTCCTACAAAACATGGCAACTGAATTGAACCTTAAAGAAATCTAACGCTTCTATCAGGCAGAGCAGGCTGCTTATGTTAGAGTTTTAGGGGTGAATGCTAGCACTGGGACATAGCATAGACAAAGACCCAGAGGGTGGAGATGACAAGAGGAATTTAGGGAATAGCAATTAAGCTTGTTTGGCTGGAATACAGAGTACATGAAGCAAGTCTGTAAAGGTAATCTGGAATCATACTGAAATAAAGGGCATTAAATGCCAAGCAGAAGAATTTGTATTTTATCCCAGAGGCAATGAGAAAATAACAATAGGCAACATTAACTCTACCAATATAATTGTTCTCAGGCTGAATCTATAAATAATAAACAATGGAGATGATTTCATTTTGAAAAAAAAAATCCTCAGATAATCCTGTTTAGTAGTTTATTGGGCCCATGGTTTCTTTAGAAACCTTTTCCTTTTAAAGCCCCCTTATGCTATCTAATCTAATTATAACCCCCTGCCTATTTCACTGGGATATTTCTCACTAATTAAGCACTAGAGACCAATGGGATTGAGTCCAGGTCTACCTCATCTTCATTCTCACAGGCAGATAGGCACAGCAGCAATTGCTGAGTGCTGCTGAGCATCCCTAACAGAGAAATGGGAAGAGAGTACCCACTAGGATCTATTTTCTCCCTGCCAGCTTCTCACTCAGCATACTGGGTAAGCACTAGGCTAGTTCTTGAAAACCAGAATTTCCATCTCATGGCTCACAATGCCCTAAATCCATTTTTGAGTACAACAAAAAGTGGGAATGTTGGGGAGTAGTGACAGATCGATCTGTGAAGATACTGCATGAAAAACTAGAAAGAACAAATCTTTCAAGGGTGTAAAAAACAAGTTCTACCATCCCAGATGGTTTATGCCAGGAGTGGCTAGTTACCTCCCCTTCTCTAATGGAAGCAGCTAAATTGTATCTGAGGTTGATTTGGGCTCTCACTGTTCAATTACACCCCCTGCTAATAGATTGTTAGTAAATGACTATTTGAAGATTTAACCATTTTGAGAAGATGCCCATGAATACCTGTATTATCCTGTCATTTTAATAAAACACGAGGTGCCTGCAGGAAGGGGGAAAAACACCACCATCACCATCACATTCCTGTTTTACCCCCTCTCGAGAAGAACAGAAGTGTCCTTGAGCAACTGAGATGGGTGATTTAGCCACCTGCCCGAGCACTTTATAAATCATTTCACAGGTAGCTGATCGGAACAATGATAGGCCAATAGAGCTTTTAAATGTTCATCATCAGTGGGAAAGGAAACCTGGTGTGTTTCCAATTACCAGTACCTTTATAAATGCAATTTCTGCAAAGAAAAAGAGTGAACAATGGATTATGGGATGGGGGGATGTCAGTTAATGTACAGTGGGATATTTAGAGTTTATATAAATTATAAATGTTAAAGTTGTATGTGTATACTATATAATTATATGTATTTGTATATATGTAAATGTATATGTATGAGTAAATATGTAAATGTACGTGTGTGTGTTTATGTATAAAATCCATGTCCATCTTTCCTCTCCTCTCCCCTTCCATGAATATGTAGATATTATGGATTGGCCAAAGAGTAGCCTAAAAGGTAGAATGATTTTGGTTTGAAATTCACCTCTGACACATATTGTCTCTGTGAATGTCATCTTGCACAAGTCATTTAATGGATCTGTGCCTCAGGTTCCCCTTTGCCAGGTAAGATAGGTATTATATGGGTATTATGACTTTTATAGTACCTTCTAACACAAAGTTATGGTACTATAAACTGACTCTAAGGGAAGTGACCTAGTCAATCCTAGATAGCATGAAGTGAAGTCAGAATTCAAACCTAGACCCTCTAATTAAAAGCTCAGTACTCGAATCCTTCCACTCCACTATGTTGTTCTGCACAATGACCAACAACATCCACAATATTGACATTAAATGTGAAATAATCCACCAAAAAGAATAAAAGGAAGAAACTCTTCCCCCCTCAGCTCCCTTGCCCCCACCTCCAATTACACAATTTATTACTATTACAACAGGCAGTTATCTGAATGATAACAGATAGATTTTAATCTCACACTGCTGATTCCTTCCAGTGAGTCTCTGTTTTATTTTTGTTTTAATTAACTTCTCTCTGTACTTGCCTAGAAAGCTCTGATTGTGCCTTTGAAGTCTAGCCTGGTAAGAATGTATACTTAAGTACCTTCAAACATTAGCTTAATGAACATTTGAATTTAATTTAATGCACTTTAGAATGATTTGGCTCCAAAATGTGAGTTGGAAGGGATTCTAGAGGACATCCGATGTAAGAAATATGCTACTCTCCCTTGCTCACTCTCTTATGCCAATCGTTATTCACAAGACCACCAACCCATTTTTTTTTTTTTTTTTTTTTTTTTTTTTTTGTGTTTGTCAGCAGTTGGGAACACGTAATGGCCAGGTTCCAAAAGTTTTAGAAGCGATATCACATGGGTCCAGCAGATGGAGGTGGCGCATAGTAAAAGAGAACTCTCAGGCAAAATATTATAAGACCTTTTATAAGTTACAGCAAGATATGAGTGTATTATTGCTGTGGAGGCATTTCACAGAGAGAGGCCCAAAGGTCCGTATTTCCAACCTCTGATAAAGAATAAGAATGAAATCACTTTACAAAACAAATTCTGATCATGTCTGACCCTGAACGGTTGACATTTTTCAGAGAGAAGGTATTGGTAAATTAGTTAGTCCTTCACTTCATAGTGATTTGTCAAACAGAAAAGCATTAGTTTCATAGTCATTGACACACCAGGTGACATTTTTACTATAGGCCTTTTTTTCTTATTTAAGTAATGATAACACAGTAATAAAACTAACTAAACCAACCAACTGTCCAAATAGATAACCCAACAGAAATAAAACTGTTATTATATAAATAGAGATCACTTCCTATAGAGGGTCAATGTTTTATTAAATATAGTGACCCTCCTGTTAAAAAGCTGTTTCTATTTTTACTGGTGCCTTGAGATGCAGTCATGGAAAAGAGATAAAGGAGTAGGATTTTTTATTTATTTATTATCATTTTGCATCTGACTGGTTTATACTTTTGTCCTTGAGAAGACTCCTTTTTGTCATATGGATGCCGGGCTGAATAATATGTATTCCCCAAGCTGACAGCTCTATGTATGTCTTGTCACTGGCATTCAAGGGGGTCTCTGAAGATAGGAGGATTCACACACTGTACTCTAAAGGAGAAGCTAGAACTTGATATCTAGGAGGTCAGTGGGTGAGAAGATGGGAGATGGGTCAACGTCTCCATAACAGCTAGTACTGGGGGTTGTCTCCAATAGAACTGCATATATCCTCATCTCACATCACTTTTCAATTCTATTCCTTTTCTCCACTGTGCAATCTCCCAACCTCCCCCTCTTTCTCAGGCAGATGTTGGTTGCTCAGAATAATCACTACCCATTTGCTGCTATTTGGGTATCCATAGGAGCAATTACCCAAGGGATGATGGGAAAATTCTAGGTTCTGCCCCAATATTCTCATCCTTATTTCCACTATCATCTCATTTAGGCAGCAGGTGCTCCTGGAAGAGTGGACTTTGGTGGTAGAGAGTAAGAATCCATCACTCCCCTCTGCATCTTACATGAGGCAGTCTCACAGAATAAGCAAACATACAGGAATTTTAATACAACACAATATTTAATATATTACCTCCTCCTAAACTTTCCTTTCTTTCAAACTTCCCTATTTCTGTAGAGGGCTCTATCATTCTTCCAGTCACTCAGATTCACAACACTAGAGCTTTCTTAGATATCTCTTTTTTTTACTCACCCCACATTTCCTATCAGTAGCCAAATACTCTCATGTATCACATTTTCTACCCTCCTATCAACTCCCTCAGTCCATGTCCACATTGCTCCTCCTTTGGACAGCTGTGACCATGTCAGCTACTTTTCTTTCCCTTCAATAAGCCCCACTGGCTTTTGGGTTTGATCATAAAATCCTTTGTTTAGAATCTAACCCCTCACAATATTTCCATTTTTCTTATGCTTGTAGAGTATCTCCATATACTCTAGGATTAATTTGCACATCATACTCTGTCTTTTCATTCTGTGCCCAGTTACTGCCTGGACCCCATGCCTGAAATTAATGGCAGTTAGTTGTTATAGTCAATAAAATGCTGGGTTTGGTATCAGGAAGACTTCCATTGAAATCCTGCCCCAGAAATTCCAGTTCTCTCTTTGCTTCAACTGTAAAATAGGAACAATAACAGCCTCTCCTTCACAGGACTGTTGTAAGAAGCTAATTAGACAATATTTATAAAGTGCTTAGCAGAATAGCTGTTATCTAGTAGATATTTCATAAATATTCCCTTCCTGGGAATGGATTCCTTCTTGATTTCTGCCTCCTGGATTCCCTGATTTCTTTTAAGAGAAAGTTTGAACCACACCTTCAGAAGATACTCTTTTTTTTTTTTTTTTTTTTTTTTTTAATCAGGTTGAAGGTGCCTTCTATATGGCGTTACCTTCCACTTAAACTGTCTTCAACTGTATATAATTGCCATATGGAGTTGTATTCATATTGTCTTCTTTATTAAAATGGCAGTTCCTTAAGGACCTTAATTGTTTCCCTCCCTCTTTTCGTTGTATTCTTTTTTTTTTTTAATTCTTTTTTCTTTGTATGCTTGGCACTTTGCCTGGAACATACATACATAGTACTTAATAATGTTTGCTGTTGAGGATGATGGCTTCTCTCTAAGAGAGAACATTCAAGCAAAATTTGAATGACTACTGGCTGTGTACATTTATATTGGTGATCCATTTTAGATATGACTTGGAATAGATGTCTTTTGAATTTCCTGCTAAAGCTCAGATTCTAGGATTCTATGACTTTTTTTCCTTCTCTAGCCCATCCCCTACTCAGTGGTCAAAGTGATTTCTTTAAAGTGTGGGTGTGTCTAACCACATCAGTTTCCTGTCCAATATTCTTTAGGGGCTCCCTATTCATTCTATGTTCACATATTCTTTCCTATTTATCTCATCTTTATTAATTTAAAAGTCTATCTCTTATCATTTACTTAGATATTAATATAGTACAATAGATACAGAATTTTAAAACACTCAATTACATTTGGGAGGTACATTTTTTTTTCCAGATGGGGTGGGAAATCACAAAATTTTTTAAACCCATTAATCTAAATAATCTAGGCTTATCGAGAGGTAGATTTCTGTTGTAAACTAGGGATGAATGTTCATGAAATCCAGTAGTGTTCTGAGTAGTTTACAGATGAGGAAACTGGAATAGTTTAAAGGATGTGCCAAAGGCCACAAAGTCAGTATCAGATCCAGTTAACTGATTTCAGATTCATCATTTTTTTCAATATCCTCTAGATCAGCCATATCATTCTATAGTTGAGGAAAACTAAGGCTCAGAGAAATGAAACGCATTGACCAAAGTTACAAAGGTGGAAAAGTCACAGAGTGAACATTGGAAACTATGCCTTTCATATTCCAAATTCAGCATTTTCTTCACTAAATCATAGTGCTTTAATCTAGAATGCATCAGATAAGAATCCAATATTTCAAAAGCAAAAATTCCCCAAGGATTCATTTCTCCATTCCTGACCCTTTGTTTTTAACATTAAGCTGGTAAGGGGAATTCTATTTGACAAAGGATTCAAGGTCAAGTGAGCTTCTTATACTACCTTAGAATTACTGTTCAGTCACTTCCCCCCATTTCTCTGCCTAGAAATATATAAATTATAATAGATGAGTATGAACAGATGTAAAATAGAACAGTTGAATTGTGAATTTTTTTTTTTTGGTCAAGATGTCCTAGAGATTATAAACTTCTTGAGAGCAGGAAATATTTTACTTTAATAAAATAAAAAAACAATTATTCCTTATGTAATTGGAGTACAGTAAAATAAATCAAGCATTTTAGGCACCTAAAGTGTTGTTGATTTATTGACTGATAATCAACTGAGTTAACTAGCATTTATGTTTTGTTTTTGCTTTTTCCCTTTGTATCTCCAATGCTTAGCACTATGCCTGGAATATAGTGAGTTTTCCATAAATGCTTATTGATTGGATAGACTACATGTCAGTCACTACACTGACGAAAACCCCAAATCAAGATACTTCCTGCCCATAAGATACTTACATTCTATTTGGAGTTACTGGGTTTGGGCATGTCTCTCTATATAGACATAGATGTGTGTGTGTGTGTGTGTGTGTGTGTGTGTGTGTATAAATAGTGTATAAACATATACTACCATATATATGTGCTAATTTATATATATATATATATATATATATATATATATATATGCATATACACACATATGTTCCCCTCTCCCAAAAGGTAAGAGATTTAAAACTGGAGGGCGACCTTAGGGATTAACATGTCAACCTCTACTCTTCTTTTACAGATGAGTTAAATTGAGTCTAGAGACATAATCAGGTTTCCTAGGTTACATAGCTAATAAATGACAGAGGTAGGTTTCAAGTCTCAGTCCTAGGGGACTAGCAACTCCCCTAAATCTTTGAAGAAAACTCCGTCCTCTGAGACTACTGCATCTTTGAAGAACATTAAGACTCTCCCATCTCTAAATCTATGTCTATATGATTCTAAGGCCCAATGTTCTCACTAGCTTAGAGAAGAACAAAGATACTCATCATTTACCAAAACCACCATAGATTCCCAACACATTACTGTGTTGTCTCCAGAAGGAAAGAGAAAGCCTGCAGATGAGCATTGTTCCAAAAGCAGTTTTCTTTTGTCAAAGTTTGGAGAGAAGTGTCTCTGGTGGGCAGGTAGGAAAGGTTAACTTTTTTTTTTTTTAATATCTAGGAAGATCAGTCATTCACTTTTGCATGTCTCTTGTGAACTGTATAATGTCAACTCTGTCAGAGAAGCTAGAAGGAAAATAAGACCCTGAATAACTTCACTGAGGAGAATAGGGCATTCTCTAGAGATTAGTTTCCTTTCCTTTAGAAATCACTCTAGCTTTGTACACTTTGAATTTAGGAATTCTTTAATTATGTTATGTTCACTCTGGCTCATAGTGCTTCCATTAGAGGGTTCTCTGGTAGTTTTTTTTTTTTTTTTCCCAGATGGTCTCATTGCTTCTATACTATAGTTTAAAGTGAGTGTATATATATTATATATGTGTGTGTGTGTGTGTGTAATATATATATAATACATATATGCAATATATGTACACATGTATATGTGCATATCATACATATATAATTTACATATATATAAATATCTTTACATAACATATGTAAAATTATAAGATTAAAGGGTTTAGGACTTGAAATAACTTCAAGATTACATGACTTCCTAGGATTTAGAACAGAAAAGAATCCTTAGAGATTATTGGAAATAAAATATTCATTTAAAGTTGAAGGTGTAGGGGTCATAACATCAAAGATAATTTGGAGATGGAAGACAAATTCGAATAGACCTCTCCACCTCTCAACACCCCTCTACTCCCCGAGGTTTTTAAATAAAGGTTAAATGACTTGTCAGATTTCACATAGAAGTCATTTTTGCTCAAGTGTGGGTATTGAAAAATGACCCCTGAAAACCCCTCCAACCATGTCATTCTGTAATTCTCTAGCTGTTTGATCATCGTTGGACTAATTCCATTCCCTGGATATTTTGGCTTCTTTTAGGACTGGATACAACTGGATGTTTGACCATAGGTGAGTCACTACCCCAACAATGTTATGTATTCTACTTCTAAATCTAAGATCAATCAACCAACCAATCACTCAATGAAAAAATCATTATATTCTTTCCATGTGCCAGACACTGTTTTAGATACAATTAAATAGTCCCTGCTCTCCAAGGGCTTTTTGTCTTTTATGGGAGACAATAAATGCATACATACATGTGTACATACATATATATACACATATACATACACACACATATACACACACACACACACACATATATATATATATATCACAAAGTAATCAGAAGATTCATTTTGTAATGAAATTCCAAAAAGTACAAATATAATGTAATTTTAATAAAGCACATAAGCTGGGGCAAACTCAGGCAGACAGATTCATTTCATGTCCCACCTTTGTGGTGGATGGAGGCTGGAGCACAAGCCCTCGGACTGAGACAGACTTCAAGACAGAGACCATTGAGGTGATCCTCCTGTCTCCCCTACAGAAACTAAGATACATTCCGGAGGACCTTAAGAAAACTAGCCCGGGCCCCAGGCAAGGAAACTGGACTGTGAAGGAGATAATAAAGACATCTGGCTATTTTCATGGTGATTATTCAACTGAAAAGTCTGCCCCAAAGTTCTCCAGAAAATCAACCAAAACATTACAGGTAGACTCAATGACATTTGGATATGTGGAATAATGTAGAAAAAGGGTCTGAGTGTGTGAAACAGTATCTGGGATGACTGAAGTACTCATCGCTTAAGTAGGAGTTAGGAAAAAAGTTCACTTTTGGGAGAAAGATAATGAGTTGTGTTTTTGTTTCATAATCAATTTGTAATGCTTTGGCATTACATAGCTAATATCCAATAGGCAATTGATGATGGAGGGCTGGAGGGCAGAAGAGATATGGGGGCTAGATATCTGCATGTGAGTGGGATGATGATTAAACTTGGACTCATGGTAAAATCATAAAGACATCATAGAGGCAAATTTAATAATTTCCCTTGTTCAAAAGTTTTGGTTTTCTCATATATAAAATTGAAAAATTGGCATCTCTGGAGATCTCTGAAATTCCATATAGCTCCAATAGTCTATACAGCCATAATGATTAATATACAATATACATCTTTGCCCCTTCTATCTCTCAAGGAATAATTGACCCTGGAAGACTTCAGTGTATAAGGCATATAATCTTTAACATTTGTGATATAGATTAGAAAATTAAAAACAGACACCCCCTCAAAAAAATAAAACAAAAGCATAACCAACCAAACAAACAAAAGATGAAAGCAAAGAAGACCAAATAGCAAATGAGGGGCCCGGGTTACAGAGTTATGGAGAGGAGCTGTACTGTGGTAAGTTGTGCTATCTGAAATCTCATATCCACTTTAATTCACTTCTCTTCAATAAACATCTGATTCACAACTGAATTGGGGGGGGGGGGGATCATGAATAGAACTTTTGACTTGAAATCAGAAAGATAAAGTTTCTATTCAGTCTCACATTTTTACTAGTTGTGTGATTCTAAGCCAATTACCCAACTACATCTGCCATAGTTTGAACATCTATTAAGTGTGGATAAATATATCTCCTTTTCACAGTGCTTGTGAAGATCAAATGAAATAAGATTTACAAAGTGCTTTGGAAACTTTAAAATGCTATGCAAATATAATTATAATATTATTGTTGTTGTATTTAATTTGTCTATGAAGACAAAATTAGGTGTAAGATATGACTGATGACCAAGAGGGACTCCTACTCTAGCAGGAGATATGAAACATGGATACAACTACTTTGAAATCAGGACAACTGTTTCTTTGTAATTGCCCACATTTGGAGTCATTATCAAAGTTACCCTATATATACTCTGTATCCATCTAGAATATAATCTATTTGAATAATTGTACAATCTATTGTATTACTTGCCATGTAAAGGAGGGGGTAAGGGAAAGAGATGGAGAAAAAAAAAAGTTTTGCAATGGTGGATATTAAAATCTATGAATGTTTTGAAAAAAAAACTTTAAAAAATGAATACATTTATTCATGTAAATATCTTCCCTGTTAGAATGTAATCCCTTGGAGGATAGGGGCCATTTTTGGTTTTCCCATTGGTTAGCAAAGTGACTGACACATAATAATATTTAATAAATGCTTTTGCAGTTATTTCTTGAAGACAAAATATGCAAAGGGATACGGACACATAAAAATTACTCCCTTTGAAGAAATCAGGAAGTCTTCATGGAAGTTGCAGCATTTTAACTGCACCTTGAAAAATAAGGAATTTTTAAAAACTTTTATAATTAGGCTGAAAAAAGTCTGCCATAGGTTCAGATGGGTTCTGTAGGTTAGATTTTGGCACCACTACAAGAATAAAGGGCAATGAAGTTGGGGATATTTAAGATAAAAGAAGAAAAGATTCAAAGAATATATAAAGAGAGGAAAGCTGTCTTTGAGGATTTGGAAACCTGTCATATGCAAGACGGAGCAGTCTTACTCTTCTTAGAAGTTCCAGATGACAGATAAAAAAAGATGGGTGGAATTTGCAAAGTCTTTGTTTGAACTAAGAGTAAAAAAACTAGACAGTTTCTGAATGATTCCTCTCTAAAAGGAAACTTGGCAATCACAAAAAAACAGTGCAACTCCTTGACCCCTATGGAGATGTTCAAGAAGAGGACTGATGATCAATTATGAATTATGTTCCTAAAAATTAAGAGTTGGCTTTAATGGCTGTTGAAGTCACTTCTCATTCCTCAATTCTATATTTTATGTGTGTATGTTATTCAAAGGGGCTAAATTTTGAGAGCAAGATGTCCCTGGAATTTCCAAGGTTTAATTTCTCAAGGAATTCTTTATCTACATGATTCTTATTTATACTATTAATAATTACATAAAATAGCACAAATATATCCCAATACCTAAGGGAGAAACAAATGACATTCTTAATGTTGATACATCAGTGTCATCTTTATCAGAATTAGTGCTTGATTCCATTCAAAGGACAGGAAGTTGAATTACTTTTCCTTGAAAAAAATGATAATTTAGAAAATACAAAACTAAGAAAGTATATTGAATCTCTATAACATATGATTTTTAAAAAATCACCTGGAATAAGAATTTTAATCAGATAATTTTTTTAGATTTAGAATAAAATTTCCTCTCATCTTTTCCTTCCCTCCATCTCTCCTTCCTTCCATCTCTCCCTCCCTCCATCTCTTCTTCCTTCCTTCCTTTCCTCCTCCTCCTTTTCCATCTCTCCTCCTCCTCCTCATCTTCATCCTTCTATTTCTCCTCCTCCTCTTCTTCTTTTTTCTTTTTCTTCTACTTCTGCTTCTTTTTCTGCTTCGTCTGTTTCTGTCTCCATCTCTCCCTCCCTATCATTTCTACCCTTTTTTATCATTTAGTTTACTTTCTTGGTTTTTAATTTCTCTAAAGTGCTGCTTTGATCATGCTATTTCTCTATTCATCAATGTCAATAGTTCTATTTGCCTTTAGAATGACATATAAACTGCCCTATTTGGCTTTTAAAGTTCATTGTAACCTTCCTCTAAGCCACTTTCCTGATCTTAAGATTCCTTTTACTACCAATTCCAGATTCTGTAGTCTACCAAGACTGACCTTTTTGCTTTTCTTCATACATAGTCCTGCATCTTCTGTCTCTTTGTCTTTGTCCTGGCTGTCTGCTATGTTGGGAAATCTCCACCTCTCCCTCCTGAATTCCTGTTTCCTTCAAGAGTAAGCTTAAAGACCACTATCAATAAAATACTCCCGTCCCTCAAAGTATTTTTGGGATACCTCACCCTCAAAACTTTCTCTTTTCTATGCCCTTTTTTTCATTTGTGAGTTCTTCCAGAAATCACCATTTTCAAAAAATGGTTCAAGGCATCTATACTCATTCTTCTAGTCTTTTCCTGGGCTCTTCTCACTCTCTATACTTTGCTACCCTCCATACCTTTTTAGTCCTCATTTAAGTTTTGAATTACAATGGGAACTCCATGAGGGAGGGACATCGATTTCTTTTTGCCTGCATTCATATTCCCAGAATTGAGCTCAGTGCCTGACAAACAGCGATAAATAAATACTCATTGACTTGATTTAACTTGAGAAATTTTCTGATTATGCCCTCTGCCAGTACCCTCTCTTTTTAAACTACTTTGTATTTATTAAGTATTTAATACTAAATAATACTTTGTATTTATTTAGTAAATATTTACTTATAGTAATGTAATTTATTATTTCCTCCTTCAATCCCCTCCTCCTGCCTCCCTTCAATAGAATATAAGTTCTATGAAGGAAAGACCTTTCCTTTTAACTTTGATATTCTCAGGACTCAACACTCCAGTATTCATCAGATGCTTCCTATATCTATATCTATATCTATCTATCTATCTATGTATATCTATCTGCTATCTATCTATCTATCTATATAGATTGACTGCTTGATTGTCTGAGTCTTGCAAGCACAGACTGCATATATCTAGTGCTAATTTCTGACCTACCCACAACATTGTGTAGTGGGAGTTGAAGTGAGAGGACTTAATTTATAAATTTTAGTTCACCAATTTAAACTGTAATAATTGTAAATTTTTGAAAATGGCCCCTATGGTTTTGTTGGTATAATCATCATTTTAACAGATATTATAAGAACTTAAATAATTTCTCAATTTAGTTATCTTAGAATCCTCTGGTGTAAGAGGTCCTTTAAATGTTAATATATTTATTTTATAGATGATGGGACAAATTTTTAAAAGAATGAATCTATTTGCACAGGGCCATACCACTAAAGTGTTGGAAGCAGAATTTAAACACAGGGCATTTTGGTTTCAAATGCAGTAACTTTTTCCTCTTCTATATTGTTTTTCCAGGCATGATAATCCTGACGTAGTATGCCTGACTCATACTTTTCAAAAATTTATATTTTGTCACATATAAAACATATGTGTATGTGTGCATGTATGTGTTTG